>NC_141818.1:17786885-18399051 GCF_982586985.1 Callionymus lyra
AAATCTTTATTATTAGACTTTATAGGAGACTAATGGGAGTGGTCTAATACCTAAAGCACGGTGCAGTAGGAGTCCTGGCTCAAAAACTACTATAAATCTATGGATATCAACCAATTCCGCCCCATCGGACCGCTCAATGTATTGGGTTAGATTTTACTCAGCGCTAAGAAGGTGAAGAGGGATCTCAACGTTGTTTTTTTCTAAACCTCACTTATGCATTTCTTCCGCTCATCCTTTGACTTCTGGATACCCAAGACCGTAAAGAACCTTGTTAACCGCTATGTCAAATACCTTCAGCTCTGTTTCACGACGACAAAGTTTACCATCACATGGCAACGCATGGAGATTGGCAGTGAGTGGCAGAATGTACCATCCAAGTGGGTGGCATAACAACCATGACAAACACAGTACTTTGTACCAGGTGCCTTCTAGGGAAGTACATCAGTACATCACTGGGGCCAGAATGAAATTCAAGCCATCCATATCAAGAAGCATCTCTTTAGTTATAGGCATAGAACAAAGGTTCTTCCTCGACCAAGAACCTGCCCCAAAGGTCACTGAGAAGCCAATCAAAAAGTCTCAAGGGTGGTATGACTCAAAGGACTACGATCAGACAAGAACTCATCAAAGGCCTAGAGGTCATTGACGAATCCATGTGGCCACTAACCACGTATGACATCCCACTCACAAGAGTTGACAAGATGGAAAGGATGATCAGCTCTGGCCTGAGAAAATGGTTAGGGGGCCCCTTCGATGCCCAAGTAGTGTAGCCCTCTATGGTCAGGAGCTTTGTGGCAACATCAACTGTGAGGCTGATGAAGGACGTGGGCATCAACGGGCAAGTCCTGCGCCAAGCCAAAAAGGAGTTCCCAAGCTGGCAGAGCAGAGCAGCCATTGGCTCTGGCTGAAAAGGAAAGACCCGAACGTGTCTCTGATATCAATAGGCTGGGCAGATGCAGAGCGGGTGCTTCTGGGACCCAAGAAAACACAGTTGAGCCTACTGGAGACGTTGTGGGGTTAAATCAGCGAAACGGTGGTGAAAGAAGGACTCAACTTGACACTGAAGTGTTTGTCCAACCATCTCGACATCACAGTGCACAAGTATTCACTTTTTAGGTATGTGGTCATGTGCAACCCTCTTCAGGGAGTAGGACGTCCCTGCCTTGCAAACTCACTAGGCACTTTGGACTTAACATCATGTCCTGTGTTTTTAAAATGTTAGTTTTGTTATTTAAAAGGAGATTTGAAGATTCAATTAATCATTTAAATTCTGCAGATATTTTTTTCTTAAAACCTCGGATCCCGCAAGGGTTTTGAGTGATGTTATCTGCTTGTAATAGCATGAAGATGTTAGATGGAAAAATACAATAAAACTGCAGGATGGACTTAAATCATGGTAAATTAAACTTTTACTATAACTTTTAGTTGTAATGATACAATTAAAGGTTCAATTAAAATAATTAGAATCAAAATTGAATATGCTGGATCAAAATTCTGTATGGGAAATTGTAGACATGGGGAAATTGTTCATATGCTTACTAAAAATGACTAAAAAGCCTTAAATGTACACAACATTTAAATATGCATAATGATTTTTTTTTAATTTACGCTTCCGATTCTTTTAAATAATATTTTTACACATTTTCATTTTTGACAGCTCATCAATTGACAGAACACAAAAAGCAACTTGAAATAAGTCACTATTAAAGGAAAACAGAGCATTTCCCCGTATCTCATAAATGGAAATAATGAAACATTAAGAAGGTTTAAACAAATTGGATAGGCTTCAAAAAAAGATTTTGTAAACGACTTTGTCACACTTATAAAATTGACAGATGAAGTATTCAAATCAAACTAACCAGGACAGCAGTGAATTGAGATAGTCAGGCGTGGTGGGATCTGGACTCAGTGGTGGAGAAGTGACAAAAGAAGCCGCCTTGGCCCAGTTCTTGCTCCAGTAGTGGGTCCCATCGGTGCCCAAGCTGGCGGAAATGGGTTCTCCATAAACCACAGCACCTACAGAAACAAATACTCACGTCGTTTTTGATGAAGTGATAAAACATTTGATGATTTATACCCTTCTTCCTGGAGAGAGCGATGACATCAGCAGCACTCTTGCTCATCACCTTGGTGATGTAGAGCGGACAGTTGGTCTGGTTGGCAATAGTGACCGAGCGGTTGACAGCTTCAGCCTCAACCTAAACACACAAAAGTTTAGGTTAAGCTTATTAGTAAAAAGGGATGTTAAAGGTTGTTGAGAAGTGTTTGTCAAACATCAAATAACCTCTTCTGGGCGGCTCAGGACGTGGCCCTCAGGACCAGTAATGCCCAGTTCAAGGATGCGTCTCTGCTCCTAGATATTCCACAAAGAACAAGTATTTAAGAAAAAATGTAAATTACACACAAGAGAAAACTTGACTAACAACACTTACCTCTGCAATGATGTCTCCATTTTCAGCATGGACTTGAGCTATGGCGCCGAGATCTCTGATGACACTGAACACCTCGTAGATCTACACGTTGAGCAAAAACTTATTTGGTAAAAATGCATGATAACGTTTGAATAGATAGAATTAGTTAGAGAGGGGACACGGAGAGGGGGGGCAGCGTACCTGACAGTCAGAAAGTTGAAAAACATCCTTATAAGCCAAATAGACCAGGAAAGAGTTGACACCTGAAGATAGAAACGTTTTAAGAGAAGCAGCCAAAGGCGGAAAAAGGAAGGATACTGGTGTGAGAGGAAAGGTATCATCAAAGGGACAAGTTAATAAAATGCACTGAATAAATCATCAGAAAACGCTGACGCAGATAAAACAGCTCAATATTTTCTGTGTACCATGTTCTTTGACAAGTGTCTCCATGTCCTCCTGAGTGGCTTTGCTCCAGTCAGTGATGTCCACGTGCAAAGAATAGTCACAACAGGACTTGCTGTCAGCCCATTCTCTCCACATCTTAAACGCAGTTACCAGACCAACACCTGGCTCCGGCACCACGTGGTCGACTGTGGGAAAAAAACAAGCAGGTTGGAGCAAGTGAGCGTAATGAGGCGGCATAATTAGATCTCATAGCCCATGACTTCTCTGTGTGCTAGAATTTTAAGAGGCCGAGGTTATGTTGTGGTACATACTGATCATAGTGGTCCCTCCGGCCAGCGCTGCCCTGGTGCCTTGGTAAAAGTCATCAGCTGACACCATGCCTCGGTCTGGCATCTGGAAGCGGGTGTGCACGTCAATACCTCCTGGCATCACCATCCTTCCGTGAGCCTCGATGATCTTCACCCCTCCCGGAACGATGAGGTTGTCTCCTAGTTGCCTTTGGTAAGAAGTTATAGCCATAATTGACCGGGAAGAGGAACTTTTCCAGGCTAAAACATTTTATCTGATGTCTTTCATTGATTGATAAAATACACAAATACATAATATCCATCACATTTTCTCTTGAGATTAATTATAATTAAACTGATGTTTTTATTATAATTTTTAAAGAAAAAATATACTTACTTGATGACTCCATCCTCCATGTAAATATCAGCCATGAAGGACTGATCATCATTCACTATTTTTGCCCCTTTAACAAGGAGACGGTCACTCTGAAAGACAAAGACAGAACGTACAGTGTATTAAAAGACAAAGTTAGAAGAACAGAAGTGATATGCAACACAAGAGTTGTCCTTTTTAAATTATTGCTTAAGAAAACTTACCAAAATTTCAGAATAATAAGATTCCCTGAGGATGTTCAAGGTTTATTAAATGAAGGTTAAGGAGAGTGGTCACCAACCATATATAACTTCATATAACTTCCATTGTATTGGTAATTAAAGACTGAATTTGTTTCATTTATATGAAAATCGTTTTATTATCTTGGCCAAATGCCAGCAAATTAGCAAAAATGAATGAAAGATAAACACAAGCCCAGGGCCCCTTGTGATTCAGTGTTCCAGAGTTTTATTGTTCCTGGGATGATTATTTTTTTATAGAAGTCTGGGAATTTAGTTTTTGCTGCATCTATAAGCCGATCTTACTTTTGCAGTATCTTTTATCCAAAGATATTTAAAATACAAGCTGCCTGAACTACTGTAGGTACAATCTATTATTACAAGTGTTTTCAAAACCATTGCTACTGTGGAATACTTCTCAGTGTACACACAAAGTACACATCGTAGTTCACATATTACTGCATGTGAACTACGTTACAGTGTGATGTTGATGATTTAAACTGACATGCTGGAAATAAACAATATTAATTCATTCATTTATTCAAAGTAAAAATGAAGCTAGTTTGAGTAACACATCCAAATACAGGTTTAAAGTACAGGTTTTATCTCTAAAATGTAGTACACACAGTATGGACATATTGTAAACAGACTTGTAGGTCCAGACCACTTAACATCAACTTAAAAACGGAAGAAGAAAATGTTTTGAAGCTGTAATGCGTGTTGGTTTGTTTGCTTTTCATGTCAGAGAAAACAACTGAATCTTTATACATAGTAAGTAAGTAAGTAAGTAATTTTTATTTGTATAGCGCTTTTCCAGACCAGATTCGCGCTTATACAATCAAAACAATATTCAATAAAGTATACACTTTAAAGGGCAAGACACAACTGATAACAGCTAATATTGGTCAAATAAATCTTTTTAGAATATTATAGCTGGTAAGCACAGAGGTGCATCATAGGTTTGGCTTATTGTCATGACGGTTCAATGGTGGGCATGTGTCCCTAAAATTAATATTATTATCCATCGATAGGAAGCACAACATAAATTGATCCAAAGCACTTCATGGCTATTTTAAATCTGGGTTCCACAGCATTATGGGAGCTGAGCGAGAAGGTTGAGATGGATGCAGTCCAATGACCTACTTTCAATAAAAGCTTTTACTTATTTGGAACACGACTGCACCACCACTGCACGCCATTATCACCGTCCTCTGCTATTATTAGATAGACATTCAATTCATGTTTTTATTTACTATTTCAAGGCAGTTTAAGTTACAAGTGACCACTTCCATCGTGACCCACAAATGTATTTTTACGAGGATTTATTAAGTGGAAATGAAGATGATGGAGGAATGACATGTCATCTCCATCACACAACTATGATCAAAGGGTTAAAGCACCAGTTGATTGACAGTCAACCCCATTTGAAATAAAAAAATTAAAAAATACATTCAGGTTTAAAAATGCTAGCATGTGTCGAAGTGTCTATTATTGTTCTCGCCGGCGACACTGACGGCTAAGCTAACGGTGACGGTTCTATTTCAATGAGATAAACCCACCAACACGTCAGCAAATGACTACTCGAGCTTAACTAAATACAAACATCACTTACTGTAATCCTGGGGATGTTCTTCTTTCCTTGGTAACCCGACATTTTGACGACAGCCTCCGGGCTAACAGTAGCTAGCAGGACCAGAAGACCTCAATGGAAGGATGAGTGGATGCTTGTGTCCAGTCGACGCCCCTGTTCAGTCTCAGGCTACTGGTGCAGGTGCACGACAGAAACCACAGCTTTCTCACAATAACCTCAATGATAGGTGAGTGGGAAGAGGATTCAGTTCACCTTTCACTCTCAAACCTGAGACTATCATCAGCTAGGACAGGTCTCCAGAGACCAGACAAGTACCAGGCTCAGGGCCACAAAAGAGGTATCGCGCATGCGCTCTACCCCGCCCTGCTCAGCTCGTTCCCATTATTTCATTAATAATAATTATTTATTTTTATTTATAACCACTTTAAACTGCATCAACTGTCGTAGTCGAGGCCATTCGAGCAATATGATCGATTCAAAATATATTTAAAATAACAAAATATCAATAATCTTATTCGGAAATTATTTATCAAAATCGGTTATTATCTTGAGGACATTTGTGAACTTTATATTTTTTCAATACAGCTATCTGTATTATGATTCTGTATTTAAGACCGGACGGATGGTTAGGTTATTTGTATAGTATTTGTAGATTATATTTTCTTTTGATTCTTTTTCTCCCCTCCATTCAATTAGACTCAATGATTGTAATTTTGTGAATGTTTAATGCATATATATATATATTTTTTTTTAATGCAGATGTTTGTTTAGAGTTATTTATTTATGTATTATTTGATCTTTTTCAACAATTCCCCCTTCTTTTTCTACCTGCCCGGATAATGAATAGTTTAATTACACGCTTAATTTTAATGTATTATATTGTATTTTGTATTCATTATTTATTTATATTACATTGTATGGTAGCACCTCATATTTTATTGTATTTTATTATTCTCTTTTATCATTTCATTTGTATTATTTAATTTTTATGTTCCGTAATTTCCACAACAATTGCTCCACGTTTTGCTCCACATCCAAAATGTTTGATTAAGCAACACATAGTCATAAGTATTTTTTAAAACCAACAACACAAGTGCTTATGTGACAGAAATGTATTCAGGTTTATTCAAAATGATGCAGACAAAATGGTTATCACACAGATTGCTGAGAATATAAACTAGATGTGATTCATATTATATGAAGATCCATATAGACATGCAGCAATATCACATCCTTATAATGCAGAAGTTCTTTGTCCGACTTCTTAGCTCAAGTATTGACCTTGCACAGCATTAAGGACCATATAGCACAACAACCTTGTTAACCTGACTATATTAAAACGCATGAGAGCTTGATATGTGCATTTAATCAAGCTGAATCCAGATAAACAACTATTAGCCGTACATATTGATCACCCTCGTAAGCATGATTATGAAGAATCTATGAGTACTGAATAGTTCAGTCATACCCATATCTAGACGTCAGCTTTCTATGTTCACTTAACATATTAGGTGTTACTGACGTTATTGCAGTGAATTAGAGCTATAAACTCAAGACACTACGTTGTAAGGAGGCCACTAGAATTACAATTCTGGGGTGGATATTGTCACCAGTAACACTCCACTGAGACTCCATGTGTAATATATAATACAAGTTAATATTGACATATTAACAAGTACACGGAGAGGAGGTTTTACATTACAAACATCACAGCTTAAATTATAGTTTGTATCTATTTGATTCTAAAAAAAAAAAAAATCGGCATCAAAGGAAACCTAAAAAATTGGCACACATCTTTGTTTTACGATTCTATAGATATTATCGGACATGTGTCAAGATAATATATTTCAATCATTGGAACGTAAATAAGCTTCTAATGGCGAGAATAGATATCTTCTAACAAATAAAGCTTTTTCCAAACAATTAAAATAAAGTGTGCAATTTCCAACAGCCTCTCTGTGTAGCTTTGAGTCTCCATCTGTGCACTTAATGTAAAAGATAGATTAGTAAATTGCAGGTAATGTCACTAATGTTAAAGGTGAGTAAAAGCAAATCAGATCAAATCCTATAGATGACCAGGATCACACACATGCTATCTACTGGATTTAAGATGGTGACAACTGTAGACAACGCGGTTGTAAAGGGGTGAAACCACATTACAACATGTGTATGATGGACATCAATTTACAACGTGACATCATATTATGTGTTACAGGAGGTAAATGGGTGCACAGAACAGATGCAGCCACACATCTTGACGACTGAGGAGGGCTGGTGAACATTGATCTGAGGGAAGGACATCCAGGCACTGATTTGTGTTCCTCTCAGAATGAGCTGGTCGAGGCTGTGGCAATTCTTTTCCCAATGTACACCCTAGAGGAGAAAAAAAAAGGGTTGAAAGAGTGAGTAACTTTAAGCATTTAAATATATAAAAATGACACACATTCATATTTATTGAACATTAGTGCCAAATAACTTGTTTTGACCTGCAAAATAAACTACATTTGACTTACCCGATGCCAAGAACGAGGATGTGTGAGATGAGTAACGATGGAATGAAGACTTTTAGGAAGTCAGCCGAGAAGACGCCACCTTTCTTCATGACTCCACTCTTTCTCATGCTGAGAGTCACTGGACGTCTAGGGTGTCTGAAATGAAACTCCCTGAGGAGAGGCTTGTATTTAATGACTCAACTAATTGACTTAGAAGTGATTAAAAAACGGAAAGATGTATTACTTGGGTGGAATATTTTCAGGTCTGCTTGACCAGTCAGCAACCCAGTCTACTTCTTTGTTCATGAGGATATCATCTTCTCTCTCTAGAGAATCATCCTCTGACTGCACAGAAATGTTTTTTTTTTACATTTTCAGGGTAAAGATCAATAGTGTTAATGATGATAGCCAATATTAAAGATCGTGTTCTCACCTGACTCCCTCTTGCGCTGGACATATCAACATCAAACGTTATCAGACCCTCGTCCTGATCAGGGCTTTGTGGTCTGTGCGGACTGATAGGAATAAATAGTCTTATAAGTCTGTACATCATTACAGCCAATATATCACACACATATCTTAAATCATACCTATTACACGAGGAACTACTTGGACTGGACTCATGTTGTGCATCCAGGAGGATCTTCTCCATGTCCCCATTATGAATTGAGGACGAAGAAGGCACATGCTCAAGTCCTCCGATCAGACTTTCGTCGCTCTCAGGCACCACTTCTAAGGTTTGACTTGAGCCGGCATTTGCGTTTAACTGGTCCGCAGAAGGACTCACAACTTCGTCGGAGTGTGCACCCTGGACTCTATTGTTTCCATTTAGCTCCAGTTCTACCCATGAGCCTGTCAGGCACAGAAATAAACCTTGAAAAACAAATCCTCAAAAACCTGTTTGGCAACACCGCGGGTCTAAAAACACCACATCAGAGGATGTTGCATCTGGATCTGTACCACTGCCCCACAAACAGTTGCTTCTCAGGAGGGGAGGAGGGGGTTGTTATGCAATCCTGTATTATAGCTTTTTGTGACCAGCTGATGGCCAGGTACGCCCTCTGTTGTTCTTGTTGAAAACAAATGATTTTATTGCTGCCAGGCGACGTGTTGATGTTAAAACCATCCCCTGGTGTGTTGATGTCGTCGGGGCTTCATAGGCTTGCATAACCAGGCGAGAGACTAATCGTCCAGACATGTCAACAATGTCCAGGCTGTGATGTTGTCACCCTTTTTCACCCCCGCAATGTTTACATCGCCGAACCTACCATTTTTTATCTTTTACTATTAATAAAACTTGACCTAGTTTACAATCTGAACGCATATCTAATGTATAAGATCGGTGGAAATCTTAAGTCTAAAATGTTTATTTTGTATTATTATTTTATATATACCATTTAAAATCATTCAAATGCGACATTTCTCTGTATTTATCAGGAAAAGGACATTCGTCTATTGTCTCAGAGTTGTTTTCATTTCGACTAGATCCACCCAACGCTATCTCGCAGACGTCATTGGCTAACAGCCACGTCAGTCAAGGCTTCTACGCCATCCTATTGGTCGATACACGATGTCGTCCTGCATCACCAGCAACCGCCCCTCCCAAAGAGGAAATTCCATGTCCAGGGGAACTTTAACAATAACATTAAAAATTTCACATTTGTTACGATGAAAGAAAACTAAGGTATCGTTACGAATAGTTATTGTTAAGCGAAAAGGGGGGCGAGAGAGCGGAGGTACGTACCCTGCAGTCCGGGCTCTTCGTTATTGTTCAGTGCAGCGGCGGCGGACATGGTGACTACAGTGTAGCGTTCAAGAGCTGACACGCACACAGGCGGCTGGGCGCGCATGCGCGGACCTCGAATCATCGCTCCCAAAAACAGTATTCATAAAAAAAAAAAAAAATCTTGTGCTAATTTTCTTAATATGAATCGTTTTCTTATTTGTATTGAAGCATCACGTTATTAAACTCTAACGTACTCTTTGTTTCCCAAACAATTTTTTTTAAATCGCTCTGGTCGTTTCCGGTCATCGCTTTGTTTATCTCCGGTCTGTCCCTTGTTTCATAAAAACAAAAGCAAGTCTAGATGGAAATTAGATTTAACAGATTAAGTCGTCTTTAAATTTACATTCTACAAATAGCGCATGGTGGGTCAGTACCGTTGTCATGACCACACAATAACAGTGACATAAACAAGTAAAGTCTGTCTTTTTATATCAGATTTGAATCTAATAATCGACTGACCTTCAAAGCTGCTGTTTTCATGTGTGCTGTCGTCTGGATTATTCCTGAGCAGCAGGATTGATCATCTTTCACCAAACATACCATTAAAAGTACACAGTGTGATGTCACAGGTATATGCTGTATTATAAGCACACAAAGTGGACTGATGGTCAATATGCAATAAAGTTGATATATTATATATTAATATAAAGTGCTCATGCTTCACATGTTGGGGACTGATAAGTGTGACTAAGTAGGTCCCCCAAGATATGTTGGCTTCCTGTGGCAGCTCCTGATAAGAAATGCCCAACACAAGGAATAGAAGTCATTAAAAAAGTAATAAACCCACATTTCTTTAGTCTTTGTAGTGTCTGGAAATAAGAAGATTTATCACACTTTATCTTCAAACACACACACAAAAAAACACATTAAGTCACAAAAATAAGTGCATTTTATTTTTCTTTAAACATAAATAAACATGCGTACAGAAAGTGGACACCGTTTAAATTCCAAGTGAAGCTCTATTCCATTACTGTCGAAAAACGTTGTTTTTTTTGGAAATGACACATTTGTATATTAAGTAAGGCATTTATCAATAAAGTATGGAGCAGTTGTGTTGAAGCAGGTGTTCAGTTCCCCTTCTGTGACCCGTCAGACAAATCATCCGTTTTTTTTGGTGAGCAAGGCAACACTGTATTTGAATGTTTTTAAAGAATGAAGTTATATTTAAATCAAATAAAGCCAGTTTTAACCTTGTTTGTACAAACAATACAAACTACTGTATAGATGAAGGTTCTCCATTTATATCAAGAGTGGCAGCAGCCACACAAAGACTAATGTTTTAGTATGAAATGAGCATCTTAAGAGCAGTGGACATTACATGAGCCAGACAACAGCTCACCAGTCATCGGTTGAGTGAGACTTCATGAAGTAGTAACTCATCCTCTGTAAATGAGCAAGATCCATTCGACTCCTAATCCAATGTCCAGATCCAGAGGCTGAAGGAGTCGTTGAACAGTGTTCACAATGAAAGTAGACTTGAATCCCTTAAGAAGATTTCACGTACAAAGTGGTCATAAATGAGCTCATCTGCAAGTGCTTTAACGATTCTTTTTCAATAAGAGTGCATTAAAACAAGCAGTCGAACAATCAGTTACCCTCCCTCGACCACCTTTAGTTGTCCTTTCTGTCCAGTCTGACCTGGGCGCTTCATTCCACAGTGATCAATAATGTTTCAGCAACAAAAATTGGCACAAATAAAAAAAATTAAATCTCAAACATCTGACACATCTAATCCACAAAGACACCAGCAACATAGTCAAATTCCAGCTTTTCAAACACTTGAGGTTCAGCCACCTGTTTGCTTTCTTCTTCAAACGAACATGGGCTTTAATAACCACTCAAAGAGAAAAGAAAAAAAATCACCTGCAGTCCTATTGCTTTGATCTATACAAATATAAATCATTTATAGTGATTATCTCTGTATTCTCACAGGTACAGTACTGTTCGTTAAAAAAATAGATCCACAGGTAAGAGCAATTCTCTGCCAATACCACAGCAAGATGTGTGGCAGCAGCCCTTTGGTAACTGACACATAAAGGGTATCTCGGGCAACATTAAGTTTCATATATATACACACACACAAGCTTTAGTCCTGAGCTGTATGATGGTCCGAACGAACAAGAGCTGAAAAAGTCCAAAAGTAACCAGTAGAAATCAATAAACATGTCCACATCATGTTCAAGAAGTACACATCTGATTGTATGATTTTCCCATTCATAAAACACAAAAACTGCCCCAAAAATCAGCCCATTCTAATTACTCTTCTCATTTCATGAAACTGAACACATATTTACAACTTTGATCAAGCATCTGAAAAGTTCGATTAAAACAGTTATGGTGTGACTTAGTTTGGCCGTCTTGCTAATAACAGCATTACTGTAGAGCTAAACAAGATTCAAAAATTTTCCAAAACGGCACTTGAACATTTTATTTACCGTTGATTAGTGAAAGAGCTTGACAAAGAAATCCCAAGAACTAGGATGTGACCAATCTACACCGTAAACAAAGAATCAATAATCAAGGAATAGTGAATACTTTGAAAATTAAGAAGAATTCTTGCTTCCAATTGAAAGAGTATTTGGCAACAACACTTTGGTTCAATAAGAGTGGCGAAAGTGAATTTCAATGGTGAGAATGTGTTCTAGATGGAGTAGAAAACTAATATAAACAATATAAACAGTGTTTTTACATCAAATAACTTATGCATCAACAGTCACTGTGTGAAGAAAAGGGTCAATTTAGGGATTAAGTTGCATCAAGAGAAACAGAACCTTAAGTCGAAGACATCCATCCAATTGTGTTTTTAACTTGCCTGAACTTAACTAAAGCTACAAAAGAGTCAAAGAAAATATCAGATAACCCTCTACAGTGTCAAGCAAACCGGAGTAGAGAAGGTCTGGATCTTGCCGTTTGTCAACAGTGAGGCCTGTCATCTTACAAAAGAGACAACTGATACTCAATGTGAGCCTTCAGGGAAGTACAAATATATTCAGATCACTTGGGCTTCAATAGAACTAAACACTTATTCAAAAACTAGTTAAGCTTCTCCTGGAAAATGTACAGATTATTGGTTGTTGCCACCGCAATGATGTTGTCCAGTGGATGCCAGGCTGTGTGGAGGATCTTCTTGCTGAAGTCCAGACTATCTACACTGATCTCCTCTTTTTTGCGCTTCCCACCAGAGCTTACTTTGCGTGGCTTGAGGACGGACCTGGGCTTGCTGTTCTCCCGGGAAGCTTCCAGTGTGATGTCCTGCCTATAGCCCCTGTCGATCATCCTGAAGAAGTTGTTGTAGGAACCGGTCATAACCACACTGTTGGTGAATGAAGAGACAAAGTTTAGATATACTTTGTTCATTTTAAATAGTAGAAAATAGATTTTAAAGCGACAAAAAAATGACAATTAAGACCTCCAAATAAGTACTGTCATATACAGAATATATAGAATTAAGAACATTGTTTTATGCCGTCCTTAAAGTAGATACTGGTCTATTTTACAGACCCATAATCCACCCTACTTGACAAACCGTGAAATCAATAAAGAAAAATAGTATATTCAAAGAATATTGTGTGGAAACGTCACAAATGACTCAATATTACAACCCATCGGCTTCAGATTTTAAGTTTAAAGTGGTTACCAATATGAGCAAAATTCCAGATTGTAAGACTTTGCCATGTTAAACTGGCAATAAATGGAGTGAATTTCCTTCTCCTGCTTCGTCATCTGTGGATTATCTCCCCATAACTTAAACCCTTAAGCATTACTGCAAAAAAATATTATTAAACCACACAAGTTCATGTTGTGAAGATACATTTATATACATTTTTGTCTTTAAGTATTAGTGAAATAATAAGTACACAAGTTTGAGTCCATTTTACTGCTACACGTACCTGTCCCTGCCATTCCAGCAGCACTCAAACTTGTCAAAGATGCAGTCGTTTTCATAGAGAGAGCACAGTTTACTCCGAAGATATTCGTGCACCTGTAATGAGAGGCATGATAAGGAAACGTTTCCACCTTGTGGTGAAATGGTGAAAAAACATTTGGGTTCATATCCGAAGCCTCAGACCGCCTCATCACCTGGTACGTCTCTACGGGTCGTGTCTCCATGTTGAGGTCCCAGATTTTGATAGTCAAGTAGTCCCGGGTCATCATGTATCTGCCGCTGTGGCTGTACTTGACATCGGAGATGGACGAGATGATTTCAGAGAAGAACGATCGGTTGTTTGGATCTTCTGGTTCCTCAAACTCTGTTAGGGAAAACAAAGAATGTGTCGTTTTCTCATACTAAATCCATCAACAATCCAGATGTCTTTTTCACAAAACAATTTCAATCTTCAAAAAAACAAAACAGTTGTCAGGTAACATGTCAATTAAAACATTTCTCTAAACAATACTTACGTTTAGCATGATTGTCACACAGTGCAGACGCTCTCATGTCGCACAGACGAATGGTTCCTTTGCTGCTGCTGTAGACAAACGTGTTGCATTGATTTGGGTGAAACTCCGCAGCTGTGATCACCTCCGTCAACTCTTCCATGTTAGCTGGTTTAATGTCAACAATATCTGAGGAAGACTGTTAAGGAGAAACAAGTCCCTGGACAGTAGGATTTTGACTGAAAGAAAAACTAAATATCATTTTTAAAATGTAATAATACTTCATAATAAGTTTAATGCAGGTGCCATGCTGAAGTGTTCGGACATGAACATATTATGTTCTTTTAAATTTAACTGGAACGCAGAGGATACTGAAGCTACGATCGTTGATCTCCAGGTTCCACAGGTTAACGCGAAGGTCGTCAGCGGACAGGTAGGTCTCGTGGTCACTGTTGACGGAGATGGAGTTGATGTGGTACGTGTGAGCGTTCGCATACACGCGCCTGGGACTCGCCTCCACCATCAAATCCATAGGTTGCAAAACCGGTACCTGGATAAAAGAATTCAACTCCTTTAATATAAATTTTTGTTATAATCATTCGTCTTTCTCAACAGCCACCTATCCAGTGGCCGTATTTGTGATTAAGAATTGACATTTTACCTCTAAACGATTCAAGAGTAAATCACAGAAGAATCATTGGTATAAGGGAGAAGAAAAGAGCAAAATAGACAGAAGTTCTTGTGTACCGACCCGTAGTGATGTGATTGAATTTGGATCTCTGTAACGACCGTCCTCTTCCTTCAAATTGTAGCCCTCTGGTCTCTTGTTGCGTTCACTAATTTTCCAAAGCTTAATGGTTTTGTCTTCAAACAAAAATAAAGATCAAACTCAACATTAGTTTAAATCAATATCTTACATAAAAAGGCAATTGATGTACCATTTGTGGACAGGAGGAACTGTGCAGCATTTTTCTGAGGCAGCCACCGAATCTTGTTGATCTTCTCTTCAATTTCAAGACTCTTCAGGTAGTCGAACTCTGGCTCGTGGCTCTGAAAGGTGCTGTAAACATTGTACTCCCCACTGCACTGCGGCTGGGTCTTACTCTAGAAGAAAAATTTAAATAAAGTCAAAAAGTTGTGATCGAGACAATCGAGTATTAATTACTTTGTATAAATTAACGTTTGTGCATCTTATACTGCTCTAATCACCTGCTTTGGTACATTTGCAGTATTTCTAGAAAAAGATTTAAGATATTTTATTTAAAAAGATGTTAAAAGATTTGAAATGGTTTTGGTACACCTGCAAGTACCAAAACCAATTGAATCAGAAGTGGTTTTAGTACTTGCAGGTGTGCCCGGACACAGAATGATATGCTTGGCAACCATATCGGAAAAACAGCTTCTGACTCAACAATCGAATCAAGTCATTGTAGCAGTACACAAGCGTACAAATATTCCATGAATGCACTCATCAGATTGTGTCGCACAAAACGATCCTTAATGTTCCTGAACACAAATCCAACACTGGATCCTAAAACTTGCCTCTGGCTCCTGCTGAAAGATGACGACTCGTCCTCCTTTGTCTCCCGTGGCCAGTAGTTCTCCAGTGTGGTTGAATTCAACAGTTGATATGATATCCGCTGTCGGCAAGAAGCTTGAATTATTAGAAGCGATGAATGGGAAATATAAAACTGAAATGTCGATTTTTTTTCCCAGCATTCTTATGTTAAAATCGGTCAAATGTTCACCATTTATTGTAAGCATGGTTTATAATCCAGGTCAATTACTTTTCTCTACAATGCCTAATAATCCAAGTCAATTACCAAGTAACCGATTGGTTGCAGAAATGCATTGTAATGTTTCCTCATGTTTTATTTATTGCGAGCACTTTGAGTTGTGAGTCATTTACGACCAACACCGGAACTTGTTGTTCATGTCTAGAAGGGGAAGAGCACAGTTTATTAGTTTCTTTCTAGCTCACTGACTTCTTGAAGTTGACACAAGAAGCCCAGAGTTCAGGTAAAGATTACTGTAAACATTGGGCATCACATTTCATCTGCGAACTGCGGCAAGTTGGACAAAACAAAATTCATTCTGCACATTCAGATATTGTTTATTAAAATGTTAAGTTTTGACTTGTTTTTTTGCATAAAAAAAATACAATATGGAGTACATCAGATATACAAAACTAATAAGAGAGATTCCACGTTTGTCATCGTGCTCTATTCAACCCTTTGGTCAATGAAATGCACATAAGCAAGCCAAGTAAACGGAACCACCAATCATAATGCAAAGCCAATAACAGATAGAAATAGAACTCTAAACTGGTGGAAGAATTGTATGCATCTAGTAGTGTGATGTGGGATTTTAGCTTCAAAAAGCTTCCTTTACACAACAAACCGGAAATGCTTTTAAACGGAAGCATGTGAAGATACAACAAGTGATTCCCTGAAGGATCATTCAAAAGGATGGTCGTAAAGTTGCTTCTGATGAATGTTTTTTTGTCTTTTTTAAATTCTTCCTGGGACTATTTTCTAATACTTGCTTTTATCAATACACAACCACGAGTTTCCAGTAAAAGTCGTTCACTTACCTTCTACAATGTCATCATCTATGGCTCCCTTGACCTGCGAGAAGCACCACTGCACATCACCACCAGACCCTGCAACACAGACGCTTTCATCAAACATTCACGTGTTCGATGATCATTTCAAACACTGGTCACTGGTGCCATGGAAGGAATGATCTCAAAGTGGGAACATTTTCAGTCATAAACAAGCAGTTGGTGGCAGTTCCCAGAGAAGATGAACACATGTAAGTTAGCTCTGAGGAACATGCTAACAGCTAACCGACACCAACGCAGGCGATTATCACAAAAAATACAGGGTTTTCACGACCAGACTGAGTGACAGGTCACGGCTGTAACATACCTGCCATGGTAAGAAACTCGGAGAGAGACTCCGGTGCGGACTCGGGCCCTTGACAGGGACAGTGCTAACCCGGGATCGGCTGGGAGGTTCTGACCCAATCGGTTTCTGGAATGAAGCAGGAAACACTGCCGTAAAAATCCGGAGCCCCTTGCAAACTGCTTTATCACCAACGGCGGGGGTTCGAACTTATTAGCAACTACTAAATGCAATGTTTAGAACGTAAAGTTGTTTCTCTCGACTTTGAACTCCACTTTGAGATTCCCTCGCCTTTGCCTCTCCCTGCATTACACTTTCAAGATGGCGCAACGAGGGATGCGCTCGCTGCAGTAGAGCGAGATGCCCACACAAGGAACCGATAGTCTACGTACGGATATATTATGCCAGTTTTGGTTGCATAAAATTATAAAACGGTTCATAATTAAAGGTTTAACACAATAAATACATCAAATCCACTTATCGGAGAATTATAGGACCAAAACTGTTAAACCCCGCTCGTTCAGATTGTCATGATGGTAAAATCAAACAACTCCATAGTTTTTTGTTTTTTTCCACTAAACGGCGAAAGTAAATTAAAATAAATTACACAAATAAACAACAGTTTTCAAATACATTGTATGTGAACTTTAATTTCAAAATGTTAATTGTATTACAAAAACGAAATAAATAAAATAATGTAATTATTTACCGTTTTGAAACGATCACATGACACATACTTCCGGTTGTTACCCGACAACATACTGGTCAAGCTAGGCATTGAAATAAGCAATATCTTTTTTGTCATCTTTTTTTAAACAAATGGATATACATTCAATAAATGAATGTATTTGATACAAATAAATTATTATTAGACATAAATGCTGTAATTTTGATAGACAGATGAGGTTAAAATCAAGTGGATAGTTTATTTATGAACTAAAAACATCAAAAGTAATCTTTATTTACAAATATGTATAACAACAAAATACGCAGAACAGAGAGTTTTATTGTCCAAGGTGATAAATCTAGGCTCTTAAAACAGAGCCATCAGAATATTAAAACAAACAGTTGAAACAAATCCACAATACATGAATATATTTGACTTATGGGAGTGTCATCATCATGGTGTTTACACATACTTTTGTGACAAATGTTTACAGCAAAAGAAAAAAAAGACATTAACAAGCGTTAACAACAATAGTGCAAGTTTTACATGTTGAAGAAAAACATGAGTGTGCAGTTGATATTTCAGTCTCTAGATCCATAACAGGCACAACAGCATGAAATAAGTACATCATAGGCCACTGTGCTTGAACATCACTCATACACTTGAAAAACAACATACATGATTGTATCCACTGCATACAGCGAGGAGTTTACTTGTACTTTGCCACCACAAAGTAAGTTGTCCACTGTGCCAGGAGCAGAGCTCCGAACAACACAGTGTAGCTGAACAGGATGAATTTAAGGACTTCCTTGAACGTCCTTAGGAAGCGGATAAACAAAGGCTCCGGCTCCAGGTCTAGAATCTGCCACTCCTTGATTCCCTCCATCCGATTTGCTCCAGTAAAATGTGCAGTGTTTCCACCTCGACCCATTCTGAAAAAAAAAAAGTTTTTTAACATTGAAAAATACTACATATTAAGACATTGAAAAATAACAAGCATTACTTCTATATTCTTTAAATAAATTAGGAGGAAGTGTTACAAAGCACAATGAAATACACACACACGCAAACATTTATATATATACTTTATACACACAAACATACAATTCTCCCTGCCATTGAGTATTTACTGTGGAGTTAGAAAATAGATTTTCCGAAAGTGTATTAATAATTAATGTTAATTGCTCTCACTGAAGTCTTGTATTGACCCTCTCCTGATGAATTTAACACTATCAAACACTTTTGTTTTCCTATTTCTACATTCAACAATATTTAAGACATAAATAAAACAAAAATAGATGAAGTGTATTAACTTGTATTGTTATACATGACATAATATTAAACAAAAAGGTAGCAATATATAGCTATATTTTCCTGTAACAATCTAGTGGTTTAAAAACCCCAAACAGTCTAAGCTAAATGCTTCACAGCATTAAAGAGTTCTAGTAGTTGTACCTTGTTGTTGTCAGAGGAGAGCAGGAGTTGTTCAGGAGGTGTGGAAGTGTATATTCAGCCCTGATGTCCAAGTTGCTGTGTGCCGTCGTGTCTCTCAAGTCCTGGCAGCGGAGGAGGAGCTAAAAGCAATAAATGATCACAAGGATCTGATTCCCCTGACAGCCGTCTAATGGTGCTTTACGTCAACAGTGCACCTGCTCTTCAAACACCAACTTCAGCCTAGAGATAAGCACAAGTCATTGATCTATGCATTTTTTCCCATGGAGCCCCGGAGAATCTAAACGGAGAGGAAACAAACAACCAGAAGAAGAGTCGTTAAAAAAGGAAGTCGTCAGCAGGTGTTTTTCGTAGAGTAAAGGACCAGGATGGTCTAGAGAGGCAGGGATCAAATCCTGCAGCACAGTTATCTTCTGCCGGAAACATGAAGCAAATGGCCTCCTAATTCAATCAGTGTGGTCTACTGTCAAATCACAGGCTTCTGTGGGCCGAGCGCTCCAGACAGAAGAGGAGCATTATCGGCTAATCAGGGGCCTGTTACTGCGCTAATTGCTGCTTCTGAGAGGTGGACTGCTGCTGACTCCCATCTCTGCCTTTCACCACCTCCCTCGATCGCATTCATCTTCCCAACAGTGATCTGCCAACTCCCACAGGTAGAAATAAAAAACATTTTTAATTTGATCAAGAATTTAATTGACCTTGTTGACATGTTGCAAACACAGATGTCTCGAACAATCATAGATACATATATACAGAAGCTCGAACCCATCAACCAAAAAGCTCACATAAGGTCTGCTGTAACACACAGGTCCGGTGCACGAGCTCCAAGAACTCTCCTGGCCGACATCAATGAGACACCTGCCGACACGGAAGCTGCCGAGTCTTTTATTGATCAATGGATTTTTTTTGATGTGTGCAGGTGTGAGTGCACGTGACTCAGGCGTCCTGGGCCTCGGGATGGTCCTGAAGAGATTTCATCCAAGTCGTGCCGTTGACGAGTTTCGTGGTCGCTATGACGTATTCCATCCCACTGTCTTCCATTTGAGAGAGGAAACGAAGGGCGGCGATTTCTGCGTAAGTCACTCCTCCCAGGAAAAACACCAGGGTGGTTCGATTCTCTCCCTGTTGGCCTGCAGAAGGAAGAGAAGTGAAGGACTTATTTCACTTATTCTGTGTTATTTTGAATCTAATAAATGAACAGAAATACCAGGAAAATATCCTTCAGTTACAAACAGAATTCTATGTCCTAGGTGTCCAAATAAAGCATGAGTACGAGGCCCTCGCTCTTATAAGTTATATACCGGTATATCTTTATATCTTATTATATATTATAAGTGCTGTTGTGAGTGTGAAATACAAGAGTCATGCAAATATGCAACACTATTACTGTGTATTACCAGTTATAGATCAGGTTTCATGAAACAATGCAGTCTTCATTATCTGGGAGTGTATATTGGGAAGAATCTGGTGTTAAGATAGATAAGGTAGAGTGGTTGCCTGCAGTCCAAAAAGGTTGCAGGTTCAATCCCAGCTCCAGACAAGCTTGTGTCGTTGTGTCCCTGAGCAAGACACTTCACCCTGATTGCTCCTGATGGTGAACTTGGCGCAAGTGTGCATGCCTACTCACATCAGTATGTGTGAATGGTTGAATTTCCCCTCGCGGGACTAATAAGGGATTCTAAAAAAAAAAAAAAGATACGTCCCACGATACAGAGGCAAACAAACTATATATTGAGATACTGTAGAAACAAGGATATATTTGTAGTATTGTCCGAGTACTCTTGACTCTGGTGTTGCCGAATTTACAGGATATGACTCTTGACAAAGTCATTACCCATTTGATTTTAAGACAAACATCAGCTATGAAAGCTGCTGGAGTCAACTGTATCCTCTTGTCCTCAGTCATCATAGGATCTCATGTGATTTCACAGCAGAAGACATAAAAACTGCTGCCATCTAGCAGAGGAAAGTTTAAATGAGTGTATGAGAATTTAAATGTTAATAGTAATTTTATTTTATACATTCTTTATGTAAATATAAACGACAAAAGAACTATGATAAAAACAATATACCGTAGTATTTGAGAGCAAAATTCACAACATTTAAGTTTTATCGATATTATTTTATTTTTCTGGTCTATGATCTCTAATGTAATTATATTAAATCTCAAATGATTTTTAAACAGACAGCGCCACCTACTCACAACTGAAGACTACAACACTGTATAATAAAACCTCATCAGCAGTTTCCTTAACCCATCACTACTTGTTACTTAAACGGCTTATTACAGACCAGATATGGAATATTTCTATGAATATATATATATATATTTGTAAAGCTGTCAAGATGTCTAGAATTAGTTGAAGTTAGATGATCAATAAAAGATCCTAGGAACATCTAAAAAATACATCAACTTGCCGAAAAAAAAAAAAAGATTTACATTATTGGCACAGACTATGTTTAAAAAGTGTTGCAGAAAATCTGTAAATATAAATATATTTTTTAGTTATAGTTATCATAGTTAAGTAGAATAAGTTTGAGGCGCATTGATGAAAAGACTTGAACACATTTCATTAGCTGATCCAACACCTCCCTCAGCTGGAGTCTTAATTATCACCTTTTAATATCTAATGTAACTCTGGCGTGTACAAACTCATCTCCAGTCTCGCTCTCCCTATTGTAATTAACACATTACTTATTAAGAATGAAATGAAATCCAATTCATCCCCAACACTGCCAGTTTCCCAGTTTGTTGTTATCTCTCCTCTCCCCGAACAGACATGTCCAAACAAACACTGTCGCTCGTTCTCGAGTGTCATCGAGCTTCGCTGCAATCAATCTGCTGCTGTTGTTGTGGAGCAGCATCTGATGTCTTCACCACAAAGCCCTTCACTTATCTGCCTGTACCAGCCGTGTTGCTGCAGCTATAAAGCACGCCGGCACGAGTCAGAAACCTACGTTTCTTGTGGAGTCCGGGCGGGAGCTGTTGCCTCTCCTCGAAGTGTGGACCAGGAAGTATCTTGAGCACCTCCTCGATGCTTCGCCAGCCGGGCCGGGCTAGAACCTGAGTCAGTCGGATGCTGAGCGGAGCGTAGCCGCTGTAGACGTACGAGATGTCGTTTGGGTTCTAAAAAACAAATATAAAAAAAAAAACATTAAGAAATGTTTTGCCTCTTTTCAGAGAGAGGAATAGTATGATGTCAACTGGATATCCAGGTCCAACCAAATCTCATGAAATGAATACATGAAAATAACGTTTTCTTAATCAAAAACTGGATTTTATTTGTTCTTTAAACATAATGTAGTTTGTTACATTTATTCATTTGTGATTTTATATTTACTGATATGCAAAATTTATAAAAATTAACAAGTATTGTTATTATTATTATTATTATTATTATACACAAAACAAGGAAAAAATACATAAAACAGAACATGCTCAAATGAACAAATAACAATAGATAAACATGCTATTCATTCAAGTAAAAAAAATGAACAGATTATATTATCTAAAACAACTTAAAGAAAAGTTTTGTTTTTATATATTGTATTATCTAGTCAAATATAACAAATCATTATTTTAAATAAGAGCAGAGCAGCTGATTTCTACGGCAGTCACACACCTGCTCATTGGCATCTTCCATCCACAGTTTGAGTGTTTTTCGGATTGTGGGGTAGTTATTTCTGGACCCCGTCTGCAGCTTCAGAAGACCCCCCTTCTCCAGATTGTTTAGTGTCAGCATGTGTTCATAACCATAGGTCTGAGAGAAGAAGAGAAGGTGGTTCGGTATGAAAACGGGATGAAAGGAACAACCTCTTTAATACAACATTTTAATCATTACACAATCAATATACGACACAAAAATGCTTGTTCGACAGACAACTCTACCTGAATAATCTCTCTCTTGTAATAATCCAGAACTTTCTGCTTGAGTCCGTTATTACAGACTGACTGCATGCACACGAGACGCAGGATCTTGATGAGCGGGTCTTTCTGAGCGATGCAATCTTCGATGTACGTGTTCACCTGGAGAGTCACAAACATACACAATTAATAATGATATATCACGATAGTTCAGACTCAACATACCTTGTCTGTTTCCACACCAGTCATGAACTCCTGCTCCACCGTCAGATTATCAAAGAAGGCCTCAGAGGCTAAATGGAGATAAACATATTAGGACGTCATCAATGGATTCAGCATTAGAACATAAGCATCATTGCTGTGATTATTTTGCATCGTTGGTTAAGAACTTGTCGTCACTCACAGTCTAGGAAAAGTTCAGCTCGAGTCTAAAAACATACTTGTGATGTCCTTGATGAGTTCGGCTACAGACGTGTGGTTGGCCAAGCTGCTCCGAGCCGCCTGCATGTGAGGCAACTGGGACACAAACTGCTTTATCTCGCCCACCGTTTTGGCATTGTGGCGCTCCTGGGAGACAAATAATTTATTTATTTAGTTGTCCATCTGTTATATCACTCAACAGTTTACAGGGTAAAAAATAATCCACTTGTATTAGTGACTGTAATCAAACTGTACAAATGGAAGGATGATTAAATAAGAGAAGATTTGCTTGTTTTAGTATTCAGTGCAAATGCTTTTGTTGGCCTGAGATAACAATTAAAGCTCATTTCCACACCACAAAGTGATAGAGAGTGACCTTCTAGAATATGTCGATACAGTAACTTGATTCGACACCAGCTAATCCAGTTAGACGAGATACTGTGTTAAAACGGTTAAGTTGGCGAGAGACTAACCTCAAAGGCTGCGGAAATTATTTTGGCCTTCTTGCTGAGAGCTGCTCCCACAGCATTGAAATTCTTGTCCCGGATTTCTGCGTACAGCTCCTCTGCCGAGTTCAGCTGTAGCTTCTTGGCCTCTGTGGGTAAATCTTTACTCGTCTCGCCTTGTTTTTTCTGTGCAAACTTCTCTGGTGGCAACTTGACATAACCTGTAGACAGCAGTTACATTTGGATGGTTAACTTTTTTACATTTGAATCACGCTTACGCGAGCTAACCGTTTGTGATCCCATAGATCTCATCGATGAGGCCTTCATAGGTCAGCTGTGTGGCCAAAGGCGTAAGCAGGTCTACGTTCCGGTCAAGGAGGAGAAGTGTGTCGAAAACTGGGAGGATCTGATTCTGGGTGCCAGCAAACTCTCTTTTCATCCTCAGCATCATATTAGCTACATGCTACAGACAGAGAAGATAGATTGTTTACATTAAAAATGCCTCTTTTAGAACGTATAGCAACATCTCATGTGGCTTGTTCTCACCCGAGCACATTCCCCTTTTCCGTATATCTGAGGAATAGTTCCGTACAGAGCCTGTAACGTCATGAGGCCTTTGGCTGTGTGGTAAAGACTAGTTTGGTCATTTTCCAGGTAGCATTCCTGGCAGAGAGTAACAACAACACATGTTAACATGTGTGATTTTTTACGTTTCACTCAAGGTCAGCAGTGGAAGTGAACAAACCCTGAAGGCACTTTCATACTCCATGGAGAGAAGATCACCATCATAGGGAATCAGGTCCAGGATATACTCGTCTATGTTGGTGAAAGAACCTAAAACACCCTGGTCCTTCAACCGTTGTTCACACAGCAAGCTGCGCCGAGGGACAAACAGGATGTGGAACTCTCGTGTGGAATGCTTATCTTCACTAAAAAAAAACAAACATGAGAAATAAAGTGTTAGAAGCAACATGTGACAGCAGACATCTGAAACTCTCAACCCACCTGAACACATTCTCAGCAATAATGTCCATCAGCTCCAATCTTGGACGCACGAAGAAGATAATGTTCTTAACATCCGCCGATGGAAGAGGTCCACTTTTAAGCGTGAACATCTTTTCCACCTCATGTTCCTGAAATAATTCATATTTTAAACAAGTTATTACAGAATGTAACCCTGAAATCTACGAGAAAGAAAACTTGCCTTCAGTAGAGAATACTGGGCTATAAGTCCAAATGGTCCTGTCAAATATTCATCCCAAACAATGGCCTGTAACAGAAGAAACAATCGTATTATGTTGTGGTCAAATGTTTGTTATGAAGACACCAATACAAAGATGTTACATCAATACTGATCAGTAGGAAATATATGTACAAGTCATACAAGCAATGGATTTATTATGAAGTGGAACAGACAGGTGAATGACACACTGCAAAATGGTGACTGGACGTGAGTGAAAAATCTTATTTTTCATGATTTCTTTTTCAAGATTAAGGAGGTAAATATTCAGGCAACTGCAACAGATAGTAATAAAATGTTAATTTAATAAATGTCGCAATAAAACTAAACACGATAATAACAATTTTGATGTCGATATTGACGTAAATCTCTATAACATCAACATAATGTCTAAAAGTATAGCATAGCGATAGAAATATGGAATGCGGAATTTCTTTTTTCAATTACAAATAAAATGTGCTTTACTCAACAGGATACGGAGTCTTCCTTTGAAAAATATATAACGCTGTTATTTACTATATACGATATAAGTTATGATCTCAGTGTTACTGGTAAAGTGACAGCTAGTTGAAAACAACGCCACTGGTTAGCTTAGCGGCTAACTAACTGAACCAACAAACCCAGAGTCCGGCTTCAATCCTTACCTTACTTCCGGCACATTTGTCCAAAAACTCACGAAGCTCTTTTCTCGCTGCTTCTCTTAAAATGTTTAAATTGACTCGTCCGTACGACAGATGCGCAGCCATTTTTCCTTCATAGGCTTCAGTGGATCATGTGACTTCCTCAGCAACTCACGTGACCTTAGATGGAATTAAAAACATCCAAAATGAGTTGAATTCAAGTACGTTTTTGTTTATAATGTAATATATTATTTTCACAACTATAATTACAATTGTCTGAATAAATAAAGCCGATTTACTTTACTCAATTATTTAAATAATACCCACTTGCTTTGCATTACAAATATCAAAATGACTCTTACTTATTTTTTAAACCCTTTTTAAAATCTATTTCAATATTTGAGTATTGTTATAACGTTCAACTAAAAAGTAACGCGTATGATTTTGTCCAGCAGATGGCGCTGTATCATTATAGATGAGGCTCGTAAATGACTTCATTCTATTAAGAGGCTGATGACAGACTCGTAGTGATGATTTCGTAGTAATGTAATAAAACTCGCCTAATAATGAATTGGTAAACGATTTTTTTAATGATTCAAATATAACCGTATCTATACACCGTCATGCGCGGATGCGATTCAAAAACTACAGTGCATATATCGAGCGATATCTTATTTATGCTTTAGTAAAATAGATACAAATTAAAATGAAATTGGAGTTATTGACAAAATCCGATCATTTCCAGGCAGGGCTGGATCAGGTGATAACTGCCCACTTAAGGGCTGGTGTTATCACTTCAGATCCAGGGGTTTCCTTCCCAGGGTATCAAGGGCTTTCCAGCCTCCACGCAACATCCAAGCCAAGTTCCCACGCATGGTGGAGATCCTGCTGTACCTCGAGCATCAGGCTACTCCTCCGTGCAGAAGAAAAAAAGCAGGGGCTGATGATGACATGCACCAATGAATGAGTGAGTGGTCAGATCTGCACAGGCTTCAGCTCACTGAAGGAGGAGGACGAGACTTGCTTCTGGATTCTCAGGTAGGTTCGCATTTCAATCTCTGATGGTCACTTTAAACGTGTCGTTGTTGTTCTCCATCTTTGACAGGAGAATTGCATGTTCAACACAGAGATGTTGCAGGTTTGTGGAGAGAGTGTGGATTTTTATTTCTGAATGAAAATGCTGAATGTCTGCAGTGGAGGCTTATAAAGCTAGAAAATATTACGCAACAAAGATCATTGCATTGATTTGTGTGTTTAACAAACAGGAGTGAAAACATCACATTGCAGTGCAGCTTCTCAGCGCTCAGCTCTTATGCTGATGCACTTACTTTATCCATGAATAATGAATCATGGAGCAGCTCTAAGGGGTTGTGGGTTAAATTCCTCATCGATGTACAAGAAGCGACCACAGAGAGTCCTGCTCTGATAGAAGCAAACAGGGCTGGTAAGTCACCAGGGAGTCTGCTCGCAGTCCCTGGGCGTAGCTGCAGGATTTTTCAGGAGAGCTTAAGGTGCCTGCAGATGCTGGACCAGCGATGGGGTTTTGCTGCTCATGAACATGGGTTTAGGTTGAGCTGCCAAGGGTGGACTTCTGTTCCAACTGTGCGATCAATAAAAAAAGGTGGAAAGATCTTTACAAGTGGATGAAGACAGGGTTGGAAATCTTCATCCCAATTCCACCATCTCCAACTCCTCCTCTAGACCTGAAGCATGGGGATTATATGGGGGAGGGGAGAGAGGAGTGAATGAACGGGGGGAGATATCTGCAGCTGCTTCTTCTCACATGAACACCTACTGTAAGGATGGACCACATCCCGGGGCTGACAACGCTTACTACGCCGGCGTCGGCACCACATGCCAGAAAAGGCTTGAAGCAAATCTCCATGTGATAAAAAAAGAAACGGCGAGAGGAATAAATGAAGCAAGCGCTGAGTGAAATGTATTATTTAAAGCTGAGGGGAAACAAGGCGTTCGTGCACACGTTTTCGTCCACCCTTCGTGAAAAAAAACAAAAAAAAAACCTTGATCAACTGACAAGTCAAATGTGGTATCTGGCAGCACATGTGTAGTCTACTATGATTCAGGGACAGGTGGATGCTCACTCACTGCAATCCACTCCCATCCTCTGATCCTGCCGTTACCATGGACACCATTCGATGAAGGTGCACGTTTCCAGTGTTACTCTCGTCTCAGATCCATACATCGAGTTCACAACTCAATACGTCCGAGTCTCCTTCTGCACTTTCAGCTCTGATTTACATTCCTAATGCCGCGTGGGGTCCGTCCTCATGAGGGAGTGGCTCGGTCCTCAAATTGTCATCAGAGCCAGGGAATCAATCGGGCAGACTCTCAAAGCGGTGATTAGATCTGCCTAAGAGCTCTCGCATATCGGAGGAGACGAACGTAATTAATGTGCCCTTTAAATAAAGTTCTCCCATGAGGAAACGTAATTAAAAATCCTCGTCTACCTTCCTGTTCTGAGAGGTTCACTCGGAATTGGTCGTTGTAGTCGATGTTAAAGGGCACATCCAAGATCATCCTTGGGAACAAATCTGGTGGATGGTAATGGTTTCTTGATGTCAGGTGATGATGGTCCAATAAAGCCAAGTTACAATTATTCAACAAAGAGGAATCACACACTCTGGAATCTTCTAACTGGGTGTTTATAAGTCATCTAAGAGAGAGTTAACTTCTTCCAAGTGACCATGTTGTATTAATGAAGGTGCAGCCATCACCAAATGATGCTAAAACAATGAAAAACATTACACAAAAACAGTTGACACTACAGGAGTGTGTCCATTGTAATAAACTTTGTGTTATATTGTTTGTATTGTTTTGTGGATAATTCATATGTACCTGTGCTAAACATAGGGCTGAGTAATGTTGGATACCAGTATCAGCACTGATACCTTCAATACCGGTTCCTGAAGTATGCCTTTTCCGATACCAATTTTACAAGATCAAATCTGAAAAAAAAGAAATTTAAATTTAAATTGGTTCCTCTTTTTTATGAGCTTTGCTAAATTTCTCCTTAAAGAGGTTTTTGTACAGAAAAATAAACAACAAATTCATTTCCAGTGCAAAAAACAGGTGTAAACAGGTGACTAATCAAAAATTCCAATGCCTTTTTTCACTTATTAGTTTTCGTCAGAAAAATCCATACTTAATCAATTTGAATCTGGCATGGGTATTAAAACTCTGCACCGAAACACCAAACAAGTTTTGATATTCAGTACTACTGAAAAATTTTGGTCGGTGCCACAAAAGATCCGAAGTTTATTACCCAGTCCTAGCTAAATAAAATGATTGAATTAGGGGAAATAAATGACAATATGTTGCCTTTTAAGGTGTTTATCATAGAAGAGCATGATCGCAGATGGACTGGTAGATATTGAGCTACGATACCACACCCTTGTTGCTAAACGTTCTCCTAATTTTGTTCCTACACTCCATCTAAGCCTCACTTGAAAGCCAGACCTTCAAATCTTACTCAGACAGGACATCAACCTTTTTCTGTCAAAGAATAATGGTGTTTAAAGCTGCATTCGTGACATTTGTTTTCATGTTGCATCACGGCCATCATCAATCTTTTATTAAGTGTTAAAAAAATGAAACACTTTGAATCGCTACACTGATGCTTTCACTCCAACAATCCAAACAAATGAGGCAGCAGAGTTACCACATGAGTGGTTTTGTCTTCCAAATTGGCACAAAAAGGTTTTTAGTGCTGCAGTGTTACCAAACTACAGGCTGTTGTTTGCCAGCAGCGCGCTTAAATACACTGATGGGTGTTGTAGCTGTGAGTGTGCCGCTGGGGCAGGACGGAGGGTCACATATCAGCGGCAGAACGCTGCCAAACGTACAAAACACTGACTCAAATGCAGTTGAAATTACGCATCTCTGCAAGACGTTGTGAGTGATGTGAGGGAGGCAGTGCTGCTGAATAGCAGACGACTGACATGTCATGTTCTCGTGCAGCCGACCAGCATTGTGCTGATTTAATGCTCCTTTATGGCCGCGCTCTCAAAGAGGAAAAACTGAAGGAGCATGACCGGCCAAAGCATCGGCCGGCAGTTCTCAGAGAACCACTTCTTTTTTTTCTCTTTTTTTTTTGTACCTAAGGGACAGAGAGGGATGACTCACCGTCAGCTCAAGCAAAAGTTGAGAGCGACTGCAGGCTTTTGGTGGATTGCATCTAATTGAGTGCACTATCTTTCGGTCAGTGTTTACTTCTAAAATAAGAAGCAGATAAAAAGGGAGTCTACATCAAATGGTCTGAGAAAATGTGGGTCAGCAGATGTTGTTCCACACAATTTGAGGGGGAGTTCAGAGAGAGACAAGATTCCCTGAGATAAGTAAGAGGTTTGTTGCTTTTGCTGGCCAGGAATTCCGACGGTGCGACGAATGGGGAGAATTATAAAATAATAATGACAATAAAAGCTAGTAAACACTATTTCTGGAGAGTTTAAAAGGTACTGTACATTCTATTTTTTTCAGTCACCAAGCAAAGCACTTTAACCCATAAGATCTGAATGAATTTAAAACTTTAATTGTATAGAATAATTAAGGGTACACTTCATAAGAACTAGGAAAGTATAGCACAAGCAACCAGATGGGAAGGAAAAAAATGGCTGCACAAATATGACAGTGACTCTGGTTTTGTAATTGTAATAACAGATGCATTTGAAGCTTTGAACTGAACTGTTACAGCGACAATATTAAGTTGTGTTCCTGGCGACACAATGTGTCAGAAAAGTGTAAACTGCAGTGCAGTAACATCTCTGATGCACCGTTGCCAAATACAGCATGTGTATTGATGTTTCCCTTGAGTGAGAAGAACATGCTTGGTACAAGTGATTTTTCAAGGTCAGATTAATGATCAAGTTGCACAACTATTCTATATTGAATATTATCATATTTTTATGTGACCAGGTTGGCCAGAAACACGAACACAACAGGGTTTTTTTTACACTCACATGAACAATGAGGACAGTATTAATGACTTTGTGATAATCTTCACAAATATTATATTTAAATTAAACTATATGTTTAGTCATTTAGTTTTTTCGGTGAATTTGAGTTCTTATATAATCTAATATACAACAAAACGACTCTGATATAAAAAAACATTATTGACAAATGTGGTTATATTGTTATATACAGAGTTTTTCTTGTGGCTAAACCTTTAATTTACACATGAAACAGCTGAAAATAGAGGTTTCCTGACCTGAAAATTACAAGTGAAGATTTAAGGACATGAAAATGCGTCCAGACCTTGATATAAAATTCATAATGTTTAGTATCAATGGACCATAATGCCTAAGGTCTAATCCAATTTCACATTTATGATTGAATTCAGTTTAAGACAGTGGAATCAAATATTGTTCTTGTTACAGACTTTAACTTACTTAACACCATTGTACTGTACCATATAGAAATTGTATAAAATACAAAGTGTACAAATACAGAATTGAAAATTGACAATATTGCCTGTTGTTGACGTGACAGTGATGACAGATCAAGAAAAGTGTTATGTCATTACTTTACTCTCCCATGAAGCCATCAGGTAATTCTTTCCACATCGTGGATTTCAGGGCAAACGTAAAAATAGATGCTAATATAATCAGTGTAGTGTGGATGAAACCTCAGTAAGCGTGAAAGTAAACCAATCTGTTAGTCTCTGTTGGCCTGTTAAACGGAGCTGACGGCACTATGGCAGGATATAACAGCACGCTCGCTGTGTGTTGGTCACTGGATGGTCTTTCCTGTTTGTTCTCCAGCGATGCGGGACCTGGATCGGTGACAGCACCGAGAGTGTGGTTGGATCCGTGCAACTATCTCATTTTTGAGATGTGAAGAGCTCTCACAGATGGTTCTGCAGATGGCGCCTGTCAATGCCCATGTCTCAGTTTAGAGTCATTTGTCGATTCCACATGGTGTAAAAAAAAAAACTCCCAAACATCCTTCCGGCTCCTTGAAATAGTACCAAGACACGTTTCTGACTAATTGATGGTAGATTTCTGCAGAAATCTCGATGCAGATCAATACGCGGCACAGACAGAAGAGGGAGAGGCATCGGGGTGGGAGTCGTTCTAAATAATTAAGAAACGCTGAGTGATGTGATGCTTCTCCTGCAGTTGGCAGTTGAGCATTGCAATCGGTCTGAGAGCGTTCCAGTTTTACAGAGAATTTAAAGACTTACTTAATGTACTGCATGGTCAGTGCCTGTGCTAATAACAAGCTCTGTTTATCTTTCTGTTAATAATAGAATAGAATATTGATCATTACACCGGGAAGTGACGACTATGTTTTTGTGGATATGTATCATTCAATCTGGATTTAGGTTTTGAAGGAGCTGTATTCACTTTTATGGCATCTGCGCAATACACACTGAATTATATGAAATAGTAAACTTGTTTTAATGAAGCACAAAATCTAAAAAAAACACAAAAATCAATCAATTTAATTTTACTTTGTTGAAAAATACGTGTTCCGTTCATGCTTACTTTAAAGTAGCACTATGTATGATAACATATTTGTTTGTGGCTCCACCTAGTGTAAGGACAGTGTAATTGCAATTTCGTTAAAGGGCAACTAATGAATTAAGTGTGTCTTAAATTGATTTTGTAAATCTATTGTATCATCAGTATGTGTCTGTTTGTACAAAACTCTCTTTTCATATAAATATTTACATTAGAAAATGTGCTTAAGCCCCGCCCACTGAAAACACTTTGTTTTTCTAGAGCTAAAATCTTGTTTTTATATAACCACGCCCACTCTGCTGTCATCGTTCAATCATCAAACTTTGTCACCTCGCATTATCAATCCCGAATGTACCCACCTCCAAGGGACTAGTTGTATAAACAAAGCGAGACATAATTACAGCTGACTGGAGGAGGAGTGGAGCCTATTATTTCCTCATAACTTCACTCTCTTAACCTCTCGTTCGTTGAGATTTCTGACAGGGGAGAACTTTTTAACCCCTCGTGTTATCTCAGGGTCAAGGTGACCCGGGGGCCCGAAAACAAATGTATTTAAGGTATCCTTTGTGTTGTCTCTGGGTCAAGGTGACCTTTGTTTTCAGGCCTCCAGGTCACTTTGACCCAGAGAAACACAAGGGATAAAGTAATAAGTTCAAAACATGGTTATGATAAGAGACATACTGCATCTTAGAGAGAAAGACTTCAACATTTGAAACATGTGAGTCAGGAGAGTTGGATTTTCACATTAGTTGCCTTTTAAAAACGCCAGCACTGCGTCCACAGTACGAATTTTCTTTCGGTTTCGGTGACCTCTTTATCTTGCTAGAAATTTAAAATCATTACTTCACCCATTATGGAAATAAATGCCAAATCGCCATCTCATCATCAAAATAATTTAAAGCAGTTTGATGTTCTATTGCGCGAGTCCTGACTGATCAAAACAATCCTGTCTCTCTTGTTGAGTAAATACAACAACTCCAGAATGCTTTAGAAAGAACAGCTGCTGGTGGTACCAAGGTTAAGACCACCTCTGTTCATAGTCTCACCTAATGGAGAACAGTCACAGATACAGGGTAGCTGGACAAACAGATAACTGGAGAGGCTTGACCATCCATAAGAGGCTCAGGGTAGATTCACGGACGCATCTGGAGGAACCAGTTGAGATTGCTAAATCCTCTAGTATAGTTCCACCAAGCATTATAGCAGAGATGACCTTCAGTTGACTTGGAAAGGTGCTGATTACTAGTATTCTAGAGGAGCCTGGACAATGACTGAGATGAAGAATGGCCTCCTTTGTTTGTCCAGCGGCCACATTGTCAGCTGCCGTCGGTAGAATCCATGCCCAGAAAGTTTTGGAAACGGCCGTCGTGATTGGACTCACGTATCAAATCAAGAAGCTTTGTGTGTTTACACCTATAGCCACTTTACCAGCTCCTGCATTAGCTCGTACCACAACGCTCTCTGAAAAATGGTCTCCGTCCACCAACAGAATAATGTTGGACAGAAATCTACAAATGAATGAAAACAGTTGTTTATAAGTGAGTTATGGGTTTGGTTCGAGGGAAACAAAAATCTAACCGGCTGCACTGACATGAACCTTAAATCTCTGAATTCTTACACAGCAGAACGAGTTCTGTAATGGCTGCATTAGAAATTCGGTGCTGAGCCTTGTTTCGCTAGGCATTGTGAAGAATGGGCTGCGAGGCTATTAGCAGCTGTAATGGAAAACAACACAGTTGTGCGTTGAAACATTAACGTTCTCCGCACAAATGCGTCTGATCCCTCCGTGATTAGTAAATCAGTGTCGGTGGAAAGATGTGGAACAAATCTCTGCTGGTGTAGTTTCTATCAATATCCAGGGAAATAAAAGCGCTGATGAAGGTCAGCAGGGACCAAGATGTGACGTCCATTATTCAGCAGTTTTTGCCTCAGGGATCCGGTTGCACGGAGGGTCAAATGAGGAGTAAATGAAAGGGAAGCCAGTGGAGTTTCCCTCCCCCTCCCCCTCTTCCACCAGGCTTTATTACCATATTATATTTACAACTATTATGTTCATATATTCTGTGTGACGGTGTTTCATTCAGCTGACCATCAATCTAGCTCTCAAGTTATATACAAGTAAATACAAGCAGTGGCGGCTGGTGAAAAATATTCTAGGTTGGGCTCTTTTCCAGTACATTTTCCTGCCTATACTATTGAAGGAATTAGTGGAAAATAGTCTTATATTAAACTTGGGCAATGTTTAAATAAATGTGGAAATCAACACTTTCCTCTGCACCAGGAAATCAGAGATACTTTCAACACACTTAGCATAAACCGACACAAAACACTGCAAATAAAAATAATAATAAAATTAAAAAAATCGTAAGATTAAAATACTGAGACCGGGGATCATGACCCAACAAACACTCCCTTTTCCCAGCACCTCCGAAATCACAGTCTTTTCACAAACTCTTAGGAAAAATTGTCATGTTAAAAAATTAGACGGATTTTGAAAAAATATAATTTGTGTCTTCTATTCTGAGAAAATGCAATTTAGCATTTTAATGATTCACTTGACTGGTCAATGAGAAGGTTGGTCAGAGAGGGAGGTGAAGAGGAGAGTGCAGGCCCTGTGGAATGAGTGAAGATGATTAATTAAAGCTAGTGTTGCAAAAAAAAAAAGGAGTTAAAAACAATCTAAAATTGCAAGAATTTAAACTAACATTTAATTTAAAAATAGAAGTCAGCCAAAGTACACAACAAAATACTATGTACAATATATATTATTTTATTTAATATCATCAGAATGTGTTATTTAATATAAAGAGTTTAATTTAACAAAAAAAAAAGAAAATGCAATTTAACAATTACCATAATTTCCTATATTGTATGTATTTTTGTAAACAAATTATCAACTAAAATACCCCATTTTTAAAACAAAATTATTAATTCAATATAAAATATTTTAATTAATTCAATATAAAATGTTTTATTTAAGGTAACATACTACTGGTAATCGTTAGACATCTTGTTAGTAGTCTATCAATAAACATGAGGGGCTGATTTGTGAAGTTGAGGGTAACCTGAGTACCAGGAGGTTCTACAACCACCGCATCAATAAATCTGACAATATCTTAAATGAACAACTTTTTGTACCAGGAAGACGAATCAATGAGGGCGACATCGCCTTGAGTTACGTCTTTTCCAAGCTGCTCGAAGCCATTAACTCGTCCATATTTCCTGCTTTTGGCAAACCAGGCGCACGACTCACGGCTGATTTGACGGGAAAGGGGTCGGACGTTTACTGATGGAATTCAATCTTCAAATAGCGAAGCGGTTTCTCTCTCGTCATGATTACTCAGAAGGAGAATAAACTTGAGTTGTGGACGCAGTTAGTCAGCTGTTGTGCCGATGCCAGCGGAAGTGTATTGTTTTAGAAAAGATGTTCACAAACAAATCACTCGTCACGTTTTATGACCGTATTGTCTTCCAGCTGCTTCCAATAAAGGCGTCCGTCACCTGAGACGGCGTCTGTCACACACACACGTTTACTCAACTGTCGTACAGCATCAGAAGCCTGTTTTAATGTGTATTTCCAGCTATTTCTCCTCCACTTCTCGTGTAATCTCAGGCAGATTTGCCAGTTTTCCTAGCAGAATTCCAGCATACACATGGGTCTGATCCATCAGGCTCCCGCCCTCGCTCGTCCATCTCTCTGCCTGAAGCAGAAAGTCTGTGCTGGGAAACCTCACACCGGCAGGCGAAATTATGGGCTGTGCTCGTCTTCCAGTCTTCTCGTCTGCAGCAGTGAGTCACTCACTCGCTATTGAAGGTCTTATAACGGCATTATTCTGCTCTGGTGTCAGATAAGACCTGAAGCCAAAGCTTTGAGCTGAGCACCCACTACAAGTTACCAAGGAGAGGCTGCGGTTCTAAAAATGGCTGGAGCAGCGAGTTCTCCGTGGATGTACGGAAGCGTTTACAGATGTAGATTTCTCCTGACAGGCCGTTCACCCGCACACATGATTTTTTAGCTCGATATGAAAGCAGAATGTTAACTCTGCTTCTGCTCCTACCTCTGTCGTCTCGCTGCTTATCTCCTCTTGCTTTAGAGAAATATTGCTGGTACGATTCCACTTCACAGGCTGCCGATCCCAGAGCGTTCCAATATTTGTGCTTGTGAGGAGATTGTGTGGCGTCGAATCCCGGCTTTAGATGATGCTGAGTGACTGTATCTTCTGTCTCGGTACACTTATGTTTGGGAGGATGACACGTTCCATTCAAGATGTGTTTGTATTATGTAGGATTAACAATTCAGCTCCTTCAGCTCATTTAAAAATGGAAAGTGATACTATGATGACTCATTTGATTGGTCAACGAGAGAGTTTGTCTGAGATCAAGGGAGGTGAAGAGGAGAGTGCAGACAGAGTGGATTTGGTCGAGATTGCTATCTAGCTATCTATCTTATCCATCCATCCATCCATCCATCCATCCATCCATCCATCCATCCATCCATCCATCCATCCATCCATCCATCCATCCATCCATCCATCCATCCATCCATCCATCCATCCATCCATCCATCCATCCATCCATCCAACATCTGTCTATCTATGATGATGGTAGTCGAGATGATGACCAAAAAAAATGGAAAAAATATCGTAACATTTACAAAAAAATGATTCAATTCTCCACGAGGTTCAAGAGCGAGTCAACTGGACTGTGTAGAGTTCTTGTCAACGTTTTGCTCCTCATCCGAGAAGCTTCTTCAAATCCAAATGATTAAAAAATTAAACACCATACGAATAAACTAGACACAATTTTGAATACTATGACAAAAAATGATGCATGTGATTTGAACAAAATATTAGTTTGATGCAAAGACCAGAGCAAGACAAAGATTAAAAAAGGTCCGCCAAAAACACTAACTTGAGCCAATATAATTTAGATATGGTTGAACGTAGAAGTGATCAAATTAATCAAAGTATCGATTTGTTTTTTCTTCTGGATTTAGGAAGGTTTTGAAGTACATTGCTTCTTGACTTTGGATGGCTTTGTTCTAGCAAAAAAACCTGCACAACTTGACACTCACAAACACAGCACACAATCAAATCACTGAAATAAATCAACTTTCCCATAAGCATGATAAAATATATTGTTTTTTGTTTTTTTTTAACCAGAAAACGTGTTTTCGACTTGCATTTGTTGACACCTGTGTCATTAACTTAACCTGACAATATACTGATTAAACTGCACTATCAATCAACATAAGGAAAAAAAGTATTTGTCGGTATTGTTGTTATTTATGTAAATATGATTGTGTAAATATTATATAGCGCAGATTTATCTTTTATTCCATTTAGATTTTATTTCTCGTTTTTATTTCTGGGTGTTTTTATTTCTCTTGCTGCTGTTAAACCGAATTTCCCCTCGCGGGACTAATAAAGGTTTTCTGATTCTGATTCTGATTCTGAAAAACATCACAGCAGTTGTCACATACACATACACATATCATGACATAAAGAATAGGTTATTTTAAGGTGTTAAAAAGGCATTTTCTAAAAAGAATTGTCATAAAAAATGTAATTGAATTTGACTGACAAGAAATATTTACGAAAGATTACCCATGAAAAGAAGGTTTTATTCGTTATACCCCCCCCAAAAAAACTTTTTTTTATTAGGGCCAAATAAATCCATTCAAAGTGATCATGTGATGTTTCACCACTTGAATATTTAGGTTTAACATATTGTTTTGTAAGAATGGGACAGGGACTTTGTCTTTATTTTTAAATTAGTTTGCTGCTTTTCTGTCACATTTTAATTTCTATAAGCTGCCATAGTGCCAGAGGCGAGGGGTTCATTCATTAAAATGGTGGTGATCAAGTTTGAAACAGTCACTGTTGACAATAAATAAAGTTCCTATCGGGAATTGTTTATTCTATCCTCTCTATTATTGGACTTGTTTTTTGACTTCAAAGGATTGAACACTTGACTGTCAAGGTATCGTCTGCATCATTTGCTAAGAGATTTACAATTGAACACACTGAAAACATCTTCATCAGACCAAGATTACTAGAAACTGGATTTCTGTCTTGAGATTCTGCCTTTGCCGTGAATCTCTGCTCTAATTTTAAACTCATTTGTCTAGCTCCCTCTGCTGGAGTGAAAATTGGCGTTTTAATTTACTTAGGCGGTGCTTCGGGGCTCGCTGGAATGAATTGCACATTTAGAGTAATGTCTGATCTGGCAAACGGCTGCTGACTGCTGGAAGAAAATGACTGGAGTCGAATATTTGTCCTGTCTTGGCTGTCGGCAGCAGACCCACCCAACATGTGCTGATGCTGCCGTGTTGTTCTGATGTTAAGCACCATCAATTGCGAGAGTGTCTGTGTGTGTAATACAGTAAAAATCGACGTGGATATGTTTGGCCTGTAGCGTTTTCATTGTCTCTTGTTAACACGCAGTACCTGCTCTCTTTGGTTCCGCACCATCGCAGTGCAAGACGTGGGATGCTCTGGGGGCTTTTCCAGCACTGATGGACTTCTCTTGCTCCTTTTCAGAGCCTGCTGGTCGTCTCTCGGCGCGGCTTTAGAGCCCCGGGACAGAGATGACTGCATTAAAGCTCTTCTAATTTTAGTTCTGAGTCAATCACACACCTACATGCACCGGCCTCTGCTCCTGCATGTGTAACACGCAACTCTGATTGAACCGTTCTGGGACAGAAACACTCTCAGAATAAAGTCTTAGTCTTGGGTCGTGTCCGATTTGTTGCTGCGTAAATATGCACTTAATGTATGATTTTAAAATGATTCCTAAAGTGTGGTTTTAGCTTAAAGTAATAAGCAAAAACGTCTATGAGAAAACAAAGAAAGATTAGGAAGTGCACAGACAACTGTATTTATGTGGCCCTTATAAAGTTAGACAGCTATCTTCAATCCTATTTGTACACATTTATTTTATTATTTATCAGTAGTTTAGTCACAATATTTGTTCCAGCACCAAAACAGAAGGAACATTTAAAAATAATTTGGGTATTTTGTTCAGAATATGATGATGTCAAACATGAATACTATAAAAATTGTTTTTGTTCTATCCTGACGCAACTGTTTCTATAATGTCTTGCATTTCTTTTACATCTCGTCTGGTTGTATTTGCCATCTTACAAAGGCTATTTATCTTTTGTCTTTTGGGAATTCTAATCACCCACCCCTGATCTAGATAGACCTGGCGTCGGGTTTTCAATACCTCAACAGGCCACATTATTGTTATACTGTTAAAGTTGTGAGTGGCTGTCAGAAAAAAACAACAACAACAATGGTTTTCCATAAAATATTATAGCAGTTGTGTAATACTATCAGGACCAATGTAATTTCAAGGTGTAAATATGATATCAAAGCACCATTTATCAAAATTGACAAGAAATGTTTACGAAAAATTATGTATAAAAAAGGGAGGTTTTATAAAAACTACTATTCTATGGGCCATATAAATCCACTTAAAGCGACACATATGGCCTGCAAACCACACATTTACGGTCTTGATTTTCCGGACTAAGAACTAGAATTAACTCATATATCTGGTTTATTTGTCTGTCCTTTATCAAATCATAGTGATTGTTTTTAATACATATTTTCATACTCTGAACGAACGTCCCTCCAGCTCATATTACCTTCGGATTGATTTATCATTGCAGTAACAGGAAGACGTGTTTTTGGCAACCGACGTCCTCCGACAAATCCTGCCCAGGCTTCAGGGCTGCGATAAACATCAGCGGGGAGAAACCGAGCAAAGATAGATGGAGTTGATGGCAGCATTATTCGTGAGGCTGCAGTTATTAGTCGCCTGCAACTCCTGCACCTTTGTAACGGATCATCGTGTCGAGACGCCACGTGTTCACTTATGACTCCATCGATGATAAATCCCGGATCAACGGACCATTTATTCAAGTGGCTTAACTATTACATTACTTGAGCATCAAGTGCTTCAGAGAGGATAATAATCTGCAGATGATCGGTGTTTATAGTATCGCAGGAGGTATCATAGTTGCAGCCGTAGTTAAGTACATGCGGATGCGATTAGGAATGCACTGCAATGCGTCCCCTAATGTAGCATTAAAACAGATTGTGTGTTGGTAGCTGGCCAGGTCAGCTGCCGAGCTCTTCCGAGACGATCTTCCACGAGAACTTCAAATAGTGCTTTAGAGCGACTCTGGCAGACAGACAGGAAGACGAGCTGGAAGTGGCAGCAAGGTTATCATGGGGAGCGACCAGGAAGTTGTACCGAGAAAGTCAGAAATGGAGACAAAAGAACAAGAGGAAGACAACCAACCAGTGAGGGTCACGGACATATACGAGATAGAAAAAATGAAAATAGCAATATATCGCAATATTCTTTTTAACAATACTATATCAATATTTGACAGAACTGTATTGATTTTTATCATTAAATCATATTTTATTGTTTTCAATTTATGTTTAAAAATGCAATGTTTTTACCTACAACACCAAGATAAAAAAGTGGTCGTTTTTATTGTTGAAATTGAACTTTTAGCCGCTTTCATTCGGTCCTCCGCAGCTAAATGAAAAATGAAATCCTGTGGGATCCCACCGATGACTGAGAACGAGTGGATACAGTCGACTACGGCACCTTTTGAAGCTATTTTGGTTTCAAAACGAATGAAAGCAGCTACTTTATCAAAGGAGATGCGGTCTGTAATTCTACAAACACAAGAATCCAGTTATCGAGCAATACTGCAAATATATCCTTGTTCCTGTAGTATCACAATATATATCGTATCGTTGTTCCTGTATCGTGATAGGCGTTGTATCACTAGAATTACATGCTTAAAATATGGGTGAAGATATGCATCTAAAACTGAGACCAAACAACAACCAATGAAGTCTACACACCAGCAATACACACACTAGATGTAGACGTCTAGCTGCAGGGAACAGCATTCGTTTTTTTTTGCCCCGAAGTAGCTGCTAATGTCTGCACACGACCACACTAAAGGTAATCATGGGTAGAAAATGGAAAGCATTGATGTATTTATCTGTCTCCATGTTCTGGTCTGTGAAAAATGATGCCTGCATCAAACCTGTCTGGGGTACAAAGAAGTCTGCACAACATTTAAATCTACTCAACATGCTCGGGTTCAGGTCATTTAATGATGATGATTATGATTTAATCTGCTCAAGGAACAAATTAATTTTGTCTCATTCTCACTTGGTGTCGAAATAAAAAGATTTGGGTTCGTCTCAATCACCGACTTTTCTCTTTGCGTCTGCAGGCTGTGATTGTGCAGCCATGACCGACGCCGTGATGGGCAGCAGCTCGGATCGCTGGGGGTCCAACGACAGACCGAGAAGCATGGCTGCCGGGTAAGTCTGATCGTCAGAGCGATCCGGTCTGATCTTCAAAAAACCTCAACTCTTATCGTTTGTCTCCCCCGCGAACCTTCTGATCTGCCGTGCAGCGATAAAGAGCAGTGAGTAGATAAACTCCCTCAGTGGTGTTTGCTCTTCATCTGTCCCTGTGAAACACATCAAACCCTGACGTTGTGTGCGGACTGTCAGACGTTGTGTATTCAGATGCAGAATTTGTGCTTGCAGGGGAAACTGGACCGCACAGCCAGAGGCCGGCTCTGGACAAGACCTGACAGATGAAGAGAAGGAGATTATAAACAGGGTGATTGCCAGGGCTGAGAAAATGGAGGCCATGGAGCAGGAGAGGATTGGGTGAGACTTCATTTTTTTCCACATGAGGATGAAACCGGAGTTTCAAATCTGTGCTTCTGCAGGCGCCTGATTAACCGCCTGGACGACATAAAGAAGACGGTGTGCGGGGACGGGGTGTCTCGGTGTGTGCTGTGTGGGGAGCAGCTGGGAACCCCCGGGGTCAGCTCCGTGGTCTGTGAGGACTGCAAAAAGGTATTTCTCTCTTGATGTTCGGGTGTGTGAGGATTTGTCTGGTGCCAGTGCCGAACGGGTCCCTTTGAAGCCCAAAGCATTGAGCGTAGAGTATAAATCCAAAATCAATTTTTTTTAGCTGCAGGTGTCGGTTCTCACATTACTCTAATACAATCTGGGAAACATGAGCTTTCGTAATTTATATTCTGCAAAGCTTTATGTTTGGTAGCTAGAGGTGTAGTACAATATCGATTCACATAAATATTCCATTGTTTTAAAAAATTAAACAAGGAAATTATTATTATTATTCTTTTTCTTATTTAATTTTCTAAATTAAATAATATAAAGAATAACGAAAAATATGAATTGAAAGCCTCACCTCCAAATGGCTTTCAAATCACATTTTATTATAGTAATTTATTGTGAATATTTTAATAAAATGTATTCATTTTTAAATTTACAAATAACAATATAACAATATTCCAAGCGCTTGTTCATTATTATGATGCAATAAAAAATCTTGCCGCTAGATGTTCAGTCTCAACGTCCTCTGCAGCTAAAGCAACAATAAAATCTTGCGAGATCCTGGTTACAACTGAGGACGAGAGGATACAGTCGACTCCAGCTGATTTTAAAGTTGCTGTTTGGGCATATTTAGGTTTCAAAACAAATGCAACAAGACTAGAGTCAAGTACTACTGCAATAAGTAAGTAAGTAAGTAAGTCATTTTTATTTGTATAGCGCTTTTCCAGACCAGGGTCACAAAGCGCTTAAACAATCAAAACAATACTCAATAAAGTATATAGTTTAAAGGGCAAGATAAAACTGATAACATTGTATTGTTGCGCCTGTATTGCGATAAGTAACGCTAGATCCTTGCAAATACACACGTCTTCTGGTAGCTACTACTATTGTCAGCACCAGTGCTATTATGGTCTCTACTAAATGCAATAAAACGTCCAGAGAAACGTAACTATGAATTTCTCTATGTTGTTCAGAGCATGTGCACAAAGTGTGGAACACAGTGTGGGAGTCGTCCACGTGCAGTTTGGCTGTGCAAGATCTGCAGAGAACAGCGTGAGGTGAGAGCAAAAATAATTAGTCTGGGAATGTTTTTTCAAATACAGAGACTGTCATTCTCTTAGGTCTGGAAGAGATCTGGTGCCTGGTTCTTTAAAGGTTTCCCAAAACATTTCCTGCCTTCGCCGATGCCTTTATCTAAAGCCCAAGAGGCCGGTGCCCAGGCAGCAGCAGAGCCTCAAGCGACTAAAGCCCCCGGGGCCAGAGAGCCACAAGCACGAGAAGCAGGTGAGGACGCTGACAGATAAATGAGCTCCTGAGACCATAACTCTGACGCTCAGGCTTCTAAATACTGAGTTATAGTTCTTAAACCTTGACATTTCCGTGTCAGATCAAAATCAGACTTCAGCTGCCGAACCACCAGAGCCAGGCAAGTCATGAAGATCTGTTTATTTGTAAAAGAAAACGACACAAAGGGTCTGTGAGATGCTGCTTTGTCGGACGTGCATGTTCCTCTACCAGAGTGAAGCATTCCTGCTCAAACCCTTCCTGTGAATTAGCTTTACTAAATAAACTGTCAGATGTTTTGACAGCAGCCCCAACAAAAGTTGTGAAAGCAACCTTTCGCTGCATTAAAAAGCACATGTGCAGTGGTCCCTGGTTCATTGCAGGGCTTACATTTTGACCCCTCCCCCTTTAGTAGTGACTATATTTAATTTTTACTTCTTTTAATTTCACAACATTTATCAAAAACATTTCTTTGATCTTGCAAACTCACCATATCATGTTCCATCCCTCTCAAAAAAACGTGACCCGAACAGCCCTCTTAATGCTCTGCCGCCCAGCCAACCACTCAGGTGTGGATCAGTATTAAGAAAGCAACGTTGATGAAGAATCTACCGTATTGAAGCAAACAATCAGTTGTCGCTAAATGTGTGTGGAGGGGAATCATGGGAATTTACTGTTTTGTTGGCAAGATTACTACGGTGGGAGCAGTTATTAGGGCCTCCCACCAAGTTCTGTGGTATGTTTGAGCATCTGCAGTTCGAGTAAATCACCTGTTTGTAACAGTGTAAACAGTGACAAAGAGTTCTTCCGTTTCTTGCTGGAGATTGGTACAATTGATTTGAACGTGCAGTGCCATGTGCAAAAAAACATCCGTTGAACAGCGAGACCGCAGCAGGTGAACCGCGATAAGACGAGGGACCACTGTAGTTATAATTGACTCGGTTATTTAGTCAAATCTCTTCAGCACCTCTGGTGTTCCTAATGTTGTTGTTACCTTTCTCAAGTCATCTAATTTCAAGATACTTTTCAAAGCGTCAAAAGATCTGAGTCTTCCTGCGACCCCACCTCTTCTTTGCTCTTCTTTACCTTTTATCTCCTTCCTGAATTTGCCTGAACCTCCCACTGTGGGAAACGGAGGGAGATGAAAAAGCCCAATTAAGCCTTAGGAAGTGCATGCTGCGGCTGTGTGCGCTGTGTTGGGATGGGTCACGCTCAAACACACGCCGAGCATGATAACTTTAATTTCGATGCTTCACGATCCCGACTGGGATCTACAGCGGCTGCATGTTCCATCCTCAAGTGCCACATCTTGTATGTAGGTCAGTGCTTGAGAATGCATTAAACGCTGCTGCTTTTGTGTTGAGAGAAACTTGAGTGTGTTACGGATTCCGCTGCAGTGACAGCCTGAAGTGTGATTATGTATCCCCCATGAACAACCCCCCCCCCATCTCCCTGTAGAACTCCTGTACATAGTACGTGTTTATTTTTAGCTCCGGGGCCCCGTGCTGGTTACCCACCTGTGGCCCCAAAACCGTCGGTTGCGCGCATGGCATCCGGAGGGGCTGGTCCTGAAGAAGCTGGCCAAGGAAGCCCAGTGGTGATGAAAAAGATGGTGTCTGTCCACAGCTCCAGACCGCCACCCGGTGGCGGTCCGATGGCCCAACAAGGTAAGAGAATTGGTGTGTGAAAAGACCTGAGATGTGGATGAAGAAGTCGCTGTGTTACAGGTCTGGGGGCAGGAGATGCGGCGAGCTATGCTTCTGCACCAGAGCAGAGGGCGCCCCCTGCTGACAGGAGGCAGACAGCCTACAGCGCCCCCGCTGCTCGACAGCAACCTCCTCCTGCCGAGGAGGACGACGATGCCAACGACTACGACTCTGATGAAGCCAGTAAGTTGACATTCGTAAGTCACACGTGTGTCACTCTTGAATAAAAAGAGTGAAAAACAGATATTTGAACCATGTAGATGAGATAACCTGAGATAAACGATGGTATGATGTCACACTCCCTCAAATCTGGTGCTTTTTTCAAACAAATTGGGAGACTTTTGCTCCACTGTGGCCCTGTTAAGGAAATGGAATGAAAAAAAAGAATCAATGAATCCATCCTGTTGGTTTTGGTGTCCTTTATCTATAATAATCCGTATGAGAATCGAGAATGAATTCCTGCAGCGAACAGATGAGACGGGCAAACGCTTTTCGTCCCTATAGAATATCAAATAGACAAAATCGATAAACACGCCAAGAAACTGTAAATCAATAGTGATTCACAGGCGGCACAGCAGCATGATTGTTATCTCATATTCCATTTGAGAAGGAAACCGTGCCTGCAGCCTCAAGTGGCCTTTTTCTTTTACACCAGGGGGATTTGGTGATAATTTATTTTTATTGTGAAGCGGGAGTATGGATCTTGGAGCATAAGCGAAGCTGAAGAAGCGTGACTATTGTTTGGATAAGACTTTTTTTCTTTTTAATCAGGAGAAGATTACAGACAAGTTAATATTTATTTCCCACATAACATCTACAGACCTTGACTGTAATAGAGTTTCCATACCCCATATTGTGTAACATCATTTTATTATTAATTATTTGTATCTTCCTTGTTCTCCTTGGCATATGTTGGTATATTTAAAACTATTATTTAGCTTATAATAAAGCTTGTCTAAAAGGACAACAAAAAATGTATTTAAAATAGATCATTCCCTCACACTTCCATGTGTTACTGTTTATTTAACCTCGGAATATGTCAGCTCTGAATATGACCCCACTAAATCATCTGCCTTCCTTTTAAAATGTTGTTTTCTTAAACCAGCACTGAGGAACACAAAATGTTTTCTCTTAACCCTTGTGTTATCTCACCTTGAGTCAGAGATCACACAAAGGTTAAGGCTAAATGGATAAACACAATTGTATACTATGTTGTGAGATCATGTCAATCAATGCTCATGTTTTAATCTAAAGGCACAATGTATTGGAATTATATCGGTCATGATTGCGGTAATGGTGGGGTACAAACAGTGATCAAGGCTCAAGAGCTGCTGAAGTAATTCACGTCGTTTTCTTTAACAATTACTATTGAACTGATTTGCAACAACCTGATGTTTTTTTCTCAGCCACGCTTGGCTCACTGGAGTTCAGCCTGATGTACGATCCGGAGAGCAACAGCCTCCACTGTGGAATCCTTAAAGCAAAGGTACAGTCGTCCTTCCTGGTCTCTCACAGGGACACGTTTCTTCTGTTAACCCCCCCACTGAGCACAGAGTGCTCTTCGCTGACACACCGGTTCACTTCTGTCCTCCACAGGGGTTGAAGCCCATGGACTCAAATGGACTTGCAGATCCTTACGTGAAGCTCCATCTGCTCCCTGGAGCCAGTAAAGTAAGTGCTACTTACTAAAAACTAACCTACATGTTGATGGTGATTGCCATGAGGATCATTTGTTGACTAAGCTATTTCCCAACTTATCGTGCGCGTCGTGCAACTGCAACATGCTGTTCTATTTAAGTCATAATAATGGTTTTCGGCTAATAAAATAAGATAGAAATCACAATAAAATGAGCCGCTTGTCTAAGGCCATGAGCGTTACTCTTGCATATATTGATAACAATAAATGGTTCCCCCAGCTTAAGCTGCTTCCACAACCCAATTTCAATGAGAAGAACGGATGATCAGAATTTGAAATACAATGCTATTTGTACACAACTTGCAGACAAGAAAGGAAGTAGAACAAGAGGCCTTTGTCAAAAAAATAGATCCTGAACAAGATGATGCAAACAGTGGCGGCCATGTTTGTTAAGTTGCAGGTGAATGGCGCTAAGCTAAAACGCTAAGGCAAATTATATTATACACAGGGGGAATCGGATAAAGGAATATGAACAATTACGTTTTGGAGACAAATTAGGTGCGAGGAAAATGTTGTATGACCCTAATAGAAATACTGTTCTTTTTAGCTGTGTCAGCAAAATGATGTTACCTCATTTAACCTACAGTCGACAAAGCTGCGCACAAAGACCCTGAGGAACACGCGCAACCCTGTGTGGAACGAGTCGCTCACTTACCACGGCCTGACAGATGAAGACATGCAGCGTAAAACCCTCAGGTGTCTACTCTGGCAACCTTCGGCTTCACGCACTTATCTGCCTACAAACGTGGCGAAGCATGACTTACTGTTTTTTCTTTACATTTCCCAGGCTGTCCGTCTGCGATGAAGACAAGTTCGGGCACAATGAGTTCATCGGGGAAACCAGAGTGGCGCTGAAGAAACTCAAGATCAACACGAAGAAGAACTTCAACGTGTGCCTGGAGAGAGTCGTTCCTGTGAGTGGAGGTTACAGCTCGTGTTGACCACGAGGGTCTTTCACTGACCTGCTGTGACTTTGTTCTCCTCAGACTAAGAGAACTGCGACCGCCGGAGGAGCCAGAGGAATCGCCCTCTATGAAGACGAGGCAATACTTCAGATTAACAAACACTTTGTTTCTGTTGTTTTCATTGTAATGTTTGTTTTTGCTGCACTGTAGACCGGCAAAGATGGTGGCGATGCAGAGGAGCGTGGACGCATTCTCGTCTCCCTCATGTACAGCACCCAGCTCAACCGTCTGATAGTAGGCGTGGTGCGCTGTGTTCACTTAGCTGCCATGGATGCCAACGGATACTCTGACCCATATGTTAAACTGTAAGTCAATCGTTAAGATTTGTCAGCCAATGTCTTTAAAAAAAAAGTTATACCATTCATACTAGTATCCATGATGCAATGCAACATTTGAAGCTATTATAGGAGGTTATATTGTAATCAAACGTTCAAGTCTAAATTAAAATTTTCAGCATCAGAACTCCAACATAAACCTAACACCTGATCTTAATTACCTGTTTTATAACCTGTGACTCAGACTGAGCTCTTAAACTGTCCACTTGTGTACATGACTCAACAATCTGCATTGCAAAATCAATTGCCAAAACCCTCTTCAAACTAATTATTTGAGACACTCCTTGCTTTGAAAAGTGAGACAAAATATACACAAATTGCAGTACTAGACCTTAATCCAGGGGACAGTCATATTCCAGAAACAGTTAAAAAACCAAGGTAGATTCAAGTATCTATTCAAGAGTTAAGATTATGGGGATTTGAAATATATATTTGCTGATAGAAATATGTATAGTTCCATTACGGAGTCTATGTCAGAGTGATGACTAAATAAGTAATTAAGTAAGTTATTCATATTTGTAAAGCACTTTTCACAGACCAGGATCACAAAGCGCTTTAACAAAAAAAGAGTTAAAATACATGCTTTTAAAGGCCAAGACAAATAACATAACAAACACAGCATCCCCAAGAAAATTAAGAAAAAAACAGCACAAATAAAAAGATCTTAAGATGCTTCTTGAAGGAGTCAGTAGACTCTACAGACCTCAGAGCCCGAGCTGGGGTGTAAGGCTGAAAGTGAAGTGAAGAGTTTTAAGGATTGGGAAATGTGAGTTCTTCTACTAGAGCGGGTCAGAATTCTATCTGCTGAGTTTTGTATCAACTGCAGGCGAGACAGCTCCTTCTTGTTAAGACATGAAAATAAACTGTTACAATAGTCCAGACGAGAAGACACAAACGCATGGATAATAAGCTCCAGATAGTGACATCATTTTCCTAAGTCCTCCAAGTACTGACTCAACCCTGGAACCTTATCATTGGGCGAAATAACCAGAGTTTAGCTACAAAGTGTTTTCACGCAGCAAAAAGGGCCACAGTGGGTGCAGGTTTTGTTTCAACTGATCAAGCATTAACAGTTTATTAATGAGGTTTCAGCTGAAACATGCAACATCAGGTTGACTTGTCCACCCCTGAACTTTATGTGGACCATCTGTGGAAATGTACCTGGAACTAGGACTTAAATGCTAGCCACGTATAGAAAACATTTACCTAACATAGGACGAAGCTATGTTATTCATTATAGTGTTTGATAAACTCCATACTTTGCTGCTTACACACTGACGAACATCACATGTGGTTAATTGATTTGTGTGATTGAACCTGCATTGGCTTGTTTTCCCCGGACAGATGTCTGAAACCTGACATGGGGAAGAAAGGCAAGTGCAAAACACAGATCAAGAAGCGAACTTTGAATCCAGAGTTTAATGAGGTTTGTCTACTCAATAAAGTCATAAAAGTGTGACAATCAATCACAACCCTGTGTGTTGTTGCTCTTTGTGACAGAATCTTTGTTTGTCATTTCAGGAATTCAGCTTTGACATCAAACACAGTGAACTGGCCAAGAAGCAGTTAGACATCTCCGTCTGGGATTATGATATTGGGAAATCCAATGACTACATTGGTAAGTATTTAAGATTTGATGAATGACGCACGTATTTCTCAGAGCATGACTTTCCCACGGCCCGGTTTTGTTCGCAGGTGGGTGTCAGCTTGGCATCACCGCCAAGGGAGAAAACCTCAAACACTGGTATGAGTGTTTGAAGAACAAGGACAAGAAGATCGAGCGCTGGCACACCTTGGTCATGGAGAGTCACGTCGCGAGCGATTAACCACGTCCCGCACACAGCATGAGCTCCCACGTCTCCACCCCGACTTAGTTGAGTTCCTACTGAACTTCTGTTGAGTTGTTTTCATATGATCGTTCCACATCTAACCGTCACACAGACTGTGCTACTGTGCCTCTTTCTCTTGATGTACTACTTACTAACCCCCCGCCCCCTCTTGCCTGTGCCAATAACTGAGTCCGCCTCTGAGGACAAACTGTGGCTAAGAAAAAAAAAACAACAAAAAAATGAAATGTCACTATTGTTACTAAGACATCTGTGAATGAACAACCGCACAAAGACCACCATGCCTAACCATCATCAGTCCTGTTGAAAATGACAGAGAAATCACGAGCATTAACACACTCTGTCAGGAGGCTTCGTCAGATTGTATCACACCAACTTGGAAACACTTGATAAAAGAGAGGTTAGGTTTTCATTTATAACCTCAGACAAGTAAGTTTAAGACAGTTTCGCTTTCGCAATCTAATTCCTGAGTCTTTTGTGGTAGAATGGTTTAACATTTTAATAACTGGATGTTATGAGCCAGGACTGTTTGCATTCTGCATCTACACACTAACTCTAGTTACTCCAAAATTTTCAATCTAACAAATAACAATAAACAACTTCCAGAGATGCACTGAAATGAGGTCAGCCATACGTGTTCAGCGTTTTCATCTGCGCCTTTACCACTAGATGGCAGAGTCCAGACACACCTTTCTTTGTTTTCTTTTTGAGACCAGGAAACAATACAAAGTTATGAAATACATGTCAAGACTATATTTCCAGTGGAACGCGGCTCTTGCAGTAGTTTGCAACGGTTTTCATCAACAAGTCCTGCTTGTTCTACCACCCTCCAACCACACCCCCTTACTAAGCTATGCTGTGATTGGTTTAATGCCTGTGGCCTGACTGAGGTTTTCCAAAGCTTGGAAAGTATTGCCAATAAAAAAATGTGCTCATATCTCTTGAAGTACTAGGTAATTACATTTTATTATTAAATGTATTACCCTTAGTGTTCTTTTCACTTGTCATTCCTATACTCAACTGTCAGACTTGGTCACTGTTGCAGTGCATTATGGGAGTGCTTTTGTTACTGCTTTGACAGACTATATAATATTAGATATTTCAATATTGATGGTAATTCAGCTGGAATTCAGTTTAAAAAAATAATTGTAAGTTCTTTGCAATCCGCTTGTAATGCACTCTTCTTATCAAGTGTTGTCCAACACGGTGTGACGCTCAAAATGTGCCGAGCAGGACTCAAAATATCACCTTGGACCGCGACCCTGAACATGTTGTATATTTCCTCGAAGAAATGTTTACATACTTCTGCATAGCTCAGGTTAGGATAGAAGTGACGGACCACACACACATGAGCTTTTTCCATCCGATGTTAGTCGTTTGTGGGTGAATATAATAGCACATGTGTTTAGGTATGTTGTAAGGAAGTGATTCAATCGGCGGGTAAGTTAGCTCCTCCTGCTGCCTCGACTTGTGACTCCTCAGTGCTTTTCTACAGCAGTTTTTACACTGATTAAAAACTTCCAGGTTTCGTACACCTTTCCCAAACAAATGCCCCCTCTTTACATAACGCAAGGATCGGCGAGAGAGAATTATTTTTCCATGTGCAGCTCTATTTGCATGCACTGTGTTGTGCCTGAGGCAGGGTTGGCCTGCTGGAACCCGAAAACACGTCGCTTGCACAGAACTAGCGTCTCCTCCCGCTGCCATTGCCCCGTCACCGAAAGCGCTAGTGAACTCCCCGATCACGGCAGATGAAGGAAAGCACACCTCACTAAGTTGAATGAGCTCAGTTTATACAGCTGTTTGTGAGATATTCTAAAACAGACCTATGCATGAAAGAAGTCTTGTGGTTCAAGAGAATATATATATAAATATAGACTTTGTAAGAAACTGTAATTCCATTAATGTTTACACTTCTTCCCCATAACATTCCTGTTTATATACAAGAGGCCATATTCTGCATGACCAGAGACGGATACGAACTGAGCACATGATGAACGGTAGCAAACGTTGAGGTTTGTGAAAATGAAATGTTTTTTCTGTATTTTAATCTCTGCACTGCATCTCGGCCCACATGTGGCACCACCTTCTCGTAGCATCACGTCACAGTCTGCTGCTGACATCGACAGTCGAACGAGTACATATATCTATTTAGTTGTTTGTTTTAAACAGCTTATCGCAGCAGAACAAGTCGCTGTGTCCAACTCAACTCTGAGTGGAATGTTTCTTCTCTGTGGTTGTAAATAGTTGCATGCAGTGGAAATAATGGATGTTTGCAAATAACTTTGCATGTAAAGATTTTGCAGGGAATTTACACGGATCAATAAAGTCTAATTTAAAAAGTGAATCGAGTTCTGTTTGTTTTCATCATCAGAGCAACCTTTTAAGGGTGGGTAGGCAGCCCCCCAGTGAGGGACCACAAGTTAGAAAATGAATTAAATATTTATATAAAAACTTATTTGAAGTCATTTAAATGTCATTATCCCTTGTGTCGTCTCTAGGTCAAGACAAGACGACACAAAGGATACCACAAACACATTCGTTTTCGAGCCTCAGGGTCACCTTGACCCAGAGACAACACAAGGGTTAATAAATCATCTTTTAGTTAATGAACTATTTTTCCACTGCTTATAATTGAATTAAACATCTCTTACTTTGCATTTATGAGTAAAAGTACGTTTATTTTAGACCTAGTTTTACAAAATGTATTACATTTTGCATGCTTTAGTTGACTACAAATAATACATTTATATTTGATAGGGTTGCAGGTTTTAGTCAAATGTATTTTTTTCTTCATGATCTTTTTAATACTGTACTTCAATCACTTGAATGTATCTGTAGTGTATTAGATACTAAACTTTTTAGGACAGGGAAACAGGAGGATGTTGGCAAAGGTTGTACCCACGTTAAAGAGACTGGGTCACCATGAACATTTAATGACAAAATGATACCCAATAATCTGAAGAGAAATACTGAAGATACAGTAGTGTTGTTCTCATTAATCACAAAAATATTCTTCATTATAATTTATTCAGGTTGTTTGCTATTATTAAAATCGATTGATAATAACACTGTGTAACCCACCATTTTTATACTTAATTCAAGATATTTATCTATTTAATTTTGGGTCCTTGACTTTGTTAATCGTATCTTTTGGGCTTCAAATTGAGAGAGTCTTGACTGCAGTTAAGTAACATGCAGTGATCTGGCTCATGCATAGGTTTAATAATTTAAATGAATGCAAATTCATTAGATACCAGTGCATGTGTTGACAGGTGAAAGGAGGGAATGTATCTTTATGATACTGCTTCATCAAGCTCAGCCAGCCTTCTTGTAAAGGCATGTTTTATTGTTTGCTTTTTGGTTGAGTGCCACAAAATCAACACACACACCTGCACCCACAGACACACAAATGCAACTGGGTATCATCGAGTTAGAAGCATCATAACGTCACTTGAAACTATAAGCAAGTTCTTTAAACGTTTCACTTCAAACCAAGAAGGATCCAGCAATAACAACAAGTTTTAAGATTGACCAAAATGGCTAAAACACTTTAATGATAATAAACTATAATGAGACTCTTTTATCACAATTATAACAAGAATAAGGCCAAGTTGTAGCAGTGGCTACGACTAAATAGTTACACTAGTGTTAAAATAGGAGACGATAACTAATGGGAGAACAAAAGGTCTTGAAGGAGATGTTTTCTGTGCACTACTTTCTGTCTTCACTACTCTGAATGCCAACCCCCACAAAATGCAGTGATGGAAGGATTGGGAATTCAATTTTTTAATTAACGGAGCACAGTTACCAACATTAGCAAACCCATGCTACTTATTTGATTAAAACGTTTAATGCAATCCAAAATGAACCCTTTTCTTCATCTTTCAGCTTTACACCGCCTTATCTTAACCTGTTATCTCTCATCAAATCTGTGGCTTTAATCTCTTAGTATTTAATCACTCCCACACACTTCCTTAAATTCTCCACATTCAACGACAACGGCCGTTGATAAAGGCGTGACTATTGACTGGTGGCCTGATCCTGTGGGTGTTATATCTCAGGGAATAAGGATAAGACCTGATTTCAATGAGTTAGAAAAAAAAGTCTGATGATGACGGAACAGAAATAAGTATCAACGTCAGTAAAAGTTTGTCAATCGTAAACATTTGATTACGGGATATCAAACATAAAGATACAGCTTCGTATTCTAGTGGGAAGATGGTTACGAAACTGTGATGAACTTGATAACCTAACTTTACAAGGACGTGCAGATGCATTGCTATCTTGGCCATATTTCTTCAGAGATCTCCCGGAGCATAAAGGAGGGCAGAGTTAGACTAAACAGTCCCACTCAGGGTAAGGAGTGTCAGATTTCTGCCAAACCTCTAAATCAGCCGACCAATGACGAGATGCTTTAAAGTCCAATCAGAATCAACGTCTTCATGCCGGGCCGGTGTGAAAAAATACACCCGCACAGCAGCTCTGCTCAATTCTCTCATTGATTCTCTTCTGAACGGAGAGATATTCAGTTTGCATTGAAATGCAAAACAAGTCTTTTTACTTTTTCACTTTGACTGTAGTTTTAATGCTGCTGGAGCCATGCAGAGGACGAGATGCGAGACCTTTTTGTCTCAGATCCAGTCCCACAGATGGTGCTCAGACACTGGTAACCTTCCTGACAGAGGACCTGGGCTCCTTGTGCCTCTCCATCTGGTACCAGGACGTTCTGGTGAAGTGTGAGGTCGTCTCTGATCCAGCAGTCACAGAGAACTACAGGACTTTTTGTGACATGAACGGTGGCGGGGAAGACGCCGATCTGACCATCATCACTCAGTTGCTGTCTGCAGACACGCCGTGCACTGTCAGCTCTGGAGAGAGCAGCGTGTCCATGGAAGCAGCAGGACCACGCCTGTCGGGCAGACCTCGAGGAAAACGCGCCTTAACCGTTCCAGGGACCAGGTGGTGTGGAACTGGGACCAACGCTTTAGATTATGAAGATTTAGGTAAGAACGTCTGAAATATAAGAGTCATTAAAAGTGCTTCAAAAATGAACACAATTATTAAGGTAATAACACCTTTGACCTGGACGACCCCCAGGTATGCCCCAGGTATGCTAAATATAGATCTGTTGGCTTTTCCAGGTGTTTTTTTTTTTCATTTACTGTGTTTTATTCTTCAATTCTGTGTCTTTACAAGTGTTTTGGATTAGATTTATACTCTCTTATTGCCTGACATTTTAGAATGTAGTCAGTAGCTCTATACTGCTCCTTGTTGGGCTCCATGAATACTTCTATTCAACTCCATGACCATCTCAACTGCTGGCCCATGAAAAGTTGTTCCAAGATTCTTGGCAGCACGAGTGTGATTCAGTTGTTAGATTAAAGCTTTTTCCTTTAAAAAAAAAAAAAAAGTGCCCTAAAATCAACACGATGTTACATTATAACTCAAGACAGAAACCTTGTATCTCTTTATTGATGAGGCTAAAAGTAAACTTAGATAGTTAAGGGACTTGTACAGCCACAGCTTTTAAATCAATAATGAGACTGCTGCTGGGTATTATTAAGAAATGGTTTCTCAGATCAATTATTTTTGAGAAGTTAATATCAAGTTTTAAAATCATAAATATCTAAAAGGGATGATATGCCAGAGAATAAAGATAAATCTACAAATTCTACATTATAGGCAAAAAACGTTTGCAAAACTCAAAAATATGCAAAACAAGATATACTTTATACTTCCAAAATGTCCTATAAAGGCAGTACATATTAAACTCTAAAAAGTGCAAAAATGAATACGATTTAATGCATATTTCATTGAATAAAATAAACAACTTAGGAATGTGGATAAAAAAAAGGGGAATTGTTAAGAAGCATTGAGGAACATTGAGCTATTTTTTTTTCATTTGAAGTAAGATTTATCTAAATTAAATGTATAGAACTCTATAAAACTCTGGAATCAATGTCCTTAAATTTTATTGTACTTATAGTTGTAGAAGGTACAAATAAAGGTTTATATAAAAGAATTACTGGTATTTCAAGAGACCCCTGATTAACAGAAATTGGCTATTTTGAAAAGCTACGTCTACCACTGTGTCAAATGTAATGCAACGTAAACCCTTGTATTTACCCTCCTGTTATCTCAGGGTTCAAGGCCCCCCTCCCCCAAAAAAAGTGTTTGAGGTATCCCTTGTTTTGTTTCTAGCTCTTTGTTTTCGGGCCACCTTGACCCAGAGACAACACAGGGTTGACATAATTTCTGAATATTTGGTAGGATAGGTTTAGTATAATCAGCAACTTTTTGGTGTGCTACTCTAGAAGCCTTTTGCTGACATCCTGATATGAGTATCTACTGTGCCCTTCGAAATAGAGACATTGAGAAGTTCAATTTTTTTTTTAAACAATTCATAACCGATAGATAATGACTTTTTAAACTACTACACGTGAATCAAAAAGTCAATCAAGTTTTGGTGACTGAGCTGTGTTGTAATGATTCTCCACAGGAGACAATGGACTCAACTGGGTGAAGAATTTAGTGTCTAGAATCCTCGGGCTTTATTGGAGAGGGAAGGAAAATGGTCAAGGTTTTGTGTTCTTTATCCCCACATTGTGACCCAAACAGAGTCAGCCAGAAGACAAAGCTCTTCACATTCCCTCCCTCACCCACGGTCACGGGTCAAGACGGAGAGAACAAGGTCGTGGATTCAAGCTGCTGTGTGAATGAGATCAGGACCTTCTTGTAATGGAGTGGAGTTATAGAGTGTGAAGAGCGGAAGAGATGGACGAGTGATTTTCTCTGAGGAGAGACGCGTACGTGTAGAGGCATGATGCAATTAAGGGCTTGTCGATGGGCGATAAGAAGCAGAGAAGTGAGATGGTGTTCAAAAATGAAAAGGCACATGAGGACAGGAAGAAACATAATTACAGAAGACTTTGTGAGACCTACACATGGAAACGTTCGGAAGAGTGGAAGCAATTTAAGCAGGGCTGTCATTTTGTAAAATTGAAATAAAAGGTTCAAGATGAAGGTTATCAAGGATCGTTGTAGGCACTTTATTAAGTTTGGATAGTTTGCAAATGAAGGATTTTAACATTCATATTATTGGCTCTCTAGTTCTGGAGTATCTTCAGTTTGGTGATAAGAACAAAGAGAGGACGAGCAGAGATCATTTAAAAGAACAAACAGTGAAGAATGAATACAGTCATGTATGTATGTATGTCGCTGACATGCAGGTGCTGCAGTTATTCCAGAGTATAAATGTCTAAATGCATCAGAAAGGGTATTTGCAGCATATTTCCAGAGTATTAAATCCTTATTTTAGGGTCCTGGTATCTGTCTTCTGCAGATTTGTTCCCAGTCAAACACTGAAGATACGTTTGACACCTTGACCCAGAGACAAAACAAGGGATACCTCAAACACATTTGTTTTCGGGCCTTCGGGTCACCTTGCCCCTGAGATAAATCAGTCAAGACTGATTTGACATTCTTGAATTAAGTCAAAGTTTTCAGTTTATGACTTCATCCTGTACTGCCGTAAAGAGTGGATAAAAATTCATATTCTGGAGAAAAGAGTAGCTGATTTTTAATGAGAATGGTCTTTAATTAACCTTTACTAAAGCGGCATCATAAAAAGTCTAATTAAAGATTAACATGCAACTAGAGCTCCAGGAGGGCGTCTACAGGAGATGCATGTCATCGTCTTTCTCTCCCCCAGGCATGTTCGACAGCGCCGACCGATGCTGCCGCGACCACGACCACTGCCTGCACAACATCCCGGCGTTCACCATGAGATTCGGCGTCTTCAACTCCAACTTCTTCACCGTCTCTCACTGCGGCTGCGACCAGAGGTGAGAGTGTTACCAGTGCACCCCAGGCACCCCATTCTTCACATTCCTGCCCTTTTATTATCTCCTGGGAAACCAACAAATCCCCAGGCGGGTCGGTAGGAGCCAAACCTCTCAGATGCTTTTCCTCCCTTCCACACAAACTGCTGTGATGTTAGGAATTCTTGTGTCGTTGGTCTGACTACTCAGATGAGGCCATCATTCTGAGGGAAAGGATCCATAAAAGGCGGAACCTTGGGACAAGTATAAATGTACTTCCCAGAATTCCAATCAACAAATTACTTTGCCCTCCAGGAGGAGCAATGGAGCATGAAGATTCCAAGTGAATGCCAAAGAGATGGTCTACCAATCCTGTTTTTTATTAGAAGATGAATACAACAAAAATATGTCCAACTTTGGTGAAGTTTAAACCACATGTATTTCATCCTAAAATGTATACTATATTTAGTTAAATAAGGATAATTTCCACAATTTAACATTTTAAATAGGGATTGGTAATTTAATATAATTATAATGTCCATAATCCACCTCGATCATCTAACATTCTATCTCTCTTTACAGTTTGTTTGTTTATTTTTAATCCGGTTCCTATTAAAAGCAAACACTTGATAACTTCAAGACTGACTTTGTCCGTAGGAATATGTTTCTTTATAGGTTTTCATGATTTCAAAATATATACTTTAGTCTGATCATGAAGCTGAATATTTGACATAAATATAGTTTTTAATTAAAAAATGATATTGTGAAAATGATCCATTGAAATACAGATAATAATAACCTCTACCTTCTGCCTCACGTCAGGTTTGAAAAGTGTCTACTGGGAGTGAACGACAGCGTCGCTAGCATGGTGGGCTACGGCTTCTTCAACATCCTGAAAGTCCCTTGTTTTGAACTGGAGCAGAGACCGTGCAACACCAAGTCTTGGTGGGGAACGTAAGAACACAATCATCTTCCATTTTAATTGCGTAGTAGAAGACGAGTTATAAAGCGAGTGAGCACAACTTTCTAAAAACAAAAGTCGGTTCAGAACTTAATTGTAAATTGGCGAGCAGATGCATTCGTGCGGTTAGAATGGAAAAGTCTTGCGATAACAAGCCCGACAAGGTCAATGTTTGTTTTGTTTATTTTTTTTTCCACAACAGAATGTGCCAGGAAAGCAACACCTCCTTATTTCACCACTTGATCTCTGCTTAACCTCAGGGTTACATCACAGAGACAACGTTTTCCCTATTATTTGCAAATGATTGATTGATAAGAGAATTCCTAGTTTGTTAATACATGTTGGGATGGAAAATATTCTCAATCTTAGAGGCGTATCAAAGGTGTTCTGTAGTTACAGTATGTATTTCGAAACATATTTTCTTCTGTGAGGACATGGTCGGGTATATTTAACTGAGCGGTTGTGCATGAGCTCACATGGCAATTAAGTTTAAGGGTCCAAGAGCAATTCCCTGGGCAGGCGACCCAAAAAACATGCTTAACAGTCAATATTAGTGAAATAAATCCAGACATATGAACACTAATGAATCAACTTGTGTGTAATTTTTTGACCACTGTAGGTGCGGAGACGTCCAAGAGGTTCCTCAGGCCGTCTTCAGAAGCAATCCAGCCTTCAATAGCACCGTCGAGGACGACAACCACAGCGAAGACAACAACCACAATTCTTTAAGTGTTCATGAACAGAGTGTGACCGAGAGACCAAACGTCAACATGCAAACCAAGTCACACAGCCGCAAATCTAAATGTAACCAAAGACAAACTACCAGAGGTGACACTTTCCAGAAGACAAAGAGAAAAGAGTGTAAAGAAGAGAGTCGCGAGAATCAGGAGTCTGGAGATCCTTCACATGGCACGAATGTGACGAGAGTGAACGATGTAGAGACAACAAGTCGCAAACATCATCCTAAAATGACAGCCAGTACTCCTACAGTAACACAACAGCAGACGCCGAAACGACACTCGACAACCACGCACACACCTGTGACTGCAACTATTCAAAGCAAAACGAAACAGGGACCAAAGTGGACAACAGCAATACCAACCTCAGCCCAACCAACAACACAAAATACAACTTTAAAGATGGAAAAGGGCACAAATCAACGTATCAACACAACTGTAATGCCAAGAAATACTGATCCACACAATTTGACACGTGAGTGCAAAACACTTTTTCATTGTGAGATCATTAACAATATGTCTGTTTCAATGTCTGTGCCGCTGCCTCACACATGTCTGACTCACAACAACCTTTATCTCGGGAACCTTTCTCGCTCATGTGCTCGACAACCAGAATTCTAATGAGGGCTAATTATTTTAAGCACTTGAGAAGGAAATGAACTGACAAAAGGTCGACATATTAGTCACAGAAAGATTGATGGCCTCACAGCTCAGGATTTATAACACAATCCATTCACAAAGCTTGTCTGGTAGTGAGCGCCTAGTGTGCCCTCCACAGGTCAAAGTGTGTACTGTCTTGCTGTGACTGAAAACTGATGAAATGCTCATGAGGAAAGATTGTAACACATCACTGAGTTCCTTTTTTATTGCAGACATCCATCATCCATGCCAGAGTCTCAAACATCTTGACGAGTGTAGATACAGAATTCTTGCACTGGAGGAGAAGTACGAGCTGCAGAACACTGAGACAAAGATGGTCTTCCATTGTGCCTGCACACGACGGTACTACATCATTACTTCCTGCATTAAAATACAATGAAACAGGTATTTTTGCAGTAGTATTGCTAACAGCTATGATGGTAGCTGTCAGCTAAAAATATAATATATATATATGTTAAGATTCCTCTAAAAACTAAAATGCATAGTATTAGCGAGTGGTTGTATGTAGTTCAAATAGCCTCAAGCAATTTTGACATTGCAATTAAATTAATACATTCGAAATAATTCTAAACAAAATGACAACTAAAGAGAAGCTAGTTGCTAACGTTAGCATGAAAAGCAGGCGGGAAAAAGTTTATGGAATTGTAGACTTTTTTGTTTTGTTTTTATTTGCCTCGTGAGTCATTACAAGCTAAATAAACTACAATTTTGAGTCTGTAAGATAATTTAAGGATGTTATTTTGTGCTTTACCGTTGTTTATCGTATAAGTGTTGCTGTTATTATGCTAAATTTAGAAACGTAATTTACACCCAATTTGTTCATTCATTATTGTTCACTTATTCCCAACATAGAGATAAGTTGGAGACTATCCCAGCTACTAAGGATTATAGGCAGGTTGTCACATTTAGACAACCACTTGATATTATACCGAAGCTCAGTCTGGTTCTATTTTTTGCCGTTCCCGTTTAGAGATAAATTGTTGTACGAGTAGAACTTAACTTCTGTGTTGATTCTCTAGTTTGGCTGCTGAGATCGAACACTTGAAACACCCCAGCGTTCTGCCTTCGCTCCTCAAAGAGTTTGTGTCGATGCACTGCTTCAAACTCGGCAAGAAGAAAAAGTGCAACAAAAGAAAAAGGTTTGATTCTCGTCAGCTTCCCACATCGGCACTTTGTTCTTACTCGCAGCGTTAGTCAACAGACGTTAAAGCGTGTTTGTGGTTGGTTTCAGTTGTGCGGGAGGCTTCGTCAAAGCCTATGACCTACTTCAAGCACTTAAGAAGATGGAGGAGAAAAACACAGCTGGAGCGACATCTTTACGTAAAAGGAGGAAGCGCGGAACTCCTGTACGACTTTCAAAGCGGTGCTTGAGGCTGGAAAGGGAGAAGGAGAGACTGACGCGGCTTCTATGATGGAAGTCAAAGCTGCCATGTTTAGCAACAACGGTTTTGGGAGGCCTTACATCAGGTGCACCCGCGCCTCTTTGAACTTTGAACTTTTGAGCGCCGACAAGCGACTCTCTTATGATCATTGATGACAGAAAAAAAAGATATTTATAATGTGTGCCACTGGCGAGACGAGCCGCTTCATCTTCAAACATTTCCATTTGCTGCATCTTTTCTGTACACATCAACAAATGCATTAAACCTGATGGTTAACTTATGATGTTTCAAAAATACAACATAAAGACATAAATGCTTTTGTTCATTTTCAATTTTGCTTCATGACTTATTCTATTCGCCTGTTTTCTGTGAAGTAGTTACTTCATTAAGGCACATATTACATCACTTTCAGCTTCTTAGGAATATTTAAAGCTAAACTGAGTAGGATATTTGTTGATCCACAGAGTCAAACCATCACAGAGGGGTCAAAGGTAGGAAATAAGTTGTGCATGTTATTGCGGCCAAACATACACACTAATTTAATAAATAACAATACACAATTCAACAAAAAGGGAAGAACCTGAACTGAAAGGTTAAAATATTAGGTTAGATAGGACTTTATTGATCCCTCAGGAGGTCTCTTTCCGGAAATAGTTTTTTTCCAATTAGCCACAGCAATACAGTAATTATTCATAAAAATAAATAAAATAAAATAGGAACAAAGAGAAATAAAGAGAAAGAACAAGATGATACAATCTAAGTCTAAAGATAAAGAACATAGATCACAGAACATAACAAAGACAAAGGATACAAAGATTAACATAGAACAGAACATCATGATACATATTAAACTATGATCAAAAGTATACAATACGTTATACCTACCCATAAAAAGATGATTATGAATAAAGTATAAATAAAGGTTAACACGGTTAAAGAAAAGTGTAAAATAGAAAAATAACTTAAAGAGAATTTTTTTTTTTTTACCAAAACGTCATTAGATGGCAATAACACTGACTGACAGCAGAGGGCAGCACTGCAAAGACAACGCAGTTGTCAAACAATGCCAAATAATGTCAGCTTAACATTTTCCTCATTCCTTTCTTTACGGTAATAAAGGGAAATACATTCGAATACAACTGATCTAATAAGGATCGATAACCGTATGTTTGTATGATAATTATGAACATGGCAGCATTAACGAAAAATATATTAATGTTTAAAGAATAAGCTCATCATAGACCATCTCAAAAATAAAGATACGTAAAAAAAAGAAAATAAATAAAAAATGTTGCGCTACCGTTATATCCAAGTTATATGGACGAGGTAACTCGAACTCTTAAATAGAATATACAACATATAATGTAAGAAATAGACATATTTATATTTAACTAAACAATTTATATTTTAAAATGAATGGTTCTATAAATGATAAATAAAATAGTAACACACTTTACTAAAACTTAATTTCACAAATTGAAAAACATTTAGAATGTATATTTTACAAAGTCACGATGTATTAATGTAATATAAATGACATATACTTACATTGTTCTGCAACAAAAAAAACAGACAGTTCGGCGCAGGTGAGAAGAAACGGCAAATTAATTGTTAGCTAGTGCTGCGCTATGCTAGTTAGCTTGTGCTAGCAAGTCTTGAGCTCAAATATGCTTTTAAACTCGCCCTTGTTTCACAATGTTCACCATTACTATCAACTATTTTAGCTTCTAAACTAAGTCAGAGAAAAAGTTTCACTAGAGTTAAAGTGCATTTTAAAAGTAGCACTAGTTTGCTATCATCTGTTCGCTAACCAGAGGGACAGATATCATGCATAACACAGACACAAATAGAAAGTCAACAGGTTTTATTTTTGATGGATGGTGAAGGTTTTTGTTTTTGCTGTTGTTTAGCTCTTATGGGACTTATTATTTTACTATATATTTATTTTATAATTTTAGTGAACCCTTTCCTACAAAATTTCAAGAACAAGTAGTGGATTAAATGTGTACTTTAAAAGCATTACATTGAACCATAATATACTCATTAAAATAAACAAGAAACATTGTTACTTTTACTTATTTTTAAGTCAATGATCAGGAATACATAACATTAATATTACATAAGTTTGAATGGAATTCAAAAGTTTAGCTTGAAAGGGTTATTTACAGTATACAACACAAAAAACGTGTGTGTCTGTGTGCGTTATATATAAAAGATGTACATGTGTGTTTGAGTTAATCACTCGACAAGTATCCAAAAACTTTTATTGAAATACTTCATTAACCTTCAGGACAAGTGAAGTTAATGCAAATAGCATAAAAAAAGAAAAATAAATCAGTGTTGGTGACCAGTTTGATTTTTGAGGTGCTTGGTTCTCTACTAAATAATAAATAAACATAATTTAAAAAAAAAAGATTTCTTATAAATGTGCAAGTTTTATAAAGTTCATCATAAATCATAAAATAGCAGTAGTTTGATACATTGTACAGTAAAAATCCAGAGTGCTGCTCGTCGAGAGGCGTTTTTTGTCTTCATGCCCAACTCATGTCACAAAAATGGATACAGTTCACCTTGATTATAAAGATGATGGACATTCAGTGAGTATTGATTGAATAAAGTGACTTCTATGCTACGCAGCCACAGACATTTGTGTTGTATAAATACGTCGTTATATCCAGACACTGGTAAGAACTACGGTGGAGAGACTAGGGAGTTGTGGATCTGAGCAGGCACTGATGCATATTTGGCTGTTGTCGTTCACAACACATCCAACCGAGAGATGAGTCAGCGAGAAATGAGTGTCCATTACAAGAACCTCCTCATGTGGAAAACAAAATCATTTGGCATGCTTTTACGGTCTGTCTCTACGCAAAGAAACCGATTTCTTTAGCAATACGTTCAACAAATGTGTTGATTCACATTACAGTGTTTAAAAGCAGGTTACACAGTGTGTGTCTTTTAAGTGGGTGTTTGCAGTGTTACACTGTCCTGTCCGCTCCAGAGCGCTTCCTCACCACCTTCTCCTCGCTCACCTGGTCCACGGCGAGCGTCTCCAGCTCGGCCTGCGGGGGCAGGAGGATGGGGGTTCCGTGGGGGATGCGGTGAGCGACGCCTATGTGGGCGCGGTGCTGGCGGTCTCGGGCGGGGCTGTGGCGAGGGCTGGCCGTGGCGCCGAGAGTAGGGAGCGGCGAGCGTTCGGAGGCGATGGGCGGGATGACGGCGGGTCGCTCGCGGACCATCTGCAGCTCCGGGGACTCTCTCCCCGCCTGCAGGAAGGGGGTGGGGTCCGGCATGGCCTCCACCGTGTCCCGCAGGACTATCCGCCGGCCGTCCGGGCCGAGCCGGTACACCTCGGTCAGCTCTGGGTGGAGCGGCTGCGACAGGCTCTTCTTCATCCGGCGCCGCGGCGTCTCCGGCTGTCTGTCTTTGGCGGGGGGCGGGGTGGGCATGTAGGAGGTGACGGGGCTGACGTTGGGGCTCGCATCCGATGAGCTGCCCCCCAACAGCTTCTTCTTGGTGGCGTGCAGCTGCGAGGTCAGGTAGGCGATGGTGCTCGCCCGCTGCTCCAGCTCGCCGGACAGGACGGCCAGCTTGTGGCTCTTCATCTTGAGCTCCTCCAGGTACTTCTTCTCCCGCTCCTTGATGGTGTTCTCCAGCACGAAGATCATGGCGTTCTTCTGCTCCAGGTCCCGCAGCAGCTCCGTGTTCTCCTCCTCCTTCTTCTTCAGCTCCGCCTCCAGCTCCTCGCACTGTCTCTGAAGCTCCCGGCATCGGACCTCGCCGCTGCCTGCACGGAACAAACACGACTCAAAGATCTAACACTTACACATCTTGAAAACATTGAAGCATCTGAAAATAATTTCAGAATATTGGAAGAACAGATGTGTTAGCAGGTGTCGATGATATCTCTCATTGTGTGGGATAAAAGATGATGCCAGGCAGTGTCGAGTTACATCTCTGACCTCGATACCGACCTCCCTGCCGGCCCCGCCCCATCTCTGGCCTCATCCGTTCTCGCACAAGGCTTTTCTAATCCAGACGGAAAAGCGACATATTATATCGGAAAGTCCACCAGTGTTGTGTTGCCATTCCTCAGGGAGACTCGAATCACCGACAGGATCTTTGAACAATTTCCTTAAAGAGGGTGTGTGTGTGTGTGTGTGTGTGTGTGTGTGTGTGTGTGTGTGTGGGGGGGGGGGGGGTGACTTTCAGAGCAGCTGTGCGGAGCAGGTTCTAGGCCATGCATTAGCACAGTGACAGATAATCTGATTTCCTGCACTTCAATCTACATGTACTAAACTAACACCAGTCTCACGAGGAAATGCATCAATAGATGGCGATGTTGGGAGTCGTTTTGTAAATAACAGCTTTGAGGAATGAGTTTGTAAATTGGATTATATATGGGGAAAAAAAAAAGTCAAGGGCGACCCACAGCCTTGTAAAGGGGTCACTGTCGTGCCAGTATGATAGGACGTCTGAATCACACCAGTGTTGTCACATGATGTCATGGCAATTGTAACAGTGGGGGAGGGGAAGTCGAAGAAATACTCAAACCAGACGTTACTAAGCGGCGACCGTGTCTGTTTCGAGTGAGAAGAAGCAACAGTATAAGGTTCTTAAATGGTTTTAGGAACGGAGAGGCTGATCTCAAACTCAGGTTTTCAAATGAATCTCATTCAACGATAAGCTTCTGCAGGTCTTCATTTTCAAAGAGATGACAGCTGAATGGAAGTGCACAAGAGCAGGATTAAATCAGAGACGGCCTGGAGCCATTAATCGAAATCTTGAGAACAACACACAAAAAAATATATATATATATATCACACAAGCTTAACTTCCCCTGAAGGAATTTGTTCAAAGGTACTAAAGAGCATCTTTGACTCCACAAACAACACCAGAAGCTCATCAAAGGCTCGTGGATATGTTGCTTTAAAGCTGGATTAGCAGAGAACAATCCCAGATTTTGAGGACGGAATCTGAAAGTCACGACAGTGGCCAAAACTACTAGTCACTGTAATGCTCTTAGATAATGTCACAGGATCGTCTGCTCGGTACAAAAACAAGTGTACATCTGTACAGTGTTGCAAAGGTGAGAACCCAAACAGAGTGAATGCAGATGACCTTCATAATGTTTTACTTCTACCATAAACCGAGCATTTGATCACATCTGGAAACTGAGATAGGCTCCAGACGTCCATAAGGCAACAAGCGCCAGAAAATATCAGTTTAGCTGTTGACGTTCACGGCTAATGATGAATGAGATACTGTATACATTTATATACTGGAATACCTGGAATAATTCAGGGATTTTTTCTCTCTGAAAGACGCAACAGCACTGCAGCATATTGAAGTTTATCTGTCGAGCTCCAAGCAGATGTTAACCCTGACATGGTGAATTTAGAGGAATATCATAAATAAAGCACAGTATTGGCCAGAATCCCTTTCCAAACTGGGTTACTTGAGCTTCTCTACACTTTCTCGATGTATATATATCTGGGTTGATTCTACTTCTCACGCAGGAAATTGTGTTTACCTCAAGATCATTCCAGGATTAAGTGTCACACATGTTCAAGTCTCACCTGTGGGATCGGAGTTTCGGACCGTGAGTTCATAGGTCAGGTCTGTAAAAAAAGGAAAAGCATTAGTCACACACTAGACTCGAAAAATAAAAATCTTGCTTCAGTGTCTATAGTGATTCCTGCGGTCATGGTTTTCCAAATGGTAAACACATTCTTTTAACAGGATTAGTGAGTGTTTGCCAGGCAGCTAATCGGAGGTTAAATAAGGACACATGAAATCAGATCTCAGACTAGTTTGTTACTTCATGTTACAGGTGCTGAATAAACTTTTAAATAATATTTCCCATAGAAGCAACATTCACATCTGTCCTACCAGGATATACAGTACACTGGCTCCTAACCCCAGCTCATTTGGAATTGAAGAAACCCTCGAATGAGATGTGAAACTTCTTCATAGAACTCTGCACAGTCCAGTTGACTTGCTTTTGAACAACATTCTTTCACACCATGGTTTTCAGTTTCTTCTCCTCACCTGTGCACTGCTGTTGTAACCTGCGAATTTCCTCGTGCAGCCCTTTCAACGTGTTGGCATGGTCCTGCTGGAGGAAGAGCAGGTTCTTCTGTGCGCTCTGCAGCTGATTCTCGAGCGTAACATTAGCTGATGCCATGGTGGATTATCTTCACGCAGACCAGCTCTTCGACCTGACAGGACAAGGAGATTATCGTAAACAACCTTTTTTTTTAAGTCACAAGCATCCAAGTTTAACACATTATCACAACATCGACTTGGCAGCCGACTTGTTCAGTCCTTCGGTTCAGTTCTGTTGATTTGTGTTTGACCGGCAAACACAGTCAAGAGAGAGCCAAGAGAAACACTTATTAAGATGCAGGAAGAACGGGCAGCACTGACCCTTCAGGCAGTGTGGTGATGGATGGAGAATGTTACTTAGGACAGGCTAAAAATAGAAACTCCATGATGAAACTGTTATGTTTTATTGATCAGGATGCACAGGGGAGCCAGAATATCATGCTACAGATAAAACTGATAATCTGATGTATCATTTTAAGATCCTGCCAGCAAACATCTGGACATTTGAGCCATCATCCAATTATTTGATCTCCATCAACTAGTTCTATGTTCATCCTTGATATGCACAAAAAACACTGCCTACTGGTGGAATTGCCCGCCAGTTTAAATTTAGCCTCCACAGGACCAAAAGAGACAACACAGACAACTTCATGTAGGAGTGGGTGTCGTGTAGGTCTTTAACTGATATGGTTTCCAAAACTGTATATTCTGAAATGGTACTGGTGCTTAAACGGTGCCTGTTTTGGTGCTTGAAAGAATGAAACTTGTTCGCACATTATTATTTCTGCTTAATTGTTTGTGCATGAAGCATATCAGGGTTTTAGTTAAAACCCAGATATGACAACAGACAACAAATTCCTTAAAGAAAATGACACCAAAACCTAAATTATGGGCTTCAACCTGGATTGCTTGTTATTTTCATAATGAACCATTCATATCCAAACCATGCCTGAATTTATTTTTTCAACAAACGTTTCAACCAGCTCACGTAAAGTTAGACATTTCTTGTCACTGGTTCCTAGAATATATTGATCATGTTCATAAATGACAAAATACTTTTCATCATGTTAAGTTCAGTGCTTGGTGTTATAGAAGGATTAAAGTGCTACTACATGCACAACATTACAAGGTTTACTGTCATGTAATTATTTGTCTTCACTCATCACATGCACCAGAATAAGACTCAATAGAAACAACTTCAAGCTAAACTAGCAAAAATCCCTCAAAAAACATCAAACTAGCATGTACCAACATAGAATTAAATATTGTTTCAAATACAAAACTGATAGTATCTAATAAATTATGCAGTTTTACTTAAAAACAGTGTTTTCTACATCCAGTTCTCCTGCCATAGACACCACAGGAAACTATAGCCTGCACTGCAGTTAGCCAGGGGGAGCTACCAGGTGACAAGCAATACAAGTGATTGTAAACATGTCAGGGACGCCAACAACGACAGCGAAACATGACATTACAGCCAGAAAAGAGCTTTCTTGTCGAATTAGGATTTAAGTTTGAGGACATGCCAGTTAGCAGAAATATATTTTATGACAGTTTGTAGTTTGAACAAAAGTTTCAGTCATGTTCTTGCTATTTATATATTGTAATTTCACTTTTTCCGAACAGCTGTACAGTTTGGTCTCCTTCCCCCTTTTGACAGGTTTATTGAGAATAAATATTGAGCCAGAAGAGAAAAACAACATTAAGAAAACGTTCAGTTTGAATCCAATTATACCATTTTGATTCAATGTTATTATATTGCTAATATTGTAATGGGCAATGAATTTTTCACAGCTTGGAATTTTAACTAACGGCTATTTGTGGACCGCCTCGGTGTGCAGTGCTGACACATTGTGCTGACTTTAGTTTCTGCCACACCTTCCTCCTTCTCCCTACGACCTTGTCTGCACAACCTCACGAGCAATCACTCAGCTCCAACAATTCCATCTACTGGCAGACAAGCATGCGCGCTCCGAGACTTGAGAGCAATATTGATCCTAGTCAAATCCCTCCTGAGTGCAGAACAAACCCCCTTCTGCTTGCACTGGTGAGCCTCGATAAAATATCCCTCAGCCACTCGCTCGTTACATCATCAGCTCACTGTCGTCAATAATGAATATTCCAAAACACTCTGGACTCTTTTCAGAGCAGTTATCTGGGGGATTTTCTACAATTGTTGTAGGAAACATCACAAACCCAAACAACAGCTTTGAAGGCTTAAGAGAATCTATTATTGATGACTAATGCAAAGTCCTTCCAGTAAACGTGGAGCAGTGAAGCATCCCTCTCTTACGAACTGCTTCCAAGAATAGCCGAGATATCGCTCCAGAGTTATTGACATGACATCAACTACACATTCATTCATTAGTGAATTGAAGGTGAAACGAGAGGGATTAACGGCGAGAATATTTATCCTCAATCAGTGCAGCAACATTTCAAAAACATCTGTTACTTTCCTTCCCTTTTTCCTCCTCACACAGACAACATAAATAATCGATGAACTGCAGCACGAGAAACAGTAGACATCGTCTGTAAGAGGAGCTCCACGCTTCATGACAGAAAATGAATCTTGCTAAAAACTATTTTTTACATGAGAGATACATTGTGTTCTGCTGCTTTTGAGGATCGCTATTAAGAAGATGTGTTGAGATTCAGTATCAATAAGAGTTGATCATTTTGTGTGTGTGAGTAAGTAGGGCAGGAAAGCTTCACAAGAGTCACAGGAGACGCTCGATAGTTTCCAGCGCACTTCCAGTTTCAGCACCTGCATTGCGGACAGCACCAGGATCCAGCATCCTTCACAGTCCTCACAGCAGGAGGTGACAGCCTCAGAGAACACCAGCCCAGACTTAAACACTCACGTCACACTGGGATCAGACCAGTAGAAACAAAAACCTTCTTGATATCGTCCTTTGAAAAGCTAACGGTGACAGACATAGGCCACCAAAGCAGCCTGACCTACGGGGTCCTAAAACTGGACAGTTTTACGACACGGAAGCATATTTATCATCCTGGATTAAAAAGTAAAATATTTTAATACAAGAGTCGCGTATTGTTGAGTCCGTTTGTGGATTAGAAATCGACCTCGCGTCGCACCAGATCCCCTTTAAAGTATGCGCCAAAATACTCGTATCTTTGTATCATTAAAGATACAGAAGATATTTAACAATGTGAAAGAAAGCATGACAACCATGTTGGTTTTTCGGGTAATTCGGCACAAATATTTGGGGGAGATAATAAAAAATAACGTCTCGGAATCGAGTTGAAAGGAATCAAAACGAAGACAACCGGCAAACGCAGCTGTAAACAAACACATCAATAGATTCAAAATGGCAATGAGAGGGAAAATACTCTCGTAAATAACGCCTTTTCGTCATAAATAAACTTTGATTCAAAACTAACGTACAGGAAGAGCCATATTTACAGTAGCCCGGGAGCTAACGGCGACACAAGGGATAACAAAGGACTCACCGTGCAGCTCAAAACACACAGACGTTGATAAATTCTAGAAAATATCAATGGCTACGAGATAGAATGGACCCGCAGGCTGACCCTAGGAGCGGTGGTCTGGGCCGGGCATATCTGTCGGGGCTCGCCGGGGAGGGTGAGAGGAGGGCGGCTGTGTCAGGTTCCTCTCGTCGCCCAGAGATACTGGACAAAATAAAGCGATGCATCATGGGAAGTACTCGGACTTTAACGCGTTCTTTATCAAAATTTTTAGCATTTATTTAAACGATAACCGAATTAATAATTATTTTAATGTTGGACTGGAATGTTAGAGATTTCTTGAAGGTTATTTTTATTCACGATTTTCATTCAGCAACGGTGCGCGTCATCACTATAGCAACGGGCTCAGCGCTGAGCAGTTACCGCCATCTGCCGGTAAAATTTGAGAATGCGTCTAGAAGTTTTTTTTTTATTATTTTTTAAATGTTATAGCTCAAAGCAAATTGTTTAATTTGTATGACATGCGTTGAGCCAGACGCCCAAAATTCAGATTCTCTTGAGAAGTCTTTACAGAGGATAAACAAATGAACATGACATGAAAGGCTAAAACTGAATGTTTTACATTAAAAAAGCGATAATATGAATCTGTTTTACATCACTTTCAGGGACAATAAGTATCATTCTCTGTGTCCTAATTTGTTTTAAGAAAGTGTTTAATTTCTCACAGTGAGTAATGTTCTGGCTACATTAATACTAAAAAACCGAAATATTTTTAATGGTTTCCCATTATTTTAAGAGTCTCAACCAACATGTATTTGTTAAATATGAGATCCAACAGTAGCCTCCTTTTACTGACCCAAAAATATCCCTGTTGATTATTTCTGGCATGAGAAAATTCCTCAGAGGCACAGCTACTGGGTAAAACGATACGTACTGAAAACACCGAAATCTGTTTAAATCCCCAAACTGAAAAAGAAGTCTCACAAGGGAAAAAGAAAATTATTGTTGAAATAAATGGTGTTACTATCTGCCAGTATTGGAATGTTTTTTATTGGAAGCAGTCAATGATCCCTTCCTGCCTTGTGCAAGTGAGGGGAGGAGATTAAATTCCTGTAGATTTTAATTTTTAGTGCTGCTGGCAGGTTTCCCACACGCCTGCAGGAATCTACCAGGTGAGAATGTGGGGTTTCTTTCTGGTGCATGAGAAGTTAAGTGTTCAACCGACTTCTCACGGACAGATCTACATAATCTTCAGTGATCTGTTCTAATGTGTTAATGATACATTTAATAGAGTATTTGAGTATTGAAGTATTGAGTTTAGATGGAATCAAAACCTTCATTTTGGATGCATGGATTCACGTCACAGTTTTAACGATGTGATGCCTGACACAATACTACATCTACCTCAACTACTTACAGTAATTATTTGATAATTAACTTATAAACACAAACCTCACAACTATTATACAGTTATACTAGTGCAACTACTGATATGACGAATACTATCACCATCACTGCTGCTGTAATTATGACAACCATTGCTACTACTTAGGTTAGGTTACGTAGAACTTTATTGATCCCTCAGGAGGTCTCCTTCCGGAAATTGTTTTTTTCCAATTAGACACAGCAAAATAAGAACAAGAACAAAGAGAAATAAAGAGAAAGAACAAGATGATGCAATATAAGTCTTAAGATAAAGAACATAGATCCTGTTGACACTCCTCTTGGACACATTCCCACCCCAACACACCATAGCATAGAACAGGACACTGGCCACCACAGACTGGTAGAACATGCAGAGGAGCTTCCTGCAGATGTTAAATGATCGAAGCCTCCTCAGACAGTACAGTCTACTCTGAACTTTCTTATATACATGGTCTGTGTTGCAGGACCAGTCCAGTTTACTGTCTACTAGTATCTATAATCTAAGACACAGTTCTACTCAATACTACTAAAATTCTTACTACTAACACTACACTTCCTCCTTCTACTTCTAAGAGACGGATTAGTTTTACCCTACAGATGATGTGTCGTCGCAATAGTCGTCTTTTTCCTCCTCCTACTACTTATGCTTTTCTTACCTAATTTTCTTTACTACTCCTGCTCTACTACATTTACTAACCTACAATTCATAGTCTTACTAATTCTAACACCAAAACCTAAAATACTACTACTAATACTACTACTTCTGCTCATGCCATTACAACAACTTTTACTACTACTACAAAAAACACAACTACTAATACCAACATTTGTACAATTGCTACCACTAATGCTACTATAGCTACTGATAGGACTATTGCTTATTGTTGTACAATACTAGAAAAAGGTGATACTTGTTAATGAAACTATTGTTGTGAGAAGATCAAAGATGTATCGACTTATGTGGATGTCTGGTGAGGAGGAGAGTCAGATGCCAGATACTGCTGCATCTAGAGAGAGAAGGTAAAGCTGGTCAGCTGTCATTTATACTCTGGTTTAGTATTGCCTCTGATCTCTGAGTCATCGCTGAGGTGGACAAAAATGTTGACCATGAAGCACAAGAGTATTAACCAGGGACAGACTTACGTTAGGATTGTACCTCCAAGATTACTGCCACTCTTGTCATTACACTTTTGCACTTTCACTAAGAGCTTACCTAGTATTTTGGGAGCCCGAACATTGACAGTGTGTGACCTTTATGTCTCTGACCATTAAGCAGAGCTCTCTCTTACACTACAGCCAGCCTCATAAATGTCTCCATGATTTGCTGACATCCATGTTTTCAGCCTGATAGGCTGGGGTTTTATGACAAGGTGAGGAAGTACATTCCCCGTATATGTCAGAGCGCCGAACAGAATCTGGAAAAGTTACATTTTTATTGCACGGCTAGACATCTGTCAAGCATCAGCAAGTATCAGAAAGGTATATATGTGCTGGTACACGTGCAGGATTTTGAACAGCCTCTTGTCACATAGAGGAGAATTGGGAATGAAACCACGCACATAGCAGCACAGTGCCCACCAGGCCGGGCTGCCAAGAACAACACTTCACGGGTTGTAACCGTTTTACTGTTATTATATTGAGGTTGGCAGCGCCGAATGTAAAATAAACTCCTTATTAAGGTTTCCAAGAAATGCTTGTAATTTTTTGTCCAAATAAAGTGATAATCAATCAACTGAATTTGTCGTCTGTTGGACCACTTCAGATCACCTTGTTGACAGGATAATGAAAACAACATTTGTCAAATTTTAAAGAAAGCAACAATGATTCGTTTTGATTAGTTAAAGTAACACATCGTTGTTACATCATCACACGTATCGATATTGTTTGTTGTCTAAAACATTCTGAAATACAATATTATCTTCATTTAAACAGTATAATTGTTCAAAAAATAGTTAAAATCAACTAAATTTAAATTTAGTGCTACCGTTTAAATAAAGATCTACAGAATGTTAACTTGTATAAAATATGTAGTTTTACGAGGTAAACAACAGCAAGCACTTTATTGACGATCCTATCTAGCAGGTAATTATTTCCGTTTCGATTTGACTTGACTGCTTAAGACCTTGGCTCCTGCAGGAATAGGAGAGATACAATCTACCGTCTGTGATGTTACTTTGAAATTATGTCTTTATGTCTCAGGAACAATGAAATTTATTTGCATTTGTTTGAAAACATTGTTTTGAATTTGTACAATAGGTGAAGATACTCTGGAGAACACGTAATACTCCCTGGTGCTCTTCAATCAAATTGATATCAGACTCACATGTCATGCAAAACTACATGAAATTGTGTTATAAAACTTTTGTAATGAATCTATTCAATCTCCAGATTTTATAAGAGATACTGAAAAACATGCACTTTTTTGATATTGTATAAACGTAATCAGAGAAATAAAAAATAAGAACAAGAACAAAAAGAAATAAAAAGACAGAACAAGATGACACAATCTAGTTCTAAAGATAAAGAACATAGATCAAAGACAAAGACAAAGGATACAAAGACTGACATAGAACAGAATGTCCAGATACTTTCACTCCACTCCTGCCCCCAAACTCAGAATTCTGAGTCTATTAGTGTTGCATCATGGGAGGAGCATTCGTGCACTCCATCTGCTTTTCTGCTCACTGACGACAGTGTTCAGAGGATGACTGTCATCATCCATGATGGACAGTATTTTTTCCAGTGATCTCCTCTCAGCAACTGTCACCAGTGAGTCCAACCACCGAACCAGCCCTTCTGATCAACCTGTCCAAACTGTTGACACTCCTCTTGGACACATTCCCGACACAGCATAGAACAGGACACTGGCCACCACAGAGATAATGGAGACGGATCAAACATCCAAAAGTGAAAATATAAAATCACAACTTAGTTTGGTAAATATACTCGTATATACTTGTGTGCTTGAGTTATACCCCCTGCTTTAGAGGATCACTATATTCAGAAATAAGATTTAGTTTGACTCAGAGAAGTGTTAGAACACCAAGATTTTTTTTCTTTCGGTTCAGCCTAAATCATTTTGAGACACTAGGTTTACTAAAGTTTAGTTCTTAGTTCTCTGCTCTGAACAGCTATTTCTTGTCTAATGTGAAGAATCATCTGGAGTCGATGAGATTATGAAACGAAAAGACAGGAGAAATATAAATGGGCCCTCAAGAGAAGGTTCTTTCAACAGCAATCAGTCGCTATGACACAGTCGTCCATTAGCCAATGGATCCATAAGCAATGCAGGAGCTGACAGCTCAGGTGGACACAAAGAGGAAACATTAGCCAACATGTTAATCCAGACTCACATGGAAAGCTCTGGGATGGAACCTCGCTGCTGCCAAACCCTCTCTGGCGTTATTGGAGTAATGAGAGGAGACTGCAGGAAACTGCTTTCTGTGGAACTTTTTTCGACTTTCATTTTTTACAGTTTAGGGAGAGCGGGGAGCCTGACGCCATTTAAAGTGACACTTTAATTACCAGCGGTTAATGGAGCACTAATAACAAACTTTGAAGTGGCCTGAAGTCAACGTGGCCGCACAGAAACTGAAGCTGGAAAGAGGCCCACCATTGTACGGAAGCTTGGAACACGACTGAAGGAGATTTAGGAATTGTTATAGAGGAAGCTTTACCAGCTCAAATTTCCCTTCTGCTCTTGTTTATGGTCTAGAAACAAAAGGACAAAAATAGATTCAGCATACAGAAGAACTAACTTACGACTAATACGGACACAACATGAAGCTTAAGACGAGAAAACTAGTAATAATAATGTTATTAAATCTGATTTATTTGAGAAAACTAACCATTTGTTCTATAAGAAAAGCTATAAAACTCACTTGTTTTCCCACCTCAATAAGATAGAGTGCAGAGATTCCCACTTTTTCCAGAGAAATTCAAGACCTGCCATATTTCCTGTTTTCAAAAGAAATATTGTTACTTGGGTCTAGACACAATATGGATTAGCATTCCGCTTACTGGGGCTTTTCACTTCCCCACATTTATCCATCTTCAAGCCACCAGGGATGTGAATCGAGGGAACTTTAAACAGTTCTGTTTGTGTGTGTGTGTGTGTGTGTGTGTGTGTGTGTGTGTGTGTGTGTGTGTGTGTGTGTAGTCCAAGTCTCTCATGGAACACTCTTGAATAACAGCCGCAAGTATTAGCAGCAGGTTTCTCCTGACATATCTGATGTCAAGTATCCAGTTATTAGATATATATTTGTGTAGGCTCATTAGAAGAGCTGCTGAAAATTAACTGTTGAAAATAAGCACAATTATAGCTGTCAGTTTTTAGCCCTTAGACTTCTTCTTCGTAATATTTGAATATTGAACGGTTGCATAGTCAGTTTAGTTTTAGGGTGAGTTCATCTCTTATCTTTATCTCCATTGAGTCATGTTTTTTCTCCAGTTAAATATATTTCAATAAAAGTGGGCCGACTGTAGAAAATATGGGATAAAAAAGGCAAAAACAAATTAGTGTGTTTTTTTTTCTGGCAGCATTCTTATGATCTAGCTTTATTGGTATACCAAAGATTATTAATGGCAGTTTGACCCAAGGAGCCTTACCGGGCTCACAAGGTTATTTTATAGTTGTCCAATAAGATCTCTTGTACTAATAAATTGCTCCAAAAAGGAGATCATCTTCCACAAATGTTCATGAACCACAACAATTACTTTTACCATAAATTTAAACTCCATTTTTAAGTATTTAGAGCGCCACCTCATTCATTTTACTCACTACTCTGCCTGAATGTTGGGAGGTGTTTCAAACTCTGTGTAAGTTACAATATTTGTCATGAGGCACAAAAATGACAACCAATGCTATGGAAATAATATTCAAAATCATATATATATATATATACTCTATATATATATATATATAGATCCATATCCAAAATTAGATGTTTGTTTTTCCACCGGCAAACTTTCTCCTTAAAACTAAATCTGAAATTATGGAATAATTATTACATCAACGTGCATCTGTTTGTTTTCCATTTTAGACATTTTTTACTTAATCAAATGGAAAAAACTGTAGTACCGGTAATTGTTTTTACTTCTAAAATGTGTCTTTCTCTAGGTACCTCTGATGCAGCCTGTGGGCCTTAGTCATAATGAGGATTTTATGAGTGCAGACCAGGAAACGGTCTCCATCCTTGCACATGTCAGATGGTTGAAAAAATTTGGATCACATCATGAACTCATTTATCTAGCTTTGATTATAAAGTTTAGATAAAATAACCAAACAGTTTAAATGGACGAAATTCAATTCGAAACCACACAAAAGAAATCCACCAAATGTTAAACAACTAAAGATAAATCAGATTTGGACCATAGACGTGTAGAAAAAACAACAGAAAGACCCCAAGTGTTTATCTGGAGGTCCAGTCATGACAAGAACTGGCCTCTGGTGTCACATCACGATATATCAACTAGACTTCTGTGACAAATTAGTCTCTAAATATATACATGGGAAAAACAATCCAATTGAAGCTGGAATCAGCTCATAAACGATCAGGTCCAAAGTCAAGTCGGCATATTTTCCAGCGGACTCACTGGTCCTTTCATTGATGTTGGAATATCTGCAGCAACCAAACCATATATCAGGTCGATGCTTTCGCAGCTTGACTGCAGTCACGTGAAACATCCAGGTCGAGCCAGGATAGCTGCTGACGGCTCCAGCGCTGTAAATAAACCCTCCATGCTGTTTGGAAGTCTCACACATGGATTTTAGTGCCTGCGTGGATATTCTGGTCCTGGTCCAGTCAAGCTGGGCTGCTCATCTTTTAGTCCAGAACTCCAAGTAAAACAGAGCCGCCTGGCCAAGCTAAAGCCACTTCAGTGCTATTTTCCACCGCCTGTGTGGCCAAACTCAGGATCTGTTTAACACTCAAGGTCTTCTCACACTGAGGTGGAGTAGATCACCCTGGATATTGACAAGACACAATCATCACGTGGTCGGGTCTCTTCCTAAATTCGACAACTGCCTCTGTGTAAATCTGTCACTGCAGCAGAGCTGATCTACTCCTTTAAGCACCTGATCTAAACCTGCCAAACCTCTAAGAAATGATGGATCCAGTCTTCGGGTCATGAAACCTGCCACCATCTTATTAAACGGACAGAGATGTTTGGGTGCCCGGGACCTCATGGAGGGACAAGACTATCGTTTTTCAGTCCTGGTCAAAGGCAAGCACAGAACACCCTGGTCCAGCTGCTCTCGCTGAAACTCAACACCAGCCGAGCTCTGAGAGTCCAGTCAGCACAGGAAAGCCAGGATTAGGACTCTTTCCCACACAGTCCCGGATGACTTTGCTGTCCTCCTCAGTCCTTCACCGCTGATCAACGTCTCATTCAGAGCACACAGGAATGGTTGGAGAATTATTCCACTTCCAGTATTGCATACTGTTGAACGAAAAGGTTTCTTGTATTTTTAATGACTGGGTGGAAATGATCAGAATCATGTCAATACTAGCTTGTTGACAAATCAATAAATCCCATTTTTGGGTTTTAAAAATATTGAAATTGACTATTTAAATAAAATGCTGAAAGAGAAAAGGCACTTATTTTTTGAGACTGTTGAAGTTGGTTTGTTTTAAGGTGGTGTGGCATCCCATAATTATGATTTTATCCATGCATTTGTTCAAATGCTGCTTTGTGATATTACAAGGGACCACATTTGTGATGCAAAAAATCTATTGGATTATCAATAAATGTTGATTTTTGGTTGTGTTTTTATATGTTTGTTTGTCTGTTTCACTTAAACATTTCTGGTTTATGTCTGTCTTGTTGTTTCGATATGTTTGGATCGACTCCACATATACTTTATAAAACTAAAAATAAGCCAAGATTTCAATGTCAATTGCAATAAGCTTGACCGGACAGCAGGTGACAGTAGGTTAATCGGTGACCACACCAAGACTGATGTTCCCTTTAATGGACTTGTGGGTCCAGATGGTACTGTAGAACAACATCCTTAAATCCCGCGTCTCCTGTCACATTAGCAAAAATGTTATTAAATATTGTTTTATTTTAGTCATTTAACTCTCAGATGTACAGATAAACATCTACAAGAAATGAACCTCTTTGGTGGAGGAAACTGTTGGAAACAACTTGAGTATTAATATGAGTACAAGTTGGCAGTCATTTGATTTGTATCACCTTTAAAACAAATATCCAAATCTCCTGATCACATTTGGTTTAGCATGATTATTTTCGATCGCTAAATTCCCTCCCTTTATCTAGACTAAAAATTCCCTGCACTGCTGCATGTGACTCATACAACATAGGAGAATGTGAGCCATCAATGAAAAATGTAACTAAAAAATTCTAATAAAAGTTAAGATATGAAGTGAGCCTGAACTTTGTCTCACTTTACTCAAGATCCGAAACCTTTGAACATCAAATTCAACTTAACTGAATTTCAAATAGGTTAGATGATATTTTGTAGTTTAGGCTAAACACCCAGACTGTCCTATAACCTTCTTATCTGAGACTCACTTAATGGCTACCGCATGTACGACAGCCCGCCAGGAGCGGTTGGCATGTGTCCAAACTCAATCATCGACAGTTTCAATAAGAGAGAGGCATCAACTCGTCCATGCTTGTCAGGAGAATAACATTTCTATCTCAGAGAGTTATGCAACAAAACATTCGCCATTCCCTTAGGAAAAATTCTCCGGCCTGTTCAATCACAAACTGTTGGCATATAGAATGTTCCTGGCGGCAGTTTTCCATCCTTGTTTACATCCACTACCTTTTGGCGTTGACTCCAAGCAACATCCCAAATTGCTAACAGCGGGGTGACATTGGTGCTTCATCAGCTAAATAGAATCAAGGTTGGATAGAGGGAGGAGATGAGGGGAAAAAAAGGAGAACATACTGCTCTATAAGATGTTCTTCATTTGTATCATTCAAACCAGAAAATGCTTTCAGGCCAAAATTTCTTTTAAGGATTTCAATGGGAAACGAACGTTCCCGTCAACAGACATGACTCTTATAAAGATATGCTTGAAAAAGACGGAAGATTTCTACAATATAGAGATATGACGGAAGAATTATGAGGAAGTTAGTGAACTGTTTATGGAAAATCAAAGATGGTTAAAAACTATAGAGGAAGAAATTAATGGCTGGCGCTAGTGGTACCAAAGGTCTCATTTTAAAGAATTAAAAATTAAAGTATGGCTAAAAGGTAATGCCTAAACTTCAGGTAAGCTTGTGTACTTTTTTTATTGTGACTGATTTTATGAATCTCTATGATAAAACTGTCCGTGATGGCTTGTGAATCCACGTTTAAAGAACCTGTTGAAACACTTGAAGTCAAATTGAATTTATATATTTTAGAGCGCTTCGCCACGATTACAGGGGGCGCTCATGTAACCCTTGAGTATTGTTCATGGGGGTATTTTTCTTTGTAAACAAATAAAAAAAGTCTTTCTTCGGTGCATGTTATAAAGAAAAGGTGAGATCAATTTAAAGACTTTAAATACCATGTGTGTGTTTCTCTGTTTTATGTTTGTGTGGCTAGTTGTTAATTCCTAGGAGTCACAATAGGTCCCTCTGTGTCTGTTAGCTCGACTACATTTGTTTATCTCAGGCTTCTCTCATTTTCCCTTCCCTCCAAATATTTATGATGACCAGTGACCACTAACAAATGTTCCAGTGTTGTTCGAGTGGCAAAGAGAGTTTCTCATCAAACAACCATAACGAACAACCCCGAACGAACCCTTCTCCTCTTTCAAATACGAATAAGAAGATTACAAATGTAATTTGTTAAGTCTGTACCGAATTAGTGTCGTATTGTAGCTTGGAAGAGTCCTCGATAACAAACAAGCTAAAGTTGTAACCCCGTGTCTGCCTTCAATCTAAAATGGGGTTCAGATGGGTCCTTTCTATCACTTACCACGTCCACTTATATTCCAGCAATTTCCACACATAAATAAACACAGACCACAGAGTTTGGCAGCAGAGAGGTGACATGGATGTTGTAAACTCAGCCACCGCAAAGTCAAACCAAATGTCACCGAGTTCTGGTCAAGACTGATGGGCAGTCGACATAATAAGCTGGTGTTACTCTAATGATTTAGTGAAACGACTGGAATTAATTTCACAATGATTTATGGCTGTGCCGCTAAAACATTCGGAGTCGTGTGAGAAGATTACCCCAAAATAATTCACGGTTGATTCTCATTTCCATGGAACGCATTTGTCCAGCCAACCTGATTTAAATTTTAAAATTAGTCAAGTTACGCCATCATATTGCATTTCCTTAAATATGTAGCACGGTTCATCAGCCGGGAGCCACCCTTTTCTGATGTTTCGCTCCATTATTCCCGGAACATCTCAGGGTGGTGGAGCAGCAATAGGGTCTACCACTCCCCACAGCTGCCCCTAGGATCCTTGCTTCACCCACACTTTGTCTTTCCTCCTGGGCCAGAGCCAGAAACTCCCCTGCCCTGCTTCGAGAAGTCCCTGATGGCCCCCTTTAACTTTTCTTCTCTAATGACCAGAGTTTTAAGGAGAATTGGGCTGAAGCACCCACGAAGCCTCTCCCCCCGACCTCCACTGGGAAGGTAAAGGCCCTCCATCCAACTTGTGAACACTCAGTGTGGGCTCCCAGTCTCAAAAAGTGGATGCGTGTCTGTGATGGTACTGAGCTGGACCTGTTCACCTCAAGGCTTCGTGTTTCCAGGATACAGTATCTGAGCTCTTACGCAGGACCAAGTCAAGGCGCCACCTGTACCAGCCCTGCGACGACTTACAACAGGAAAGAATGTTCTGAAGACTTGGGTTCTGGGAGCCGCACAATTGACCACTTTCCTCTGTTCCATACCAGAGTTTGATGATTTGGGGGGTTAGGAGGGGATCGTATGTTGCTTGAATCATAACGCTGAGACTTGCTTGGGGTATTCTCCACATGTCCACCCAGGTGTTGGTTCTTGTTATTACCTCCTCCCACTTTGTCCACCTCCCTTTGCCAGCACTGCCCCACAGCTTTCCCCTTGTAGGCCTCTTCTTCCATCCTCACCACCTCGGAGATGACCAGGTTCTGTCTCTCCTTTGAACTGTCTTTGGACCACATCTTGGCCGTTGAACCAAAGCCAAGGCCAGGCCTTCCTGCCTGACTGCATCCTCCCATAACCTCCTGGTGCTTCAGCTGGCTGATGGCTCGATCCACCGTCTGGACTGCATCCCACACCGGTCCTGTTTGAACCTCAGCCCTGATGTTCCCAACGGTCTAGTCTGGTGAGTCTCTAAGGTGGAAGACGAGTCTCACCTTCTCCTGCTTGTAACCCAAGCTGATGGACACCAGGTGTAGTGCAAGTGTGTTCTTGTCAAAGAGCGCTACATTGGACTGGCACCGGGGGAGCCCCAGATATTTGTGGATGAAACTATTTGCTTTGGTATCCATTTACATCGCTGCTGATGCGGAGATTTCGCTCATCTTGTACCAGACTTTAAATTTTCCAGGGAGGTAGCTCTGGTCAATCTTTCTCAAGTCAAGTCTCTAAATAAAAGAAAAGTCAGCACACATCCACAGGAGTCGCCTGTAGTTTCTCATTGAAAGTATAATTCAAGGAAAAATGATGGAAAAACAAAAATCAAAATTTAAATATCCCACAAAAATTGCAAAGAAAAAAAATATATACAGTACATATATACTGTAGATACTTTAGTAAGAAAAAACAGCAACAGTCACCAGAAATAAAAAAAAAACGAAAAATGATCCATCTTATTCTTAAAGTGAATGCAAATGTTTCCATATAGGGTTTATGGTTATAAATCTGGCTATTTTCTTTTGAGAAAAGGCTCACTCCAAAGTACAAACTATATTATTGATCACAGAAAACATAACAGTAAAGACCAAAAGCCAAGATAGAGAGATGAAATACACAAAGCTGAGAGTTTCACATAACTTAATTATAATAAAAGTAAAACAGTCTGGGATGAGAGCCTAAAATGAGTCAAAAATCTTCAAATGTCCAAAGTCCAAAAACACAATGACTCAACCCTCTTGAAAATAAATACACTAAGATTGTGGTGGCCCAACAAGCAACAAAAAGTACACAAAGACAAGACTATAAAAGGACAAAACTCTTAATCTTCTCTTTTTTGCCTTCGAAAAACACACAATCTCCAATGATCCTACAGTAGACACATTTTTATCCTTCAGTAGCCAGAATTATTTATACAAGACCTAGGAACCGCACCAATACATCCATCAATCTATTCTGAACATAATGGGTTATATTTGCTGCAATGAGTGTCTTGTATCACACAAATATGATGTTTTTATGAGAGCTGAATGACCAGGTGTCCAAACATTCTTGCAGGTCTGGTACTGATGGTCTTCTTTCACCCAACTAAGCACATTTTTGTTTTCGTTCCCACGCTAGACCTATTTCTGAAGCAGGTGAGGTGGAAAGCAGACATCTGCAGACACCCAGCTGATCATTACTGCATCTCAGCTCGCTTATTATTGTCTGTACTGTAAATGAAGCACTACACACGTGTGGGACACCGCATTACGGTAAATGTTCAACAACAGACTCCTACCCGCTCCAGGAACCTCCTCTGAGAGACACCTGGGTCCTGGTTCTGTTGGACATCCTGACAAGCCGTTAGTCAAACTGTTTTCTTTCAAAGCAGAGCAGCTGTTCTACATTGAGCCTCTTATGGAAGACTGAGCTCCATTTGTAGCTCCTTTTTCAAACCCAAAACTGGTGCCTTAAATGGATAGCAGCAACATTGTTAATGTACTGGAAAGACTTGTGGCCCTCCATTTTTTTTATGACTGTAGACTGTGTAATATTCCATTTTTCTAGAATTTTAGATGGCAACACTGTGCCAAGGTTTTTCCATGAGTAAACATAGAGGGAGGAAACCAGAGTTCCAAGAGGAAACGTCATCTGAATTTTAATACCAACTTAAGATGGGTATGCCTTGTAGCTGGAGAACAAAAGATCAAATTAAATAAACAAAAAATATTAAATAAATGAAGAATCAAAATGGAATTATCTAAAAAAAAAAAAAAAGTTTAAAGCAGTGAGAAGTAATTTCTGCTGATGGTTAGTAAATTAAATTTTCCAATGTTAATATAATGTACCATTTTTGTAGAATGTTAGATGGTTAAGGAATAATGATCATCAAATCAAATCATTAATATAGTTTAATAATATGTATATATATAAATAAATGACTGATTTGGTGTGCAAAGACAATCCAGGAGCGCTACATAAATAATATAAGGTAGATTTGATATGAAACAAAAAGCAGAAACAAAATACACTTTTAGAATTCTTGCCAAAAAATATGAATGATCTTTTTCTTGGGTCACAAGATGGAGGAACAAGACTCGAGTAAAGATCCAGAGGATTCTGCTTTCCAGGGTTGTTCAGCTCTCATGTGGAATCGCTGCCACGTTCCCAAGAGAACAGAGATTTATGATTGAGTCGATCCAGATTATTGCCTGAAAACATATTTTGTGACTTTGAGCCAAAGCTGTGATCCCAATGGGAAGAGAAAGTGCTATTTATGTTTGTATTGCATCCAAAGTCTGCAGCTCTGGATTATTTCATCTGCTCCCTGCTGTCATTTATTTATACAACGTCCAGTGAAAACTGGCAGCAGAAATACATCGAACACCTGTTCATCCGTGTTAGTTCAGGTGAATTGACTCATGCTCGTGCAGCTTTTTATATATGTTTAAATAAAGAAGCATATAAAAACAGCGAGTGTAACTTAAGATAGAAGTCACGATACGGGAAGTGTTCAATTGAAGAGCTTTAAGTCTTCATTTGACCCCTAATGAAGTGTCAATGTGAATGGATGAAGTGGATTCCATCTGGATACACAACATTGTTGAGGTCTGCACGTTTTTAATTAAAAACCTTCCAACATTAACTCAGCAGTCATAAACTCCTCCTATAAACAGCTTTACAGCCCTTTCCTTTTCAAACTTCCCCTCGCCTTTGAGCAAGACTCACGCAGGAATCTGCTCTGTGAAGATTTAAGCATGTCTGGCAGGAAAGGGTTGATTCAGAAGTGACACAGAGGCTTCGACTGCAACAAATCTGCTATAAAAGCAGAGCTTTGAGGAGGCGTTTCTGCCAGAGTTCACGAGACTGAACAATCTTGAACAATCCCCGGCAGCAGATGTTTATATGAAGATGGTCAAAGACATGGAAACATAAGTTAAATATAAAAAATAATATTGTAAATTAAACCTCTGAAATGATAATTATTCTCATTCCAGTCTGCAAGAATGGAGGGAAATGTGTAACTGGGGTATGATGATGAGAGCTAGAAAATGCAATGATCAAAAGATGTGTAAATAAAATTAATATAATAATGTCCTACAGTGAGGTTTGAACATAATCGCTTATATGTCCGATTATGAAGATGGATTGGAATTTTACAATGACCTATGATCAGCTCAAACACAGGCCTTTTTCTTATCTTAATTTAGGGGTGTTTAGACAGTCATGAATCCTTACCCTCCACATAAATATCCACAAGAGAGTTAAAGGTCAACTCAAGTGAAAACCCAACTCTCCTGACTTACTTACTGCATTTTGTAGAGGAAGACTTCAACATGTGAAATTTGCAAGTCACTCAACATGATGATGTTATGAAGTTATTACTATATAAAATTCCACCCGTCTGAAATGTCGGCGAACAAGAAGTTACGAGAGCAAAGCCAGCTGTAATCACGCCTGCTTCATTTATACAACCCTCCTTGAAGGTGGAGACTTCCTGGATTGATGACGCTCGGTGACAACCCTTAATCCTTGACCAATCACAGCAGAGTGGTTGTGGTTATGGTAAACAAGATTTAATCTCCAGAATGACAAATTGTTTTCAGTGGCACATTTTCTTAAGTCAATATTTCAATGAAAAGAGAGTTTTGTACAAACAGACACATACTGATGAGTACGATAAAGGTCCAACATCTATCTAAGACACACTAAAATCAACCCATAAGTGGATCTTTAAATAGGCTTTTACTGGGTAAAAGCTTAACAGGACTCACAGAAATAAATATTCGTCATAATCAGTGTAACGATAAAGAATCACACAATGTCCCCTTAAAGTACTAAGGGGGTGAAAGTCAATAAATAAATAAAATATAAACAAAAAATAAAAAGATAACTAAGGATTTATTTATTGTAATCATGACATAATAAACTGTACATTTCTTCTTGCAATTGTAATGAAAAGGAGGAAACAAAAATGAAGTCTTAAATGAACTTTGTCAAATGTTTATAATAGTAAACAATATTAAATTCATGCACGATCCTTTCATCAACATAACTGACCTCACAGGGGCTGCATTAATACAGTCAAGCAGTAGCATATGGCCCCCTGGCCGCACTTTTCCCAGGTTTGCCGCAGAGTAAGCATCGAGGGAGTAAACCAGAGTCCCAAGAGGAAACATCATAGGACTCTCAACACCAAAAGAAGAACATTTACGGAGCTATGCTTTGTAACTTGAGTTAAAAACTAAAACGTTAAAAAAAATCTTGATTCAAATTCATCATCTGTTTTTCTGAAAAGCAGTACGGAGTGAATTTTCTGCTGACGGTTACTAAAACTAATTTTCCGATGTTAATATGAGGTACTTTTGTGGTCGGCTTTGCTGTAATCACCATGTTTAAGCGAGAGGTATAAACCCGACCACAAGCAGGTTATCTCGTATCGCGTGTTGTTAGAGAACCTCTAGCTACTTACTGGCTGTTATGGGAGCTCACTGCTGTGAGAAGTGTTTTGTGTCAGTGAGTGAAGAAACATTTGACATAAAATAACACCCTGTTCCATCCAGACGAGCCTAAACACTCACTCACCAAACCACACGCGCTCTCGGCTCGTCTGCACTCGCGGCTGCACAGCGTCGCTCTGCTGAGTCACACACCAAAAAACCTATGGACCCTGAACTATAAAGGGCTATAGATGGGAAAGTTAAATTGCTGGATGCAAATAAAACTATAAAATAAATTGCCCCTGTGGTTTTGGCGTCGACGCTGCCGGGAGTTCTTGTTCACCCACGTCTGCTCTGAGTCATGCAGACAGGAGAACAGCAGACCCTGAAAACATGTCTCATTACCCTTAATCCTGCCTTCCTTATTTGTCAATGAAGTTTAAATGTCTACTTTTACAGACTCGCAGTCCAAGACATCCAAACACAAGTACACAAGAAAAACACAATACAAGGTATTTTACTCGTCTAATTAAACTGTTAAAACTGACAAGTATATTTGTTGCAGACATTGTGCATTGCGTTTTATTTTCATTTTGCTCCAAGAGAAAAACAAAGGAAGTATTTTTTGCTTCAGAAAAAAAAAGTGGGGCACATTTCAGACGCCGATTGCCTCTGTGATCCCCCACATCTGTATGTTTGTTCAGGTGCTGGCATGATGTGTGTTACAGCCACCGTGTGACTGTGCGCTGAACCACTTCCATGGTTCTACATTCTGGTAGAAATGCCTCCACGTCGAGACCGCTCATTGCAAAACTTCTTCTTTGAAATGTTTCACTCGTTGCCGGCCATGAATACATTAACCGACCACAAAACCAGAACTTTTTTCACTCACTTGAATTCACGGAGGCACTCGTGGAGTACCAAAATGAAGAAAAACATCACAAAGAAGTACATTTATGGACAGAACAAAGTATCATCATGGTGAGAAAAGGAAAGGGAAAGTCTAAAAAACAGTTTAAAAACACATCAACAAGTAACGAGAGAGTAAGTAGGAGAGATTTGATGAAGTGAAAACAACATGTCAAGTTACATACCAAGAGATATCTCATTCAGAAGTTCTACATTTAAAACAAATAGGAATGTAATCTTTTCAAGAAAGGATCACTTAAAAGTGGAGTGTCAATGTCATTTTAAAAATCCAAAGGTTGTGTACTTTACATGATCTGGAGGAATAATACAGTTTATAGGGTATGTGTACAATCACAAAGGGCAGCAAATGTGACACTTTCAACACGCCTGCAATGAGGTATGTTTGCATCAAATAATATGTATGCTGAAAATGAAAATGTAAGTAAGTAAAAATCATGAAACAATATATGAAAGGAAGTAAACTTAGGAAATGAATCCAAGAAATCCCAAGAGTAAATGAAAAGAATCATACATAAAATAAGGAATATTTCTACTTTTAATTCTAATTTATGATCAAAATGTGCAACCAAAAGTTCCATAGAAGATAACTGTGTTACAAACAGACAAAAAATACAATTGTTCCTACATGCTTAGTCCTGCCTTGGATGAGTTTAATAATGTACAACTAAAGTTGTATATTATTGGAAAATTAGAACTAACATTGTAGCTACTACTCTGTGGTACAAGTTCCATAACAGATTTAATCAAAAAACATTTACAATCAAGAGGGCCAAATATGTTAACTTTAAGTGGCAGACCCTCCAACTCAATGACTCTTTAACTCCACATTTCTATTGTATTTAACACACAACCCTGTGAAGTATTTGCTGAAAGTATGCTTATGATATGATCATTACCATAACTGAACCACTAGGTGTCTCCTCTCACTGCTTCTGTCTCAAAGACCACAGCAAATGTTGAAGAATAGGAAATATTGTTGACACAAACACAAAACTAGTGTGATATACACGTCTTCATTCTTGGATATTAGCTTGTCATGGAGAAAAAAGCAATAGCTTTTCACCGCCAAGCAAGAGAAAGTTGTGAAATATGTGATTTAAGAGAGAAAAAAAGGACACTTCACCACATGGAAACTAGAAGACGAGGTGAAGACTGGAGACAGAGTAGCTCCTTTCAGTGAGTTGGCAGCATGTGTGAATTATTCTTCCTCGTGCTTCCTGCACAGCAGCTCTCGAACCTGCATCTTTATGGCCCAAATTACAGCCTTGAGTTTGACGGCGCCTTGGCGAACACATGTTCCCACACCTGACAGGTCACTGAGGCTGATTGCTGCTGGCAGAGGTCACGGCGCTGCTGCGAGACGTGGAAAAGAGGGTTTGGCTGAGCACAACGTTTGGGACGCTTCTTGTTTTCATGGCAATGAAAAATAATATTCTTTCAGCGTGACACGCCTCGCCAAAATACAAGTGACAGTTGAGGCGGGCTGGAAGTTTGACTTCTTTCTTCTTGAAGGAGGGGGAGGACCAGCTAGAAGTCAGACGTGGACGATTAAACAAGTGGCATTTGCTGGGATTGAAGCTGCATGACTTTCAAAAGTGGGATCCAAGAACTAGACAGGAAATACTCTCGGAGTTGCACATTTTAACATGATCATAGCGTATAAATATGTTAGCTTTTAAAATATTGACTTAATTTGAACAGCACCAGTACAGACTATACCTCTGCCAAGGAGCTTATTTCACATGACAAATTAATCTTTATTGATTTAAACGACTTCCATGAGGAATTAAACTAATTGAGCAGCAGCAGTGAGAAGCACACAAATGAATGAAGAAATATTGAAAGAAATGTCCTGGATCCAGTTGAAACTACAGAATACCACCAATATCTAATTGTGGGTCAGACCCCTTTTTTTTTAAAATCCATTCTCAACTTTTTTAGCAAGGTTGTTTACAAACAAACATATGAATAAACACAAAGACTTGAAACAGGAAAGTTGGGTTTTGCCTTTTAAAATATGTATTATTTGGCCTTCACTTTCTGTTAAAACTGTGATACATAGTTTTTATTTACAAAAACCAACCATTTAACAATAAGTAGTTTGCATGTCTATACATAATAGAGTGAGAGTAGTTTTTCAATAAAAGTTAATTTGATGTTAGTTGATGGCTGCTTATTTGACAATTGACGATCTCACAGGACCTCAATGTCAATGATCACAGCTGATTCTTTCACTTTTGATTTATGGTATATAGCATTAGCCCGATTCTTTTAGACGGTGTTGAAAATAAAGATAGAAAGACACAAAGTGGACTGATTGAAGACTGGCATGTGCAGGTATATATACCACATAAAGATAACTTTGTTGTGCTGCACCAAATAACCAGTATTTAGTGGGTCAGTCCAGTAATTTCGTGCAGTATAAATAGTTTGTCCCCCAATGGATTAGCTCACAACTTTGAGATACTAAAATGATCTTTAACACACACTGACAAGAACAGAAGGTCCACAAGAAGCTTGTCATCAAAGCAAAAAGAAGATACAGTATGTAGGATATGTGGGACTGCGTAAAACACATATATATATATTAAAACAATTCCAAAATGCTGGAGGTGGAGGATCAAATATATTATGATCCCTCTTGAGATAGAACCAGAAGCTTCACCAATTAGATCATCTGATGTAGTTTAAGGTAAGTGTAACATAGTAAACTCATTCTGTAAATCAAGTAGATGGTGGGGAGGGACAGAGGTCATTGTGATCTCTTCAAGGTACGGTCCAAAAGGTACACTTTGATTCTTGTAATAGGTAACTGTGTAGTTCAAAACCTTTTCTGAAGAGTAGAAATAGAGATAAACCTCGAATGCAGGGGTGTCAAAGTCCATCAAGCCGAGAGCAAAAATCACAAATACAAAGACAGGAGCTGAGAAGTTTGGACAAAATGCCCCATCAGTCTCTATTTTAACTATTAATTTGTGATATAAAAATACAGGTTCTCTGTCCAAATCTGAAAATCCTAGAGTTCTAGGATGGAAAAACTAGTAAATAAGTACCAAAAAATTAATAATCCACCACCGACTCAATCTGGGTCAATGGCATGGTAAGACGTACCCTGAAGTTAACTTGCATTGCAGGTGCTACTACTTTTTGGTTTAGCACAGACTTAAATCCAAAAGTTCTTGCAGTCCATGCAAAATGACCACACTTGGACCCCAAGTCTGATTTAGGTATTAAATTCAAGTGCATACCGTTTATCGTTGAAGCCTAATCCCCATTAAATCCCATTGCTTCTACAACTTTAACTTTTTTATCAATAATCATGTTTCCATGTTGCTTCCAGACCACTTTTCCCAGAGCCAAGAAAAAGTGTTGCTGTAGGCTGTCAGAGAAGTACGAGAGACTCCATCCTGTCTCTCTCAGGATGTGGGGTATCCTGTCTGGCAGCAGCGCAGAGGGCGCAGCACTTCAAAGCAGAAGGAAGTGGTCAAGGAATGGGGAGTGGTACCAGGACTGGAGGGGGAGGATCACCAAACTGGAGACCAACTGAGAACATTCAGTCACAGACTCAGCAGGTTTTTAGAAACTGCTTTTGATTTACGCGTTTGCACCACAGAAGCTTGTTAATCATCACAAACAGAGAAGACTCTCTTGTCTTGTTGTTGCTCCGGGGAAGAATCAAGAGGCGCTTGCAAATCCTGACTCCCCAAATATGTGCAGTTGGCAGTCGGAGACCCTCCCCTCTGTAGTGGCATCTGAGTCACACACATGAATGTGTCATGAGGCACATGACATGCAGCAAAAACAAAAACAGCCCAAACAAAGGCTTTTGGAGGCGATAGAGAGAGTGATTACATGAAATGTTTCGGCGATGAAAGTGTAATTACACATCTGTAAGAGTAACAGCGGAGCCTCTTAAAGTCATTACACATTACTGTAATTTCTCCCTTGACCGATCAAAGCGAGAATGAAATCAGGTAATTATCGCTTAAAAGATGAAACATTCTGGCTTTCCCGACGTAGCGTAGTCTTTTTTTTCCTCCCACATGTGTTTGACATTAGCCGTCCTGTACTGGTCCACACATCTGAGCGGAGCTGGAGGAGTCCCACTAAACGGGAGCCAGAGGCGCTCGCTATATATAGAGCTCTGGTGGCAACAACCCGATTGGTCAGTTTCATGACAGAGTTAAGAAAAACATAAAGAAAGACGACGATGGATTTCTTTGATAGTTGTTCCAGAGTTTTATGTCCAGTCGTTTCATTTTAAGGATTATGAATGTTATGGTTTGCGAAAATACAGTGTGTTTCTATATGATGATGTGCATGGTTTCTTAATCTCTTGCTTCTGAACATGCTTGGACCATTATAGTAGGTTATCGTTTGCATGATTTTTAATGTTTTTGATTGAATTGGTCAAAAGTTGTTAATAGCAAAGATGAATATAGGAATGAAAATCATTAGCAATGTACAGACATTAAACAGAAAAATTCTGTGTCCAAATAGTTTTTTTTAAAGGATTTATCTTTGTTGCGTCCAAAATTGTTTTTGGGTGGCTGAATTAATCCTTTTTTTTTTCAAAAATCCATGGGTAAACGATCAAAATGCAATCTACATACTTTATAATGTATCTATTAAGTTCCCAAATCAAACAAAACATTGAGAAAATGTACTTAAAAACTCACATTTTATTGATTACTGGATGACAATATTGAATAACTATCAAATATTGTGACAAATTAAGTGAATATCAGGGCAAAGAAAAAACATTTTCAGTTTCATATTGCATATTTTTCTTAACATCCAAACATTTATTTCAGTGTTGTATAATTGGAAAGATTATTAATTGCATTTCAAAATCGTTCCGAAAAAAAAGTGACGAGGGGTGAAGACAAATTATTGGTAAATACTAATGCCATCTACACATGTACAAGGCCATTCATTTCATAAGCTTTTCAACTGGGTTGTGTAAGGCATGTTTGGGTATTACATGCACGAGCACAAGCAGATATTCACGATGTGAAGTATACGCCATGTCCTGTCATGTTCACATACATTTCCATAATGCAAGGAAATAACTAACAATCACTGTATTGCATCATCTAAAGTAATACTCCATCATCCCTTAACAGTAATAACTGGAATGTTGTCAAGTCAAAAATATGTTTCAGAAAACATTTTTAACCCTAACTATATCAAGACACTAAAAATCAAGTATGAAATAGATCATTTATTGCATAGACTTTAATGGCAAGACCATCAGTTTTACATTTTGTTTTCGAATCCACCTGGATATAGTCGTGTTAAGATCCTTTAGAACAATATTGTGCAAAAAGAAAAGAATCAGGAAATCTTAATAGTATATTCATTAGTGCTCCTGTATCATATAAGATCAATCCTGACAAGTCTTATCTGAACAAAAGCAACAATCTGTATGTGCTCATTGGTCTTCAAATCAACAAGCTTGGCTGGAGGGAAATACTTGGATCGACTCGTATTCTGTGGTTCTGAGTTGGGGAAGTCAGTATTCACAGGAGCAGAAATGCTGGAATAACAAGATGCCCCTCCTGCCAGATCCTCCTCGTAGATCCTGCCAGGGTGTCAACATGTCCCGCAAGAATGTGCTGAGCTCCACTCTGAGCGAGGGTCAGCGCAGTGTGTGTGTTGTGGGACATGTTTCCCCTCAGTGTGCGTGGGTGAAGCGAGGAGTTGGGGATGAGTCAGTTGGACCAGCATGTGTACGAGAAGGAGACGTGAGAAGGAGATGTGGGGTCAGGTATGGCGATTCGAGGGTGACAGGCCAAGTAAGACTCAACAGTCACAGATTCGACACATCGCTATGTTACACTTTGGGTTCTGATATCATGACCTTGAAAGCTCTTTGAAATGGAACCCATAATGTTGAGTGTAACTGAGTTTTGTTGAGATAAGTTATCAAAATACAAAGTGGTATTAAATAGTATCATGGATCTTTGACTTGACAAGTCATCAATTTTTCATCTTTTCATATGACATTTTTGACATATGTGATCCTTTGTCTTGCACCTACTGCAATACATTATCTGAACCTGTTGGTCTAGAAATACAGTAAATCACGACTGTTTGAGGTGCTGCTGATATCTAGTTGGATCTGATTCCTGCCACGCCTCTAAAGTAATACATCGGACTCCTGCTGGCATTGGTTTGCCAGACTTGTGTTCTGTTTATGAGTTCCTGTTGCAGCAGTGTACGCCGCACATGTCCTCCACATGTAGCTTCACGACTCCCATATTCAAATTGAGTCTTGTTTATGTGCAGTAGGAGTGGAATGTTGAAGCGCCTTTTGTTTGGCAGCTGTTCTCCAGGGTTGCAGTTGACACAGCCCACACACTGTGGGCACGAGAAGTGTTGAAGGGATCTCAAGGTCCGATCCTCCGAAACCTTCTGCAACATGACGGACCGGAGCGCTGTTGTTGGGGCGCAAACAAGATTGTGCACCCAGTGTGCCCCTCATGCATAGAAGAGGATGCTGCTGCGCACAAAGACTGATTCACGAGAACATGTGTGCGCCACATGCTGAAGATCCAGTCGGAGCCGTGGCAGGACACGCCCACAGAGACACAAACAACCGCCACAGATTTCAGACCAGCACAGATGTAGACACACTTCTTGTACCCTCGTAATAGCAGCATCATTTACCATCTACGAGTGTTAGGACTCTGGTATGGTGAAGGTTCGATATCAGCAGCTGTAACTGTCTATCTGATATCAAAAGAACCCAATTTAGTACAAGATAGTACAATATCCACTTTGTCACAACCAGTCCAATCCAGCAGAGCTAATTTCAGGTTCAAAACAACAACATTTAAAGTTAAAGTTCATTCTAAATTTAAATTTCACTTTTCTACTCACCCTCATGTCCACTAAGGGCAGGGATTATAGATATGAGAAATTGGTCGAAAAAAACAAAACTAGTCTATACTTTATTCTTGTTTGAAGAAGACGCTAAAAGCCAACAGACAGGAATGTCAGTGTCGACAGTAGTCTTTTTGGACAAGGAGGACTAAGGAAAATGATCGCTGTTTGCGAAAAAAAACCCCAACCATTTTTAAAGTAACTTCAGTCTAATGCTAGCGTACACATCATATCATTTGGAGCAGACAAGCGCAAATTACTGCACTTTGACCTTATTTGTTAATGTCGGAGTGACACTATTGCAACAGTTTGTTTTCGTGTCTAAACAAGAAGGAGCTGTCTCGCCTGCAGATGATACAAAAGTCTGCAGCAAGATTTCTGACCCGCTCTAGTAGAAGAACTCACATTACCCCGATCCTTAAAACTCTTCACTGGCTGCCAGTTTCTTTCAGGATCAATTATAAAATTCTGGTTCTTACTTTCAGATCTATTCATGGTCAGGCTCCTCTTACATCACTGATCTGATCCAGCCTTACACCCCAGCTCGGGCTCTGAGGTCTGTGGATCAGAATCTACTGATGGTTCCTAAACACAGTTCAGGACCAGTGGAGAGAAATCCTTCCAGGCTGTTGCTCCTAAGCTTTGGAACGATCTTCCTCTCCCTCTGCGTTTGATGGATCTACTGACGAACATCTGAAGACACATTTATTTGTGCAGACTTTTCCCTGATTTTCTTAGACTCCTGTGTTTGTCTCTGTGTTGTCTTGGCCTTTTAAGCATTTCTTTTATTGGGTATTGTTTTGATTGCTGGTCTAGAAAAGCACTCTACAAATATTACTTACTTACTATAATACCGTAGAAACGTTAGCTAAAATGGGTTTTTTTTGTACTTCTTATATTACAGATTACTATTTTGACCCTAAATATAGTTTGTATTAATACATGTATAACTAATGTATGATGAGTATAAATAAAAACATTAAACATTAAAAACCTAAGCCTTATTTCCGCAGGTTTTCTAATTATATTCTTTTTACTATAACCCTTTTTACTTGTCATTGTTTGGCTCCTCACGCTTTTCTTGGCACATAACGTGGCCCCTTAGAATATTTTATTGAGCGACCCTAAAATGTACATAGATTAGTATATAATAAATAATAGATTTTTGCATATAATTCAATTATATGAATTCATTGAATAGCCATAAAAGACATGGAAAACATTATGTAGGTGGGATGATCACACTTTAGTGAAATCAAACCCCTGAATTACAATAGAACAACAGGAGTCAGTGAACAGACAGAACAGACTCAATGGCCAAAAGCAATAGAAATGTGTCTCTAGAACATTAGACACAGACTTGGCAGCCATGGCCAGAATTTCTTCATTTCAATTAAGTGGACACAAAATAATTTTATATTTATGATGAGTCCAATATTTTTTTTCTATTGTAAAATACATCTGAATGCTTGGATGCAAAAGACGGTCATGTTTGTTTATAGATAAATATTTGACATAAAGCCAAGAACCCAATCTCACTCCTCAAAAAAAAATCGTATTAAAGGTTTTTCTCCCCGTTGACACTTCTTCCTGTGGATCCTCTTTTTTGTAGCCCCACAGTCCTCCGCCTGTGCTGACAGGAAATGTGGCCCCCTGCAATGCTGGGGCCAATGGTGTGATGTTTATTGTCTTTGTTTCAGAGAATAAGCATCACTGAGACTGTGCATGATGTCAAGGTCGCACATGAGCTGTTGTGGACTGGTGAGAGAGTTAAGCAGGATCTTAAATAGTGTTTGTTTAGACCAAGGTTTGGGGAACCCACTGGAGTGAAAAGGAGTGGAGTATCCTTGGTAAACTAACAGAACCTCATTGACTGCTTACTTATCATAAATATAAACACCATAACCTTGATTTATACATAATTAATGGATGTTATTGTATGTAACTTATATTATATTATATATATATATATATATATATATATATATATATATATTTTTTCCTTTCCAAAAAAAATCGATTGCCTTATTTCATTCATTTTTAATTGTTTAGTTTGTTCTGCTTTTTAAGTTAGATTTTGATGTTTCCACTTGGGTGATGTCATTATTATCATTAGTAAGAACCTATAACGTAACAACAGAGTTGTTCAAGAATATAAGTTTGTATAGTGTGAAGAAACTTTTCTTGCTCCCCTCAGGTCACCTAGTGATTGGATCAGCTCATGGTATCAATAAAGTTGGTTTCAATTATAAATACTATGACTCAAAATGTATCTGAGTAAAATTTTTGTCAAACTTTGGTAAAACTAAACAATATTAATCTTTTATGGAGGAACACAATATGAAGTAATATTCCAAAGAAGACTCTAGAAGAACCATGAGGAGAGATGAAACCTTTTAATAATCCCCTCAAATGAGAAAGTCTTTTTTTTTTTTTAAATGCCACAACTAGGTTTGATACGAAAACAGCTTCCAACGGAAATACAAATGAGTCCATCTTGTGTGGTCCTGATACCAGCACACTGAAGAGGAGGCAGGATTATTAATATAACCCTATAATTAGTGTTAAATACTGTAAATTACCTCAATTATGAGCACACAGAGCTAAATTAAAAGAAGGTGATGATTAAGTGGAGAGGCACTAAATGCACAACACTCTGTAAACCGTAAAGCAAATGTCAATGGTTTAGGTAGTTAAAGTCAAACCTTATGGTCTGTGGTTTAGTGAAATGCCAAAGAAAACTCACTGGTGGCCAATTAAAAAAGCTCTTAGTCAGCAGGGGCCGACAAATGATCTTTCTCATTAGGAAGGAAAAGTTGCCGAAATAAAGGCAGACCCTCAGTCAGAACCAGCGTAATGTTAAGAACAGGAAGAAAGGTGGAATTTCAAGGTTAAGAAATTCAATGGGGTTTGAATTAAATAAATGGCCCAGAGATTTAGTGGTTGGAAGAATATATTTGCTACCAAGCTCAATAATGAGGTAGGAAATTAAGGTTTATGTGGTGAATACGTTTTCAATGGAAATCTTTGGTTTTCTGCCTGAAAATGTGGAATGACCTGGTCGCTCCCCTTATCCCAAATGAATCAAGACTCCTGTGTTATTATGGAAAGAGTCTTCAAAACACAAGTAAATGCTCCACAATCAACAAGGGTTTCTCTGACAATAATGACTACAATGTTGAGGAACCTATTGTGAATCAAAGAATATATTCACTCAGTCTTTAACAGATTTGTTCTGTATGTATGGACGAGAAGAAAACACAGCTTCTATCAAACCACTGTGTAATGGAAACTTTGTGCAGGACATTTGCTTAAGTTGAACTTAACTTAGATGCTTCCTTCCTTTCTGAGATCTGGGATTTTGCAAGTAATACTGACTCATCAGAGGTTGGGTTGTTGTAATTGGCCAAGACATCCCTCGATATCCCAATACCATCCTCTGTTCAGAACTCCTCCTCCTGAATATCTCAGCTTCTTCTCATTAATTCATGTCATCCTCCAGCTGTCCTGCGACTCCTAGACCTCCGCAAATCTTGGGCTGAACCGTTTATAGAATGCTTTGATGTTTCAACAGAGAAATGATAACAGAAGAATAAAGACCATTTCATAAACTAAGTCTTCAATTACCTTCAGGCCTGTGGTAATAAGGGGAGAGTGAAAGAAGGCAGGAGGTGTAAACCAATTACTATACAAATACTAGATTTAGTTATCGTCCTAAAAAATCAGTACAAACATCTTATTTAAACCGAAAATACCTGGTTCAGATGTTTGTTTTTTCTCCTATAATAATGGATTTTTGGATATAAATGTGTTTAAATGTACCATATTATGAATTAGTTTTTGTTTGGTTTGTTAGTTGGCGTTTTTGGAGATGGATATGCATTTATGAAAATTCCCTCTCTTGATACCAATAATACCCAATATTACATGAGAGCATCCATTAAGTAAAAATCTTTTTTGTTATTAAATACATTATTTAAATGTATTTTACGTTCTATCACTAGTGTCATGTGATAAGCAAATGCCAATGAACTTCATTTAAGATTTATGGGGCATTTTTTATATTAAAAACAACTTTCTATTTTGCAGAGATTCATTTCCATTTAAAAGCCCCATGAATTCAATGTGACCTTTAAGATAGTTGCAATAGATTTTTTAGTGTATTTTATAAATATTTTATTTCACAGGTTTCCCTAAAGGTAGATTCTGAAAGAAAGTTGATCTGTGCATCTTTGGTAGAATTCTACCTGTGTTACCTGGCTTACAGCCCAGCTGGAGTGAGACTGCTACAGTGGGGATACGTTCCTATAAACTACCACAAACGTGCAAGTAGAGTTGAAAAATCAACCAACCAAAAAGTACATATTTTTAAGCAACAAATGACTGCTGTATACATATTTGTTACAAAGTCGATTTTAGTAAAAAAAAACATAAGTTCGGCAAAATTTGCCTGAAGGAAAATATTCATTATGTTAAAAAATATAATATCTTATCCTTTCAAAATTGTGTTAATTCAGACAATAATTATTTGAAGTTAAAACTCTGGCCTGCGTTGCAGTGACATGGTGATCTATGACTTTGTTCCATCAATACTCCGTGGCTCAATGGAAAGCTCTCTTCCTGGTAGCTGTACTTCTAGGTAAAATAAAAACATAGCCTTCGAAAATCAACCCTCCCCTTCGTCAAGACCAATTCCCAATATTTGTCTGGTAACTGGAAAAGTAGGGTAAACAAGAGGGGGGTGGGTTTCCTCTTTGTTTACTTAAGCATGGTGGGGAAAGCATACATCTCTGTAGCACTTATGACAGCAATTTTCTCTCCATCCCCACAAGATGCATGGAAATGATTAAAGGAAGAATGTGCACTGTGGTGGTCGCAGCTAATCTGGCAATCAGCAAGGGGAAAAAGCGAAATAGAGAGCATTCCCTCTTTTTTTTCATCACTTTTATCCCTGCACCTGGACCCAGTTCCTGTTATAAAAGTATAGTCGAGGCATATCCAGAAATCTGAAGGAAATATCAAGATAATATAACATTTGAAAAAACACTTTCTACTCTTTATACCCAGGGCTCCATCTGAACCAGAAGAAGCATGTCCAGGGAAAGTGTTACTGACCGGCCTGTGTTGACACAGCTGCCTGCATTCTGCAACTATTCCCTGATTACAAACCATGTCTTATATTCTCACAACAGTAGAATGAAATTACAAAAATTCATTCACTATTGTTCCGAAACCCCCCCAAAATAAACCTACAAAAATGGCTATTTTCAAGTTGATATATATGTAAGAAACTTTTAATTTCACGAATATCACGACCTTGGATTTAAAGGTTGTTTTGGCCATCTTTGTGCTCTTTGTAAAGCCAGATGATGCTCTCGCCTAAAACAATTCTAGTTAATATGTCTATGAAGTTGAGAGTCATGTGAAAAAAGATGCATTACAGATTCTTCATTCAACAGGACATTTAATTTGAACAATTATTCATTTAATCTGGTAAAGTGTTTGTTAATGTATAACCTCCTCCACTACTGTAGGGGGAAACAGTGAGCTGGGCTTACAGATTAGGCAATTAGACAACAAAACAAAACAGCCGGCATTCAAACAATCCTCTTATTTAAAAAAAGAGACAGTGAATGAATCATAAAATAAGTAAAGGTATATGCTTTTTTTTTCTGAAGTGAATGTAAGTTTGAAGATCTATAAAAATATTTTAACTACTCCTTTGAAACAATAAAACTGTTTAAAAGTTCAATGATCTTGTACTGATGTATAAAGTTTTACCTTACCTTACCTTATTTCAATGAATCAAAGTGTGGCCAATCGTATCAAGTTAATAAGAGACAACACATGTCCAGCTTCTTTTAATAGGAATGTTTCCTTCATGAAATCGAGTATCCACAGTCGGAATAAAGAAAAAAACTGATGATAGAATGAGAGAATATACCACACTTAAAAGAGTTATTCAAAACAAATGTGAAGAAGAAAAATCTTCTTTTAATAGTGATTTAATGACGGCAAAAGTAGTTTATGTCTGTTTTGATGGGACTGGCCCACGCATGTTTAAGTTTCAGGTGAGATTAGGTTTCCCTGTGCGGACACACTTGATAAGAAGTCTGGGATATGTAAACACACTGACTCCCAGCTTCATCTTCAGGAATCCGTTTCATCACTCACGATGATATTAAACACTTTGTCATGTTTCAGCAAAAGCAGGACTGTAATGAATCCAGAACATCTGTCGGACGTCGATATTTTTCGAACACAAACACGAAGCCCTGCAGCGCCCTCACCTCACACAACAATACCGGGTATTTCTGGACGGTGCCACTGCTCCTATAGTTGGCACCGCTCCATCATATTTATAGACATGCTCCCTTTCAGTATTCTGTTTGTTATAAATTTGACGGCCAAGTTCCATCCTGCCTCTCCACCCTCGGTGTTTCTCAGCAGCAGATAGCAACAGTCTCTGTGGCAGCTGCCACTGTGCTTTGGCTACACAAGCGCATGTGTTTGACTAGTAGGCGGCTGCAGTGACAAGGGAGGGTGTGGCAATAAATGTCCACAATTTATTGCAGTCCATGAGTTATGTTTAGCCCACTTATGCCGGCAACCGCCGGGGAGAATAGGTCGAGCAAAAGCACGCAGAGGGGATGGAAGAGGGTGAAAAAAAAAAAAAAATCACTGTATCATGTCTCAGCTCCATTGCTGTTTATAAATGGCACCAATAATGCAGCGCTGCCGTCCGTCTAGACACATTAGAGTATCAGGCCTTTGTCTGCAAGTGACACCACCACTTACTCCTGCTCAAGTGGAAAGACAATACACGGCTCACGATTCCTAAATTAGGGAGTATAAAGTGCCCTAATGCAGTAGATGTTATAAGCCGCAATTAACAGACCATCAGGAAAATAGTTAGAGATTGAAGTGAAGCCAATACCAACTAAGCTTTCTCATCAAAACAGCAATTGTCTTTTAAGAAGAAAACTTAAATAAAAAGTACATCACATGACAAAAACAAGCAGGTGCTGTGAACCCAACACTGAGTCTTGATGTCTATGACCATCAACATATTTCCGTCACATTACCGTCAATACAAATGAGTCAGTTAAGAGAGTAGTCCAAAATGGGCATAATATAGTTCGTATATAGGGTGTACAACCACTGCAATATTTTTAACAATTTGTAAAAAATATAGATAAACATATTACCATCGTCTTTAGTGCAAACAGAGAACAGTGAGATAATTAGCTGTAATGTTGAATATATGTTTGTTACAATACTGTCAATAAAGGTTTCTGATTCTGAATGAGGCACTCAAAGAAACAAAACATAACGTTTCCACCTTGTTTTTAATGATAGTTTTAATTTGGAACACTCATGACACATGTAGTAGAAATGAGCTAAATGTTAACGTTGTTATTTACTATACAACTATTTGACTGATTCGAGTAGTCTGAGTGTCATCACCACCAAAACAGCAGTGGGTCAGAGATTATGTTTTCATATGAAGTACTAAGAGACGTTTTGAAGTTACCAGAACCATAATCTTTTTTTTGTAAAAAAATATTCATGCAGTAAAATGCCAACAAAGAATTTAAAACATTGCAGTTAAACAATTCCCACAGTAATGGGAAGATTAAACTTCATGTAGGGCCTTTATAATTGAACGCACCAAACTTTCTTCATCACAATCTGGTACTCTGCTGCAACGGCTATAAACCAAATGGTCACATTTTCCAGCCATCCATTTGGAACCAGCTCTTTACAAATATAGGACTTTGTGGGTTGAATCTAAATAATATTATGTAGAATATTATGAATGGATTTAGTTTGTGTATGGGCCACTGAGTGCAACAAATGTTTCTCAAAGGTAAACTGTTAATTCAAGTTTGAATTCAGAATGCCCTTTTCATTCTTAGTATAATTACGCCCCGGTAATAATATACTATACTATTCAAAAAAACAAACGAAACCTTGATGTATATAATTTTTTGTGAGTGTTCTAAAGCAGGCAGGTTGTCACACATAAAGATTTATTTGCTCAGTATGGCTGTAACACGGGCTTCTAAACTAAAGTGCAGAGATAGATTGTTGAAAATAGAAAATTCCTTAACCATGGAAAGAAAACTGCTGCAAAGACGCATGTCAACAATCCCATTAAGTGCAATATAATCTACATTGTTTTCGAATTTCCTGATAAGTCCACTAACATTTTCCAGTCAAGGACTTAAGTACGGAAAAGCCTCCGTGTCTCCAAATACATAAGTTTCCTTTTACTGATAAGATTTTTCCAGGGAAACAATAGAGAACATGGTCGGACATTCATTCCTATCATTCCAGCTCAAGGAGAGGGAGTGCACCTCAAATTTCTTTATCTTGTGATACAAGGCGCAGCAAAGCAAACAATAAAACTGCAACCACAGACAAGGGCAAGTTTACGGGCTGCAGTTTATCAGTTCCCTGGATAAAAGTGAAATAATTACACTTTATATGATTGGCACAGCAGAATGCTGGTAAATATGCACCCAGCTGCAAATCCTCAACTTGTTTTCCCTAAAACAGCCCAACCCTAGCCTGGTGCTGACGGCCAAAATTTAATGAGTTGAAATTGAAATAATGAAGTCTCACAATTTAGTGCCAGGAACAGCTTGAAACGCACAGTGATGCCAGTTTTTGTGGGCCGTCTGTAGTGGTGAGGACTTGAAATGAATTATTTCAGAGCGTGAGCGATGGGTGTGTTTATGAAGTTGCTCCTACGTCTTTCTGTGGGAGACGGTCTCTCGTTCCCACCTTTTTCTATCCCACTTCTCCACCGGTAGATTGTAGGGGGTGTTAGAAAATATTTATTCTCTGATGTATTGTGATAATTATTACCGCAATACTGTGTCAATATTCAAAAGCAGTGCACCACTTTATTTGGCCGTCAAATCATATTATATTTGTTAACAAATGTTTTTAATGGTTTCCAGTTCGGGGCTTAAAAATAAGTCGATTTAAAGGGGTTAGTTCACCCAAAATTCAAACTTCACTCATTTTCTACTCACCCTCATGTCTACTAATGGTTCGGATTCTATTCAGAGGAATCCTTTTAAGAATTATAGAGAAAAAAAAGTATGTATTTCAATGAAGCAACTTAGCACCCAAGGACAAACCTACTCCTAAAAATAAGCTTAAAAAACTTCCAAAATACTCGTTTATAACGTCCAGTTTACGTTTAGAGAACAATAGTGATATAAACAGGAAGTACTCCGGGTAATATCGCCAGCACTTCCAGTGTAGACAGTTGACTGTATTTGCTCTGCAATTACTTAGGATGAGAGGATACAGCAACTTTAAATGCTAATGATCGGATATATTTTTGTATCAAAATAAATTAAAGTAGTTGCTTTGGCATTATCTAATTAATTATCATATGGCTATGTTTGTCACCGTGTAGTTTTGGTCTTATAAAGTTTAATTTTTTAAACTGTGTTTTGTTCTGTTGTTTAAGAGCATTGTGACCATGGTCTGTGAAAGGCGATTTACAAAAAGTGTACTTACTTACTACAAATATACTGTATACAATACCATACAATACCATAACATATCGTATCATTGGCCCTGTGTGAGGAAAGTTATATCGCAAGATTCATGCCAATACACAGCCCTGCTAGGTCGTGTCTGAAACTCAACACTTGGTACCAAAGAGTCCCCTTCTCTGCGGGTTCAAATGACCACAGCCAAGTTATTGTCACAAGACAGAGTCGGGACAGAGGGTCAGAGGTGGAACGATGGTGCCGGACAGAACAAGCCACCTTGTCATTGTAATTGCATAATGTGCCAACATACCAGCTGAAGCGGTTGTCACCGAAACCCACACCATCCAGTCATCCTGTCTATTTGATCATATGAGAGAGTGAGATTCTTAAATGGCCTCGAGCCTGACCCCCCATAAAACCGGGGTTAACTCCTGTAAGACGTCCCCGTGCTCCCTCGGCCGGCCGCATATTTAGTTTCACTTAGCATGGCAGTAGATTCACCTCATCCACCCGGGCCACTTCACATATGCTGAGTGAAGGAGAGAAAAGAAAAGGCTTCGATAAATCTGGAAATTAAAGCGTGGCTAGATGTAAATAGGTAGATGAAGATGTACAAAAGACAACATTTGGCTTTCTGTTTTCGGTGGTCATTACAGAGTATAGTTAGACACGACCAGCCCCAGATACGGCCACCCACACTGCTTCTTCTCTGGACATTACAAGCTCGAAATTCAAACGGTATGAAATTACATACTGTGCTCGTTTTTTAGCACACGCTAAATATTAAATAGATAACACTCCCCTGGCTAAGGGTTATTAATAATTTAATACATTTCTTGGAGTGCAAAAAAGATACTTTGGAGCGGAGCCAGGAATCTGTCAGTGGTTGACATTGACCCCAATGAAATTTTTATTAAAAGTATGATGACATTAGGACAAAACCACACTTTTTGTGTGGCGATTTTTCAATAAACATATATTGTAATTTTTCATTTTCCACTTCATCTTGGCATTTCTTCTTCTTCTTCTGTTTATATAGTGTCGGGTCATGGTCAGTCAGTTCTCCCTGTTCCCAGAAGAGCCTTCTGGCTGTTTAGACTTCCAAGACTTTAGAATTGATTCTTCCTGGAAGGCTCTCTCTCCAAACTGACCAAGATCATGTCCTAAACCAAAACTAGGTGAAATCCATTAGAAGAACATTTTAAAAAGGGTTCCTATAAGGTAAATAATGGGAAAAAACTACTTTTAATACCATTTAAAATTAAATAAAGCTTGAAATCTATCAAAAACACAATATGAATTAAATAGGTTCATGGATCTTTTACCAATTACACAGATATTATATATATATTATATAAACATAAACATGTTGCCTGGAACCTCTTTCAACCATAATTAAAGTTTGCATTGAATGTACATTTCCCTATTTAAGCCCTAAGCAAATTTGTCTTTTCTACTTGAGCTACGTTGAAGGACGACATGTATTTGTATTACATCTTTACAGTTGTTTAGTTCCGCTCTTGTGATTACATATACATATATTATATACATCATACAGTCATATAATTTTCACCCATAATCAGACATTTAACCGTAATAAAAATAATGTTAATAAAAAATATCAGAAAAACTATTAGCTTTGGACTCTATCTACCGCTTGCTGATACTCTTACTTGAAGGACTCCTCCTACATCTGGCTACAGCATTCCTCCTTCACCCTGGAATACTACCAACAGTCCCTACAGCTGTTTGGTGTCACGATCTCCGTCTATATCTGACTTTAGCTAATGTCCAAAACAGCAGTTATGTGTTTCTATTATATATTTTTAAAGGCTGGAGTCCAACTCTATATCCTGACTGCTACTATTGAGTCTACGTTTTAAAATGTGAAATACTGCTTGAGAAGACATTAAGTGGCGTCAAGAAAGGATGACAGATAGAGAAGGATGAAGCTCTGTTCACTGTCTCTGGTGGCTCGAGTGCAGAGGTGTTGAAACGGTCCATTGAGCCAGAATGTCAGCAACACAGAACACATAGAAGAGAGCAGAGATCTGTCCACAGCTCACAGCCACTGAACCTCTACCCACCAACACGCAGGAAACTCCACACCGAAACATATAAAGAGCACATATACTTGTCAAAGAGTTTAAACCCCCCGGTCACCTTGCTTGTACCTCTCAATCAAAGAGTGTTTTTCTTCCACACAGCTTGAACTGGAGCACATTGTCAAACATTTTGACACACCAAACCCACTGCCATTGTTACGCACAAGAAAGAATCCGTTTCTCTCAAATGCCACGTCTTGGAAACGCATGGAAAGCTGCACAAGACCCACATTGTTTCTCTCTCGGGTCTTTTAAATTGCACATGGAAACTGAGGGAGCCCACTGGAGTAGAATAGCATTGGAACTTTAGAAATGGCCTCAACCGCTTTAAGCTTTTTTTTCACATGTTTTTTCCTTACTGTTTCGGTGGAATTTTGATCCTATCATCTTGAAAAAGACGAGTTAAAGTATCAACAGAGCTCATAGTCAGAAGAGAAAGGGACCCTATAATGATTTTTGTTGTATTATTTTCATTCTTCTATAATGTATTAATAGTAGTTTGTATTATATACGGTTTATCTACAGTATATTTTATGTATTATATTTTTATTACTTTGCCATTGCTACCATTTTTACTGTATGTCATAATGTGATGTGTATATGTATGTGCAATGCAAGTATATCTACATATATATACACACACACCTATATATATATATATATATATATATTGTATATAGTGTTTAGTGTCTCCTGTTAATACTCAAATATCCCCAATGTGGGAAGAATAAAGGTTCATCAATGTCACAGAATTAGTCATGACAAATATACAGAATCAGGGATTTGGGCGATAAGTATAATTTAAAAATAGAAATAAAGCTTAAGCATATACATGGTCATTCATCACTTCTAAAGTGTTCAATAAAACCAATCACACTGAGCTCCGTGTGCAGTTGGCTAAATAACCGAGATCTAAATAGTCTGTTTAGGATTAACCCCTCAAGAGTTTGTTAAACATTTCCCTTTTATGTATTTTTCTGCCGGGGTCTGGTTTCCTCTTGGAAAACTAATCTATGCACCGAGACAGGAAACGGCTCACTTCTCATGATCAAAACCGGATCTATTGGAAAACAAAACAGCCAATCACGTTCCTCGGCTGCACTGCATGTCTAATGAGCAGAGTTTCCTGAAGTGTTTCAAAGAGAAAAAACGTAGTCTGATAGACCAACACTGACTTGAAGTTGAAATTCAACCAAAGAAGCAGGGTTTGTGGTGAGAGATAACTTTGGGGCATTTTTTCTCACTGTGGTGAAAAATATAAGTGTAATGCCAGATTTATAATATTTAAAAAAAAATAATGTTAAAGTGCTTACTGGCATTTTACTACAACAACATGTTTATAACCCCTGCTGGTAGAAATGTTCCTATTACCCTTTAAATCTGGGAACATGACGTATGGCACAGTTTGAATTGAATTCAAAATTCACTCAACCCTGAAGCAACTGTTTCATCAGAGGGTTCCTTCGACACTGATTGCCATCGCTTGTTGGGTAACAAAACCTCTGATCATAACAAGTCAAGTTATATTTCACTATATTGAATGACAAGTTGTTATTTGGATATGTGTTCCAAGTAATCTCCTGTAAGAGGAACAGCTGCTTGATGTGACGAGTAGTAAGGGGAGGGGAGTCAAGTTTGATTGACAGTATATTTATCCAATTAATTTTAAACATGCAGCTTAATGGATTATCTTCTGTGGCTCGAGGCTCTAATGTTGATTAAGTCAAATTAATTGAATAATTATGGTAAATTATTGTAATTTATACTGTTTTATGTATTCAAAAAATATACACAAAAGTTGAGTTAAAGTCATCTTTTGCAGAACATTAAAAGGTCAAAACCAGTTTCATATAATTAAAAACCGTGCATGAACAAGAATGGTTGAGATACAATATGTTACACAACGCAAGGGGAACAATACACTATATTACGATATGTTGTGATACTGTAGGAACAACTATATTTGTAGTATTGTCCAAATACTTTACTCTGGCGTTGCAAATTTACAGACCGAAGTCGTAGCTGCTTTCATTTGTTTTTGAAACCAAAATATTTCACATCAGTTTTAAAAGCTGGTGGAGGCGACTGCATCCTCTCATCCTCAGTCAAACTTCATTGTTCCTTTAACTGCGGAGGACGTAATGACTACTGCCCTCTAGCAGACTGGATTATTATTGGAACACACAAAAATAATAAAACATGATTTTAAAAGCAAAAAAATTCAAATAAAAATAACAAAAAATGTGATACAGGGCTGTTGAATATTGATCATGGAAAAAAATATTGTGGCGAAGTTTAGGTTTTCAAAGCAAAGCATTTATTCCTTAGGTTCCAAGAAGAGCTGTTACTTGAACGATGGTTGTTCAATTAATACATTATTAAAAAAAGCAAACCAGAAACAACAAGTTTAGTCATGTATACGGTGCTCACTGGTTCAACGTAACATGGAACTGAAGTTTCTCTCTTTAAGTCCACGGCTCAAAGAGGCGATAACAGTTCTTCTAAGCTGCTGGTAGGATGGGTGGAGGCAGAACAGTCCTGGACATGTCAGCAGGTTCCACCTCCCGCTCGGTCCACGGTAGAGCAAACACAGGAACCACATCAAAGCCGTGGAGCGAGGCCACGCTGCCCCCGTGAAACGCTTGCTTATTCTCCTCCAAAGGTTAATTACAGTGGGGAGGGCGGAGAGGGAGTGAGGACGGGGGGGCTGCCTTGCAGAGGAATTTGAACTTCAGATTATTCTCAGGGCAAACCAAAAAATAAAAAGTCCAATCAATCCGTGGACATGAAAACCCCCCGCACCCTCGCTATTGTCACGAATAAATGCCTCGCTCTGAAACAAACGCCAGAGATTTTACACCTTCTTAATCCAATCTGCAGCACGCCTCACATGACGAGGTTACACCGGGTTACACCGGGCCACTGATGGGATAAACAAATGCTCTGCTGGAAAAAAAACAGTGAAAATATCTCCATTGTGAGTTTGCGGTTGTGGAGACGTGGACTTGTGTCAGGAAATTCTATCGTTTGGGGTGAAATAAGTCAGTGTTTAGGGAATGTATTGACAGAACATGGGGATGGAGGGGGGATGGCGGGGGGGAGGTTTAAGACCTCCAGACCGGAGCGGTGCCTTGAATCTGTGAGTGGCGACAGTGCGCTTCAAGGCCTGCCTCTGTCTCGGCCACGTCTCGTTAGTGCTATCAATAGCCGCGCTATTTGTGTTTGTCAACTGTACCCCGGTCTTTTTATGTCTGTTTACCGTGCAGGGAGTCTGGCTGTGATCCCTGTCAACTATTGAGGGCAGCCAATAAATATTAGCGACCACCAGCGTGTCGTCCAGCGCCACTTCAAGTCGGTGTTATAATCGAAAAAAAGACCAAGTCTATACATTAACGGGTTTAAACGCTCTCCCACCGATCACTGCTTTAAGCGGCTAACTTGTGTAAACTGACGCTCGGGCCGACCACAAGAAACACACACGAGCTGCCGAAACTCACGGAGCTGTTTGCCAGTCGTCAACTTTCCCAAACCACTCGTGTTTACTCTAATGAAGAACAGAAGGCTCTCAGAGAAGTGCACAGAGCTGCGGTGTCTCTTGCTCTATTTATTATTCCAGCAGCGAGACCCACGTGTCTAATTGCCGGAGAAGGTATGTAGGTGAGCGTCTTCGCCGCCGCTCACTCGTGAAGCCGTGCCGAGCTTTTTATGCTTTTTCAATACTTCCTGTGTCCATGTTTTTATGTGTCTGTAATACCGTCCGCCACATGTTATCAATATCCTTCTGCACATGCGGGAGGAAATGGCTGAGCTCTAAAATGCTGGACCAATTTAGTTAATCCAGACAAAAAGAAGAAGAATAAAAAAATCGATGAATAAGCAGAAATGAAAGCCGTCAATCACATAAATAACATCCCAGGGTCAAAAGTCCCGTCGAGAATGCACGTCATGAAAGTTGCTTTTTGAGTGACTCTGCAACATGTGACCGGGCAGGTGTCGCTGTGAGTCACAGTCTGCATCTTGATCTGTGGAGTCACCCGAAGTCAGCAGACCAGGGGTGTGTGTCACCGCAACCTGAAGCAGCACAACAGCCTCAGAGCGCACACACCCAGAGAGGCCAGTGCGGACATGTCTGAGGAACACTGTCACGTACACATAAACACACTCTGGGGGACGAGCAGTCAATATTTGTCTCGCGGGAAATGAGGTCAGAAACTGGATGGACGGATGGGAAAGAGACAAGTTAATTGTTTTTAATGATTTTTGATTATGTTTTATGACGTTTTGCAACAATGTGAAATGGTCAAATAAATCTGTTTTTCAAAATGTGTACCAGCTAGAGAGGTAAGGGCCCAGATGAGGAAAGTTATGTTAAAAAACAGAAAAAGGTTTAAAAGAACACACGATGATGAGAAGAAAATATCTTACAGGACAAAGGAATGACCAAAGGATTTAAAAATGGAAAATAATCAAATTATTGTCATTAGCTTAACACAATATACAACAACTTATTATTCTTATCAATCAGACCCATTTAAAGAGGGTCTTTTTGGCTGAATAAATATTACTTCCCTGCTATTTCAGACAATTTAAGCGCTTGTTGACCTTACCAAGAACGCCACTTGTAAAGCAATAGCATTCTACACAATATTAGCATAAATAAGTGGTTAAAACAAGTTAAACATATTCTTTTTGGGTTTGGTTAAATCAATCCTACTATATTTCCTTGTATATAGTAAAAGCTTCACATGTAAAATATGATAGTCCTGATAATGAAATATATCTTTATTTAATTTGTGCGTTAATTTTCTATACTTTAGTTCCAGTATTTAAATACATTGTTGGACCAACAAAACGTATCAAAAATGTATTGTTAATTGCATTCTTCATGATATAGGCAAAAATAAGTGGTTAAAATTTGAGAAATATACAGATTAATTGGATATTATTTGCATATACAGTTGTGTCAATGCACTTCATATCAATTGACACGGTGTCAGTTTGATCTGAATAAACGGGCGCCGCTAAAAAGTGATCCGTCTTGTCAACGGGAAGATTGATGACTTCAAATATGCGTCTTTCAACGGCGTCAGATCTTCGTCTTCATCACGTTGTATGGGAGGGTTTAAAATCCTCTGACTCATTCAGGAAAGCCTCCATTAACTCATAAATTGCTTAGTCAGGGCACGGAAGTATGAAGGTTGTTGGCTCTACCCACTACTTGAATTCTGGTAAGAGCAAGAAATTAAATGGATTAAAAAAATGTGTTTACAACATAACAATCTGCCAACAACATAAAATCATCATCAGTCCGTTAAAGAACGCCTTCAGGCATGTAATCATCTTATTTTCATCAAACTGAGTGAAGAGCCGCTCATACTCTTGCCCACTTCAACATGGCAGCAAAATGAATCTCTTGTTGTCCCAACATGTCAAAAATGAGAAATAGGAATCCAGTGTGCCAAAGTCTACACATTAAATTCATAAGGCGAGATCTTACAGTAGGGCAGCACACTGGGAACGCTGTTTAAAAAAGTCATTTCTAATTTTGCAGAACATAAAACCTGGGGTGGTGTTTGAACTCGGCCCGGCCCATTTTCTTTGCGGTATTCAGGCTTTGTGAGGGATAAAAGCGGTCTGTGAAAACGGATCGTGGGGAAATGGAGCAGTTGGCTTTCAATGCAGTGCAGCGAGCAGAAAACACATCATTCTAAATCTGACCTTTCCAACTGAAACAGGGGCCCCTGGTTTAATGTCAGAGCTGCACTTGCTGAAATATTTAGGGATCTTTATAGCTAACACATGCACAAATGATATCGTGACTTTCTTCTTTGGGGGCTGGTGGGCAAGGTCAACATGAAACTACGAAGACGGAGAAAGGAAATGACCCATCAACAGCCTCACGATCTGATCCCAGATCAGCACGCCCTGTGCTTGAGCAAACCGAGAGGCCGATGGAGGGAGCAGATGTCTTCTTTGCTGCTGCTGCTGACCACTCGGTCCAGCTGTCAGCGGGACAGTCAGGGTCGGTGTGGACTGGTGGGACTGTGGTTTGAATGAGACCTCAGTCCAGAACCACACAGCTGAACGAACACAGCTGCCAAAACCAGCTGAAAGGTCCAGCATGAAATTAAAAATGAGCCATGGAAGCGTCCAAGTCAAGTTCTTGGGAAGGTAAACAGATGTGGTTTGACACCAGATCAACACATTGCTCAAATGATGTTTTTGTTTCCAGGAGTTGGTGGCTATTAAGCAACAGGTGTAAGACGAGTTTTAAAAAAGGGGAGTTAAAGTATGTGATTCATTGTGATTAATCACATTTGAGCTTAAAGATAGATTGTTTAAAAATATTTATTACAGTTAAAAATGAATTAATCTCTCATTTTTAAAAAGGTATATGTGTGTATTCATCACTATTATTATTTTAACCACCTGTGGAAGCATTACGTTCGGAATTATCTTTTTGTTTTAGAGGACTTTAGTGTTCATGCTCACTGCAGATTCCGTGTTCTTCCCCAGTAAACGTGATGCTCATTATTTGCTAGACAAAGACAGTCTTCTGCCTCTGCTACATTAGAAATCCTGCCTTAGTAATTCTAACCATATGTCCAGCTCACATTCTTTTTTGGACTTCAATCTGTTGCCTGTCACCTCCAGCTGCGGATCTTCTTTGCCTTGTAATTTCGGCATCCAAAATGAAATGCATTGGGGTTTGTGGCTTCCTGAATTTTAATGATTATGAATAATATAAAGGCCAACACTGATCTGTTACACGAACAGTTTGGCGGTGGGGGACACCAGGCATTCACTGATTTATCTTGTAAACACACAAACAAATGCTATCTGCTGTGAGTCAGATGTTGTGCACGGACAGCTTTTTATCACACACACACAGACACACACACACACACAAACACACACACAGACTGACCTGCATTCAGGCAATAACAACCTGAAACCAGACAGCAGATGCCACATCTGCTACATGTGTTTCCAAATATAAAAACACCATTCAACCAAATCTGAAGAGCCTTTCAAGAAATGTTTCATTATCATTAATGTTATTTTTAATTATTTGCACTATTTGGATTGTTTCTATATCCAATATTGACACCAATATTATACTAAAACTTTTTAAGGATGATCGATTACACAGTTTCTCGAACAGGTTTACCATGTACCTCTATATAGCGTTTATCTCTTCAATAATATATTATCAAATCACATATAAATAAAGATTGTTGTTTTTTTATTCCTGAAATATTACTTAGACGCATTACACACTTTCTATAATTTGTAAGGTGTCACAGTAGGCCTATGTGTTACACTGGAAACCATGTTACAGTCAGTGGTGTCACACAACATGCAAGAAACCACAGAGAAGATCAGAATATGACTAATTACTATCATAATTCCTCTTAGGTTTGTGCGGGAAACGTTTGTGGAGAAACTTTCTCCAGTATGGCAGCAATAGCTCCGTAAATAATCACAAGGGAAATGTATCCTTGTGTGGCTAATATTTACACATTAATGAATCATGTCCTGCTGAAAAGGCTTTAAGTAAGGGTTTAGCCGTCTATGAGCTCGAGCAAACATTGAGTAGAGCTTCAAGTGACCTTTTAAATGGTTTCCAGGTAAGTGCGAGAAGCCACAACCTCTGCCACTTCATATACATATCTAGAAGCCAGGCTGGTTGTTAACCTTCAACCAGAGAAAACAGAGGGGTACCACATTTGTTTTCGGGCCACATTGACCCAGAGATAAGGGTTAAAATTTCCACCAAATCGAGGGAAATCTTGGAAAAAAGTATGTAAAAGGCAGTAAAACACATGTACAGGACTTGCTACAATACTGTTGGATACTTTCACTGACAAAAAGGAGGGGTAACAGGTTCATGCTCTCACGGAAACCATAAAAGGGAATTTTGAATGGAACATTATGTCAATATCAAATGCTTAAACCGGAATAGAAACATCAAGAACAACCTGAAGAGTGAGCGGTGGGTGAGAGATTTATTTTAAAGTAGATATACCTGACCTGAATCCCTCTTCACTCACTACATGTCCATTGTTGATCACTAACTGCAGAAGTAATATGATCTTCTATTGGCTTATCCTGTATATTTACGATTTGACGGTGAAATTTAAATCTTTAGAGCTTCTAGCTACTTTTAATGAACAGTTTGTAAGTACATTGTATTTACAAGTGGAACAGATATATTATATTGTCCATTTAGGAACCGTCATGAAAAGCTGACTCGACTCATAAAAACATGACCTTTATAAAAACGTTCTCTTTAAATGGTCAGAATTTATTTTGTTTCTTTTAATTATAGAGTTTGATTCCAAATATGCTGGTAAAAAGCTTTTAAGTCACGATTAAAAAAAACAAAACATGGGGAAATATTTGTAATCTTTTTTTCTGCCACTCAAGATTGCAATTTAAATTGGTTAAAACAAGTTGAGGCTGGTGTGTGGAGAGACACTTCATACACACCCTTTCCTTGTGTCCGGGTTTGTTATCTTCCCATGGTGCTCTAATATGTGTGTACATGTTGAGACTTGGGCATCTAAACAGCCTGTTTACACACAGCTGTGTTGCGCAACTTTTCGCATGAATAAGTGTGTTGGTGAGAAGCCTCGCTGGGAGGCCCCCGGGGGCCCGACATCAGCACGTGTCACTGAGGACAAGTGTTTCACAGATCAGCCACTGACATGGGCCGGAAGGCGGATTTTACCACTGAATAGGCTCTTGACACTCATCAAACTATAATGGAGACAATTTAGCTAAATTAATTCCGAAGTGCTGGTGAATGGTTTTCATAAAATTCCACCTTGTAGCAATCTCCAGGCTTCAAATTCCACAGCTCCCTGACAGGGATCACAATTTCCGGCTCACTGCCGATATTCAAACAAGAGCTGGCGAAGAAGACATCTGAAGCTTGACGTGTCCCACAGATGGACACCCTGGAAATGCTTTCTAATATGGCCACCTACTTGATGGCAGGAAGTCAAAAAGTGGAAAAATAAAGTGTCAGTCACTGGAAAAGAGGTCAGACTCAGAGAGGTCAAAGGTGGACACTTCACTGAAGAGGGACTGTCAGACAGTTGTGGGAAAATAGTGTGTGGGTGTTGAGACACTCTGCAGCCAAATAGGTGGAAGTGGAAATGAGAGAACGTGCTCCTCTGCTTCCATGGTAAAAATAAATATGGCAATATTCCCTTCAGTTGTTTACTTTTATGTGGCACACATATTTTGAACCGTCTCTGTAAAGCTCTGAAAGATCCGACTCGCAACCTGTATCGACTCTTGGAAAACTTTAAATAGTGACGATTCTTGGGAAGTTATTCATTTCCTGCAGTTTTGAGTTGTAACAGGGGGCTGAACCATGGATGGCAGATGATTTACCAATATTGAGTGTAGGATTGTAAACATTAAAATCAGAGATTGCATATTCATGTGGAGAAAATAATTAGAAGCAATGGAAGAAATCAGTAAAGGGATATTTCAACTAAATTGTTTAGGCATGCAACTGCATAATACAAATACAAAGTTATAAGGATATGACTTCTAAGCAAATTGTTACCCATGCACATAACCCCACAGGCACATACACATGCAAAGAAATAGACAGACGTTTTCACACAGAAAATGGGGGAATTCCTTCAATAACACTAAGACCCAAGCAGACATGGGTGGTCCACGCTTGTCATTTTAGACCCGCAGGCTGGAAGCAAACACAAAGCCCCATGGGAAACACAACCTTCCCTGATGGCAACAGGGGTATCAATCTGTCAGGAGACATTAACTCTCAATCGAGCATGTCAAAAGAAGACCTGGAGATTTAGCATATTTGCAAAGAAACAGAACGACATAGTTGTTCCCTTGACTGCAGCCATTAGTGTTCGCCGTTAACAGTGACTTTATATAAAGTGTTAAAGGCTGAATAACACACTATTACATGTGCAAGGAATTCCATTTATTTAGTTTATTTATTAATTGGGTCAAAGTGGAGCCTATCCTAGCAAGTTGAGGCAAGAGACACGGGTCACCCTAAACAGGGTGCAAGCCTATCACAGGGCACACATATAGAAGAGCTATGGACAATTAAGAGTTATCAATTCATCTCTGCTGTGTAAGGACAGTGGGAGGACCCGAGTACTCAAAGAAAACCGCTGGTATGCTTGCAAAAAAACACCAAACAGATCCTTGGTTCACGTCATAATGGAATTTAACCTACAATACCTTGCTTTGAGATGGCATCACTACACACTTGTGCGTTTGTATTATATTTGGTATTTATAAACATCATCGCTATCCAATTAGCACTGAGTAAGGATTGGGAAATCTCAATGATTATATGTACACTATGTTTATGTAAGAATACAAATCTAGACATGTGCACTTGAGTCATTAAAAAGTAATCCCTAATTTACAAACAAAACAAAGCAAAAGTTGATATATATCTTAACCAAAACCAGGAAACAACATAACAAACATAATTCACAAACATTACTTAAATAAGATATGTATTATTATAAAAATAAGAACTAAAATATAGATTGTTTACTGTTCAGTAGAAAAAATGTGGGCAGTAAAACACATGTTAAAAAAAAACCAACAATTACAGCACTTGCTAAAACTGTTGGGTACTTGGGTACACTAACTAAAAAGGAAAGGGTAACAGGTTCATGCTCACGGAAGCCATTAAAGGGAATTTTGGATGGAACATTATGTCAATATCAAATGCTTATACCGAAATAGAAATATCAAGAACAACAGGAGTGACCTCTGGGTTAGAGCTTTATTTTGAAAGGGGAGAATACCTGTCCTGAACCTCTCTTCACTCACTACATGTCCATTGTCGATCAGTAAACATGCATAAGTAATCCGATCTTGGGAAAAGTCCTTCTATTGGCTTTTCCTGCGTAATTACGATGTTTCGGTGACTTATAAATCTTGAGCGCTGGAGACTGCTAGCACTTTAGCACCAAGGGTTCGAGCAAACATACTGAGCAAACAAGGCAGGGTGGTTGTCAGGACCACACAACCAAGGCTGTTTATGCCAAAAAACGCAGAGTGCAGGTCAAAGGGCAGCACTTTTTCTCTGTGTGTCTGAGAGTAAATGGAGATGAATGGGCAGGAAACATAAAACAGGTTTATCTTTCAGTCTTTTGCCCAAGCTGTGACCTTCTCCTGTCTTTACCTTCTTGAACTGGTTCACATGGATGTTTGCTCCCCTGCGGAGCCCAGCTCTCCCTATGGTCATGGTACACCTTGTTCGGTCAATAAATCAACAACTGAAACAAAGGTCTCACTTGTTCTTCACACATCGGACACTATTGACGTCTAAAAAAAAAGTCGATAACTTTGTCGCTTCATTACTAAAAATAGGCGCCGCATATCTGTCGGACATGTGCAAACAGTTAGGACGGGATCTAAGCGAACACAGATATGTCACTGTTACACATTAAACAACACCCTTTAGTGTTTACTCGTGGACAAGGCACAGGAAGTGGAAATGTCGGAGGAAGTGGCGGCGCAGGTGAATCAGTGATTACAGCTGTGAGCCGCTATCATGCAAAGCCAACAGCTGCGGGGCCGCGCCGGAAATCTCAGGTCACCGAGTATGAAGACATGTCAGCGGCAGAGCAGCCGAATAACACCAGTGTGATTTAACACTGTTCAGATTAAAGGCAGCATATTTTACAAGTATCAGATGACAGTGTCCTCCGCTCTCTGCCGTTAGTCAGCGCTTTGTTTTCGACACGTATCTGCAGGCTGCTAATGACAGAGCAGATTTAAAAGATTGTTTAGTGTCACACTACAAAAGCACTTGGCAACCTCTGCCAAGAAACTGATTTCCCAAGAATCGTTATTTATTTTTACCAGATTATGAGGAACATTTTGTTCTACTGCATGATTTAGAGCCTCGAGTTTAGAATCCACTTTGTAAGGATGTCTCTTAACAGGTGCCAGTTTTGGGTCCTTATAACAACACCATAATAAACACAGTACCTATAATGTATTACTCTGTATTATTCCAGAAGGCTCTGTAGTCAAAAGCCAAATACCACAGAGCTTCGTTGAGTAATGCTATGGAGCCTCAGGATGCAGCTTTGTAACCATTTTGACAGATTTGTTTGTGCCATGTACCACATAAAATAATTTCCAGTTCAGTTACTATAACCAACATTAACACATAAAGTGCACTGAATAATAAGTCAATTTTTGAGAACATTTAAGAATTTTAAGTGCAACCTATAGTCTGAAAAATATACTATTGCACATAGATTAAAATAAATTTGTTAACTAAGAGACAAACATCAAAACTTATATATAAATATACACATTTTCAGCAAGTGTGCAGTTTTTTTTAAAATTAGATAACATTAACTAATAACCATCCCTTAACCGAAAAAGTGACGACAGACATCAGCTAGAAATGTTCTCACAAACTCGGTGATTAAAACATATTGAGAAGTTAATAAACTCAACAGGGTCCTTCCACACAGGAAGCCATAAGTGAATAATTTAATGATCTTAAAATTACATCTAATTTCTCTCATTTGTTGGTGCCAGACGCCGTCGACACAGACACTCACCAGAAACTCAAGAGAATTGTGTAAGTAGACTCTAAATCGCAGCATTTTAAAAATAGCCTAATGTTATGAGCCGGTAAAATTTCCGTCACCACTCCAAGACATTTGACCCAAATCTTTATCTCCAGCACAGCTGCCAGGCCCAGACCGTCCTCCGCACATTGAAACCAGATGTAGTTGGGCTGTGTAAAAGTGAGGTGCATTATAGGTTTAACTTTGAGGTTGGCTGGCTTATTTTAGAGCTGCCAGGCTCATCCATCATCCAGTCAAAGCATGTTCATCACCGCTTTTCAAACAATGGCAAGAGCCGGAGCAGAGGTGTGTGGTCACGTGAACGCCTCCAACAAGAGCCCAGTGTTTGTGTATACTTGGTGCTGGAGCTAACCGGAGAATGGACACCGATCTGTGAAGTGGAGTCTGAAGAAGAGCGTTTTGTGTGTGTGTGAACCACAGTGACGTCCCTGCCGGGCTGAAAACAGCCTCCCTGCCAGGGAAGGCCTCTCCGGGGCTTGTTTACACTGAGAGTTATTCCAGACACTTACTAACATGAGCAGCTCACTGCTGAATGTATCTGAAACTAAAACATCAACATGGAGAAATAAGTGTGCTTCTGTCGGTTTAATTGCTCTGCTTATTTGTTACTTTACTAATATACACGGTAGGAAACTAGAATTTCTATTTCTCTATGCTAAAGTATGACAACAACAACATACTAGAAACATGAAGTAACCATATTTCATATGCCTCTACTTTTCCAAACGTATGATCTTCAAACCATCTCGTGCGACTGATGCACCATGAAAGCGAAGGATGACGGAGCACAAACACGTAAATGTTCAGACAGCTGTCCCACTCCCTCAGTTTGAGATTGAAAGCCTCCTGGGATCTCTGAGAGCTCTGGAACTAAATCCTGATTGCAGACCTTCTCAATCAACTCCCACATAATGGAGGCCGCCCTTTGAGTCTGCTCGATAGTGTCCATAATGGAAAAAGACAAAGGTTAAACGCGGTGTCAAAATAACATTATCCAGAGGGATACAAAGGGTATGCAGTGATGAATGTAAAAGATAGTTTAGCTTTATTATTTTTGTTTAGTTGAGATGAATATGGATCAGGTTGATCCACTTTAAATTTAATCTATGATTATGTCATCGCCTGGTTTAAGAATATTTATTAAAGTTAACAATTATCATGTCAGACTATTATTAAGAGTGTCATAATTTCAAGAAAATTCTCATAATCATGAACTTCTCTTGGAATTTCCCAGAATAGGTGAAGTGTAGATTCTAGTAAAGAATCCTAGCACTCCTGTGCTGAGAGCTGTTTAGAACATGAAAGAAGACATTTAAGTGGCTCAGGAGTTCCCCAAGCAGAAGACAAAATTGACTAATTGGTTCAGAAGCAAACATTGTTTCTCTGTTCCTTGTTCTTTTCTTCTTCATTACCGTTTACTGGTTTGTGGTAGATTTAAAGGCCAACCAACACTGCTTCCTATGGGCCGGTCAACAATCACAAACATTCTTGACAACAAAAGAATTTAACCCTCGTTAATACACAATTGTGTTGAAATGTTAAATGTTGAAAGTGAAAAAATGACCAGCATGGCGATTAAAATCAGTAAATAAATATAACTAGTACCATGTAAATACTGTGGGCCCAAGTTTGAAACATTTAACAGGTGTTTTTAATGTAAATGTTATTGACAACTACAAAGTCTTCATAAGATTTAATTCTATGGTCAGGTTTTTTGCAAACCTTTTGCCTATAATAACCAAATGCATATATGTATTTTGCCTTTAAGCAATCACAGCTTGTGAATCTATGACTAATACCTAGAAACACGGGGCAACTTCACCTCCTCACTTGAATAGGAGTTTCTGTCCATTTCTTGCCTAGAATGTTCTGTGAGGATGTTTTGGAATCATTCTCAAGCCAAGAATTCTTGCTAGGATTTTTTAAGGTTAAAATTGGCTTTCTGAGATATAAATACTGCCCCTGATGTTTTATTTTTATCTTATAATGATTTATAACAAGGTGTCAAACTCAATTACACAACACATATTTTAGCAAACTTGGTTGCTGGCTGAACAAAATGTACAAAAGTATAATCTTGATATTCCTTGTCTTCAACATCAGTTTTACTTGCATTGGAAGTAACTGGATAATTGCTGACATTGTTCCTTATCTTATCTTACCACTGACATCTTTATAGGTCAACCACATAAACATTAATCTACTTTGATTTTGAGTAAACCATCAAATGGGCCACATAAAATGACTTTGCAGGCCAGATTCGGCCCCCAGACCCTGAGAAACAGAAATATTCAGCACAGCTGATGGAAACTAAACTGAATCATGATTAATTTATCTTTCAATGTTTCTTCATCATAAATACCATTATGTTAGGAAGTTAATTCAACCACATCCCTCAAGGGATCATCCAATTATTCTTCTCATGCTGACCTTCACAACTTTGTTTTCAAGCAACAAAATCACATCCCCCACAAACATGCATGTTGTCCTGCTGCTAATCTGAACCAGATCTGCGTCAGAACCCTCTACATGCCTGAGGATCAACATGATGGGCTCTTTTAAGATGGACATGATAGCACCAAAACACACCTGATGTGAGGAACGCTAGTTAAACTTCCCAGAGCCGTTCAAGCACTTCCTGCTCCAGCAATAACACGGAGAAAGAAAAACAATCCTCGGCAAACAAGCTTACAGCTGCATCAGCTTAACAAGCATTTGTCAGAACCTCTCAGACAATGGGTCTAAAACATAGTTGTTGAGCAGCTTTAAGAAATAAAGATACAATATAGAAAGAATCATGTGGAAGGTTTTTTTTGGCATCTGCTGTTATATAAAGTGCTGGTGGACCATCACAGATAATATCCAAGCGTTGGTTCTCAGATTGCACTTTTGGCAAATATGCTGTCTTCAATATAACACAAGAATGTAATTAAAACGGACACGTATGTCGAGGAAAACTTGGCTTCTCCTTCATGTGATCATTTATGAGCAGGGAAGCAGCACAATCCAGATACATACCAGTCATGGTGCATGTGCATTTAGAAAAACAACTGTACTAATCCTCCCAAAATCCTCGAAACTAAACACCTTCAAATAAAGTCTGCCGGCTCTCTTGTGCTCAAAGATGGGAAACTAAATAATGGTCGACATCAGGGTGTGTTTTTACTCGCAGAGCTGGATTACCTTTAAGTCGCTTGACAAAATTATCTGATTTACTTGGAACTGTCCACAATTTAGGTTTTGTACGCGCCTCTGATTCAATTACAGTCACCTATGTTGCAGAATAAAATGAGATGACAAGTGCAATTTAGTTTAACATTTATGTGGACTCACTTTATATCTATGTAGCTTAAATGATTTGTTTTTTTTCACTGCCTTTTTCCTTAAGATTCTTGTTTTTATCTAGTTCAACATTGATTATTGTTCAGGGATGCAGTAGAAAGCAATAAGGTACTTCTAAGACATTCATGTCGAACTTAAATCTGTTCATGAGGACGTTGATAGCCTTTGAGTAGATTAAATGCAGCCACAGTTTCCATTATATTGTAGAGAATAGAAATATATGCAACATTCTTAAAGTTGAATAATGAAAAAGAAAAACAATAATTTCATTAAAGCACAGAGACTGTGTATGCCTACCTCAAAGAGCTCCACTGATGTTTATTTTTGAGACAGAATACAATCAAATAAATAAAATAACTTCCAAGAATTGTCACAGCAAAAAGATTGAACCAGGCACCACACGGATGAAGCATTAGTGATTTCCAAAGTATTGCAAGTAACCAATAAAAACATACTTTTCTACCACAATTTACATGATCTCGCTCGATCCTGTCATACGCTGTTTTGATGAAGTTTTCACTAGTTCTAAACAGAACAGAGCATGAATCAGCAGCAAGAAGCCATACAAGTGTAAACCATTAGCCCAGAAACCTTTAAACCATCCCTTATTTGTCGAATTTTGCACATTTCAAAAACAGGTGACATTTGTTCAGAAGTTGTTACTTTGGTAACAAACAGAAAGATGAACAGAGACACAAACACTCCAATAATTGGTAGGTGTAAAATAATAATGAAAAAAAAAAAAAAGACTACTAGCAATCCTTATAAATACAATGACGACTCAATGGATACATTAAAAAATATCTATGAACTACAATATGTTAAGGTAGAAAACGGTGGATTTAATAGGCTCTTAAGGTAAAAAAAAAAAACTTTATTGATCTTTATTGAATTGTTTTTTTTTTCCAATAGCCAATACACTATATAAATAAATATTACTTACTTACTTACTTACATACAGCAATTTTTTTTTTATAAAAAATAAATCAATATAAAATAAGAACAAGAACATAAAGAGAAAGAACAAGATGACACAATCTAAGTCTAAAGATAAAGAACCTAGATCAAAGAAAAACAAGAAAGCCAAAGGATACAAAGACTAACATAGAACAGAACATCCAGATACGTTCAACTTATATTGAAACTTTGAGCAGTTTGTCAGTCTCAGCGCACACTACAATACTTATTGATCATCTGGTCTAATTCATATATACTTGCAGTTGTATAGTTAACAAACTAATGTGTCTTATTATAGTTCTAAAACGTGTGTTTGTGAATTTGTAATAACTGGCCTCACTGCCTCACTGAATAATCGCGCCCCCCAGCGGCGGGTGCAGGAGCAGCAGTCAAAACTCACCAACTAATGTGGACCCAGGTACGACTCTCTCTCTCTCCCTCCCTCCCCCCCAGCGTCCCCCTCCTTCTCAGTCCTCCCCTCACTCTCTCCTCCCTCAGTCAGTGTCTGGTCTGTCACAGACGCGCGTCCACCGACTGTAGTGCGGCTCCTGACGCCTCTTCTTCTTCAAGAGTCTGCTCTGGAATATCGATCAGTTTCGAGGGAGGACAGGTACTGAAGACACCGAACCCTCCGTGATTATTCCTCCAGAATCCACCGGATAAAGTCACTCAAGTTGACTCCTTTTTTTTAGTAGTGATCGCTTTTTTCTCCAACTGAGGATTCTCTGGTGCGCCTTCTGGAGATCCTGGACGTCCCAGAAATGGTGGGCCATCTACATCTGCAGGCGATGGATGAAAGTTTGAAAGGAAAGAACCGAGAGGGGCTGCTCGACAGTCCGGACTCAGGTCTACCCCCGAGTCCGAGTCCGCCCTTCTGCTCCCTGTCTCCGGGGCTGATCGAGTCGCGCTCCGGCAGCTGCACGACGCCCGTGGAGAGCCACCATGGAGCGGACCCGGAGAAGACCAGGGACGGGAAGCTGGTGAGATACACGCTGAAGATGCTGCAGAACTTTATTCATGTGTCCAGAAGCGCGCGTTCCGATCCACATTCGGTAACTTTCTCCAAAAAACAGTTGGTGCACGAGAGGGTTTTCTAAACGGGGTTCTGAGGGTCAATGAGCTGAGGGGCCTCAGGGGACCCCCAGAGGTATCAGCTCGGGGCCAAGGTATGCGAAGAGCCAACTATATTTTGACCACCACATGATTTTGGGGGTCACCGGAAATAGTTTAAATGCAGGTTAAGTTGGAAAAGATTTGAAAAATAGTATAAAATAGTAATAATTACAGAAAATAAAGGTGTTGTTTAGTTCAAACTTAAAATCTGTACATACTAAAAAATATAGAAAAATAATTTTATTATTTATTTTACAGAAGAAATAACTTCTATTTTCCTTCACAGTTAATTGGGGCCTGATGGGGCCCTTCAAAGGGCTCGCATGTATGCCATTGTTCATTGCCAAGAGTTAAAAATTGAGTTTTACATGTGCTTCGTGTTATTTTAAAGTTGACTTTAAACATATACACAAACTCCGTTCAAACATTTCACTTTTCTTTCACGTTCATGCTCGTCCAAACTTACTTTGGTCTGCCATTGGCTCCGGTCTTGAGTTGCTGGTTCAATTCTGACAGATCCACATTCACATGAAAACTATTATGTTATTAGAAACCATCACTTCCTGGTCCTAATCCAACTTGTTTCTGCTGCTACCGACTGTGCAATAATCAAGTGATTCAACTTGACAACCAAGTACTGCAGAAGTTGCCAGATCTATGTGTCAGTGCTGATCCCTTCTTAGGCAACACAACGTTTTTGTTTTTCAAAAAAGTTTTAACTCTTTTCAATGAGCTTTATTCTGTGAATTTCGCGCACAGATACTATCCAACCTACTGTCCTTGTCGACTTCCACACGGCTTAATCTCATAATTGAAGCAAAATAAATGCATCTACTGTATGTACTGTAAACAATGTCTGGTGAAAACAAATGTATTATTATTTGTTCAACATGTTATACACACATACTGTGTGTGTACAGAACAGATAAAGCATCACTGAGCCTAAAAACAAACTTTGAAATCCACCAAAAAACATCTGTTTTACGTCAAGTAAAACTTTGGAACTAGAGACACATTTTGTCCTTGAAAGTCAGGTAGAAGATACATTTGGAAATGTATTTCTTTTCTCAACTGGAATATTTAGATAGTTTGAAAATGTAGAATATTCTAACCAGTGAAACAAAATGCAAACAATACTTTTAGAATTTTAACTACTTTTGTACCATCATAGGAAGAAAAAAGGCAGAAGTGCTTGAGGTTTAAACAAAAGTAAAAAACAAAGTTAGTGCGAACCTGTCAAGAAAAATCCAGATAAACTGATGTTTTTTTTAGTAAATACAACAAGAAAATATATTTTAAAAACCCCTAAAAGTAATGTCCACATTGCAATTATTAAGAATTATACAACCATGAGCGACGGTAGGTTTATGATCATGCTTTATATCACAAAGTGTTGGTTTAAACAGTTTAAACTCCATTTATTGAAGCTTTTACTTGACAGGAATAAAACGTTCTCTACATTTACAACCATGCTCTAGATAACCCTAGTTCTATAAACATGTCCAGCTCCCAACTCGACAGTCTGCAGGATCGTTTTGTGAATTATGTGGAGTGATTGACCTCAATAATTAACATATATATAGAATTTAATGTAAAATCCTCATCATTCCCAACTACCAAAGTATTTAATTTTGAACTAAAAGACATCTTTTCACCACCACATGTCAAGTATGGCGGTGATGGTTCAATAACAGGCGTATAAAGATGAAATAGTTGGATTCACAGCCACTAAACGGCCTTTAACTTTCCACAGATACCCTTTAATGAGACGTCCTGTGATTTGTGTGACACGCACGTCAAGACGGACCTGTTAAGAGAACTCTTCCCGGGTCACTCCCAGTTTCACAAAGACTTGCGAACGTGTCTGCGCAGGTCGAGGTGGCTTTTAAAGTGTCTGCAGGAGAACTCGTAAACGCAGAGGTGCATCCTGGGAGTTGCGTGACACATATTTTTGCTGAAACAGGAAAAAGTAGTTAATGACTGCTGAGGTTCACATCAGCAGGAAGTCTAGCCCCCCCACCAGCAGAGATCAGGGTCCCTGACTCGTCTTGTGAGTGGCTGCATGGAAAGAATCATTTCCATCAGGAGGTTTTTTAACAGTTTCCTGCGCCGACCGTCTGCTCGCAGACTTACGTGTCCTTTTCCTCTCAGATCTATTTTGAGTGTTGTTTTTGAACGCCACCTAAGAACAATCCTCACACTCTATTTCGGGGTTGAGGGCGGCGGGCGGTTACATAAGTCTTTGATGACAGAATCCATCTAATAAAGTAGAACATGAAGAGGTGAGATCAGTGGATGAGGATCAACTGAAGACTTTTCTAATCTTCTGATCAGTTCATTATGAAGCAGGTTGAAGGTCTACAGCTGCTGGTGAAGTCGACTCACTAGCCAGATGTTTCAGTCTCTTCTTGTTGTTCTCTTTGGAGACCAGTGATGGTCTTGGTGAGTAAAAGAGTAGATCGGAGCTCCGATGTGTCCTTGGCCCTGTTGCCGCCCCCCCACCGGGGTGGCATGCACGCCGGGCTGCAGCGCCGGCATGTGACCGCCTCGCTGTAACGTGAGAGCGAGCAGAGTTGCAGCTGAGGTGCCATTTGATTCCGAGCGGTCAACCGAGCTTCATGCGGAGTCACGATGTTGCATCTCGAGACAGGAGATGATCGATGGGTTTTTACACGGAGAGCTAGAGGAGAAGAAGGCTGGCTACAGTTGCAGCATTCTAAGCTGCCCATGTGAATATAGTCAGCTACGATGAACGCATGACTCAGTGTTTGGTACCAGTTCGAAGAGTTCTGTTGGTACTTCATTTAATCTTAGGTGGTGATGTGGTAGCTAACCATTTTAAGTTGTTCGAAAGGCGAGTAACGATTTGACAAAGTTAGAAACTAAAGTATTTACTATGCAAGTACCGTAACATCCAAGACGATCTGCCAGGAATAATCTGACAGAAGCGAAAAAAAAACGTATTATAAATTAAAGAGTTTATAATTTTTCTCCAGCACTTAGCATTCCAGTCAGTTCCACTGGCTTAAATAAAAAGATCATAGAAAGATTTTAGGTCATCGTGGACAGAAAAGGAAAAAAATCGACCTGCTCTTTTCTTCTAACCAAAGACTGGAAGAGTGAACTAGCTTGAGAGATGACAACTGCATAGATTACCAAGCGTTCCCTCAGATAGATAACAAGACACGAAGAAACTTCTACAAGATGCTCGATAAAAGCCGCATCTCTTAACTACTGTAGGGTTTTAAACTGAATCAGACAAGTGGCCAAAATCCTTGGAAAATCGTCAAAGCATCATGTTTGTCCTACTTTCCCAAACAATTTTCCTTCATTCGATATCAGTGTTATGTGGCTCCTCTGTAATATTGTAGACATTAATAATCTCTTTCCGATTATCTTGAACCTATTTATAAGGAGTAAAATGATCATTGATATACTTCGAGCGCACGATCTGGAAGGCAACACAAAATGACTAGGCTTTGACAAAGGAAGTACTCTTGGAAGTTCAATGAGGTTACTTGACAATTCAAGACCAATTAAACAACCATAACAAAAATAAAGTATGCGTCTAAAGGTTCCAAAACGATTTTCACGAAATATAGACTTTTCTCAGTCAGTGAAGCGTGCACATTAATTGCTTATAAATAAAGTACAATGAATTTTGAAAACCTGTTCTCAAAGTCAGACAGTGAAAACTTCATGAATCCAATCAAATTACTGGTTTAAACACAAGCAGCAGATGCTTCAGGGATAATCCTGCTTCAGTCTTTGACTCTTCAGCGGCCCTGCTGACCAGCTGCTGCACAACACTCGCCATATCTCCTACTACGTTAGGCCAACATCTGCCGGTCCACACACACACACACACACACACACACACACACACACAGGCCATGTCTGGGTCACAGTGTTCGCCCGTCTGAAGTACAGCGAGACCTTCTGTGTAGCAGATTTACCAGCAACACTTCATCGTCACGCCGTCATTACGTGAATTAAAACAGAGGTGTTGCCGCGGCGGGTGTGTTTCCAGTCTGATTGCAGCAGAAGTCGACCAAATTGTACGGATTAAAAAAGGGTGTTTTCCTGAAGAGGGTGGGAACCGCAGCGGTTTCAGTTTGGCTTCTGGTTCTGTTCAAACTTCTGTATTTATTGCATTTTTTTTGACTGAAATTCTTGGCTACTAGTGTGTGATCGTTATTGTTCCCTTTTTTACAGTTGCCCTACTTGATGCTGAACACCACAGGAGACACAAGGTCTCGCATGTACCCCGTGTTTTTTGGGGAAAGCATTGAGGTGAACCCAAAACCAGAGCAAGAAATCAAGTAAGCTACTTCGCTAATACTCGGCCTGTGGACACTTTCTTACACATCCTCTCTTTCAGGTGCAACTCACAGGTCAAGTACGACTCGGACCGACACTACCAGGACAGGGTGTGGTGCGCCCCCGTTCCCACGCCGACCTCCTACAGCGAGTCGGTAGTGGCGGTGCAGAACTGCACCTGGAGGAGCTACAAGTCTCAGGTCTACCTGGAGCCGCGGCAGAAGCCCGTCAGCTACCGGAGCACGACCATCATCTATCCCAAACATGCCAAAAACACTTACCGCACCACGCTCACCTACAACGCCACGGGATCCCGCCGCTGGTTCGTCTCCACGGTCCAGCTGGAGTCCAGTGAGGACACGAGTCCCTGCATCATCTACACAGAGGACCTGTAGGCAACTCCTGCCCACACTTGGAGAGACTTGGGACAACCCTGAATGAAAAATGGGAAACACAATTATATAATGAAGGGAGCCCCCCCCCAAAAAAACTTTCCCAAGATTTGAGGAATTTTTCTTTTCAGTGCATCATGGGAAACATGAAAGACAGACAAGTGGATCTCCTGGGTTGGATTATAACCTCAGTGACCCACAACTGAGTTTGTGTGCGAGAGAAGAATCTCACACTCTATGTCAAACCTTTAGATTTTTCTTTATTGTTTGAGATATTGGACCAAATTGTTAAAGTTTCTAATCAATTTGTCATATTTATTTACAGAACAATCTAATCAAAGACGATCAAGAGCGCAGTGACGAGACGGACGAGCGATAATCATATAGTATCTGCAGAAAATTAACTGGAAGAATAAATGTTATTTATTTAGGATGCGTCTCTCGGGATCTGCTTCACCACATTTATCTGTAATTGCTTTCCTGGTGAGCGTCTTCTACATGTGAGGTTTTCTTGAAACTTATTTTTATTTAATCCACTAACGTAGTGCAGCAGAGTCAGAGCTGAGTATGGGTAGATGTTCACCTACATCCAGATCCTTCATGAGTACAACTTGAATGTTGTCTTTGTGTTTTTATTCAATTACTCTGGTTTTCTTTCCATTTTTTAAAAGAAAGGCAGAAAAGAAAACACTAGTCTTCTAGCAAACAACCAAGCACTAAATTATTTAACATATACTAGACTAATGAAGCATTTTCGCATCATGAATCACAATTTAAAACCCTTGTGTTATCTCAGGGTCAAGGTGACCCGAAGGAGAAAACAAATGTGTTTGAGGTATAGCTTGTGTTCCCTCTGTGTCAAGGTGAACAACTTTGGTCTCCGGGTCATGTTGACCCTGAGATAACACCTTTAACACATCCAAGTGTTGAGCTGAGGCCTGTCTTTGATTGGAACGCACACTTTTAGATTCGCTTCAGCTCTTTCTGTTCAAGAAGCGAGTTAATGTTGCTAGTAAATATTAAGGTCACTTGACGTGAAGGATGACATGACGACTCACTATTTCTATTTTTTTTTTTAATCAGACGCTATAAATATTTTGTATGTTAGGAGAAAACTATGTGACGTCTGCCAGCCTCCTTTAAGACTTGCTCGCCAAATATTTTGCTATTAATAGTTAAAAAAGGTTGTTTTAGTTGTCGTATAGTTCGATTTGTGCACCAAATTACAATTTGAATTAAATCTAAAGATGTAAAAGCGTTTGTTCTTTATGTTGTACCTTAAATTTGTTGAGATTTTAAATGTGTACCCCCTGATATTCAGCTGAGGTCCTGTCAGGTGGTGCGTCGGTGCTGTTGAGGGGACAGAGAATTGTGTTGTGAGAAAAAAATACAGATAAGATCGTAATCGTTCTGGGAAGTTGCTGGGTAACTAGAGAGGACGTTGGCAAGAGAAAGAATGACGTGAGGAAGCGATGAGAAAGTTGTTGCAGGTGAAATATGATAAAACATTTTTTTGGTGTGTGATTCCTAACACTTGATTTTGATACTGTAAAAAATATTCTCCTGTTGTATATGTGGCATCAAGGCACTTCATAATTGTCTTTATATTTTTGTACGTCAACCATTGTTCCTGAAAGAAGATTATTTAAAAAAAAAGATGTATATTCTAATTGAATAAAACATTGATCTCAAACCCAAAGAAAATGTGATTCTGGTTGTTTTTCTTCTGGATTGTCAGACATAAAAGATTAATTATTGTTGATTATTTTTTTTAGCTGGGATGCTGCTAAAGATAGCTAACTTAGCATGATGCTATATTACAATCAAGCTAACCGACAATTTTCTAACTATCAAAACTACCATTCCCCAAACAAACACGTCAACAGTATTATGGAAACATTTTAATAAAAATGTTATTATTATTATTTAGTATTAGCCATTAAATATGTGTCCGCTTTAAAGTTGTTTTTACGTCGTTTATCTACTTGGAGTAAGAAATGAAAGTCACCTGCTTGAGTTTGTCTCCCCACAGCTGCTGCTGCTGCTGTCAGTCACGGAACTAGCTACTATCAAACTGTGTCATGGCGCCCCCTGGTGGCATAAAGGAAGTTTGCCATCTGTGAGCCTGAGAAAAACTTTATTTTAATACATTTTATTTTAAGGTAGAACACTCTTCGATTTTACTCTAAAACGCGGCACGTTTAACGTTCTTTTATATCTGGAAAGTGTTGCGATCTTACACTGTGACGTCACTCTGCAACAGAATGTCAAGGATCCGCCTGATTAGAAATACAACGTGGCGTGTGTGAGAAAATCATTCGCTTATTTATTATTTCACATATTTTAAATCGTCAACTATACTGATGAGATGAGTTTTAAACAGCCATCGTAGTTTTTATTATGTAGTTAGTTTTAAGCGTATCTTAGGCATATTTCAAACTTGTTTTTTATAAGTTGAATAATTATTAGTGTTTGGTGTTAATATCCTTTCCGTACATTTATTACAATAAAAAGAAAACATAAGTTGGAGGATGTTTAATAAGTGTTTATAAAAGTAAGACTTAACACAGTAAACACACATTTTTGAACCCATTCTAAAAGGATTCTGTTTTGATCAACCATGTAAAAATGAAAATGTCAAATTTGAAATGACAAATCGTTTGAAACTTCTTTTCTTAATGTGATTTTAAAAATATTAAAGGTCTCTACTTTAAAAATAGCCTCAAGAATTATTCTTCTTCTGCACTTTTAAAATTGTCTCTGAAAAAGAAGCAAGTTAGTAATGTTTCTTAACAGCAAATACATTTGTACACGTTTGTTTTACTCCCGGATGAGTTTCGTGAGAATAGCTGCTTCAATAAAGAGACTCCGACACCATCAATGGCAATAAGCTTTTATTTAAACATTAAGGCAGTGTCTTTTTTGTTTTTGTTTTTGTCATTTTTACACTGCTATCCACAAAGCTTGCTGGTGGGCATGTAGAATTTTACTGTGTGAATATTTTTTAATACCGACCTTGAAGCAAGCCACATAAATATTTACATCTCTTCAGTTTTATATACAATCCTTGCTATTATACAGGGTTATAGTAATAAAAAAAAATGAACAAAATGGCTGAACAATGTTTTGATTTCATCACCCTCCCCTCCCCCCGCACTCAACACTTTTAAACACAACCGCAATCAACCAGTTAATGTTTCATGATGAAATGACCGTGGAAACTTAAAAACACAATGTTTAAAATCATCTCAGTACACTTTAAAAACATGGAGTTAGTTTGTCAATCTTTGAAGGAACAGCTGGATATGGCTTAGTCTGATTATGGACACATTCGTTAAACTTTTCCAGTGGATAAATGATAAAGTAGATTTACAATCCCTGGGTTTTTATCTCTTTTGTTTCAGCTTATGTGATGAGCGACGAGAGCAAAAAAAAAAAAAAATTGCAATCTTGTTTGAGAAGTGCGTACCTGCCACGTGTTCCAATCCAGAGGTTTACAGTCCGTTAACAGTCATTTACATGTAATGATGTCATGGCTGACGATGAGCAAACAGTGATGGAGCAGAAACTTTAACTTTGATGTCGCCAGACGGCAACTCTTTTCCTCTGTGGACTCCACATGTTCATCAGTGTTAGGGAGAGACGACTGCTTATAGAGCTAAAACTAAGGCTAGGATTGATTGGATAAAAAGTCCATACCGTCTACTGTACTGGACGTTTAATTGTATTTGTTTGCTCTATTTATTAACCTGCATGAAAAGAGGGGTGGGGGGAGCAAAATGATTAAAAAAAAGAAAATAGTTGTGCGTCACATGGTACTGTTTGTAAAATAAATGGCACTTAACACTAAGAATATCTCATAACTGTACAAAAACAACCAGGAGAAGGAGCGCACTCCTTTACTAGGCAGCAGGAGGTTAAAGGTCAGACTGTCACAACAGCTCGTAGGTGGGGGGTCATGTCGCTTTTTCAGACGGATGGCTTGTGTTTCACCTCTTGAAGTCGACGAGATGATTAGACCTTTAAAGCGGTTGCAGATTTGGGTCGGCACCGGCTCAAAGCTAGTGATTGTCACTTTGAGGGTGGAAGCCTTGAGTGAAAGAGGAGGGTCCCTCCACGGCGGCGACTTCAAATGCCATTGTGACCAGACTGACGACTAAGTGCTCGAATATCCAAAAAACACAGACATGGTCAATATAAAAACCGTGAGAAAGTGTCACTCGTCTCGGCGCCATCGTCTGAGGCAGAAACGCCCGACGTCGACGGGCCTTTTGCTGCAACTCAGGACAGTAATAAATGATGACATCAGCAATCAACAGCATTGTTTACCCTGTAAACCAATATACCCTCCCCACCCCCCCATAAAACATTCTCTTCCCTCCCCGTCCCCCCCCAAAAGAAATACATCAACAACAAACATTACCATCAAAGTTTACCACCGAAATATACTAAAAGTCTCCGCTCACCCTCCAACCACGGGACTGGACTGAATGGTGGAAAAAGAAAAGAAAGATTCTCCTCCGAGTGTTCATGTAGTGGTAGCAGAGACAGACCCTCGAGTCTCAGGAGCAGCCGTCACAGGAGTGAGCAGAGAGCTGTGTCCGTACTGATAAGGCCAGTGAGAGAAAAGGTATGAAAGTAAAAAAAAAAAAAAAAAAAGAAGTGATCTGTCCAGTAGTCCTGGAGTGAAACATGTAGACACACAGAGCAGCGAAATGTTCCGGCCTGTTGGCGCTCCGGTGCCGAGAATGGAATGTGGTCATGGTGTTGCCTCTGCAAGGGAGGACAGAGCGGTGGACGACGACTTTGGACTTTCAATGGCTCCTGTTACGATGGTGCTGTCGGAAACCCCCCCAGCCCCCTGGGGTCACTCGCTGTCGGACAGAGTCTCGTACTGAGACATGAGCAGAGGTTTGGGCTCCTCCTCCCAGGGCCGGCCCTGCCCGGGTCCCTGACTCTGACCGGTGGGTGGACCGGGAGAGGGCGCCGACACGGTCCCGCTGGGGAAGCGCATCATGAGGGGGTTGCACGGGAAGGGAGTGGGAGTTGAACCTGGAACAGTAAAGAGAGTTAGAGAAGAGGATTAAAAAATCAGGGGGGAGTCCTCACCTGTGGATGAGGGTCGTTCCTCCCACCGGTTGGTGAGAGGAGTTCTTCTGTTGCAGTCTCCTTCCGAGTGGACCGACGACACGGAGGACGGCCTCTCCCCCCCTGACAGACCTGGCCCTGGAGACTTGGCTTTGCGTCCGTTGCTGCGCCCGTTACCCTTGGAGGATTTACCTGCGAGCACAGACCCACGTTAAAGTAAAGTCAAAGAATCTCGACAAACGTTTAGAGTCGCACCTTGAGAGAAGCCGTCGTCCACGCGTCCGTCGGCGGCCCCCATGCCAGCAGGCATGCTCGAGGGAACGGCGGCGTTGGACGGCGGACGTTCCTCGGACTGGTCGTCGTATTTGCCCATCAAGGCCTTTCTTATGATGGCCTCCAGGCCGATGGAGTTACCCGGCGCCTCTGGAGGGGGGTGGGTGCGGACGCTGACAGGTCCTGACAGAAGAAGAGAATCAAATATGATCAGAAATCTTCAGCGAAAACCTAGAACCATCACTCTCTTCATGTATCAATGACTTTTCTCCCATTCTCACTTTCAGATTCTGATCTAAAAAGATTATATCCCTGAAGATTTCTGGAAAAAGTGAAGCTCCATTGATGGAGAACAAAAGTTTGATTAAAGAAAAAGTGTATTAGATTAAACAAAGTAACAAATTCATGTCGTGCACGTGCACATGACTTTCACCAGAGGAGGGAACAAAGATACCACTCAGGGATTTTAAAACGGCTGTGGCTTTTGTAAGAAAATGTAATTATCAAAAAAAACACTGGCAAATAAATCCCTGCAACTATAAATGACTTGTGTTTGAGAGACAGTCATATCGTCAGTTATATGACTTAGGCCAGTCTGTCAAACTGAGCCTGAGAAACCTGGGTGTTGTATTTGACAAAGACATCTCTCTAGTTCAACACTGCAGGAAACTGACCAGAAACTGTTTCCTGCAGATAACTACAGCTGAGGTGGGAGAGTCTGTCCATAGGACAACAATCAGTCGTGCACTGCACAAATCTGGCCTTTATGGAAGAGTGGCAAGAAGAAAGCCATTTCTCAAAGATATCCATAAAAAGTCTTGTTTAAAGTTTGCCACAAGCCACCTGGGAGACACACCAAACATGTGGAAGAAGGTGCTCTGGTCAGATGAAACCAAAATCGAACTTTTTGGCCACAATGCAAAACGATATGTTTGGCGTAAAAGCAACACAGCTCATCACCCTGAACACACCATCCCCACTGTCAAACATGGTGGTGGCAGCATCATGGTTTGGGCCTGCTTTTCTTCAGCAGGGACAGGGAAGATGGCTAAAATTGATGGGAAGATGGATGGAGCCAAATACAGGACCATTCTGGAAGAAAACCTGTTGGAGTCTGCAAAAGACCTGAGACTGGGACGGAGATTTATCTTCCAACAGGACAATGATCCAAAACATAAAGCCAAATCTACAATGGAATGGTTCACAAATAGACGTATCCAGGTGTTAGAATGGCCAAGTCAAAGTCCAGACCTGAATCCAATCGAGAATCTGTGGAAAGAGCTGAAGACTGCTGTTCACAAACGCTCTCCATCCAACCTCACTGAGCTCGAGCTGTGTGCAAAACTGATAGAGACATACCCCAAGCGACTTGCAGCTGTAATTGCAGCAAAAGGTGGCGCTACAAAGTATTAGCGCAAGGGGGCCGAATAATATTGCACGCCCCACTTTTCAGTTTTTTATTTGTTAAAAAAGTTTAAATTATCCAATAAATTTCGTTCCACTTCACGATTGTGTCCCACTTGTTGTTGATTCTTGACAAAAAATTAAAATTGTATATCTTTATGTTTGAAGCCTGAAATGTGGCGAAATGTTGAAAGGTTCAAGGGGGCCGAATACTTTCGCAAGGCACTGTATGTGTCTTCTCGATTAGACTATTGCAACAGTTTATTTTTGTGTCTAAACAAGAAGGAGCTTTCTCGCCTGCAGTTAATACAAAACTCTGCAGCGAGAGTTCTGACCTGCTCTAGTAGAAGAACTCACATTTCTCCGATCCTTAAAACTCTTCACTGACCAGTTTCTTTCAGGATCAATTTTAAAATTCTGGTTCTTACTTTCAGATCTATTCATGGTCAGACTCCTCCTTACATCAGTGATCTGATCCAGCCTTACACCCCAGCTCGGGCTCTGAGGTCTGTGGATCAGAATCTAATGATGGTTCCTGAACACGGTTCAGGACCAGAGGAGAGAAATCCTTCCAGGCTGTTGCTCTTAAGCTTTGGAACGATCTTCCTCTCCTTCTGTGTTTGATGATCTACTGACTCCTTCAAGAAATATCTTGAGACCTTTTTAATTTTGCAGGCTTTTCCATGATTTTCTGGGACTCCTGTGTTTGTCTTCTGTGTCTTGGCCTTTTAGAGTTTTTAAATTTGTAGGTATTTGTAACTGTGTATTGTTTTTAGATTGTTAAAGCGCTTTGTGGCCCTGTTCTAGAAAGGCGCTTTACAAATAACTATTACTTACTTACAAATATAGTGTTACTTAAACTGTTAAGGGTCTTGAGATGATTTGGCACTTTTCAATAACTAAATCAAATCAATTGAAATTCAAATTGAATTTATCTTGGTCTGATAATATCTTAACAAAGAGGCTCCTTTAACTGAACTGCATTGAATGATGAATGATGAACGTAAACTCCAGAAAGTAAACTGACCTGAGGTTGTCGACGCTGGCATGTTGAAGATCTCTGTTCCCGGCTGGCCGGCATCTGAAAGGCATTTTCAGGAAACATGTTGAGACACTGGAAATGGTGTTTGTTAAAACACTCTTAAACACAACTTACTGAAATCACCTTCATTTCCCACCACCGTCATTTTCCTGATCATCTCCTGCTTCTGGTCCCTCACGATGGCCGACGTGGTCTCGGTCAGTTTGCTGAAGAACGCTGGAGGCTGCGAGGCGTTGGGAGGAGAGCGAGAGCCCGTCCTGTGACCAGAGGGAAAAGTCAATAAACAAACTAATGGTCCAACGACATATTCACATTATGCTGTCTCCAAGTCTCGCAGATTTATTTTTTCGCATTACTGGTACTGCGTGTTGAAATATATTCTAGCAAGATAGTCAGGAACGGCAACTTCACACCTCACATCGTTAGAAACGGGTGATTTATTTGAACGACAGATCATCTTTTACACGAATATGCAGGACGCACCCACCTTACTTATGGTGCCAAATGAACAGTGAACTCATATCTACACACTGCTGTATTTATTGACTGCTGATTATCTGGCCATGTTTCCATGTCAAAAGTTTAGGACAGTTGTGATTCGTTGGCTGGGCGGCAAAGCATAACCAGAGCTGTTCAGGTCAGCGTTACCCAGTGCCGTCTAAAGGGATCACACCTTATTTGCAAAGTTGTGTTTGCAAGATTAAATAGATTTTTGTTTATTAACAAGTGAAAAATTAAACAGTCACTACTTTTGATTAATGCAGGGATTTTCAGAACATAACCACTGCATTTAACATAGGGAACAAGGCGGTTTTTGAAGCGTTTCATGATTCAAATAACTTTGATCGTTGATTTAAAAAGCAGGTCATGTGTGTATGGTATCATCCTGAGAGTGACGTCTCACCCCTGCTCTCCCAGCTCTGGTGGGTACGAGGCTGATCCCTGGATGTCGGGCTCAGAGTTGGCTGCAGCAGGAGACACCGGCTCGATGCCGTCGTTCGATGCGCTCGAAGGTGAAGTCTTGGACTGTGGAGGGGACCTGGAAGCAGGTACAAAAAAAAAAGGGTTCAGCATCTAGTCCTCCTCACTTGTGGGTCCACAGTGTGGTTATCAACTCTAACCTGTCTCGGTTACGTTCACCACCAAGGCCATCTTGGTAGCGGGACGCTTGGACAGAATCCTGCAGGTTGGGCGGAGGCTGGGAGGCACTAGGTGGACGGGTCAAGTCCAGGACGGGAGAACCATGATAGCCTTGCTGCTGCTGATGTTGTTGCTGCTGCTGCTGCTGCTGCTGACTCTGCCGTGTGTAATCTTTAGTGATCACCTCCTGTGAACAGAGACAAGCATCGTCCACCTCCGTCCTGCATCTACTGAATCAAAATAACTCTTAAATCTGAACGTACACTGATGTGCTGAGCCAGAGTGACCACCCGCTGACTGCCTTTGACACACGGAGAAGGCGGCTGTTGACCGGGAGACAGCCGGTCGTCGGGTGGCGGGCCGTACAGACCGTGTGGCTCCGCTTTCTGTTGAGCTGAAAGTCAAAGCCCAAACCAAACACCAGGCACGCACACACACGCAAACAAAGACGGGTCAAAGTTAGTCTCGCACGTGCAGGAACTGGAAGAAATATTGCAGAAAGATCAGAACACGAACACGACTTACAGAGGAATTATAAAAGGAATAATTATATTGAAGAGTAGAAGCCATGCTGTCACCACAATTAAATAAATAAGAACAAGTCTAGATGAACCAGAACCAAGATCTTTACATACATATTTAGCTGTACTTCATTCTTGGTTCGTATCGTCTATATAGACACAATTTATATCAATAAATGTGATAAAGATAGCTTATAAGATGAATGAATAAATCTATTTTTAACATTAGATATTTGTTCGTTTTGTCAACTCTTCATCCTTGGCAGATCTCAGAGGGTATAGTTCTCCAGGAAATGACAAACTTTGTATCAAATATATGTACGGAATGCATCTGAATTTCAGAGCTCATCTGGGAACGTAACTATAAAGCTGTCAATCCGAGCAACAGGGCACAATCACTGACATTTTAACAGTCTTCAGTCGTAGAGAATTCATGGTAATCAGAGATGAACTGATCATGCCAAGGATGAATGTAAGACAGGAATGAGCCTGATAAAACCTGGTATTAACAATTGAATTTGAATAAAAACGTAAAAAAAATATATAATTAAGTGAGCTATAAATAAAACGGGTATGGTAAACCTACATCATTTTTTTTTTTTTTAATCACCATTTTTAACCAGGGGCCTTAAACTTAAAAGGGCCACCAGAGATAAATGCTTGTTTATACTGGGAGGTCAAGCTTTTTTCTCTGTGCATCTTTGATAACAATTTGATTCATATGTTGTTGTTTGATTGAGGGTTTGCTTTGGTTACAGTCTGAGAAAAACTATCCTCAAACAAAGACCGGGATAATGAGTTATCAAGACGCTTGCTTTTATCTGGTTTAGGGTGCTGCAGTGCATCTACTACAAAGTTAAAAATATCATAATAAGAAAGCCATACGCTCAACTTTAATGAACACTTCAAGATACCCTCATGGGAAAATGAATAACTATTGTTTGAAAACAGTATGTGTTAAAGATTATATTTGCATCCTTTAACCCTCATCTGATTATTTAAGAAATGTTCTCTATCATTAACGTGGGTTCTAAAGGGTTAATATAACCAATTATGAAAGAGATAGAGGTTATTAAGACCTCTTTAACCTGAGAATCATGTACAGTCGTGCAGGAGGAGCAAGAATCCCCTGCATACGCTGCTAGAGAGACAAATTAAAGTGACTTAGTCATTTACAACTAATGACAGCAGAGACTCTGGGTTAAGCTTTTTATAGCCTGCTCTGTTCTCTGTGGTCCACTTTACAAGTTCGGGACTCTTACAAGGTGCAGCTGGGACATCCATTCTTTCTCTCGGTTTTGAGACGATGTTTCATTGAAACTAACTGTCCTCAGAGCTAAAGTCAATATCACAATCAAATCTTAAATGAAGCTTTAGATACGTGTTGAACAAAATGAACAAATGATCAGTAAAGATAAACGGGAGCATGCTGAGATATTCACGTCTGGAGCCTGTAGTACACCCCCCTCTCCCTTGATGGCTGAACCAGTAACTCCATCAACCTTTCCCTTGTAGACACACCAGTGCTCTGTGGGATCCCAGGGAGGGAGTTTGGTGGTTGCTATCGTTCAGACAGGTGGACGTTTGGAGACGTAGGAGTACAAACTGTGAGCAGTATGATCTATGCTGCGGCTTGTGTTTCAGACAGTAGGTAAACGGTGTGTAATTTCTAGAGTGAGTAGATTTGGATCTAGTGATGAACTTTGACAGCCGAATAAGGAGAGGAGGGGTGCCACAAGAAATCTATGAACAAAATAAATAAATAAGCAGCCACATTTAATTTTCTACTTAAAGGACACCGGGGATGTTTCTCTCCTCCAGAATCAAATTTCAAAATAACCTTTTAATCAAAGTTTCCTTCTTGTTCATAAATTTGGAGGGGCGGAAATTAAAAAAGTATATTCATAGAGGGCACCCAGGGTGGACTTTAAGTTAGTAAAACTTTGAGGAAAAAAAGGTTAAAAAAATTACTGCAAAAAAAAAAAGTAAATGAATTGAGCTGATTTGATAATGCCAACCACCACAGCGTGCAATAGGCAACAGGTGACAGGGGGAGGGTCTGGGTGATGAGGGGGACCCTGGGATCCAGAGCATCTTACCATCAGTGGCGCCACTGGGAACAAGCGAGCCCGTCTCTGCCATCCCCGTTTCACAAGAAATTTGACGCATAATAATTGCGTTTATGAAGTTGGCCGCAGTCATGGTTGTCTTACCGAGTGCTCGGAGCTCTTGTTCCTGAATGGACATCGGTTTGTTTTGAGTCTTTTCCCTACTTGGTGTACCAACTTCTCCGCGACCGGGAGGGTTATCCGACTGTGGGGGGAGCAGGTGTGGCCGGACTGCAGAGGAAGGGTAGGAACCCGGGTACATTCCAACGGGGCTTGGGCTGGAAAGCTTGGGGTCGGGTTTGTGCAGGTCCTGCGCGTGCTTGTGCTGACTCCCCCTGCTCTTGCCTCCGTCACGAAGCTGCTCTTTGGAGTCCATGACGGCTTGATAGGCCTCGGGGGGCACACCAGTCCTCTGAAATTGTCCCGGGTAGTTTGGGTAGCGCGATGACCCAGAAGGCGTGGATCTGTACAGGATGAATAAAAATGAGCAATTACTCAAAACATGAATGTTTTTCTTTGACTGACCGTAAGACTGAGGAGTGGTCGACGGGGAGACTCTTGCTGCTGGTGTTGTGCAGGACACTCGGCCTCTGCTGCACGTTCTCCTGGTTGCGGGGGGACACTGGGGAATGCTGATGGCTGTACGTTTGAGATGAAGGTCGCACGATGCTGCCGCCACTACTGCTGCTGGCCAAGCTGTGCTCGGTACCTGAAGGATCAGGACAAACAGAACTTAAATAAAAAGCGCTTCATTTTATTTAGCTATAAGTTGATGCAACAATGACGCACCTGGTCGCCAGATCGGGGCGTGCTCCACATTTCCCATAGACCCCTTTTCTCTGTCCCGGTCTCGGTCCCTCTCGCGCTCTCGATCGCGCTCCCTCTCGCGGTCACGCTCGCGTTCTCTTTCTCGTTCTCGATCCCTCTCGCGGTCTCGCTCTCTGTCACGATCTCTCTCGCGCTCGCGCTCTGAAGACGCTTGCATTTTGTTCATGTGTGAGGACCCAACTATAAGAAAACAAAGTGGGACAATCAAAGTGAAACGGATGTTTAAAGACAATTCAGCCCTAATTCTGTTTGATGTCTTGTACCGGGGGAGATGGGGGAGGCAGGATATGGTCTGCCTGGGAAGGCGGCATTTCCCCCTGGGATGTAGGGGATGCGGTCCATGGGGGAGCCTGCTGCCCCTGCAGAGGGAGGTACCAGGACAGGTAAGTGGGGCACCTGAGAAAGATCGATGATGCCTAGAGAGGACGAAAAAGCAAATTTTGGGGGTGAACTGTTATATATAACCAACACTAAACTCACACTAAAAAACAACATAATGAACATTGGCGCGGTGGCGTGCTAGCTTACCACGTGGAGCCGCAGAGTAGGGCATCTGAAGGGGCTGGTCTCGGGGCGAGAGACCCCTCAGCATGTCAGTGCGCTGCGCAGCCATCGCAGCTGGTGCAGGCCACTGATGCATCTGCTGAGAGGTGATGTAGTCATTGAGAATCGTCTGGCGGTTTTCCAGAGCTGCCGTGTCGGGAAAGCCACGGATGAGGTAGGGATAGGGGTGAGGGTACGCTGCGTTAGAGGCTAGATGGCGCTGAAGATAGTAGGCTAGTTGGAGAAAGAGAGAAAGAAAAACATTAAAATATTGAAAATATTACACAAAAAAAGATCAAAATTGAAATGTATGTTCCTTTATCCAGATGTAGTTGAATTATAAACTAATAATGAAGACTCTCAGTTTGTGCATCAACGTTGATGTAAAAAGGTACCTGGATCTATGGGGATTCCCCGGGGCAGAGCGGCAGGATCGAACGGGAGAGGAATTTGACGATACACATCTGCAGCTCCGAGCAGCAGACGCTCGTACGTCTGTTGATCTGTGACCACAGGGAGTGGAGACTTGGTCGCTCTCATGTCTCTGGGAGTCGGTGTGCCTTTTCGCTCCTGGGAATCCTTTTTACCAGAACCTAAAAATTTGACAAATGATTTAGTGATATGAATGTAGAATAGAATAGAAATGAATATACGTTGCAAAAACTTTTAAGCCAATCATTCTCACTGAAATCCTTGTTATATAAATCTGTAAACACAAATATATAATGTAGCATTTAAGACAAACTATTGATTTGTAAAGTATGGAAATAAATTATTTTACTATAGTAAGAAGTTACATTTAAGTTTAATACAATTAAAATGTAATATATATGAAATGTATTCATAAAAATAATATTAGAAAAATTAAAGATGAAGAGGTTATATTCTATGACATATAATAGAAATAAGATATGAAATAGCTCCAACATACAGTGTATGAAAAATATTACCATTGATATTGACAAGTGTGTCTATTTTTTAAAGAAAAAAAAAAAGACAACAGCAACATACTGAACTATCCATGAAGGAAAAACATTTGGTAATTTGGTAGCATTTACAATAATCTTGTTACATCCTGTTGTAAGTGTCTGTGTGGGTAGTTTAACAAAAACATCTCTGAACATATGGTTAGAAAGTGATACTTTCAATGCTAATCATTTTTATTAACATGTGTTTATTTCTTAGTATAGCAGCTGTTCAGAACTAACGAATCCTTTTGGAATTCATGTGAAATGTTATCAGGATCCAAGCAGACCTCTTGCCTTTTAGTGAATTCACTGCATGCAGTGATTTGTAAAACTCTCACCTTCATGCTGCCTCTGGCCTGAATCTCTAGATAAAGGCGAGCCACGGTGTGATGGTCCAGGGTAAGATGCTCTGAGGTTGCCCTTCTCATCATAACCCACAGGACTGTGGTGCTTCCCTCCCTGGTCTGATCCCAGAGTCAGAGGAGAAGAGCGAGGTATGGGACTGGCCGTGCTGACCACTGCGCTTGGACGCCCTTTGGGGGCCTCTTCGTAGCGACCCCTCTCACCTCGCATGTCCATGTGAGAAGGTGGGTTGTGATATGACCGTGGAGAGCTGGCGATGATGGAGCGGACGTCATGACGTTTTCCAGGCCCAGCTTCCTGTTTCATGGACGTGCCCTGAAGCACATCAACCGTTAACTTATTGTATCATAGTCATGGGAAGGTAACGACATCCTGACCAATCACCTCCTTAGACGGCATCCTGAGCTCATCTGGGGGAATGATATGTATGGAGCGCCCGCCTTCCTTCACCGTCGGCACCATGGCCTCTCTGCTCTTCATAGGGTCTGAAAGTGAGCCTGTGCCACGAGTTGGAGAACATTCTCTCTTCATCTGCTTGGCCTCCCTCCTCAGGTAGCCGTCCTGAAGGTCCAGATGTCGAGGAATACCTGAAATCAGAATGAGTGTTACTTCATGAATGCAGCACAAAAAGTGGATTAACATCAGGGTGAAACAAGTGATTCTGAACCATCAGCTTGAACTCTATCCAGCCAGAGCTGCTGACAATAAAACTATTTCTCACGTCAAAGCTGTTGCATTTGATGAAATAAATAAAAATCCCATCCATACATGACCCACTTTAGCATTAAGACAATGATTGTCTCTCCGGAATCCACAAGACTATGTAATATGGTACCAAACTCTGATTTCAGAGCTAAAGATCTATCATCGTCCGTTTTCACTACCTTTGATTATACATTTATATCTTCTCAACCTTGCTTTGTTTGGTATGGATGATGTTATACATATTTTATTTGTTTTATTTTGAAACACTATATCACAATTTAATCAAAATTAGAAAAAGTATTGAACTATTTCAGAGCAAAAATTGGACAATTTATTTGATATACAATAAAAATGTCATGTGAAAATATGTAGTGGGTTGATTTAATAATAACGGAGCCAAATATTCTCCATTTTGAAGAACAATGATTCGATTTTAACGATTAAAAGGCTATGATTAAACGCCAAAATGTTTTACGCTCTTCATGCTTTTATGCTAATAATGCAAAGCAAAATTAGTTTATGTCAGGGTTGTCAATAAAAAAATTGGTGAATGTGACCAAGTTAAAGAGAAAATGTGTATTTACTAAACAGTAAAGTATTAATCTGAACATGGTATTGTTGTGTTTGCATTTTAGAGGCCAAGCCTATTTGAATGATCTCTGTGTTTGTTCTTCTTTACCAGACGTTCCCATCAAATCAAATCCCATCATCATTGTTGACATTAGTTAGCTTATCTTATCTTAAACACTGATATCTTTATAGGTCAACATATCAACATGGACATTCATCTACTTTGATTTTGAATCAACCATCGACCGGGCCACAATGATATCTTGTCATAACTCAGCCAGATTTGACTTTGAGCCCACCTTGTGAGATGGAACCACGGATGTGGTGAGCATCTTTGTAGGACGTGTGACGAGGACTGTCCCTGTCATGAGGCATGGCTCGTCCAATCAGACCTGAGGTAGAAGGAAGTATATTTTGATTATATAAAGTCATTTCAAAAAAAGCTTCAGAATGTTTGTACCTTCACAATTGGCAGCAGACAGCGAGTCCCTCATGGGCAGTCCTCTGGAGATCCCACCTTCCATCACATCATAAGGACGTTTAAGACCAAGAATTTCACCCGATTGTCCACGGTCCTCATCTTTAGGAGTCTGAGAAGGAGGGCCTAGGAGGCACAGGCAGTGTGAAGTTTGGGATATTACTCAACAAACGTCTGATTTGCAAGAAGGAATTTTAATCTACAAGGACGGTGCTCAGGGATTACTGGGTGGAAAGGCAAGATTTAATGCATCGGAGTTCAACAGTGAAAATAACCGCCTACAACTTCTGCAGAAAACTGAATTATAAATGAAGAGGGCTGGACGACTGAACCAGGGAAAACAAATCCAAATTTCCAGAAAAAGGTTTGGATCAAATCATCATATTGTTTTACGTTTAAATAACTAACTACAGACATTAGCCGATTTCTTGCAGTTCATTTGAAGCTTCATAACATAAATAAGGTATTAAAACGATTTAAATAATTCCCTTTATTTAGCTTGGAACTTTTGTTACAACTTTCATGGACTGTGTTCTATTTCAATCACTAGATCAAACAGCTCTGGCTTCATAATACTTTTAAATTGATTTTTTATTAAATGTAACCGCAGACACTAACAAGCTGCATTGAAATAATCACCGGACATGAGAAAGTGCCCGAGGCCTATTTGAAGTACTCACGGTCGTATGTGAGAATGTGTCCACTTAGTCCCTCGTAGACCACATGACCTTTGGAAAGAGCTTCTTCTCGCTCCCTCTCGGCTCGGTTCGCACTGTCCTCCGTGATCAGCCGGGTGATTGTTCCCTTGTACAGCACGTCAGCAGGTGTCCCCTGTTGTGATGAGAAATGTAGATTCACAAAAAAACTACAGCGGGCAGACTTTTGAAGAGCATCGCACAATGACACATGGATTCGACAACAAGAGTACACTACGTAGAAATGCGCGGTTTGAAACGCTGGAGGGCTCTCAGGGGAAGCACTGGTGAACTTGCGTAGCAACAGTCATGAGACAACAAGCACTTTTGTTCTGCGCTGCATCACATCACTCCAGCTCGGAACATGACTCACTTGTTGATAGCTCAGTGAAGTGTGCAGCAGGTGGGCAGTTAAGAGAGTCTCGTAGTAGCATCGAGAGATCTCAATGCATCTTAAATCTGTGTTGCCAGGTAGAAATAAATCACCTCCATTTTCACACCAAAATAAGCTAATTAGCTTCTGTTGTTTGTGGGTTTCAGGCAACATTAGCGTCATCGCAGATAGATTATAAATAGAGGAGGGAACAGGTAAAGTACACTTTGTACCAGTTGCTAAGGTGATGTGGGCCACTCAGAGCTGCAGTTATGTCACTGCGGCAGGACAACCAGTCTGGAGACCCAAAAAACAGATCTGATGTTTTCTCTTTTATATGACACAGATAAGAACGTAGCACTTCATCTTTACTTTATATGGCTGTAAATGAAACAATGACAAACTCTCAGGGAACTTCCTCATTCTAAAATATACATATATTATATTTAACTCATTTCATTGACATTTTCCTTTGATTTTAATGATTGAATAAACGTTTTAAATTATGTTTTAAGGACCAACAGGCGCCAATAAAAGTGAAGAAAAGCATTTGTTTCATCTAGTTTACAGCAGGGTCTGGAGGAACATGGCCTAGGACTCACCTGAGTTATAGAGCCCCCTCGATATGAGATTGAGGAGTCTGGATGCATTCTGGTCCCTGGTATGCCTTTAGTGATACTGCCTCCCTGAACAGCGGGAATGGAAACTGCAAAAAGCAAAGGCAGCATGAGAGAACAGTGTGAGGTAGAGACATACAGCGTTGTGTATTAAAAAAAACACAGCAAAGACAACACTGATACCATTGTAAGCATTTCAAGGAACTGGGATAGACCAGGCAGCGTGACACATTCCTGGACCGGGGATTTTACCTTTGATCACAACACTAATGACTGTCTGTGCTAAACTAAACAGTTTTTTGTTGCATCACGATGAGACAACTCACCTCTTCCAGCATCATGAGGATGCCCCTGTGTCGACAGGTTGTCGGCTTGAGAGGACAAACTGCGGGGAGAGAGCTGCTCCTGCTTTATCACAGGGAACGGACCACCTGTGAGCAGCAAGAGAATATAAATCAATTCCGCTCAAAAGATTTCATGTAGACTCTTGTAAAAGATTTTGTAAAACGGTCATAGAAATAAGGCGGAGAGTTGCTGTTTTGCATTAAAAAAAAAGTACTTGCCAAGTTTTCTCTGATCCATCCAAGGCAGTCCCATCTGTGCAGGAGGCATCTTGCCATGGTCTAAACCATGAGCAGGGCTGTGCAACTGCACCGGGGTTCCCTGAGCAGACATGACCATAAGATTTCTGAGACTTAATGACTGAAATCAAAAAAAGATTTTGACCTGGTGTGCTGCGTTACCTGTGTGATGGAGCCCCCTGGCTTGCTGGAGGAAATAAGAGGTGGAGGCTCTGGCATCATGAGAGGTCTCACTGCTGCCTGTCGACCGTCTTGTGGGTGACCAGAAAGTGCAGATTGGGCAGAATGTTGGAACGCTAAAAAGAAGATTAAAAACATTTCATCAGGTGTTCCTTAAAATGGTTCTCTAACAAATCTTGTAAAATAACAAAATAAGTCAGAATTAGGTTGACATTATGAAGTCAACAATATAAAAAGAAATCGATTTAACTGTATCAAAATGACCTAGTAAAACATGAGTATGTACGTTGACTTACAGTTGAAGTGGAGCAAATGCTGGTCATGATTGATTTTGGCCATGTCCCTGGGAGACATGGGATATGGAGAAAGAACTGATCGAGCCATGCTTGAGGACCTCAGGTCCTCTGCAACCTGTTTCTTGACTTCACCGTGTGGAGAGAATGAATGGGGCTTATCTGCAAACATCAACAGAAACAGTTAAAAAACAAAAAAAATCAAGTGTAAAATGGAAAGGTTGATATCAAGGTGCTTTACAATGTCACTACTGAGCTGCAGGGTGACTTATTGTGCCAAAAGATTTGACGGCCAAATTTCGTATCATCATATTTAAAAGGGAAGGAGGAAGTCCTCTGAAGTAAAGTGAATTCTCTTCTGGGTCAAAAGTGATAGCTGACCATTTATCAGTTCTCCACTCTGTCCCAGAAACACAGGGCGACATGGATGCAGACCTCCAGAGGAGAACTAGTTCACCTGCTGCTAAAACATCTTAATATAGAACACGTCCAAGCTCAATAACAATATACTATTTGGATTACTTTTAGACACAATTTCCAGCTAAGTATGTAGCCATCCATTTGCCATGTATAATTAACCAACTTCATATTATAATGTGTATGGTCACTTGCCGTAGAATGACAGCGTACCATCTTTGTCGGTGCCGGGCGGACTACGTGGGCGGACTCGAGGGCTGCTACTATTAAGAGCCTCTCTGTCTCTTTCTGACTGCTGTTTTGATGCCGATCCTGGCTGCTGTTGTTGCTTGACCTCCTGGGATGACTCGCCGTGTGCCATCGTGATCTGTTGCTGATACAGGGCCAGAGCATGGGGGGGCAACACTGCCCTCCCACCACCCCCTCGCTGACCACCTTGCATTGATGGGTCCATCACCTAAACACAGGAAATGATATAAATTATTCCCTATACAAAGAGCAAACACCCACACTCGTTTGTGAGACGTGAGCATATGGTTAGTCTAAAATCCTCCTTTGACGACAGAACAATTCTCGTTAAGGTTTGGTTTCCCTCATGGATCCTTCTTATTGGTTTTCCACAAAGCAATCAATCCATTTCTGTTCTCTTGGCCACCTTATCTTGTTCAAATATGATATTGCAGTTTCACCTGCTGCACATGTATTCAAGCAGATATCCTGTGTCCTGCCTAGCAGCTATAAAGATCATTTAGAATGTTCGCAATATGTTATATATACACAGACCGTAACACGGACCAGTTCAAAGAAAGGCCAGGGGTCCACAAGCAGACCTCATTCATCATTCATTATTAGTTGAATATTCAATTTTACTTATTTTCATTATTGCCCTTTTTGGTATTTTTGTACTTACAGTACTTACAAAATAAAGTTCAGTCATAAAAAAAAAAGCTTTTTTAAGATAAGATAATAAATACTTCCTTTATTAGAGCCAGAGGTTTTGAAAAAAAAAACACAATACAAAATAAATACAATACATTTTAAGAATTTTATTTTTGTATTAAATAATATTTGTACCAATTTATTTTTTGTCTACATCTATATATTTAGAGCAATTTCTATTGTGGAATCTGACACCAGCAGCAGGAACATCTCCTTCACACACTATAATGTCACTAATGGAGCTCCTTAGTATTAGTATTTTGCAAACATCAGAGCATCACTTGAAATATTTTTCTGGTTAATTTTATTTATATATTTATTTGTTATATAAGGACCCTTTTTCTCATATTTTGGATTATCATCTATAGAGAACAATATAATTCCAGTTTACCAGATAAGGCTTCAAATACATTAACATCATGCATCAATGTTTATTGTTTTATATTGATATACTTGTGAGCAGCAAATCAAACTCAAAGACAAACTCACTATAGGTGGTATAGCAGCTGCCCTCTGTTTAAGCTGCTTGAGGTCCAAAGGCTTCTGCAGTGGGGAGGATGTGACCCCATCGTGGGTGTAGTTGAGTAAACTCGGCCGTGGAGAAGTAATTCTGAAAGGAGGCAAAAGTGTCATCAGCAACTTTAAGATAAGTGCTTTCCCTTGCTCGGGTCAAAATACAGGTCGGTGCTAAAAATAAAACTCGGTGATGCAGGTTCTCACATTGTGCGCAACCTCCTTTGAAGCCATCATGAAAACAAATCATGAATCACCAACATATTTCTAATGCTTACATTAGCGTGCTTGAATAGTCTGTGGAAAAATAAAATGATTATAAAGAGCTGTGTGACGAACATTTGTCGAGGAAAAACAAGAACTGCCCTGCAACAAACTCTACACAATTTAAGATAAGTGAAGAAACATTTGCGCATACATGAACAATCGCAAGCACACACACTCTTTGTTTGCTTTGGCAGAGAGGGCAGCATTTTCCTCGACTCTGCCAGTACATGCAATCGGCTGTCATGGAAAAGAAAAAATTGAACAAATAACGAGCAAACAAGACTAATCACTCCACCCACGCACTTTGACACCCATTTCGTCACGCCTCATTCGCTCTCACACACACACAAACTTGTGCAACTGCGCGCACACAAACACAAACGTGGCTCAAAAAGTGACACCCGCGAGTTCCTCGAAGGAGTTATCCAATTCTAGCTTCTTTTCAACCCGTCAATAAAACCTAAAAACCTATGACCTGACGTAACATGAAGTTTATCTTTGACACCTCAGCTCTGGATTTGTATATTGAGTCAACATTAACACGAATAGAATAATTCACGCTAAAAAGGTTTCATGGCAGGAAGTGGGTCAAAGTTGGCTGTGTGTGAAACTGAAGGCTGAGACGGTTTTTGCTGCATAAATACTCTCAGAGGGAATCAGAGCTTATGAGAGGTCAGCTGACCGACCAGCTGACTGGGTGGCTTATAACTTGTCTGATTGAACTGAATGAGTAGAGCGTGACATCACACGCCACAATTTTATTAATACTTTTAATTCCCTGTTATTAAATACCACAAACTAGGATTTTTAGACAAAGACAACAATGTTTCCGATCGTAGCGTGAAAACAGTGATGGGTGAATGACACTGAAGTGAGCCTTTACCAATGGCTGTTCCAATTGGCACAAAAGCATTCTTATCTGCAGTTTATCTGTGACAGTGGAACAAATCCATGGAATCCCAGGAATTGATGATAACTATTTGGGTGAAAATTCATTCAAGATCGTGTCGCACTTAACCAAGTTAATGTTATGTTTTGTAACTTGTTTAATTTGCAGTTATGTGCATAAAATCAAATGGAAATTTACAAATAATTCTAGATCATATTAAATATCTAGAATTCTATATTTTGAGACCGACTTCTCATGAACCTGACGCAGTGAATAAAAGCACTTGAACATGACAAATGTGTCTCACCTGTTTTTCTCTGGAGCTTCTGTCTCCTCCACTTCATCCGCACTGCAAGTTGCACTGGAATCACTGTCCCCGTGGGATCCAGTTTTAGCCCCGTGCTCCTTTTTAGAGCTCTTAGAACTCTTAACTTCCTCGATGTCCGCTGTCGGAGGTTTTTTGTCCGTAGAATCACTCGTCGGTGGCAGCTGGATCTGCTCCTTATTAGAATCCCCAGTTTCAGTTTTTATTTCCTCCTTCACCAACATCTCCCCATCCTCCTTCACAGGTGGCTTCTCGTCTCCTGCCTGGCCTGCGTTGGAGCCAGCGACCTCCTTGTCGCCGCTGCCTTTGGACCTGGCGGAACCTTCTTCCTTAGCCTTGCTGTCCTCCGATGAATGCGGCGAGGGCAGGCTCTCTGTGTCGGAGCTGTTGTTGGCGCCACCTGGCAGAGCAGCGCGAGACACAGTTCAGTCAGTTGTTGTTTCTCTTCGTCCTCGCTCTATAGTTTCACAATTTGAGTGGTAAGCCAGACTCTTCACACCGCCACAGCTCTGCCTAATCAAGCTCCAATGTGGAGAGCACAGGCGCAGCACAGAAAAAACAATTTGGACGACACACAGAATCATGCACAGCTTTGCTGATCCAGGGTGACAAACAACTATCAGCAGAATCCATCACCATTTTGGGAAGCCATTATGGCTCGAGTAGTCATACTGAAATAAAAACTACATATTTTCTACCAAAAAACTTTAAATCAAAAGAATAATTAAAACCCGTGTTGTGGACTTTAAACTTGACTTGATGACTTATTTTATTCTGAAAATATCGACACTATTCAAAGTGAAGGTTTTGTTTCATCATCAACAATTTGAGGAATTACTTGAACTATCTACAAATACACTTTTTAGCATTTAAAGCAGAGGTTTGAAAAGGCTTTTTGCAGACCATGAGATGATATTCTGCAGCTCTTAATTTGTTGTCCTTGTATAGTATGTGTAGACTAAGCAAGGGATACCTGATCAATCAATATTGAGACGACTGATTTCAAGACATTCTTCTCAAGATAAAGCCTTTGTACCAACAACATCAGGGTAAGTATTTGATTATCTTATCCAGAAAGTTTAAACAATTGTTATCAATAGTATTCATCATTACCTTTTGTTTCATTATCATGACAAGTTAAACATCTCCATGAGAATCATCTCGATCTGCGAATCAATCAACTCAAATCCTTGTCTTTACCTTCTCCATCTTCTTGGGCTTCTTCTTCATTGCCACTCGCCCCTGAGCCCTCCATCTCCTCCTCCTCTGCTGGGTAGGTGGCGCTGGTCTCTTCATTCTGGAGGGCTTTACCCCTTCGCCGGGCCTTGCGCTCCTTCTCCTGTGTGAACATCAACACGAACCAATGAAAACCACAATCAAACATGACTGCAAACACTCATTTATTTATTTATAATGTTGGGAACTATGTAAAGTGAGTGAATGTGTGTTTATTTAAGGAATATTTCCCCTGCTTACCGATTTCATTTTATGCTGCTGCAGGATCTCATCCAGTTTTTGCCTCTTTTTGTAGTTGAAGTAGAAGTTCTTACACTGTGACACAGATTTCGATCCCACCATCTTGGCAATAGCGGACCAATTCCTCCCATACTGGAGAAGACCTGGAGTATAGAAAAGAAAACGTTAACTTGAGAAGCCAAGTTTCGTCTTACACCAAATGTTTCTCCGTATCCAAGCTCTTTAAGCAGTACACTCATTTTCTGTGAATTAATGCGACAAGAGTTCTCCACTTGCTCGTGAAGCAGTGGCATAGCAACAAAGCTGCCCACCGCACCAGTAATACGTCTGACTCCCACAAGGTTAATTTGTGTCAAACTTTGGCCGTCTTTGATGTGACCCAGTACCAGGAAACCCCGGTCCTTTACTCAGTGAACCACATGATCGTGCCTTACACAAGAGTCTGCCGACACCTGCTGGGCCCGAGCTGTGATAGATCAACCTGTCATGAGACGTGCACTCGCACATGCACGGAGATGTAGAGCACGGTCAGTGTCTGAGAGCAAGTGCGCTCCAGAGACACCTAGGATTTCGCTCTGGCCATTTCCTCTCCCAGGTCGACTGTTAGCCAATGGCAACTCATTAACGGTGTAAACTACACCACCCACCCGCTTCCTGTGCCAGACTGACGGGCCCTGGCAGCCGGACAGTCTCAAATGGTTGGTGGTGTTATTATAAGGCAGAAAGCCAACACCTTTTGGGATAATCATGGACAAGAGTTCAGGGGTGTCATCTCATCACTTAATGGAGACAGTAGGACAACAACAACAACTGAGCATAGAGCCAAATTAGATAAATGGACACCGGTTTCCTACCTTTCCTTTAACCACAAGTAACCCAACAGGACTCCCAGTAGTCACATAAGCCAGACTGCAATTTACCCACTCTTCATTTACCAAGTCACAAGTTAACACCTCATGAATGACTTCCTTACTCCCTATTCCCCCACTGACATTCACTTCACAAACCGGTGGACCCAAAACCACCTGATGCAGAAATTTTTATTTGTATATCGTTTTCCAGACCAGGGTCACAAAGCGCTTAAACAATCAAAACAATATTCAATAAAGTATATACTTTAAAGGGCAAGAGTACTGTTGGAATCCCTACATCTGTTTCTCCAGCACAGTAGGTTAACCTCTAAAATGAGTAAGTAAGTAAGTAAGTAAGTAAGTAATATTTATTTATATAGCGCTTTTCCAGACCAGGGTCACAAATGAGGTCACCATATATTCAAATGAGACAACCAGAAAATATGAAACAGCAATTATTTTCTCGTTATTATATATATTATAATTATAGTCAGCACAGCTAAATCATCCACACCATGTTAAACCATCTTTATGTCACTGAACAATGTGCAGCTTTGCTATCTGAGCTACCGTAAAAAAAATTGCATACAATTAACAAACACAAGTCTGATCAAAAAGCAAGGTAAAAGTAACAACAGCAAGTTAAAGTTACATCCAAGTCCAAGTGTCTAAAAGCCCGTTCACATATTTACCGAACAAAGTAGATGATTCATTAAAAGAAACACAACATCACTTAAAGCATGACTGGAAATGGTTCCCAGAACCAAACTTTTAAATATATATTTTTAGTTTTTTTTAACCTTTACACAAAGTTGTTTAAACAATATAACCTGATAATTAAATAAGTTTTAAATCCAACATTTAACATCAACAAATGAAGCAAATATGCATCATCATACTTTTCCACGTTCAAATGGAACCTTCAACAGGCTTGAGAAGTTTTTCCTTCAAGCAGATCGCAGCAGCAACATGCAAGGAGCAGACGACCAATCAGACGCAGCATTACTGAAGCAGGTGGAAGCTACACAACCACTGAAAAGCCTATATCGCTGCAAGCTCCTCCCACAGAAAGTCCAACCAGCACCTGGTGGACTCGGAAATAAGTTTTTACTAGCTGTCACATGCCTATCACTCCGGCCGCCGTCTCGTGGTGCCGCTCTGAGGAACGCTATCAGACGATCTGATCTCTGGAGGGCCGGGAAGCTCTTCGGGGATGGGCCTTTCCGATCCGGAGCCGAGATGAAAACAACTCCGTCTCTGCGCTCGTCCTGCCAGCTGGCCTGATACTTGAGCCCGTGTCAAGTTGACATGCCTGAAAACAGCACATGCTCCTGGCTTCTCCTCGTCGCTGCTCGCCCCCCCCACGCTCCAGTAAGTCCTCGGTCTGCTCGTCTCTGCCGTGTCTCTCCCCAATGGCGGTCGTCTGGGAAGACTTCCACATGAAAGTGGGACTGTGGGGCGGTGCTCTTCCTCTCACTCTACCCTCATCTGATCTCTCCTCTATCTCTCTTTTCTCCCCTCCCTCCTTTGCTCCCTCCCTCCTTCCTCCCACCCTCTCTCTCTCTCTCTCTCTCTCTCTCTCCGTCCCTCCCCCTCCTTCACTCTGCCAGCAGGCACCACGGTCCACACGCACACATAGCAACCGCTTGCACACACAAACGCATGAGTGAGCGCACACTCACTTCAACTTGCTCTTTCAGTCTCTCTTGTTAATACACAGACACAACCGCACACTCGGCCAGTCCGAGTGTAAACACAGAACAGGGAGAGGGGGGGTGATAAAGAGAGGGAGACGGGGAGGAGGGATGGGGGGGAGAAAGCCAAAGAAACAATGGAGAAAAAGGGGGAAAGATTCAGAAGTGGAGAGTTAGCGAAGGGGAGGAAAGGAGGGAGACACCGGGGGAGTGAGTGAGTTGATGTTGATACCATGAGAAAGCATAAAGGCTTTCACATTTTTCCTGACTGACCTGCTTTTCATCTTGAATGTGACCTCTCTCTAGTGTATAACAACACGGAGTGTGAGAGAGAGAGAAAGTGACTGAGGGAAACTTTCGCTTGCCAATTCTTCCACAGCTCCTGCCAACCTGGACCGCTGCCATTTCCCAAAAACCGGGAGAGATGGACAGAACAAGAAGCAGAAGATAGAGCAACAGTGGAAGTGAAAAGAGAGTCGTCGTTCTTCTACCTGTTTGGTCAGACCTGTTCTTCCCACTTGCAGAGCGGCGGCCATTATCCAGCTGCCCGTGTGCACCCAGGCAAAGCCTGCCAGATTAGTGCACTTACATAAAGGGTCTACATGTGAAGCACACGTACGGATAAAACCTAGTGTCCACAGACTCGACCTGACACACCAAGTGTGCGTATATAGAACGTGTGGAAGCCGTTGAACCAGAATTAACAAGCGGTGAAGCGACACATGTTGTAAATGTCACAGACTATAAATGGTCGTTCTGTGCTTTGCTTACCTCTCGGATCAAATCTATTACATCTGCGCGATCTTTAAATAACGGCAAAGGTTATCTGGCTACAGATGTTTTTTTTTGACTGGGGCCTTATCAGGGACTCACGAGAACTGATCAATTTCCTAATCTAGACCTGGTGCCATCACTGGTGCTCTGTGGTTGCAGTTACATAAGCACTTCGTAGAACCTCTCCTCCCACTGAGCTGCCTGGCTAATCCTCTGGGATGGAGCGTCCCACTAATCCCGCTGCAGGAGAATGGAACTGAAGATATTAACCAGGATTACTACACAGGGCTGTTTTTAGTTATGGCAAAATAACCCCTTAACACAGAGACCCACACAGGCGGAGTGTGAAAACTCCTACACATGCCTCTCGTCCAAAATTGAAATTTAAAACCATCCAGTTTCAAACATGATGCAGACAAACTGAAAATTATGCAGTATTTATGTTAATTACACACTAACGTGGGGCCAGGTCGATTCATCGACATTCAATTTCATTTTTACACCACCATTATGAGAAAAGGATTATTTTTGTGAGGGGAAAGTTGAAAGAGTACAGAGCAGCAACTTAAACAAGACTGTGTCGTAGTATAAATAAAAAACAAAAACTATATCCTCTTTGATGTTGTCTACCAAAAAAAACACATTAATGCCTTCAATGTGTCACATTGAAAAAAAAGTGAGTATGGTGCGTTAAAAAACAAAAGGAATTAAATATATATATCCAACTCAAATAAACAATTCAATAAGTCTAAATACCTCAAAGGGAAACTAAATAACTCATATTTTAAATGTTGAAGTCTTCCTGTGCAAGATTCAGTAAGTCCCTCATCATGATCATGTTTTGAACCTATTGCTTTATAAAGTTCTCCCCCGTCTGGAATCACGGCGAACAAGGGGTTACGAGAGAGGAATCCATTGACGTAATATGGTTTTAGCTCCTCCTCCAGCCAACTGTTATCATGCCCCCCTTTCTTTATACAACAAGTCCATTGGAGGTGGAGACTTCCGGGATCTATGACGTTGGGTGACAAACCTGGATGCTGGACCAATCACAGCAGAGTGGGTGTGGTAACGGCTAACAAGACTTCACATCTGTTTTTAGTGGGCGGAGCTTAAGCAAAAGTTCTAATGTAAATATTTGAATGTTTGTACAAACAAACATACTTATGAGTACAATGGAGGTCAAATATCCATTTAAGAGACACTTAAATTGATGTATTAACACCTTAAAAAAAAGAAAAATGGCAATCATGAATTGTGCTATTGTTACACAGCTTCCCCCAACATGCTTATATCATGGTGAAAGATTTCAAGATAAAGCGTAAAATGTAAACCGTCAGTAAAAGCATAGATAATCAAACATAAGGGAATCCCATCAAGGTTTCGCACACAACACAATTCTGCAACACAATCAGCAACTGACGGACACGCTTGCTCAACAGCACGGTCTCCCAGTGTCGATATGAGGAAATGTGACATCTGTGAATCGGTCATTGGCCGAGTTATAATCTTTAGTCAGAGACAATAAACAGGCGAGTTAATGACTGCCTCTCTGCAGAGGCCAGCTGATAAGAGACAGACTTTTACAGCCAGACTGATAAAAGACAAGTTGCCTTGACCCAGAGAGGGTGGACACAGATCCAAAGAGCAACACAGCCGGTCCAGACTTACAGCAGTAGTAGCAGCACGTGGCAACTGCTGCTTCCCTGACAGGAAGTTGCGAGCTCAGAGTTCATCAGATCTAAATGAATTCTGCTCAGATTAAGGCTAGGCTAAAAGTCACGCTGTAGCTGCAGCGTAGCTCTCAGACACATCACTGGTTTTGATCTGCAATCAGACATTACCTTTTTTGGCAGTTTCCATTTCTTCCTCAGTCCAACGAGAGCTCTCATTCATCTCCAGATTGGCTGTTTAAAAAGGAGGGAGAAAAAAACACGAAGTTAGAAAAGAGAGGGGGGGGGGGGCAGCGGGGGAGTGTGGACATTTTTTGCAAAGTCAGTTAGGGAGTGACAAAAAGGAAAGAAGTATTAGAGACAAAATAAAGTGGGGGGAAGGGGAGACTATCCTGCTAGCTGGCGAGGGACCGTAGGTCTCGAGGGACAATTCATTTTAGCCAGAGGAAGCAGGAAATCCAAGGAGAAAAGCCAGTTAATGATTACAGACATAACAATCGGCCATTTCTCCATAAAGGCTCTCAGCCGGGGTGACCCTGATCATCCCTGCTCACATGTAGCTTCACTCATTTATGCGTCTCTTCGTGTACAGTAGGTCAGATAGCAGTGATCCGAGTAGAACAACGGAATGAAATGTGAAAGGAAGAAGGGAGGGGGGGGGATCACTTCACAGCCTCAGGTCACATGGGGTTTCCCAGGTTGAGGCAAGGCTACAGAACTGATCATTAAAACATTGAAATTACTTTTTTTATTCAATATAGAAATAGTCCAAATAAGACAGCAAGACATAATACCCAGTTGATTTAATTATTCATAAAAGAGTCTAGAGAAGTTGTGACGCACACTGCAGTATAAGACACACACACACACACTAAAGTGTCGGACAACAGAAGCATGTGTTTTAGAGGAAATTTAGTTTAAGCTTATGGATCTTACGGAAAATAATGTGCAGGAAATCCATCCGCACATAGCGCTAACCCCAATTAGTGTCTAAAAATTGCTCTGATGGTAAATAACGTTGCAAAAAGGAGCTAATAGGCTCTGATTTGCTGCCAAGACTGACCGAGCTCATTGTTGAGGGGTGGTGTGGTCGTCTCCTCCACTTCACTGGTCATAGAGCGGGTGATGCGGCCCTTGCGGAGCCCCTGGCTGTTTGCTGTGCGACGACCCTTGATCGCGACTGTAGGTTCTTTGTCCTCTGCATCTTCTCCTGATGTGTCATCCCTGTTGAGACACGATCATCAATATAGATGGAATATTAGTCATACTTCTAATTGTTTTTTCTTACAGCATTTTCTCAAACGTTTTATAAGACTATAAGAAAGAAAAAACATGAATGATTCGATGATGAATGTCTTTACAAATAAAACATAATAACTTAAATCCATAAGGGCCATTATCAGGAAAGTGGTTGGAAAAAAAAAGAAAATGAGATAAAAGCACATTTATATTTATAGGTTATTTATAGAATTAAAGAAAAAAAATCTAACTCGAAGGGACATTCTACTCACAATGAGCACTCATCACTTGGGACCTTTGACCTAATAAAGAAATAAATTTTAATCAAGATAATCCTGGTAAGATTTTTGAAAATGTGTCTGGAAGTGTCGAGGAAAGGATTTTAATCCAGATCCCCGTGTTGCTGTTGAGGCAAATATAGAAATACAGCAGCGGGTAACAATTTGATGCCGGGAGACAGTCGCAGATTGAACTCTGTGCTTCTTCATTCATCTTCCCTGAGCTCCATTAATCTTGCTGAGAAGAGCTGGTGGCGCTCTAAATATAGACGAGCCAGCTGGGCCAGGGGTGACAGGAGAGCCTGCAGAGCTTGCACCAAGAGTCCCCTGGTCTCCACTTTCACAACAGACACACTTCATATGTATCTTTTATCACGAGAGCGACTGAACTAAATATCAACCGCCTCAGTCACATTTCCTCCACATGTTGAGTTTTGATAATAAATATTTCAGTTAGTAAATGACTTTTGTATCCCAGGTTTGTCATGCAAACCACAAGGGATGCATTGTTCTTTTAAAGAATACAACTTTCATCGCTGTAATAAGCAACAGAACCTCTAACTATTTGCAAACTTGTTTCCTTTAATTCTTCTTAATTCTTTCTATAAATAATTTGGGCCTGCAGATCTGAATCCTGACTTCATTTTTTGTGTATTCACAAGAAACGTGCCATATGATTAATATTATAGGTGCTTTACAAATATAAATTACTTACTTACTATTAAGATATAGAAGCAATGACACAATATATTGCAAAACTTAAGGACCAACATATAATGGATTTCTTTGTAGAATTTAATTGCAGGAAAGCTGTAATATGTAACCATCATCTTACTAAAATCAAACAGAGGGAGGTTTTTTGTATATAACAAGAAAGGAAATTCAAGGGAAATTCAGTGAATATTTGTGAATTGTTTTAAAAATCCATGATTTAATATCGATACCGCATTGTGCAAAATAATATTGCTAAATTGAAATGTATTGATAATTTCATACGCCGCTTTTGTCAGTTACAGTAAGTAGAAAACATGCATAACATAACAAAACGCAGACTATAATGCTGTATGTGATCAGTCAAATATGATCTCATACATTGGATGAAAATATCCCAATATGAGCAAACAACAAGAAAAAAATGGACTTCCAACACAAACAATAACTTGTCCATTCATTAAAAGCAGAAGACAGAGGTATAACTGCCTCTTTTGTGCTGAATATTTTCTTGCAAATGTTCCTATAAACTCCCACATCACTCACCCACACCTACCTCACCAGTACCTTCATCTTACTGTTTATTTACTCCCACTACAGTATCTGATCATGGGAAAATAATACAGTCCGCCTGTCATCGTACTGGTATAAGGGTGAGTTACACAAAAGTCCTTTCTTTGTTAACAACTAATGATCAGTAGGAGGAAAATCTACCAAAGGTGAGTCACGCTTTTTTGAAGTCAATTGGTTCAACCCATTAATCCCATTTGCTTGAACATGACTTGGAAACCTCGGAAGCAGTAGAATCAATGGAGGGAGTAATAAAAGACTACAAAATAAATATTTCCACAGTTTCACCACTTAAATGAATGCTCTTTTTGATCTTTTAAATGTTCACTCACTTCATTCCATCTTCTTTATCTTCAGTTTCATTCTTATCTTCATCACGCTCTCCCTCTTTCTCCTTCTCCTCTTTTTCCTTCTCCTTCTCTTCCTGGCTATTTCGGTTGACTTGTTGTTGCTGCTGTTGCTGCTGCTGGCCGTGCTGCAGAGACAAAAGAAATGTCAAAAAGAGTCACAAGGATGAGAAAGAAAAATAACATCTGACCAGGTTATACTTTTTTTCAAAGTAGCAACACTATCTTAGATGTTTTGGTGTTCTGCCTCCAATAAAAAGTACATTGATAACGTATATTTTTTAGGTCACCAATCCTATTGATGCTTATATATTACGAGGTGCACTTCCTTATAAAGCACAGTGTGGTGGAGACTTCCACATAGATACCTACATTTGGAAGGTTTCCAGGGAAGCCAGGGAAATGTAAGCGGAAATAGAATTTGTAATATCCCTTTTCCTTGTGTTATCCGGGGACACAGAGGCTTTCCAATATCATATATTTGTGTAAAATAAAGAGTATCACCGATTAAGCAAAATAACCCTTTTATACAAGTAAAGCCATTGTTTTACATTAAATCTTTTGGGTGATAAAAAGATAAGAAGCCAATTTCCATCTCATTTGCAGGGATTAGGTGAGGGGGATTGTTTTCTCTTGCAGCCTCAGGATCAATAACAATTGTTTTGTCCTTATAAAGCTGACGGTAGGTCTTTGTCATCCATAATTGAACAAAAACTGTAAAGTGCTGCCGCTTATTTTTTTATTTTACCACTTAGTCGGTAGACTCTACATCCACAGGATCCACAGGATGTAGAGTTGTTTACTTTACAATAGGGTTCACAATTTGTTTGGATTTAATTAATCTCTAATCAGCTTAAAATAAATAAACTTACATTATATTATATATTATAAGTTTCATTAGTAAAATCCCTTGCATGCAAGTGATTCTAATGTAGTTTCACATAGACTTAAATTCATGTTCAATTGCAAACATACACAAATAAAGCGTTAAAAATCACAATGCATTTTTGAGGGCTATACATCTTTGTAAAGCACCACTTCCCTTACAGTTTCCTGTCTGTCTGGGCTACTGGGGTGAGAGTTGAAATGAATGCGAACAGACAGTCTGAGCACGCTTGCAATAATAAATAATAATCTAGACTGGTACAATAACAACAAAACTAATAATAACACATGAATCAATGCATCTGCTAAATCCTGTTAAGATTCCGACATAGAAAATTATAAGCACAAAAATAAATAATGTATAATCATGTTGAATGTGGATAAATGTCTATTCCAGAAGCTTTTGTATAAAGGTTTTGTATCGAGTGGATATTTTATCTTAAAATAGTTTAACTAGAACAAGTCCAATTGTTATACAGTGGAACATTTAAATGTAAAGAAACACAACAGAACAAATACAATCTCAGCTAAAACATTTGAATGCATATTAAGGGTTACTTCACTAGGAATCTTTAAACATTTTACCTGGCTTCTTCCTCTGCGCCTGTAACTCCTTCGCACTATGTTCTTGTAATTCTCATTCTTTTTTGTCAGGTAGTAAAAAAGCACGCACTCGGCTACAGTCTGGAAGAAGAACACACATGTATTAAGATCTTTAACACGACCTGATAACGAAAGAAGATACGACAAAATAAATGAGTCTCTACCTTTCTCTCAAGGAAAGATGCGATCAGACCAAAGTTTTTGGGATGCTGGATGAACCTGTGGAAGCAGAAGACTTGATCAGGCGACAAAAAAATGACATATTTAGGTCCATGTCAGGTTAGATATGATGAGTAACATAGGAAACTCAAAGCAGCACAGTCACGCCACAGTTGGACTGTGTGAACACTACAAAGTAACAGGTTGTACTGTGTAGGAGATATTCCATCTTGCAGCGTGAAACGCCTCCACTCACTCCTGTGAAAGTGGAAAGATTCTCTTTCTCGCCTATATCACTCTGACCTCGAAACAGCCACTATCATTAAAAAAAAGTAAACTTTCCCCCACCTATAACAACCTTTAAGCATCGAGAGCGAACTGTAATTAAGAGAGAAGGGGTTGATAAGGTGCAAAACTGAGACTCACTTCTCTCTGAACGTGTCTTTCTCTTGCTCGCTCCACATGTTCATGACCTGCCGATCCTTGTACACCTTCATTGGGTCGTCCATCAGTCCGTTCATGTTGATGAACTTGATTCGTTGTTGCTCAGCATCAAACAGCATGGGGGGAATGACCGCCAGCTGACGCATTTGCTTCTCTGTGTTCTGATTTAAAACAATCAAGGAGGAAAGTGGAAAAAAACATGAAGCGTTTATGATTGTCGAGATAAAAAAATAAATATGAAAAAGGTGCAAAATAAAGGCATTAAAATATAAAATACATGTTCACTTTTTTCACATTGCTGTCATTATATATTGGCTCCCCTAATTGATATTTCTATCATTTTTGTAGATTGAAATATGATAAAATGATGGATAAAACTAGGTGGAAAATCCAAAAGTACGAACAAGAATTGCAACAACAATTCAATATTTGAAAAGCATTTATAATAGAAATACTTGGACAGCATTTTACATTTATTGAGGTCTCACCTCGTGCTCAGATAGTCCGTCAATGATTTCAGAGACCTCATGCTCACTCCGAGCTGCAGATGAGGCCAAACCACCCCCTCTTTGCCCAACACGGCTGTAAAAAAAAGAAAGAAATAGTTCATTATTTTTATATTTGTCAACAAATAAAGCTAAAAAGTCAGGGTTTTAAGGAGAGCTCTGATTTTGTAAAGATATATCTCACCTCTGCATCCGCTCCTGCATCTCTCTTTGCTTGCGGATCTCGGGAAACTGTTTCTCGTAGTACTCCCGAACCTTGCTCTCCTTGGCTCGACGCCGTGGGTTGTTTTCGATGCGCTCCACCTTCTTCTCCCAGGCTTCCATCATCTGGTCATAGCGCTGGCAGAATTTCTGTTCCTACGACGGCAGAGAAAAACAGCAGCTCTAAATTCCCCGCACTCCAAATTTTAAATTAATTTCTCAAAACTAACAGATGGTTTTAAATTGATTGTGATAGCATCTGGTTGACAGACAGCAGAGAATAACTAAGATTCGGCCGATCTGTACTTGCTTAAGCTATCGAATTAACTTTCATTTGGTAGACAACGTTAAAAGTTAGCGAATTTCGTAGTTAGTTTTTTTAATGAAGAATTAAAATTATTTTTGAAGAATTTATCAAAATATACACAACTCAGTGGAAAACAGACTTAAGTATGAAAGGCTATACACAGACAGGATCACATCTACCAAGTGCTATGGGAGCTTCTCAATATTGTAACCGTGAACATAAAACACTTGACAATTGAATGATAAAGCCGTTTGCTAACAAAAAATACCATAGAGGTCATTCTTAACAATCAAGATGTCAGTGTCAATCAATGTCTGAACCACTTGCTCAATTTTCCAATGTTAAAAATATGTTAATATGTTGAAAAATGTTAAAAAACATTCAACCTCATCACATGCATCGGAAATATTCCTTGCATCAAACCTTTAATAAATCACTTTTAAACCAATTATTCGACAGGAAGAATATCATTAACATGTATTATTTTTTTATGGAGTCTGGGATTGAGCAATAACTTAAGCAGACGACAGCCCACAGGCTTCCTTTCGGACTCTCGGCTTCACAGGCTGGCAGTAAACCAGACCATTAACCTTAGTTGAGACACAGCCCCCAGTGGGCTCATAAAGCAGAGGGTGATGTCGTGCCACACTTTACCCACAAGACTCCACCTTCCCCACTTGAGAGACCAGACAATGGACCACGACAAAACGGCCCTGGCAGAAAATTATTTGATATAACTGAGACACTCACTGTCCAAGGCTTTTAAAAGGAGAAAAGGCAGATTTGTCTGAATATTTTTTTCATTTTAAAAAATCAATATGTTATTAGATAAAAATGTATTCTTGGAATTTTGGGGGGGATTTTAATGAAAGCTTAAAAAAAATCAATTTGCCACAAGAAAATACATTCTTTTTCTTTCATTTGTCTTCTTGTTCCCTTCAGAGAACGGTTTATAATTCGCTTTAAAAAAGGTTTTGAACCTCTCTGTTGAGATGATCAATTTTTTTCTAATTGAAGTTGGATGACTCACCAAAAGTATTCAAACAATAACGACTAGACCTCCATTCTGCTCTCCTTAAATTGTCCAATTCAAAAAGAAGTTGACCCACTTTCTCACAAGTCATCAATCAGACCCAAAAGAATCAGAAACGTTGAGTCATCTACTTACCCACTGCTTACGAGCATGATTTCGCCGTTTGAAATACAAGATGAGTTTCTTCCTCATCGCCTGGTTTCTGGAAGACAAAACGTGGAGGCTAAGAAAACTGTGACGTGACCATGGACAATATAACAATGATGGCTTCTCTGTGTTTGTTCAATAAATACTACTTTGTTCTTGCTCTGGGTTAAACTCACAAGAGTCTAAAAAATAATATGCCAGTGAGTAAATATTTGTTTCTATACTGTTTATGTAGGGAAACATAAGCAGGCTACTTGTCAGGCTACTAAAACTAAATGTCAGGCTGATAATCTCCCTGGGCGGCCTCCCAGTCCCTTTCTCTGCTACAAAACGGTTTTATTCTTAACACTTAATCTGTCAATTGTAAGGTCACATTCCCAGATTAATGTAATCTCGTTCAACATTAGTCACCCCAGATACACCGCTGGGTCTATAAGGTCATCAGCGAGGACATTAGATTGTACAATTAGCTACCAGACAAGATGTGAATAACAATTATACAATATATATCTTGTTTATTATCTCTTTTGTTTGACTTGCTGTGAATGTTCTAACGCCACACTCAAACCCCGTTGAATTTAAATACAGTTGACCTCGAACCTGCATAAACAAAGCCATGCACTCCCACACAGACACACAAGACACCACCAAGACCAGCTAGATATGTGTGCACACAGAGCAAACACACACACACACACACACACACACACACACACACACACACACACACACACACACACACACACACACACACACACACACACACACACACACACACACACACACACACACACACACACACACACACACACACACACACACACACACACACACACACACACACACACACAGTGCATACACACATACAGTGGGTTTGCTTGATGATAAACTGAAACAGTTAAGCTCAGTGGGAGCACCATCCTCTAAGATATAACCAGTTTTTCATGTGTTTCACACTCCCTTATTTCACTCAAGTTTAGTGCTCAAGGGTATTTGATGATTTTGAACAAACCTCAAGTGTCTATACATGCAAGTGTGTGTCAAGAAAACGAACAGTGATTCAAGCTTCTCTGATATCTGCAGGGATCTACTTTGAAGGGAGTGAAAGCAAAACAATGAATGACACTGTGCTGGTTTTGGAGCAGTCGTGACATTAATAAGAGAAACACAGGGTGAAAGTATTGGATAAATGGCCTTTACACTTGCAGATGGATCAAATGATGCAGTGATCAAAAGAAAGCAAGGACAGAAGTCTGTCTTGAAGATGTTATAACTTGGGTGTTGGGGGTGAAAAGCTCTTGTGTTTTTTTGTTTTGATAAATGAGGCAGTTAGTGAACTAATCTGTTCAGATCTGTTCTTAATGTTCTAAGAGTTAATAGACGAATTCTTCCAGGTTTCATTTTGGAAAATCATCATCTCTAGATCACAATCTGAAGCAGTCAGAAGGTCTTACCTGATTAAGGCATGCCACAAAAGTATACGAGAATTATATTTTTACCAAGTTATGTGTGTTTCAACTCTTGATTTCTTTGCAATTCTGTTACATTATCACCATCCAATAACTTATTATTATACAAATAATTATTAATACATAGACAACAGGCTTATATTAGGTTTGGTCACAGAGACATTTTTTTTTTTTTAAAGACTTACATTTTGATGTTCTCATGATACTGCTTAGTGTCAGAAGGTTGATTGTAGAGCGGCTGTAAAGAGACAGGTACAAAAAAAAGAGTTGAAATAATCAGCCACCTTTTGTTTTTCCAATACTGCACAAAACATATCTTAGAACATTAAAAATAAAACATACTATTTTCCAACTGAAGGTATGACATGCAGACATTTAAGCGCACTCACCAGTTCAACCCTGGGTCCCAGTCCCTCCAGTATTCTGTGAGCTTCTTCGGCTTTTTTCTGGTCAAAAGAACATAAACACAAGTAGTAAATTAGCCGGCTGCCTGCACCTCTGTCATCTCCGGCAACTCGGTGAGCATGCTCACTTGATCGTTAAAAGGATGGATGAAGGCTGGAGAGATGGATTCGCTGACTATTATTAGAGCTTTTAACTCGGGCTGGGCCACAGCCCCTCTCCTTGCTGAGAAAAAAAAAAAGACTACACACATCCCCTGAGAAGAGAGGAGAGCAGGAGGGAGGGAAGGAGGAGTGGAAAAGAAAGTAAGTGGGAGAGGTTGGGAAACTTAAATGTGAGGCGGTGGACGAGGAAGAAAATAAAAAGGAAGATCTCAGTGACGTAAGTGACTTGTCTCATCAAAGTGAAAAAAAAAAAATGTAGTTAGATGAGAAGTTTATCCAGCTTATCTTCGTGACCTTGCGCTTGTCGGTGTCCCTGAATGACTCAAATGACTCTCGGTTATTTTTAGTTCAATCTACTTATAAAATAACCGACGATTTCTACATCACATGTTGTCTCAGCGCATCCAGAACACGCCTGTTATTGATCAAAAGACCCTCCAGTGCCAACCACCACACGCTCGGCTGACTTCCGTCACAATTGATTTCCATCAGAGACCATGTCGTGAGCCACGTGGAATAGATAGCATCACAGACAAGAGTGAGGTACAGGGGAGGAGGCGACAGCAAGAGACTGGCGGTCCGAAACAGTGAGACTGCAGTGTTTGCACGAGTCAACCTTTACAGTTCACCTCCTGCGAGGCTGCGCTCCATCCTTGTCTCTTTCAGTCCATCACTGTGAAGCAACACAGGAGGCGTTTGGGAATTATCATTCGAGTCTCACGCTACAACTTCCACTCACGCACTGGTTATCTGACTCTCTGTACGAGGTATAACTTTGTCACGGTTTCATGAAAAACATGGATAAAACTGATTTGTGACTCATTAATACGGTTACTGTCAATGGAGTTAAATTTGATTTTATGTCTGGAGAGCAACTCAAAATGAGGTCATCGAAAACAAATAACTAAAATTATTAAACTAAACATTTCATCCCATTCATTCAATTTAAAGAAATATAATTGTAAAATAGGCCAAATTTCATGTATACATCAGCAGATATTTTCCATAGAATGCATGTAAAAGATGGAGTAATTATAAAATGTTTAAAGGTGTGTGTATATATATATGTACACACACAATCTGACGCAGGTTTGACAGATAAAGTGTGAAGAATGAAAGACAGATTTAAATCCTGATGTAGACAATATCTACACCCACCACCTTCAACTCAATAACAACACAATAAATTCACCTGTACACAGTTACAAATAAAGAGATCCATCAAATGCACCTGTACACAGTTAAAAACAAAGAGATCCATCATGTCGGCCATAGAAATTAATTAAAGATGTAACAATAAAACCAATATTATTGGGACATATTAGGTCATAGGTTGAATGTTTATGGGCTTATTTGTTGTTGACACAGGGAAAGACACATGTGTTAATAAATCGGAGGAGGATCCGAACATGAAAGACTGATTGATCGGGGCCTAAGACGCCTCTCCTGTGACCACAGGGACATTTGATCACAATGTGGTCACAAGTCTTCCCTGCACCACAACACAACCTCCTCTTAGCCAGGGGTTTTGGAGAGGAGGAAAAAAAAGATGCCATTTAATGTGATGACATGTTACATCCATGTCTTTCTTTTTTCATTCACGTCACGTTTTCTTTCAGAGCGGACTTAAGAGAGTCTGCATCGCAGACGAAGGTCTGACCCTGAGGTGAGAGGAACAAGGATGTAGATCAGAACAGATTAAGGTGTGAAATCAATCCAACGGGTGAAACGCTCCAGATTAGACACTTCATCTCTCATGAACCCAAAGAGTCTTCATTTCATTTGTACAGGTTGTAAGGCAGGTGTGATGAGGTTGGAAATACTAGATATATTCATTCATTTTAGAATGATATAATGCATTATCTTGTTTAACAAGGTCAAGTGCATGTATAATTAAAATCAATAATAATTAATAATTAAAAATTAAATACCTCACCATTAATGGCTTGCATAACTCAAACTTGAATAATAAGCAGGCTGTACACAGTACTCATATTTATTAGTGATATTATAGTTAAATATGCATGTAATCCACGTAAAGATGTTGCTAGTATATTTTAAATAATGCATTCCAACCTTCAGGTAAACTTTACCATCCTAGTCAACCTATAAATATGGACTCATTTTAAAATCACCATTGCAAAAACGGTTATTTTTGACTAACAATATAATCAATATCACTATAAAACACCATAATCATCCGACCCTCACCAAGTTGTCATTGACGCAATGAGAAAAATTGTGAGTTAATGTGAAAGTTAGACACGAATAGGGCAATAGGATAAAAAGAAACACTAAGACGGTCAGCGGGCAGTGGGCCAGGGTACATCCTGCTGGCTGCAGGGAAGTGGAAAGTGTTACAGAGGTCACACTTCATTGTGGAGTAAACCATGAGTCATTCTTAAACTTCCAGCCATTCACATTAGTCTTGTGCAACTTAATGACAGTCACGCTCTTGGGTGCTGGGACTGATGACAGGAATCACAAACAGCAGTAAAAGGTACCGTCTTATCTTCCGAGTGTTTATCTGAGTCGAGTGTGTGGCTGTTCAGTCGCTATCTGTGTGAGTTCCAAAGAAATACCAGAACAAAAGTCCACAGAAAAAAGAGGATAATGTTTTCTTACTGTGCAGACTGATCCATTCTCCCATAAACTTTCTTACCCAGTTCTATATATGAGACAGAATAGAAGTTTCTTCCTAATGAAGCCGAAAACGTGTCAAAAACAAATCTCTGCTCTCATGCAATAAATCAACTTTCACCACTAGGTGGTCTGAGAGAATAGAAAAACACAACATGGTCACCCTGCTCTTGACAACAGTTGCTTTCATGCTTTCTACTTACACATCATGCTCTGAATAAGCATTTAAGATCAGGTAATAAGATATATATGAAAAAAAGGCCTTACAGAGCAAGAATATTAATAAATAAATATTATCAACTTAAAAATATGATTATTATTGAATGTCTGTATCCTTCATTTATGTCATCATTGGCGACTAAAATGTCACTTTAACGCTATACAATAAAATATACATGTGAAAAAATGTATTTAAAAAATATATCAAATTCCCATTTTAATGTTTTAAGATCATATTTCTCCATTACATCTTTACATTTAGTTAATACTTCCTTCTTATTTAAGTGAACGTAGATTAGGGAATAAGAAACAACGATATTGCACATAATATGGATTTTACAATATTCTAAGAACTCTAATTATTGACTCCCTGACAAATGTTTGGAAAAACATCTTTAAACAGGGTGTCGTTTTTCTTTTCTTGAAATTATAATTGAAGACAAATACTTTTATACAAGAAACAAATGTACTTTTTCTGATTTTCTAATTTCCTGGTTTATCATTAAATTGAAATGTTAAACTAAAATATTGTCATTTTCCCAACCTTTTTTTAAGAACAATTTCCATCGTAAAATTTCATACGAAACGTAATTTGTCCTTGTCACAAGAACTGCTCCCACGTGTTTGCATTTGTCCTTCACTGACCCTGTTCTCGTCGTAGATGATCTGCACCAAACTGCGATGCTTGGCCTCACTGGGCGGTGGTGAAATGGGCCGCTCCGGCTCGTGTGGCTTCGCCGCTTCCTCCTCCAGTTGATGCTGCGACACGCAAGAACAAGGACGACAGTCAACATTTAAGTATTCTAATGAACTTCCAAAAATAATATCTGACCCAACAGTTCATGTAATGTTGATATAAAGTAAGCAGAGACAAGACTATTAAGAGCTGTAATAGCCATTTACTCCCCGAGGCTCACATAATTGGCCTGTTCCCACAACAGCCTATAAACAAAGAGTCTGCAGGTGGCCTCATCATACAGTGACAGAGAAATGTGTAAATGTTAAGATATTAGGAAAGGGAGAGAGAAAATATGGCTACCTTCAAATACGGCAATGTTTTTTTGGTCACAATACCATCAATATTCAACAGCATTATCGTTTTTGGTTGTTGTTTTTTTTTGGCTTTAAAATCACATTTTAATTTAATTATATCCATTTTTGGTTTATATTTTAATAAAACATGTGTAAAATAAAATGATTTGGTTTTTTGTTTTATTTAAAATTGACATGGTGTTTGTTCATTTTTGTGTTATAATTGTTCAACTTCCAGCCGCTAGATGGCAGCAGTCATTAGCTTCTCTTCAGCCAAATGAACAAAGAAATATGTTAGATCTAATTACCAATTATGAGATACGATACAGCAACTTGTAAAGCTGATATTTAGACAAACGTTGTTGTCAAAACCAATGAAAGCCGTTGGGTTTTGGTCAAGAGTCATGAGGTCTGCCCATGTTTAAACACCAGTCTCAAGTACTAGGGCAATATTACATATATTCTTGTTCCTACAGTATCGCAATATATCACAACGTTATCCCTGTATTGTGACATGTATTATATGAACAAATTATTGCCAATACACATACCCTAGAGTCAGCCACTTGATATTATGAAAGTATTGTAAGGCGCACTGTTAGGTTACAACTCAGCACACTGTTTAAGCTTGTGGTTAAGCTTAAATACATTTATTAAAAAATTACTTTATCTATTTTGAAAGAAAACACAAACATGATTCAAGAGTAATTGATATGATTTAAGAATGTATTTCATTATAGTCTGAGTATAAACTATAAACTAAAAGAGGAGAAGAAAAAAGGAAAAAAGAAGCAGACTGATGATGAATACCAGGTATTAATGCACCATTCAACATCATTAATCCTCCCACACTCAATGTGAATTGCAGCATGTGGAGGAAAAAAAAAGTAATTCTCCCTCTATCCATAATAAGCTCGATGGAATATGACAGGATGAGAACGCTTGGCTTATTTATAGACTAAATTAGAGTTGTTTTACCAGTTGAGTGCCTTAATGCTGTTTCAGAAATCATAGAGGACTATTTAGAGATCATAGAATTATGGTTTTTAATTTGGCAGGAAAAGTAATCAAGGCATTCCATCAAAAAGAGATTTGGCATACTTAGATGTAGGACAGGGAAGTACACAGAGAAATGTTTTCTTTGCCTTCATAAATAACTTGAAAGCCTTGTAGTTTTAAATGAAACAATCAGATATTAATAAAACAAATGTGACCTGAATAAAGTCAGTTCTAACAGGGTTTTACATATTATCTAATCTCAACAGGGATTTACATAGTATCATTATAGGCCAAACATGTCCAATGAAATAAATAAAATGCATTTTAAAATGTGTTGGATACGCTATTTAATTAACAGCAAATAGTACAGAACATAATACTCTTCAAATATAAATTATTATACATTTGAATAAATACAAAATCAATTGAGTATTGTAAAGTTTAAATCAAAGAAAGATACAAGTCGTTAAGTAATATGGTTTCAGGGGGATCTGCCCTCCAACCACGACCCATAACTCCACCCCCACCATTGTCTTATCAGTGGAAACCCCCTCAACGAGGTTCACATGCCAGTGCAGGAAAAAGGATCATCATTTAACTGCTACACAAACATCTGGTGAAAGGTGAGATAAACAGTCTTTCCCTTAAAAGAGCACAGAACTTAGCTGACAAAAACATTTCAGCATCATTTGCAGTGTCGCCCTGCTAAATAAATGTCAATATCATTTTGGAGAAAAGGAGTGTAGTTGTCATCCGAACTAAGCTGTGAAACTCTAATCGATCCAACTAGGGGAGGACAAGCAAATGATGATGCGTACTTAAGCACATCTTTCCATTTGGAAAATTAATCGCTGCAAGCCAGGCTTTTGGCAGAGTCATTTTGAATAGGAAAAAAAATCCAATCTAATCAAAAACATTGTTAAAAACACATAACTGTTCACAAAACAGCAACCTCCAATCATAATGCAGCGGACTAGATAAATACCAAAAAAATAATTTATTAATGGAGGTTTCGTGGGATATGATAAAAAAGACAACAAGATCTGTGTCCTACACACACTGTAGAGGTTATGTGGGGGTACGGTGCTTAGAATAGGTGAAAAGCACCGTGCCTGCGTATGTTTGACGCCAAAAGTCCAGCACGATTGATTAGAGCGTGTCCTGTTTAAGCACAGTACACTTCCTGAGCTCAGTACCAGCAAAGAGGGGGTCACTTGTGCACTGAACCAGTTGGTACGGCGCCAAATCCAAGAGACAACTAATCGTCTATGGAGACTTGGCTGCATGTCCACCTGTATACTGTCTATCAGGCCAGAGGGGTAACCTCAAGCAACCCTGGTGAAGAAAGGGTTCAGACGAGGTCCCGCACGCCAGGACAGGATTATTGTTACGTGCTAATTAAAGATGCCAATTAAAGTGACGACAGCCTGGGATCCCTGGTCCAGGTGTGAGCTCTTCCTAGGACATGTTTATTCAACGATGACATAATCAGCCTTGAATTTAGAGAAGTGTAAAAAAAAAACTTCCTTCTTTATTGCAACTGACATGATGGAACATGCTTATACATCAAGTATTCAGGTCTCTATCGGTCGTAGGGTTCAATAATTGTACACTAGTTATATAGTAGACTATTTGTCAAACCTTTATGTGGTTCATTAAATAATGCATCACTTTCTTTGTTATTGGAATGTAATCCATCATTAAATATTAACGACTTCTCGTTTTTAAATGGCAGTCAAAATTTCATTTTTTAATTAAATAAGTAAGATATTAAGAGTGCAATTTTATCCTTAACCTTTTCCAGTTATACATGAATGTAACATTGTTTGTGTCCATTAATAGATATGACGTTCAAAGCCTGGGATTCACATCAATAAAGTAGCAGTCGTCACAATACTGTCTACTTAAATACCAGTATACCTTTGAGGATTATGTTAAAATTGGGGATACAATAAAATGTGAAGAATAAACAGGAGTCATTTCTAGAAAACATGGCAGGCAGCCAAAGGGAGAGAGTGGCAGTGATGCGAGTGCTTTAGCAGTCACAAAACCTCCAACATAATCCTACTCCTCCCGAGGGAAACTTATTTATAGCTGCACATATTTTTAACCTACTTTCCTCCTAAATAATAAGCCAAAGTGAGGAGTGAAGAATGCGGCTGCCTGGAGCAGTTTTGGGGAAAGAATCATGGCGGCCTGAGCAAGACCCAACTATGCAGCACAAATGTGGTGATTACAACACAAAAGTGTGTGTTTTTTCTGTGCTTGGTGGTAACAATCACATTGTAAGCTACAAAGTGATTATGCTAAAAACCTTTATGAATGCTTTTAGATCCAAAAGTGATTCTTAATGAAAGAGAAACCTATTCCATTATACAGCTTCTTTAACACATATTCAAAAGTCTCCACCGAACTTGTGACTGCACTGCATCATTTTCCCTGTAGGCAACACTGTCTGGAGTTAATGGCCATTTATTGCAACCGTTTTACAGAAGTTAATATATTCCAATAGAAAGATACATTTTATCCATTTATCTCAATAGGGAAAATTGCAAAGTAGAAGCGGTTTACAGCATAAAGACAAAGCAATGCAGAAAAAAGACAAACCTGTTTCTTGCGAAGCTTGCAGATCTGCTGTTCCACCATGGTAATCTCCCGGTCTACACGGTCCATGTTCTGGATCAGCTCCTCTTTAGAAAAGCGAGCTGGGACCAGGTTCAGGTCAGCATCGATGTGAACTGGGCTGACCGGAGAGATTGGCTCTAGTTTTCCCATGCCACCTCCACGATCCTACAAGTGGTTAAACATAAAGAGATGTGGATTAATAAGCAAGTCTTAATAATAATGTTTTGATAATGTACATCTGGTTAAAATGATTAGCAACACACAGTACGCGTTTTGTTGTGCGACAAAAAGTTGGCAGTTCAAATCGTTTTGCAGCTTCATGGCCTTGTTATGTTGGCTGTGCCCGTGCCAGCGGATGCTGTGGCACCGTTGTCAACAAAGACTGCCGAGTTGCCAAAGGCAGTTAGTTCACCAGGCGAAAAACTGAATAAGCAAAAAATCCTTCAGGGGAATGTTATCCAAAAACTACCATTATAGTTTTGTTTTTCGTTGATCCTAATAACAGGAAAAGAGAAACTTAAAATGAGTTTCTTTTGTTTAAGTCTGAACAATGTATAGAATAAATGGAAACATATGGCTCTACCTAAAGGGGAAGCTTCTATATTTCACCCTAAGTGGACTTTATCTTCACAAAACAGCTTTCCCACTGAGCCGACAACACTTGCCTGGTTACTGTTAAAGTAGCTAGGATGCCACTTCAGCTCAATGACAAAACTGAAACTCAAAACTTTATGTTAGGGATGGCAGGATAATCAATTGCATTACTTGATATATAACATAATACTCTTCCTGAGGTAACTAAGTGGGTTAATTATACATACTACACACAATATCACCACGTTTGGGAATTCCGTTTTTATTAATACATAACCGGCAATTTTAAATAGGCCAAACTCTCCTAACCGTTTTCTCTGCAGTTAAAAGTAGACTGTTTTTTTATGATTTCCTTAGTAGTCAACCTTTTTATAGTGTTTGAGCAATGTAAGCTATCACTGAAACCCTGCTGGCATATTGCTTCACACATCTAGAGAAACAGATTACTCATCAAAAAGGTCAGTCCATGAGTACAATAAAGTTGCTTAGTAGGTATAATAATTAATGCTATAATGAGCAATGACAATGTCGGATACACGGAATAGACTCGTCCTAGACCTAAAAATTTAACTAATGATGCATTATATTATTATAAGTCTGTCTAAGCAGAAAACAAATATGGGATAAAGGGGAATTTGATAGCATGACAAAATGATGGTGGTGAAAGTTTCCCTGCAGTTGTGTGCCCTTTGCTCTGTTCTGTTGTTGTAAACAGTGCAGAAGCACATCCACAGCTACGACACCTGTGACAAAGTACATGAAAAGGTCACAGGCTGATGGCCAAGCCCATGGCCCAGTCAGGCTTACAGCTAGCTTGCCCCCCGATGACCCAAGTAGCCATTCGGGACATTCCAAAACATGATTTTTTTTTCTCAATACTCTGCAACACATTCATGTGGTTGTGTTCAGTCTGCAAGAACAAGCTTGATTCTTTCACAGTCTTCCTTTAACAAACAAGGGTTTGTCATTTTTCTTTACCTCAATAAGGTTGTCTTGTGTCTGAGGTTGCATCAGAACAAACTATTCTTCCATCATTAGCAAGGCTTGTCGTGTCAGCTCAAGTCATGGGATTGTGTAACTGGGATGTTCATGTGTTGCATTTTTTCCCTACGTCCTGAACTAAAGACAATTGTTTATTTTAGCACTTAAAACATGTGGTTTCGATAATCTATAATAACCTTACTTAATTCCCATCAGTGAGATTTGTAAGTTCCCCTTTTGACGTGACCTTTGTCACGTATCTTTTGTCGCAATGGTGTCACGCATGATTACATATGACAAGACTTACATAATGTGTTTACAACCCTCAAGAACTGCTGGTATTCTTCACATTCCACCACAGGCACCCGAGATTCAATATTTTACTTCTGTCCCCTCTTGTTACTCGCAGATCAATTCCTGCTCTCTCTGCCGTCTTCCCAGTCTAGCAGTTTGCGACGCTCTGGTGTCGGGAACACTTCCCCATCAGAAGCTCTATGCTGCGAGCGACTCGTTTTGATCTGAGGTTCACACAGTTTCATCCTCAGTCTTTTTGAAATCTAGGTCAGATCTATTATTTATTAATTGCAGTTTCACAACTCCATGTCCTCCCACTGCAGCTCAAGCTTGGCAGACAGGCAAAAGCTTTCACTATCATTTCTGGAAAGGTCTGTCTCATAATGCTACTAGTACTTCTGAGGAATAATTTGACAAAATAATGTATATAACATAAGTGCCCTCATCATCAAAGAGGAACTGCCATCAAAGCATGTTTGTGTTAAGTCGCAAACTTAAACAGTTTCCCCTTTTTGAGTATATGGAGTTAACATATATTATTTATTGATGTATATTTAAAGAAGGAGTTTTTTTTTTACCAGTCAGCTTATGAAACTGGCTGGGGCCGTATCTGGCAAATTATTTAGTAATAAGTATTCTACAAAAGAAATTGGGATTCAAATAAAACACACCACTTGGTTAAAATACACAAATGAAAACGGGAGATTTGACTTTGAATGGATTACCAATTGGTTTCCTTTCACAAAGAAACAATCTTATTTTAAAGAGTAAACATGACGGTGAAAACATTACAGCCAACTTCAATATGTATTTTTGTTGGATGATCCAAATACCTTACAGTAAGAATGTAAAAATTACAGTAAGAAGTGTTCCAGGAAAAAAATAAATATTTGTTCAGGCTTTTCCTTGATTTTCTGGAACTCCTGTTGTGTTATCAGTTTTATCTTGCCCTTTAAAGTATATACTTTATTGAATATTGTTTAAGCGCTTTGTGACCCTGGTCTGGAAAAGCGCTATACAAATAAGAATTACTTACTTACTTACTATGGTAATATAATTTTAATAAACCAGCCGCAAATTCAACAGTATTCAATAATAGAAAACTACTTTGTAGTTAAAAGCCGTGGGGGCAAAATGTTATTATTCAAAATCAAACTAACAATTACTCAAGGCAGAAAAATATTGTTAAAAAAATAAGTATGTAAACAAGTATTTTTTTAAACACCTCTGGTGTTTATCTACTTATCCTATTTGTGTGTGGCAAATACTCTGAAGGGGAATGTTATGTGCGTGACATGTACTTCAAACAAAATCTATGATGAAATTTACATTGGTGTTTAATCTTGTTCTGACGTGAAAAACAACCCGTGTATGCATTTTTTTTACATCAACTGTATTTAAACATCATAAACTGCTTTGGATCATATTGCTAGCTGGATGACTTGTAGCATGAAAAGATTTAAATCATAAGCCATGAGCCTTATATTGACAAACTAACCTTATTCAAGTCCTCAGCTGCACCCAGAGGAAGATGCTGACGGTGGGTCGAGGCTCTCAGAAGGGACTCTGATCCAATATCCAGCCGTGGCCTTTTGATCTCGGCATAATCCACTTCTGATTGGCTGTTGGGCTCCGACAGATAGATGTGCTCGTAGCGTATATGCTGCTCCTGTCCCCTGTAGAGCCAACAATCACAATTCAATTAGAACATGAGGAAAATAATGTAACTCTACGTTATGTATATAAGATCAATGTCATGTAAATAAAAAGCTATGCTGACATGAAACAAATGCTACATAATTGATAATGAAAAACCTTTTTTTTTTTAAGAAAATGGTACCTATGGACTTGGAAAACAAGCCGGCATCACACATGACTATTCTAGGTACTGAGTGAGACATCATGTTATTTCAAGACATTTTTATGTCCCACAAAAGCGATTAGGGATATAAAACATACTACTTGATTTACTACTAAATAAGTATTTGTATTAGCACTGCACTTTATTTCATTCCTGCACCGACTGAAGAAACGTCACAATGCTGTCATGCAACCCTGGACCGCTGAATAAGTGCAGTTCTTGTACAATTTGTTTGTACCACTCCAGCCTATAATGGCCCAGAGGTAGCCGGCCAGGAGCTGAAGAACATACAAAGCAGATTCTTGGTGTGCAGTCGCAGCTCATGATGTTAACTGCTTTTAGATCTGGGGAAGTTTTACGACCCCTCTGCTAAATGGCTCTCTGTTCTCACCGAGGAAATGCTTTTCTGGAGCCTGCCCTGGAGGCAGATGCCAGAATGTCAGTAAATTCTCTGCCCGTGTCAAAATGGAAGTGGCTCATGACAAGACGACAGAAAACACAACCGTAATTGCTGGTGCGGGCCCACAATGGCTTAGTGAGTGGTTTCTTTGTGGAGCAAAGAACACGGAACCCCAAATGTGTTACAGTTTCGGCAGAGCGGTGAAATTGGTACCATATTTATCACAGTAATTGCATAACAAGCACATAGAAATCCAGTACAGTGGAATTTGCATGACCTACTTTGACACAGTAAAAAAAAATACAACAAAAGTTTTGAAGAATCATGATTCATATACATCATGACTAGACACTTGGGAAAAAAATGTAATCGGTTTTGGGAATCATCCACCATTAGCGTTTTCATGAATAACGTTCCAGATGGTTCTGTGTAACATTCCATCTGGGCTTCAGGTTACTGCGCCTATTCCTTCAAAACACTTTCCATCCCACACTTCCTCATCTACATAGATGACTGCTGCTTACATAATCCTAACATCAAACTATACTCTCGACGCCCAAGACCTCTCTCCTCTTCCTCAGTCACTCCTCTTTTCCCTCTCTTCCTCCTGTGAACATGCAGTATAATCTGATCCCTCGGGAGGATTTGTCTGGCGGGTTAGAGAAAGGGATGAAAGGAGGTGTGATGCAGAAGATTGCAGAAGAAAGAGGCAACGCAACATAAACGACCTGCAACAGCTCCCCTGGATTCTCTCAGATTATACTCAGTCAAGAGATTTTTTGGTTTAGACAGCAGCGTTATTGCAACATTTACATGTGAAGTAGGGCGTATGATGGGAAAGACCAAAAGAGGATTATTCTACATATATTAAAGAAAGAAAATATATCCTGGTCAATAGAGGAAACCTTAAGATAGTTTAAATTAAGTCAACTGCCACGATCTTCTTCAAGTGTGAATGATGAAGCACTTACATCAAGATAAAAAGCCCTATAATATTTTCATTTACACACATCAACACAAATATTTTAAGCATTCTTAATCGTGTAGTTCAGGGTTATTCAACTTAAAACCTGCTGGCCAGAATTGGGGAACAGGCACCAGGAAGTATAACGTGAGGAGACATTTGGCTGTTGCTATTTCAATACATAAGTGCTAAACTGTTAATAACATTTTGTTTATTTTTGTTCCGTTTGCCTAACATTTAACAGGAAATAGTGGTAAAGTGGTTAAACAGCCCAAATTCTTGACATCATAATTTAGTATAGAATAGTCCTGGTCAGGTTTATGATTAACAATGTATGCATATTGATTCGAAATGAACATTTTTGAAACGATGGTAGGCAATACTAATTTAGCTATATTTAAAAATAATTGTAATCAATCAAGTTAAATACTGTTCAAAATCCACTTGCATTTAGAAGAATGAGATAACCTCCTATATGTGTTGCATATATATTTTTATATACATAATACATAATAATATACATAATATAGTATACTTGTAAACTTCATGAATTAAAAAAAAAAAAATCATGAATGTAGATGACTTGGAGCCAAAAAATAATAATTGCTGCACTTGTTCTAACAGGATAAATGTACCCGTGCCATTAAGCCTTCTAGCATGTTTTGATATCTTTCCTTGCAAAAATAAACAATCCCAAACATTATTAGGATATTTGTTGAAATACATAATAACCGTAATGACTGAGTTAGGAGTCAAAATTACTCTTCTGGTGAAAAATTGTCCATTAGTTAATTATTTTAATATATCAATAATATTTCTTCAATTGACTGTTCATCTGAAGTCTATCCATTCAGACTTGAACTGCAAGACACCAAAGTAAAATAAAGATCTCTGAAGTGCCAAACAAAAGTGTATTTTCCATTTAATATGCAACGCTTTGAAGTGTTTCAAAGGGAAAAGCAAATGACGTGGTACCAAAATAACAACAAGATATCTAAGCTGATTGTCTCCAGTAAGAATGATGTTATTCACAAGAACGAGGCATCAGATGCCAAATACTACTTGGAGAAATATTAGATATACACAAGCGGACTCACAAGGCCAATATTGTGCCTGGCGGCCTTCCAAAAAGACATGCTACTAATAGTTTATAGATTGCCTCAGACGTCTCTTGTCGACAATGAGATTTCCTTTTTTTTCCCTTTTTTATTGTGTGCCTCTTAAGTGCTGGAGTAACCTGGCTGATTTCAGACTGGAAGGAAGAGGCGGATAGCAGTCGCCAAGAGTTTGAAGTAAATTGCACAACGGAGTAATGATTATACTGTCCCAAACCTGTGATTTAAAGCATTTAAAGCAAGAGCTCAATTACATCATTTCTCCTCACTATTGTTGACACGGCAAATGATTCAAAGCTTAATTAGAGATAAGTAAATGTTAAATGAGAACGCACACAAGGATAGCTGTATAGTTAAGAGAAGCAAGCTCGTGGAGAATTTTCAGGACATGCATAGACGGTCACGTTAGAGAGAGAAGAGAATGGAGGCCTGCCAAGGCCAGTGTGAGCTATTCAGAGTCGGAGTGAGAGCTGGAAATAGGGACTTCAAACGCACCTCTAAAGAGAGACTGAAGGCTTGACATACTCGGCTGAAAGCTTCTCAACTTCAAGACAACTGCCAGCAAGTTCAGCACTTTACGTAACACTCCACAAGGAAAGAGACTTCACTTCTACTCTTTTGAATAGTTATCATTATTGTAACTCCCTCCACTCACCCTTTCTCCCCCATAATCTCACAGTCTTAAAGTCAGTGAATCTTTCCTGCCCGCAGATTCACCTGCTCTTGTCCAACAGCCACTTGTTGATTTTATTTCTCACTACTCCCATCAAAAGTGCTACATATTTGTATGCCAAACTTGAATTATCTTTACGACCTTATTACCAGATTCAGGACATTTTCATCCACTTATGTTGAAAAAAAGGAAAGGGAATACAATATATGCATTTAGTAAGCCTGTTTTTGCTTTAGACAACAGTGACAACATTTGTTTTCATCTGTCCAGTTCTTTGAAGTGAAGGGGACTGTAGGAAAATAAACTACTGACAAAATAAAATATATTCCCAATTTAGAGGAAACTGTTTGTCTTTCTCCTTGTGAAGACAATACCTCTTTCTGAAGGTTAAAATAATATTCCTTCCCCATTCAAGATGGCTAAAAATACACATTTGAAAATAAACTCCCGTCAAAGCTAATCTTAATCAGCAGAAGGGTCGTTTTTTTTTTGCCACGTATCCTTTGTGAATCATGCATTATTCATTGGCTGCACATAAATGATTCAATGCTCATCAGGACTCATCCTCAAAAAGGCATCCGTATATAAATAATAAAACAACGCAAGTATGTACAAAACCGGCCCCTCCAAAGACAAGGTGTGAGGAAGAGTATTTGTTGGTCGATTGCGTGGAAACCTATTCAGCAGCAGAAAAAAGCATTTTGAAGCAAATTACACAATTACTGAACACTTGGAAAGGGTTAACTGATGGAGCTTTGGTAAATGTTTTATAATCATATCGAGTCCATACTCAGAGGAAAGGTAAAATTAAATTAAAATATTGCTATTCTTTAAAAAGGGGTGGCTGTTGGGAAAAGAAAGAAGCAACGTTTTATTTACGTTCAACCGGTAAGCAAGGTTAAAAACAGGCTGTAGATTAAAGTTTAAACAAACATAAACACATGGTTAAGCAAATGCTTAAATCCATCAATCCACAGCGTATAATTGAAGACAAAAGCAGGATTTCACAAGCAGCACTTCACAAATGAATGTATTACATTAATAATTATTGGTCAGTGTAACATTACATTCGAGTTTAATCTTGTTCTCAAAATTTACATTGCAAACTTACTTTTCATGTGTCACCTTGTATGATTAAGTCAAAGTGGTTAGAAATGTATAAAGAAAAAAAAACACCATATACCTCTCATTCCCAGGCTGGAACTCCAGGAGTAAGGAGGGTCGGCGGCGATGTGGCTGTGCGAGATGAGAGCTGTAGTCCCTGGCATGAGGAGAGTGGTAGTCAACCAGCCCCACTTCCTGGAGAAGAGGAGATGAGGAAAGAAAAGGTTTAGGTTCAAGAAATCCCTCCAGGCGGACACTTTATTTACTTGTCGAAAGGGAAAACCACACAAAACAACTAACTCCCTCTGAGCCCCAGCGTTGTTTAATCACGTAAATCCAATCTATTTCTCTCCGTGGCATCAACACTCCTGCGGCTTCTAAGCCGCCCTCTCGCAGCAGTGGTGCAACACCTGAACTTTTGCAAACCTGTATCTTTTCAAAACAGGATTTCTGCCAGTCAAGCCTAATCTGCTCATGAATGTGATGACAAGGGGGAGTGGTGGGATAAGCCACAGGTGCAGCTGTGGGGAACAAAGATGGGGGGGGGGGACAAGGGGTGGGAAACCTGACTAGAAAGTGAGTAAGGGAACCCCTTCTTCATCGAGAGGCACTTTTGTAAAGACAGACACTTTCCTCTTGGAGGATAATCATGATAATTAGGTGTTAGTGGTAACGGAGGCCGTAATGTGCCTCCTTAAGGACAAGACGGACATCAAACTTAAACATCTAATGAGGAAAACCGTGGGCTGACGGCGCTAGTGAGGAATGTGTATGTTGAGAAAACACCAAGGAAAGCCCAGGGTCAGGCCCTCTCAAGAATCACCACCTTGGTCCTAGTGTCAATCTTATTTTTCCATTAAAATTGAGTAGTATTATTTTTGCTATGGTTTTTTTTACAGTTCAATTATTATGGTATCTTTAAAAAAGTGATGTTGGAAAAAAGGATATATATATATATATATATATATATATATATATATATAATACATCTAAACAGCACCTTTCATTTAAGATATAATATAAATGCATATATAAATGTATAAATAAACATATATACAGTACATGTGAAAGCGGACATGAAAGTGGAAGACGCTGCAAGTAAAATTGCAAGAAATGGTCACATAAATTAATGTCTTCAAGGCTCATATGATAAGGAAGTACCTTTTTGATTTGAGAACAATGTTTTTTTTCATTCTTTCATTATTTTTAGGAAAAAAATGGCTGTGTATACATTTTTATTTGGGGTTTGTTGTGATTAAATATCCAACATTTACAAATAACTACAGGAAGAAAAAAAAAGCATCACATTTTGTTTTCCGTCTCAAAGCTGCAGGCTATAGACCGAGAGGCCAAAAGACTACAGTGCTGTAAAAAGCTGGTGCAGATCAGCGCTAGGTTCCTCACCGTGTGTGCCCTTTGTAGCTGCAGTGGGAGCGAGGCGGGGTTTGGCAGGTGCCTGGTGTCCACTGTCCTGCGGGCAGGCGGCACGGACTGGGGATGGGAGGACATGCTGACACAGCCTCTTCCTTTAGGAGCAGGAAGTTGGCAAGTTTGGAGAACAGGTGCCGCACATTATCGGCGCTTTATTTCAGCCAACCTGTGAGAAAACAAGAGGAAAGAATGTCAACTTTTACCCTTTATGATGAGACATAACAGGAAGTACTAAATATATGCTTGAACAGCTGTAAAATTGACTCATCTATTCAGTTGGAAATAGAAATTTCAAAACGGTATCTACTTCTACAAGGCCACCAAATAAATAACCATCTCCTGCAGCTGCTTCTCTGAATCCTTCCTTTATTAATAGATAAGTAAGTAAGTAAGTAATATTTATTTATATAGCGCTTTTCGTACGACTGTCTTCATCGACAAAGAGCCGCCACATTAGGAGCGCTGCGACTGAACTAACACTAATAAAAGTGTGAAATTTAAAAACAACAAATGGAATAATTACACCACAACAAGATAAGTCACTGTTCAAAGTCTCAATCAAAGCTTCTTTGGTAATCCATAAAATAATGTTGAAATACTTATTATTATAATTAACTCTATTTTTTTTTCTAAATGTTCCGCCCAGCCCATTTAGTGATAAAATGTGCCTAAACCGGTACCATTGTCACTTAACGCAGATTGATTTCATTGTGCAAATATTTTTATATAATGCATTTCATTAGTAATGTAGTATTTCATCTATATTCTCCGTAAATGGCAGGTATTGTCAGCCGCAGGCCATAATCACATGTGGTAAGGGAATGATTGGAGTCATTGGAGACGTTGTGTGCAGCCAAGAGTACCAGTCTCTATTGTCATTGTGTTTTTTTTATGCTACACAATGAGACACTATCCTCGCAGACACAAATGTCCCTTTAATTCAGTTGCTAAATAACGCACACTACGAATGACATGTGTCAGTAGTTTTGCTCTGTCAATAAAAAGAAGACACTTGTTTGAAAAAACTTCAGTAAAGTGTTACTTACTAAGTCATATTTGTAGAGCTCTTTTCTAGACCAGGATCACAAAGCGCTTAAACAATCAAAACAATACCCAATAAAATATAGTCTTAAAGTGTCAAGACACCACCAAGACAAACACAGGAGTCTCAGAGAATCAAGAATAAAGCCTGTTGATTATTGTTATCAGAGAAAACTGGTAATAAATTATACGGGCCAACAAAAGGCGGTAAAAGAGACTCATCTTTGATAAACGCCCAGCTTCTGGGAAGAAGCACACAAGTCTAAAGGCGGTGACAAGATCGTCTGCAGACCAAAAAAAAAAGTGAATCAAGATGTGAGGGCCAACACAATACTAGAGCATTGACATAAACTCTGGAGCAGAAGGGGCCTTCCAGACTAGAGGCTAAACACATGCACTGGCACTGATACAAACGCCCACAGGCAGGTTGCTGGATTGTTGCCAAGTCCTACAATGAACTCGGTCACCTCGTGCTCTCACTCCAGCGTTCCTTTCCTCCTCTTTTTTAACTTCACTCTTCGCTGCAGAGTACAGTGGGCCTCTGCCTTCGACTGTGTGAGCCAATAACTCATTCCACTACACCCCTGAATTCTCATTCCATTTTAGGAACAGCAGTGGAAATACAAGCACCGGACCAGACAGGCAGGCAGAGCAGGAGGTGGATAAAGGGTGATAAAACTACAGGACCGCAGACTGGCTATTGCCATCATTGTTTACTACTATTGGAGCATTTGCAGGGAACGACGCAAGAGAAAGTGCTGAATTATTTAGACCACAGACCAAACAACATAAAATGACTTGTATCGGGGGCACTAATCACAAACCCGTAGATCGCATTACACCAACTTTGCACCGGCGATATGTCTTATATGACAACAACAATGCATAGAGGATCAAACTTCAATAGCTGCTGACCTTGATCTAGTGTTACGAGACATTATTTAATAACCTTGTGTCATCGAAAAAAAACTACAAGATAAAAAGTTTCTCTTGCAGCATACTTCAAGCCTCCAAAAAATAGGGGATGATAAACGCAACAATAATGCATTCGTGAGTGAAAAAAGGGTTGTCAGGTGTTGGCATCAGGTCAGAGTCTTTTTCAAGCTTTTTCGTGTGATCTTTCAAAGTCTGTCCAGTTGGCCGGAGCAACAAAGAGAGTCGATAATCAAAGTTCACTTTGCTCAGCTATGACGAGTTTACTGCTGAAGCCAGAGTTTGATTAGATAGTACTAAGTAAGTAAGTAAGTAAGTAAGTAATGGTTATTTGTAAAGCGCCTTTCTAGACCAGGGTCACAAAGCGCTTGAACAATCAACAACAATACACAGTTAAAACTATATACTATAAAAGGCAAAGACACACAAGACAAACACAGGAGTTCCAGAAAATCAGGGAAAAGCCTGAACAAATAAGAATGTCTTAAGATGTTTCTTCTTTTTTTTTAGAATCCCTTATTAGTCCCGCAAGGGGAAATTCGGTAGTGCTTTTTACAGCCATTCACACATACTGATGTGAGTAGGCTGCACATTTGCGCCAAGTCTACCATCAGGAGCTATCAGGGTAAAGTGTCTTGCTCAGGGACACAACGACACAAGCTTGTCTGGAGCTGGGATTGAACCTGTAACCTTTTGGACTGCAGGCAACCACTCTACCATCTGAGCTATGTCGCTCCTTCTTGAAGGAGTCAGTAGATCCAACAAATACAGAGGGAGAGGAAGATCGTTCCAAACTTACAGTTACCATTAACGCAGCAATATTGTTCACTAAAAAGATAATATAGGATCATTATACAAGTTTCTGATGTCAGCAGATCCACACCATGTCTAATGATGCAGATCTTATATGGCCCAGCCCATATGGAGACATTAGGCGGATCTGTACAAATTCCTTTGGATCCACAAGAATCCAGCATTGTCTGCTGCTGGAACCACATGTTTTTAAAACCAGAGTAGATACATTTGAAATGCCTGCTTCATTTCCATGGCTGTACGCCTGAGCGATTTGGAAATGATGATGTGATACCGCCGTATTCTCTCATCATCTTTTTCATCAGTCAATGAATAAAAATAAGAGCAGAACAGAGGAGTCTGATTCTGCAGCAGCGTTTGAATTATGGAGATATAAATACAAAAGCGTTGGCGATTCTTTTAATTAAAATGCAAGCAATTGTGAACACAGACCGCAGTGCAGCAGTTAACAGTTGATTTGTGATAAAGGTTTTTAATATTCTGCTCAGCACGTTGAAAAAGGTGAAAAATATTATTTCAATGAATTGGAAAGTCGTGCTAGAAACTGCAATGGCAACACTTTCAGAAAGTCATTGGTTAAACGCATCTAAATAAGAAAAACCATTTGAATTAGCCTGAGAAAAACATCAGAAGTTTATAAAGCAAAGGCAGAGAGAGCCGAGCTCAGAATGGGGGGCTGCCAGGACTCCGAGTCTAGGAATGTGGCACCCTGTCATGTCTTATAAGGATTTATCTCCCGGGAGCCTCATTACCAAAGGGCCTCGTACAAGGAGGCTCATGATCGCCTAACCATTCACTCACTCACAACAGTGAGTTCCTCACCAAGACTATACACCCATGCAAACACCAAGCTCATGGGTGGCCGAATTCATGTGAGAACAGTATCATTGTGTATATGCTGCTGACTTCTAGACATATTTGCAGTTTTGTCAAACATCAATATGAGTCAACTTCCATTGTCTGGCTAGAACATACGGCCATTCTCCTGTACACGTATGTTATGTCGGGTTCAGGCTAGAGGCTCTTGTTGTATGTCATATTATCACGGACAGGTGAGTATACTTGCTTACAAGTTTATATTGAAAAATATCATATTTCACCATTTGTCTGGAACAAAGGGAATAAAAGTAAATGTTAATCTCTCCTATTTTTTTAATGAGGAGATGTGTGAGTGGTGCATGCATGGAGGTTTAAGGTGATTCAAGGGTGTGTGAATGTAAATTTTAAAAATAATAATCAGCTGGAATCATTTCAAAGGTTAAAAAAATATTTTTGAGTAAGCACTTGTAGTTGGTTAGTATTTATTTGGAGTAAAATGATCAAAAACATGTTTCTTTCCATCCTAGATTTTCTTTTACACTATTCCTCTAATGGGCTAGGGTCGGGTAATCATGACAAAATTAAAAGGATTCTTAAATTTGCTCGTAAAGCTTTTTTTTTGCTCTAAAATGCTTAGATTTCTAAAATGTAAACGCCAAAAATGCAAGATTATTGACCATTCTTAGAAGCACCGTCTCCTTTTTTCAGAAGCCAACAAAAAGAAGTGATGATTCATTTAGTCATTTAATGGCACAGTTCTAGCCAACCAACTGTATAAAATATTATATTCTGAAATGTCAAAGGGAAAATCAATAGGAAATTCACTCGCTGCTATTAGGGGACTCGGCTGAACTCTAACCACTAACCAAAAAGGAATGTTTGTGAATGAATTACTAAGAGGGAAGAAACAGGTGACATAATTATTGCCTCGTGACAGCTTCATGGATGGTGCGACCTCTGGCACGCACAAGTCTTGCACAATTACACACAGCTATTAACCTAAAACGGTAAAAAGAACTCCCGAGTACCTCGAGTCGATCATGCATCATCCCACTTTACACTTTCAGACAGGAAGTCTGCGATCACAAGACTGCAGTGTGAAGAGCGTGAACACCGGCAGTTAACTTAGCCTTGATTGCAGCGTTTACCAAAGAAACGGCAACAATCCTCAAACACCCTTTACATACATTCTACAGTGTCTCTAAATGACAGACCCATTATTCATAACAACTGGAGTAGAGCTCAAGGAAGAAAACATCACTTAAAGCAGCAAAGGGTTTGGACTGAGCATGTCGACAGAAATGTAATTACTAACTTTCAATTATTACTATGGGAAATACGTATTGTTTTATCCAAGTATAATGGCGTTTTTTCTAAAACGCAATGACCAGGACCTCCGCTCATAATCCAAATAAATATTCCAGACTTTGGAGAGACATTTTTAAAACTCAACATCTTAACTCGACGTTTTATGACTAGATAAAACATCCATGTTTTGTATAATAATATGATATTATAATTATAATAAAACATATTATATAAAAATGAAAAATCCCTCCAGTAATATCATTTTCTTTGCTATCAGCAGTTTGTTTTATAAAAACTTAGCTTACACGGTTGTGTGCCTTGGAGAATACTTAATAAATTAGAAAGTTATAAAAAATGTTATACTTTCGAAGGTCTTCAAAGGAGTGTTTCATAATTTAAAACTTGCATGCCTTCCAGATTGTGCAGTTAGGTGTATAACCTTGGCTTTTCTTTAGTTATTTAAATGCAAAACATCAGCAAAAAGAGGTTAAATTCTATGAGCGCAAAGGGAATATTGTTCTACTCTACAACCTTGAATCCAAATACTAATGTGGGAGCAGCCAACTGGCTTTCTGCAACGTCAGGAAATTCTTGTCGGAAAAGAGATTGGACATACAACAAATAAAGAAGGGCTGACGGTCACAGCTTTGTCATTAAATCCATCACATTTCATTCATTTTATTCCAGGTCAACATGACTTTTGTTGAGAGCGCACTCCACTGACATGGAACATAGAAGGTTACTAGAGCAGGGTGGTTATTTACAAATAAGTACGGCATGTAAATACCTCACCGGGAAAAGAGTGAGATAAAAAGACCGATGCATGCTTGGCCAGATGCGCCTCTCTGATTGCATCCACGCGAGCCAGCAGAGCAGCTATTGGATTTCCTGGATGTTACCTAAGGCTGTCGCTCACAGCAACACTGATGTTATGCAAGCCGCCCCGTCCCCCTGCTGAGTGGTGGTTGAAGAATGGGTTTCTTACCAACGATGAGAATCTGTCACGGTTGCACATGAGCCAAAACACATACGTCAGTCAACGAATGAGGGGAAAAGTCTGTTGATAAAGATGTGAATGATGATAAAAGTTAAATAGTACAACCCATGAGAAAAACTAAAAGTAATTTTAACTAAGGATATGGAACATTTGGCTAATTCCTCAAAAGACGACCGTTATATGTGCATGAGTGGCTTTATTTATGGATTCACAAGAAGGTATTTTGTAATTATAAGCATTCTGAAATCTACCATCTAAATCGTTGAGCTTGACCGCCCAGAGGGGGATTAGTCAAGCTCCGGGTAGTACAAAAGCCTGTTGGATCAACAGGACAGCACACTTTATTAAACAGTTTTGGATGCCATTTTGGTTTACTGCTTCAGTGACATTGAACAGTGGATAGCAGCAGTTATCATAGCTGTCCATGTGAAACAATGTCCTGCACATTCATTCTCATAATCACCGTCATTACTTAGCGGGAGAATGTTGTTTATACTTTCAACTCTGTAAGATAGATAATGATTAGACGGTCTATTGAGGTGCTATTGGGCTATGCCAAGAATGATTTTGTCCGAGAGATAATATATCACGAGATCGCTTTCAAGTGGCAGTAAACATCATCACAGAGGGTTCTCAGATGATTTGCAATGGCTGTTCAAAATGAAAAAAATATATAAAAGAACTACGCTCATTATATCGTAAAAGAAATACAGCTACACAAGAGATTAAATGGTTCATTGGACAATAATGTCAACATTATTGATAATCATTAAAAATGTGATTTTATTATTTCACTTATTCAAGTAGATAAAAACTTGGGATTCTGTGCTGCATTTTGATTAGACAGCTTTCCATTAACACAATCAGCCAAGATTGATTCCTATTAAAATTTCTAATTAAAACCTATTTTCTCTGATGTGATCCATCATAACATTGTTTGCGGATAAAGCGAGAGCCTGTTGCTAGAGCCAGCTGTTGACAAAAACCAGTTTGTTTCAGAGATTGTGGGATTTAAAGTCCAGAATTGTTCCACATGTTGTATTAGAACCTGAATTTTGATAGAACATCGGATCTAATGAAATGACCATTACTTAACTTATTGATAAACAAAATGGAAATGTATGTAAATAACAAGCATCAGATTAAAACATCATCAAGATGGTGGCAGAAAAAGGGGCTCAGTTAAACAAACATGTTTTTATTGTCATTATATTTATTATAATACTGTAGAGTGACAGAAAGATTGAATACACTCTTTCCAGGTTGCACCTCAAGGTGTATTAAGTACAGGAAAGACTAAAGAATGTTTCTCACAGCAAACAAGTGTTTTTTTCCACCCTGAAGCATAAGAAGTTTAACGTGAAAAGTAAACATGATGTATGAGAACATCTGATCCTAATAAATATTCATAAGCAATGCATTGATAGCATCTATATTTTTTTTATAACACAAATGCTGGGTGACAGACTCGTCTTCTGGCTGACCTACTTTGAGCGTTTAATTATTTAGGAGCGATGAAATGTTCTTCTATATGGCACTGAGCAACTCCAGAGCCCCTGTAATAGTTGCATAATGTTGCCCAAGAGGTTTCAGGTGTGTGTGCATGTGATCGTGTTTTGTAGTGTAAACAAATGAACCGTTTTCATAGCCATTGTAGAGAAAACTGAAGAGTGATCAAATCCTAATTGAAGAGCCTTGTGGTATGAATAACCAGGAAAAAAACGAGTGCACCAAAACACTTTCCAAGTAGCAAAGGCTGGCTAATCAAATGTGATGAACATAATGCTGCCCACAGCTAAAGCCTACACACAAATAAGAGCAATGACCTACAACATGCTGTCATCTATGTTGCGTAACTGAGTCAAGTGAATCACTTGCCACAGAGCCATCTCTAATCTCTGATAATCCGCTGTCTGCCTCTCTTTTAGAACGTTTAAATATGGGTGACTGGTTTTAACGGCAATTCCACTTCCCAGCCAAGAAACATTATGATGTTACGGAAAATTGACTGGACGTTACTACGACACTTCAGTATTGGATCATGATACTGATACTTTAGCAATAATATGGCATAAATAATAGAGCAGAGAGAAGAGCGAGGTCCCTGGAAAGATTCATAACAAAACCACTTGGATCTAAATATATTATATATATATATATATATATATATATATATATATATGCGCATACGCAAATAAGAACTAAATACAAATTTAATTTCATAGTCAAGAAGAGCCACATGCATGTTTAAGTATAAACCAACCACAATGATATAGTTGAGATTTAATTAAAAGTTAAATTAAACTGCTAAAAATGCCTGTAAAAAAATATAATATTAGAACGTTAATGATAAATTAAATGGGGAAAAAATGATGACAATAGAACCCTTAATCTAAATTAAACTAAAATATGAACGTTACTGGCAATCGAGTCTCCAATACCTTGAAAAGATTGGGGATTATTTTAGGTTGCAGTAATATTACTGCAAACAAGTGAAAGTGCCGAATTTAAAGCGGTGACATTTTATCTCTAATGTTGCTCGTCTTACATTGAACCTCATATTGTTTTTAAGGATGTACATGATCCAAAAAAACATAAATCAAGACATTTACAAACAGAAGGACAACTTGTAGTTGAAGACACAATTTTAAAAACATCATAATTCTTTCATAGGAAAGGGGAATTAGAACATTCTGTGGCTAGCATGAGGTCATTGGGAGACGTCTAGCACGTAAAGATGGATATTTATGTGGTCAAAGCAGCTGGGGAAGTCTGGTACACTGCTGGATACTGGAAGTGGAACTGCAACTGCCAAATTCTGGGAGAAAGAGGAAGTTTAAGGATGGTGTTTTGGTTAGGAAGGCCATGAAGTGGTCGGGTTTAAAGAGGAAGATAATAAGCTAGGTCTAATGTAGCGACGAGCAGATAGAACTACAAAGAATGAGACCAAAAACATAAGAATCGAGCTAAGAGAAATAATAAAGTGGTAAGTCATCAGAGAAGTCCATGTCATTAATTAAACTGGCAGATGTTAACATTTAATTGATGTGTAGTTGTTTAACATTGTGCGCTTTTCACAGCCAACTTACAGAGCAACAGACCTTACGACAAGTCATACCATTTACTCACTCACTAGCTGAAATTACCAAGAAATGATGTTAAACGAAAATTGTTCATCCTTAAAGACTCCAATTGGCAAAATAAAGTTTTAGTTGGCAACCTTGTTTGTTAAAAGGATTGGGAAATTAAATGTGATGAAATTACTGCAAGCTTGTGCCAAAGAGAAAGGATAGTTTTCCACTTTGTGTATTCTGGTTAATGTCAGGGCATTCAAACACGTACTTTTCACATATTTCTTTAAAGGGAAAAACATGAATCCCGTATTTGTAACAAGTGTGCATTCATGTTTAGTCTGAGTACATAAGATTGTAAAAAGGTAAGCGTGACAGGACATGGACTTAATTCTCTTTCAAACATTCCAGAATATATAGAAAATCAATTAACATTTGAATAAACCTGTTTTAATTAAACTCATTCATTCGTGACATGAGCTCCACTGACTATATACCAAACTTATAATTATCTGTCAGACACCTGGTAGAACATCTAGTTTGAGGTTAATCTAACTTGGCCTGCGTGAGCTGCTTTATCAAAAAACAAATTAATCACGGGTGTTGTACAACATGGTATACACAATCTGCTGGGCGTTCTTGAAATAATTGGGGAACTAGGAAATAATTAAATGCCAACTTTTCCACTTTGCTCGGTGCCCTTCAGTGAAAGTGAAAACTAAATAGAGTCACAGCAGTGGGGATGGAAAGCACACTTTAACAAAAATGGTGATTCGATTTGTTTCCAAAAAAAGATATAGGACTTGTTGTGTCGGTTTCTGGTTTCATCTTCCTGGTAACTTCAAAAATTCTCTCAGTACTTCATATAAAAAACATCATCTCTGACCCACTGCCAATCATTACAGAAACTATAGCTTATAATAATAATGTGTACAATGTTTCATAGTGTTGCTTTAAAGCGTAGAAACTATTTGAAAACTGTCAAATTGAATATGTGGTGCATAGATGACTAACTGGGCTGTACTAAGCAGAGACTTCCACACACAAAAATCCAACAGCCGTCATCATCAAGTGAACCAAGCAAGAAATGAATGCTGGGCAGCTGCTGTTACTCATTCAGTGAGAGGGAGGTGGAGGGAGAGGCACGAGAATGCGTGAAAGGAACTCTCGTTCCTGCACATATTCGCTTTCTGCTCTCTGAATAGTAACAGAGTACTCCACAACAAAGTTGGTCTACTTCCCGGTAATCCCTTTAACATGTGCTTCAATTACTGCAAACATGAACACAAGTCCAACGAGTCCACGGAGAAAAATGATGATGTGCTTTTTCTTTTTTTTTTACTTTGCCCACAGCAGATGATGGGTCTCCGTAACAAAGACTGCTATTGAATAAAACACTTAAGGTGATTAGAGGTTTACCTTTGGGCTTTTGAACGTGGAAATTGTGGTGAGGGAAGAAGATTAAATGGTTATAGCATTAAACATCATCGGGTTTACCTCAGGTTAAACACCACTAATGTTACATCATCTGTTTGTAGGAGACCAACAGAAAACCGTTTCTATGGTAAGGCAAATACGGATTTGCTCAATGAGGGGTTTTTCTAGAACTGCAAACAGCTGCACAAGCAACAAAATGTATTTGCCAACGAAGCGCAGAATATACCAACGCTCACAACGAAAAGTAGGCGAGCTTCCTCTCTCGAAGGTATAGCCTTAAGGTACCATCACGAGCGCGGCAGCAGCGTTCTATTAAAAGACGACAATGAAATATCAGAATCAGGATGAGTAGAGACAAGTCTCAGTGGGAGAACCGAGATACAACCAGCTTCTAATGAAAAGAATAGAAAGTGCTTAATCATCAACCACCTCTGCAAACAAGCTGTACAACCATGGTCAGCACAGCGACCTTCCAAGCTTCAGCTAAAACGTTTACGACCCCTCATTTGAAAAAACAGCCAATAACCATTTATCCAGACAGATGGAAAATGACCTCATTTAATTACATCCGATTGTGAATCTGTATAATAAAAACTAAATAACTTTAGAAGAAAGAGAAGCTTGCATAAGTGTATTTATCGTGCAATAACTTTGTCGATTACTGATCTGTTCCAACTTTCTCTACAAATTGGAATATATCTCTTCCACAAGTCATAATAACTGGGAGTGCAGAGATCATTCACAAGCTATTAAGAGTCTTTATTGAGATATAGTAAAGGCCACCTTCCTATTTTCCCCGTCTGTTCGCAGCAGATGTGTTACTTCCTGCGAAGATGATTTTGACAAGCAAGTTTCCACTTACACTATAAATCATGCAACTTCAAAGCCCTTCAGAACACCTTGGTGTGTCCTTAATTTAATAAAGCCTTGATATTACTATGTTAATGGTGTTTGGATCAGACAGCAGCTCCTCAGATGAAGTACTCAACCCTCTCCAAAGGGACAGCAGAAGTGATAAGACTAGTAGCTGACTGAAATGTTTGAAGTGGTTTGCCAAGACAGCCTTCGAGGGCTTCACAAATGCTTAGCCCTTGAGCTGCCTTGGAGAGAACATTTTAAATAAAAGACACACTGTGATAACGAGTTTACCATTTACAATTTTGAGTAAGCAAATATGAGCATTTTACGTGCGCTCTCCTTCACATTGTAAGATATTCAAGTCACTTCTGACTAAAAAACATCTGATCCATTTAATTTAAGTCATTATTTATTTTATATATTAAGTTTGATTGAGTTCGACATTTCAATGCTATTGTTCCAATGAAGCGCCATCGATTGTGACTGAAGATTCAAAACTGTGCCAATACAAATTTCCCGTTTATATTTGTTATTTACTTCTCTTTTAATATTAAGGACACACAGAAGACCAACAATATATCTTCATCTCATCCCTTAATTAAAGTCTAAAATACACATCTTTAACATTACGTCACTTCTGTCGTAAGAACTCTGCAAGTTGAGAGTTGAACTCAAGAGACCTCAGCATCAGCGACAGCCTAGTTGTATCTTACATAGCGTGACCAAGCAAGATGACATCTTTCAGAAACATCTGATAAGGAGCTTTGCGTGAAGAGTAAAGGGTTACGTTCCATTATTGCACATTATATTTCTTAGCCACAAGAAATGTGTACATCGGTGTTCAGTGTATTTTTTTTTTTGCTTTAAGATACACTCTTAATGCCATAGACAATTCAGATTTAGTGATTAACCTTCTGTATGTTCAGGATTGGCTTAAACCCACGCACCAGTACCAAAGAATACATATAGAATACACAAGTGGGCTGCTTTTGATTTTAAAAAAATCGAATTATGGTGAAACAAATATTCTGCTACAGACAGCGTAACATGTCTCAGTGAAAGACAAATGTGACACAGGTCACATTTAGTGTACACCCTACCGTTTACGATCAAGTTTTAACAATCTAGATTACGTTAACTGGGTTTATTAAACCTAAATGTGAAGCCCTGTTTATACAAGGAAAAATGGCTCAGATTACTTTCTATAATCAAATGATATTTCTATAGACAGAAATACATTTTTATTCTACCTATTCTTGCGAAAACAAAGCATGTCACTTTGCAGCCGGTAAGTAAACCGGCTAGTAACAAAAGTAATAGTCATTTTGAAAAAAAGCAAATACTACCGGTAAATGATGCGTAATTTCACAACTGTGGTTTTTGTTATCTCTTTCATAATGGCAGTTGTGCGTGTTTAGCAGGCCCTTATTACTGCTCCCTGAATCATCAAGTCTTAAAAACAACTACAATCTCCATCTGAAGATCAATTAGAGAAAAAATTATCAACATTTGAATCCAAGTATCAGAATATATTTTTCTGACAATGAAATATTTTTCAGATCCGAGTCCAACATGATTGGACACAATTGGCTAAAACTGTAACAATTCAACTATTATAATAATTTATTTAACAGCCCATCCAAGAGAAAAAATGAATATACATGAAACAACCAGCTTGTTTGAACAAAGAGGAGTGATAAACATGCATTTATTATATACACACACACTCCAAAATCAGTTTGTTCAGCTTCATGTAAAAAAGAAAATTCAATAATCCAGATCACAGTTTGATTTGTAGACCAAGTAGCAGAGGTACATGATTTACAGAGTAAGTTGTATATTATCCATCCATCTATGAGTACGAAAAAGATAACGTTGATAGCATTGTTTATTTGACAGGCGTTTTCTCCCATCTCCCGCACAATGAACATAAAGCCTAGAAAATCATGTCACTTGTTATACAGTAGTATCTCTAAGACTGCAAGCACTAGTCATTTAAACTTTCACCATCGCACTGAGAACAAGTTTGAAGGAATGTGCAGCTGAAGATGAATCATTATATGTTGAGTTGCGTGACTGTCTTCAGTCTTCTAAAATGTTATTCATCAGCAATGAATCACTGCCAATAAAAGGTAGTAGGCTATAATGTTTCTAACCCAAAGGGAAATGTAACTTAAATTACATAAAAACATAATCTCACAAAAGTGAAGCTCTGACTTCTCATTATCACAAATTAAAAAGATAAATCTACCTACAAGGTCACAGTATTTTCACAATAGAAAAGTCTCTCAAAATTCAATACTTTCGGAGACACAGAAAGAAAATATTTCATGTAGCAACAGTTTCTCTTTCACTGAAACATATCTGAGGCTTTATCTCTCATAGACAACAAATGAGGTAAAAGATCTCTTCTTCCCCCCTTCTGAGCAATGTTGTGTTTCATAATACGGGAAGAAACCGAACTAGCTGTGAAAGAGTCTCCCTGAGGCACCTCACTAAGAACAGGATTACGTTTGTCCACATAACCCTTTTGGATAAGAGGGAGCCTTTCACTCAATCTTATTTAACCCTATTTCACCCAAATCATTCACTGTACCCTTTAATAAACAATAAAAAACAATATAATTTGTATGAAAACTAGAATAACTAGTTCTAGATGCATTCGCTTTTTACAGATAAACCGATTTATGAGCAAAAATGCTTCAAGGTTAAAAGTTTGGTTAAGTGAATGGATGTTGACTGCACAAAAAAAGCCGGCACATAAAACGTAATCATACTTCCCTAGAAGATTTTGGCATCACAGCAGTGCAGATGAAACTGTTGCTAAAATTAGAACAACAAACTAAATGTAGTAGGATTATGTAAATAAGCAACAGTTTATCAGTAACCATCATAATGAGATACAAACTAAAAGAGTAACTGATTGAATTCTGAATTTTAATGACACTGTTATGACTACATTAAAAACACTTGGAAAATGTCCCACATACACAAAGATACTAAGTATCTATTTTTGTAAACGTGTGATTCAACTCAACAGAACACATTTAAAATCCAGCAGCAAAGCCTTTAATCTCAGAAAAACAACTAGAATCTAAATAAGGTTTGATCGGGAGATAAAGTGTACAGGTTTTCATTGTCTGTAATCACCATTGTCAGTCGATTATGAATCGTAAACAAGCCGTTACATAAATCATTGGTAATGATGTAATGATGATGTTAACCATGGGTAACATAATAATGAGATCCTTTCATTCGGGACTTTAATTTCAAATATTATGGCTCAATAATCCTTCTGCCCCGGGGAAGAATGTCCTTTATAATAATAAAATGATTAATCCATTGGAATTTTTTGAAGTGACTATCATGGGTACCACAATCACATCAACATTAGCAAAGGCAGAAACTGCAAAACATGTAACCTAACGCATCTGGTATTTAAAGACTCTTGAAATAAACTTGAAATCCAGCCAAAATAACAGATTTATTCATCCCTGATCTCAAACTCCCGGCAGTGATTGAATAACCCGATTCATTTTTTGCTGGAGCAACCTTTTACCATCTTTGATTATTAAAATGTGACTTTTCATGCGTCTTGTTATTTGTTTTTTATTATTATTGTTGTTGTCTTTCTTTCCCCTTGCGACCTTTTATAAATGGCACGAGATGAGATTTCGATTTTACAGACTGAAACCTCTACCCACTCGTTTTCTCCTTGAAAGAACGATGTGAACGATTATTTATTCATTGACCGCAATGGGAACTGCTAGATCTAGGTGACACAATACAAGAACGTCTTTTACCAATATTATTAACAAAAACAACATAATAACATAGACGTTATCCATCGATTTAAGTCCTTTTGATAAAGAAAGGTTGACGACATTATGAGTAACACCTCAGCATCCGAAAACAAAGTTGTCAATCAAAACGGACGCAGTATCAGTTATAGTTGTATTTAACATCAATAGTATTTTGGCAGAGTATTTGTAAACAAAGCAATGACGCACTTTTGTTTCCGTGGATTAGTTATTGACGACCAGCTGTGTTTTCTTTTTACTAATGTTTACAAATCCGAACCAGTCGCTTGTTGTTGTATAGCTGTTAGCCATTTAGCAACAAAAAAAACAGAAACAATATGAAACCAAGCAGGTTGACATGACCGGCTTATGGTTAATATCGTCGGTTGTGTGTGTCCGTCTGAACGTTTTAGACAAACATACGTCAAAAGAAAAGAGTGAGGGGAAAATAAGGCGTTATCTCCTCCGCTGTGGTGACAGCTAGCTTGGTCAGTTAGCACGGCTAGCCGTGAGTTAGCTTAGCATAGCGATGTAGCACGTGTTCCTGATTTAATAAAATAACCAAATACATTTGGAGAGCCAGAGCAACACTAGCACACAGCTAAAGCTAACGGCTACTTCGCTACACCGTTGTCTCCGACCACTGAAGCCGACACTCGGGGCGAGCGTAAATGATGGCGAAAAAAAAAAGGTGAGTTGAGGATCTTTTCTCCCTCAAAAGAAATGGCTACAACCTCTCGCCCAACAAACAGGAGCGGACTTTCCAAACCCAAGCCGACATCCAGCTACAGAGGCTAACTAACCTTAGCAGGAGGTTGAGGAACACCATCCAGCAGTGTAGAGGGTTTTTTTTTTTCCCCTCAAAAAAAAAAGAAAGGGAGTCGATCAGCCGATCCTTCGCCAGTCGATCAAACAGTGTCTCTCATTTGAATGTCCCAGAAAATAATCCACACACAAAGTATTTGTTTTCATTTGTCCGCCTGACGCATCAGCCGTGTCTCCACTACACACTAACTACACACTGGTGCTGCCACTACTGTCTGTGCTGCTGCTGCCGCTGAGACCATAGCAGGACTGAACCGCCTCCCTCTGTCTATAGGTCCCTGTGTCTCCTCGCTCCTCCTCTCTGCTGGAGGACGCACACATGGTACGTCCTCGTACCTGTATGCGGCTGTTTGGAATATACTTTCAGAAAAATGATTTGTGTACCTTGTGTCTTTGAAGTAGTACAAGTCCTGATTCAACACACAAGTGCCAGCATGAGGGATGATAAATATGTATATTCATCATTTCTGTGGAACACATTTCATCAATACCTAGTCAATAAAAAAAATAATTCCCAGTTATTTAACTCTCCCCCACTAAAGTTTCCTTTTATTTTGTATTTCCATGTAAGAATATATTTTTTATAAATAATGTAAATAATAATTTGGGTTCAAGTTTGGACAATAACAAGTAAGTAAGTAAGAAAGTAATATTTATATAGCGCTTTTCCAGACCAGGGTCACAAAGCGCTTAAACAATCAAAACAATATTCAATAAAGTATATAATTTAAAGATCAAGATGAAACTGATAACACAACAGGCGTTCCAGAAAATGAAGGAAAAGCCTGAACAAATAAAAACGTCTTAAGATGTTTCATGAAGGAGTCAGTAGATCCATCAAACACAGAGGGAGGGGAAGATCATTCCAAAGCTTAGGAGCAACAGCCTGGAAGGATTTCTCTCCTCTGGTCCTGAACCATGTGCGAGGAACCATCAGTAGATTCTGATCCACAGACCTCAGAGCCCGAGCTGGGGTGTAAGGCTGGATCAGATCACTGATGTAAGGAGGAGCCTGACCATGAATAGATCTGACAAGTGAAGATCTTTGTCTGGAAAGTTGGTAGCTGTATGAAGGATGACACGTGACATGATTATAAGAAACTGAATGATTAAACACATAAATGTGTGAATAAATACTTTTATGTCTAAATGAATAAATGACTGTGTCTTGATCTTTTAAGCATATGTTTTATCGGGTATTGTTTTGATTGTTTAAGCGCTTTGAGACCCTGGTCTAGAAAAGCGCTATACAAATATTATTTTTTTACATCCTATTAAAGAGCAACTCATGTATTGGTTTTAGTGTCTCTGAAATAGATCTTCAACCTCTATTGTACACATATCAGTATGTGTCTGTTTGTTTTTCTGGAGATAAAATCTTCCTTACCCAAACCACATCGACTCACAGCTGGTTCGTCACCATGTGTCATCAATCCCAATAGTTGCAGCTGGCTGGAGGAGTGAAGACCATTATCACCGTTATTATTGCATCTTCATAATGGCTATCAGACAGGGGGGAAACTTTGAAAATTGATGACTTCAAAACATCATCACGATGAGGGACTTATGCCTCTTGTAAAGGAAGACTACAATATTTAAAACATGTTATTAGCATCTATTTATACATTTTGAAATTATTTATGTATTTTTTAAATTTCAATATGAATCTATTTATTAATATAATATAATATAATGATGTAATTTTACGTCAAAACTGGGAAGGATGAGTTTTCACCAATTATAAGGTTGTCGGACCAAAAAATGTGTAATATAATGTTATTGTTAAAAGAAAAGTTTATGGGTTTTTTTTAAGTTAAATTTATGTGTATTGACGCTCCTCGAGCCTCTTAGGATCTCCCTTTCTATCGCCGAGCACATGTACAAAGACCCTGGCTTCATCTCAGATGGGGACAATGGTGGCTACAAAGGGTTGAAGAGAAACTCGTGGACAGAACCCATCAGAACAGCCTCCACATAAATGCTATAATACACCGAGGCGGATAGTGAACTCCTGAAAGTCGAATCACAACCATCCAGGACTTGTTAACATTCGGGCTACTGGGATTAACATTGCAGAGTCTAGGGGGCACTTCTTATTACCTTTTTATTACTCTGTGCAGAATCATCTTTGTGGTGGTCTGCAGGAGCAGCAGCACCACAATTGCGGACAGGAATGAACCCAACAGACTGAACAGAAAGGTAAGTACTGTCCTGGGTGTTTGCTAGACCCAATAGAAGTGGGTAAGAAAGGGGAACTTAAGCAAAACATGAGACATAATAACCACTGAACAGGTTACTAAGGTGACAGATTTCTTCCACAGAGGTCTACAGAAACATTCTACCGGCCTTTTCTTGCTGCAGCTGTGAGACTAAAATCAGTGTTTTTCTCTGTCACAACAGGAATCTGCTCTACACGTTTATTAAGAGCAGCTGGGTTTTTTTTTACATTGTAAAAGGCTCATTGAAGGTTTTTGCAGTTTTCTGGTCCGCCTGACCTTCGTCTCTTAAAGTAATGATGGTCACTGGTTTCTTATAATTTAGCTGATCGGTTCTTGTCATAATATGAATTCTAACAGTGGTCCAATGAGGAAGTAGGATGTGTTTCAACCTGAATACTGCACAACACAACTGATTGCCCCGGGAATAAAAAGTAAAAAAAATATCACAAAGTGACCCAGAAAAAGACACATCTGTGAAGTGAAAACCATGACATATTGAATTCATCAAGAAAAAGCTTAAAGTCTCCAAAGCAGTTATTAGAAAAAAAGGTCGACTACTTTGAAGAAACTACACTATCAGACATTTCAGTTATTTCAAATTTGTTTGTTGAGTACATAATTCCACATGTATTACTGAAACACTGTCAACAGTGATAATCTATAGTCTAAATAGTCATGACAATAAGGAAAACATAAGGAATAAGGCGTCCAAACATTTGGCCTGTACTGTATGTGGCGATAGCAAAATACATATTTTTAACACGAGGGAACACTGAAATCTATGGATTTCATTTTGATCCAATCATAGAAATGTTTTGTTCACGTCACTGCCTCTGCCAAAGTGGTTTTGTGTTATTAACGTTCGCATGTCTGTCTGTTAGCGAAGTACCTTGAAAAGGTCTGAACAGAAAAATATAATGTAATGATGGTGGTCTTTTATGCCTCCATTTAGAACGGGAAACATTTAAACATTGTATTTGGGTTTCCAGAAAAGGTTTCTAGAGTTTTTAACAAAATTGAAAATACAGACATCACTTCACTAGTTTAGTGGTCAGAATTAACATTTTGTTATATCCCTGCTGAGTAATTATCTGGACGAATATAATCCTTTTTCATTTCCCTTAAAAGCATATTTATTCCAAATAACATTCTATTTCCTTTTCCAAAAATTCCCACGGCTGAACTGAGCCTTTGCTTTCACTCTCCTGATAACGTGGACACATATGGCTTTATCATCAACAACTCAAATTCCCTTCCATACTGAAGTCATGAAGGCCTGTTACCCCCACCTCCACTGTTGGTGTGGACGCTGAACTTTGAGGCGCTGACACTGCAGGAAGCGTACATCTGTGCTGCTTGATGCCCACCGAGAAGTACAAGCTGTGAATACAGTGACTTAACATTGAAGGATAGTATTTGAGAGATCACAACAACCCATGCTGGGCTCGTAGTTGATGACTCGGCTGGCCTCCAAATGATCCAAAACCTTTTGGTCCTCTTGAGCTGAATATAATGCCGATCATGACCACCCACGCTGCGAAAGAAAAACATTGAAAATCAACCTGTTTAAAGTAGTTTTTGCTATTTCTGTAATTTGTTGTTGTAACCAGTATGTATGACTCACTTCAGTCAGGTCATATCTTGACTTGCAGCTTTCCTTATGATGTCAGATTCTTTTTCTTTTTCTACTTGGTAGTTGAGGACACCCCCTCCTTCTTCTGATCATCCAGCCACCAAAAAGCCCGGAAAAGAACAGTTTGTTGAATCTGCACCAAAGTCTGGGTAATCTACCTCCAACTGCCTGATGAAATGAAAACAACCTTGTCGCTCAATGAATTTGAATCCAAACGTAACCCAAAGATATATTGGTGAAATGTGCAGACCGACTAAATTATTTGAAAGCAAACGACAGCCTTGTGATTGCAGCCCACATTAAGGGAAAAGACCTGAAGCACTTTGCGGAATGTTTCGATGGAACTTGCATGAAAGGGACCGCAGAGAATCACAGCACCGACGACGTCAGAGATTTCAAAGGCATCGAGTTGATAGATGCTCTGCAGAAAGTCGTTATGGGTCTGCAATAACAGATAAAGAGCGGGGAAATCTCTTCACAACACAAGGACGTAGTCTACAGCGAATATTGTGATTAAACCAGGAATCTTAAAAGAGGAGGGTTCGGTAGGTTTGATTAATGGAGCTCCTTTTTTGGGATCAGCTCTGATTACACGTTCAAATACTGTCACACAGTCTTTCTTGTGTCTGCTGGTTCGGTTCAATTTAAGAAGAAACCCAATACATGCTGGTGTTAATGCACATTAAACCGCTCAGACTTATGTGCTCCATATGTTATGTGATCTGCAAATGGACGGTTGATGAATGATATGTGGCAGCGGCTATTTATATTGTTGGTATAATTACAAGCCAGGTTCCTCCTTTGGCTGTGATGTACATTTTTAGCTGACACATAATTCACTGCGCCTTCGCTGGCATTTATAACTGTCACGACTGGTCTCACGTCAAACAAGTAATCTTTCCCTGGATAGATATTGGAGGTGACAGAACAGACATGAGCAAGCCCGGATGTTTTTTTTTTCTTCGCCTCCTCCAATCATCTTTCTGACACTCTATCACTCACAACTCAGTCAATATTAGCAATTCAAAGCCAGACTGATATGTATTCAGAGAGCTGGCTCGACTGCTCGACTTCCAGAAAGACAATGCCAGCAGCAAGTCTCAGAGAGGAGTCGCACAACTGCTGGCATGGTTGGAATTCCGGCTTAACTTCCTGAGCCTGTCCACACCTGGGACCAACGCCAGCACATGTTTTTACTCTTTTCATCAGGATCATATGTTGCCTGGAATTGCTGTATGGACGTAATAAAAGCCAGTCCATTCTGGCTAACACACTTAAATTAAAATGCTGTTAGGGCTTTTATTACATCATACGCTCAAGCACTTACACGTTATTGAGATCAAGGATATATGTATGGAATTCTCCACTGTAATATACTGCCTATTTCAATTGGTCGTTAAGGTTTTAATGTTGCATTGTGGGTATTTTTGGCAGAAATCATCAGCGTTTTAATGAAATAGAGCTGACGATGGTCAATCCAAAGTGTAGGTTTTGATTTCCTGTACTTCTCATCTACCGAAAATTGAGTTTTGGGGGAACACGTGAAGTTAGTGTTAAATTGTGTGTTGAGTGTTTATTCAGATTCTTTTCTAGTGATGTTATTTGAATGTTATGATTTATTTTAGTAATTATGTGCCTTCTTCCTCGAGCACTGTGGCAAGTATTACTACTCGGTGACGACACTCACAAGCCGAGCAACACCCATGGCGTGTGTGGCAGTAAAACAGGTCTTAAAATGAGAAGGGAATAAAAAAGAATTGGGAATTTAACAATCTGGTTGCTCGCCCACTGCGTGTAATACCATTAACTGACTTTAATTTATTATTATTATTATTATAGAGACAAAATTATAAATCAAAACATCCAACCATCCTTCAAATAAAGCATATTAAAACATGCATGCCAATCATGTTATAGGGTGAATGTCTAACTTGTACTTTAACAAAGAGGTAGTAATACGAAAAAGTAATGTTAACAAAGCTGTTACTTTTTCAAAAGCAAAACATCTGAATATTTTATGCAGTTGGACTCTTTTTGGAATTGGAATGGTTTTAAATTTGTTGGCAGCCATAAAAATGGCTAGAGTGGAATTGCAACAGATTCTGGACATCAAGGCATTTTTTATAACTCGTTGCCACGGCCACATTTTGTGGCCGAAGGACATAACCAAATGTGGGAAAACTTGCCAGGCATCAGAAAATATGTGTGATGAAGCCAAAAGCTATGAGCCGAGAGTCTTTGTTCCCATGAAACTGCCATCTCTGCCCCATTGAACACCATTATACAGAAAGCAAACCCTCTGAATCATACGGCTGCTCGCAAGATTGAACCAACTCCGTTTTCTGTCTTAATAGAGAGGCAAAGCAATTTGTCCAATATGTCAGACCTGCATCTGTCTCCTTACTAATGGTATAGAGTTTTTAGGATCACACTTGTGGCTTGTCATCAAGGAGCATTTCAGACAGTGAGATTTCCATTACTAGAATGGGATCCATTAGTACAACACAGAACTCATCAGAGCTCGATTGTAACACGCATTGTTCATTTTAGTTCGTCATTTTGTTCTTCCAGCTTGTTCATGTACCTGAAAACAAACAGTGTATATAAATAAGAAGAACTAAGGGCACCTCCTGAGACGCATTAATCAAAATCCTGTGCATAAAATAGCCCATAAAAAAGTTATCCTACAGCTTATCGCAACCAAAATTGTAATTTCTTTAGACTTAAATTCTACAAGACAATTTTTTTTTATTTTAATTTTCCCGTTATATGCAAAACTTTTTATTAAATGTGTCATCTTATCTCAATGGCTTCCCTTCTTTTACTACTATATGACGTCGGTCTTTTCAAGTTTTCAAAATAGAAAGTAGGTTTACCACAGTAATTTACTCCAGGGGTGTCAAACTCAATCACGCTAGGGGCAAACAATTTTCAACCGTTTGTGTCGCAGGGGGGAAAATTTGTTTATTTTCCTAACTGTTTGTTACAGGAAGTGAGAGTCTCATCGGAATATTGTCAATCTTAGAGGCGTAATCTTTTGTGAGTAATGACCTAAACATCGGTTTCGCTATTATTTGAAGTTTTATTGTTATTGTAGTGTTTGTTATGTATGGGGCCTTATTGTTATTGAGGGTGTCATAGCTCAGATGCTAGAGTGGTTGGCTTGTGGTCTGACAAGTTGCGTGTTCAATCCCAGCTCCGGAAGAGTGTCAAGACACTTTACCCTGAGTGCTTCTGATGGTTGAGTTGCCGTCCCAGCCTACTCCCATCAGTATGTGGTTGTTTTTCTCAATGGGTGAATGTGTAACTTAGTGTAAAGCGCTTTGGATGCTGAATAAGCAAAGAAAATAACTAGGTCATCATTTACCATTTGCCATTGTTGACATTCATGTTCCTTATCTTATCTTTTTCGGTCACCATATCAGCATGAACATTAATGTACTTTTAAATGACTTGGAGGGCCCGATTGAGTTTGACGTATGTGGTTCACATGATTATAACAATATTTGATTTCATATTTTCCAGTGTTGTCTTGAGAATTCATTGAAATCATTCAATAAGAGAATTGAAAATTACACGTTACTATTACATGAATGGAAGTGGAGTTTTTTTCTAAGAGGTTCCTGGTTAAAATCAAGTGATTTGAAGAAAAATATCAAATTTATTCCACTGTAATCCACGGACTCGAAGTGTAGCTGTAACAGTGCATCCAAATTTGAACAGCTTGAAAGTTCTCAGGGTTCAAAAGCATATCAATTTTCAAGCGATTAATTCAGGATATTGCATTTGCTCCAGCCTTCATGCTTTAATTTTCTCTCTTCAGAATCCGACCGTTGCTTCTTCAAGTAAACAACTGTCGCTCTGCAGAGATCCTGCCGGAGTTGCTATCGTGGCAGGTCATTGTTTCACATTTTTAAAAAGCCTATCAACACATCCCAGGGGTGATGAATGTGCATCAGTTGGTGATGCAACATGATGCGTTTGATGGTAAAATATGCTCGCTGTATCTCTCGTTCAGATCCTGCCAATGTCTTCTGTGTCAGTGGCCGCTCGGTAATGAACCTGGCAGCCACGAATCATCAGCCATCTGCTTGCATGAATCCATGCAGAGTGAGGCCATAATGTGGAGTGGACCTTGTTTGGACGTGCTCCAGCACGACTGTCATGACATCAGCGTTCACTATGAGAAGAAACAACTCCCCCAATTCCAGCTTTTCTAATGGAAAAAGCATGCATGGAGAGTATGATTCACTACCTTTCATGTCTAATCCATGTCTCAGCGCCTTTGATAGATTAGATGCAGAGACATGGTGGAGCATAAATTATACCAGATTTATCAACATTTGCACAGAGAGTTAATCATGTCGTCGGTATTCCACTCAGAGAGAACGAACTAGCTGGTCCGCTCTTTGATGCTACACCACGATCCACCGGCAAGTGTAGCAGGAATAACTAATGCCTTTAACAGAGGAATTTCCTCTCACACTTTCTGATGCTGAGCCGTTTGGAAAACCTTGGCAGGTGAAAGACACAAAGTGCTGAAAGTGCTGAAGCGAATCTTAGCAGTATTCTCCAGGCGTTTACATGGCGGCTGAGGTGATAGCTTGTTCAGCTTTCTCATGCGGAATGGGAATTGCCAATCCATAATGGGCGTACGGCACATATATCTGATGGATGAAAATTGACTCTTGAACTTGTGGCGTGGATAATAGTTCAATTAGTGCTTTCCAGCAGATACATATAAGGAGTTCCCATCTCTCCCCCTCAAGGACAAATCTTTTTTTGGCAGCAGTTCGCCTGCTAAGTGGCTGAGCCATAAGCCCAGAGGTGAATTGCTTCAGTGACTGAAATGCAGCTCTGCAGGAAACGCTGAGTTTGATGTTCTTGCTGTGTCCATAAAAGCCCAGCAAGCGCCGAGGCTTTCGTCACAATGTTATCTGTCCGGCCCTTTGTCCGTCGCTTGATAAGAGTCTGTAGGCTGCACACATCTTCACTTCTCCATTAGCAAGAGCTAGGCAGAAATGAGCCTCGCTGAAGGGGAGTGGGTGGGAAAATGCAACGGTTTCCTGGAAAGGAGGCTGAATATAGGCCATGGTTACGCTATGTAAAGGAGGGGTAGCTAGAAAAAGTGACATTTTCTGCGGGAGGACTAAAGGAGAGGGGTTCCGAGAAGTGCAGAACCCCCATAAATAAGGCTAATGAAATGGCAGTTGAGTCTGCAAAGAGCAGGACTGGCTGCTCGGGTCTTACCCACTGTCTGATTTATCCTCAGAGCCCCTGCGAGCACAGCGGGTAGATCCATTACTTCACCTCATCAATAACATCCCATGGACAGGGCAAAAGGCACAGAGACACCCACCCTAGGGTCCAGCCATGATGACACGCTCAGTGGGGGATGGGTGTAATGTAGGCACGTATAGAGATGGGGGGGGGGGGATGGGCTACTTTTGGGGGAGCGGTGCAGGGGGGTAGCTTAACAGTACCTCTAGCACATTGATGCACACATGTTACCAAGCAAGACACTTTTATTTGCACGATTTATAGTGGAGTTTAATTAAAATAAACATGAAATATATACGACTAGGAAATAACCATCAGAGGTCGACACATGCAACAAATGGGCATTTGCACCAACATTAAAAAGACGACCACAAAATACATCTGGTTCCAGGTGAGATGGCTGCAGAAAGAAACTGTTGAAAGTGGTTTATCTGTGGTTTGTTTGGTTGTATTGTTGCTCGCAGTTTCATAAGCTGTCATAGACGAAGAATGTATGAAGAACATAGACGTGATTTATGCTGGATGATCAAAAGAATACACTGAAGAGATCCAAGACTTGAATGTCTGTATAGCACAGATTGTTCTCAAAATATATATTTTTTAAAGGTGACCTATCAAATTCCTTTTTTTCGAGCAAATTCCAGCAGTAGTGGAAACAGAATGAATAGTAAATAAAATATTATTTCAATGATAATACAGTTTTTTTCAGTTGCTAACAAGCACTTATCCAAACTCCAAACAGACTCACAGCTACAAAACACAGTTGGCCAAATTGAAAATTCTCTTCTCAAAAACACGTTTTTGTTAAATATATACTAACTCTGCATTTCAAAATAGAAAACATAATTCTCTACACAGACTTAATTCACAAAAAACACTGGAAATCCGACTCAAAATGAAATTGTTCTGTCAAAGAATAAATGTTTTTTTCAAATCACAACGTACATGCAGTGACTCAAAGTACACTGGGTTATAAAATACTGGTTGACTAAGAAAGAACAGCTGTTTGTCAATTATTAAATTGTTTGTTTTAAATATTGTTTTTGCTGGAATGTTGCGTGTTAACGTTAACGTGTAAAAATGTATAAAACAATCCATAGTTTTGTTGGCAGGTACAACTTCTCTGTCAAGAAAATGTAAGCTTTGTGGAAATGTATTCTGTCAACGCATATTACATGAAAACGACATTAAAAAAAAATGGTTCGGCCAAAAACACTGATGCTGTGGTAATTGTGTCAAGAGTTTAGAAAACATATCTGAAGTATGGATAAGTGCTTGTTAGTGACTGAAAAAAAGTAATACAATAATGATAATAGTAATATAGATTAAATTTATTCTACTTTCAGTTATTTTAAGACTCATTTTCTTCCTGAATACACTCTTCTCTTCCACAACTCTCTATACGAAGGTTTTTGAGTTTCATTTTATTTTTAAAACATGGATCATTATTGGGAATTTCAGCTAGTATAACATAATATTATACCTGTTAGAAATCCATAAAATAAACTTTTATTTATTCAGCAAATTCAAAACACACACAAGATGTTTCGGCCCCGTACATTACAAACAGCACAGTAGAAATAACCATGAGATTAAAGACACGGTAAATTCCATATACAGTAGTAAAAAAAAGGAAGCATGTTAGAGGAAATCTTGATAATGATTAAAAGACAGTCAAAACCAATCGTGTGAATCCAGTTAAAGAGAAAGATGATATCATGTGAATGCCATTCTATAAAAGTGTGTTTTTTTAAAGGTATTTAAAAAAAAAGGCACAGACTCAGCCAGTCTCACCAAGAGTCAAGAAACAGACGGGTTTAGATTATGTTAAAAAACAACAACACACACACATATATTCATTATGCCTATATTTAAAATCCTTCTTTCCTTGCCGCCCACAAGTCCAGAGTCTAGACGACGGCAATCATGTTTAGCTGAACAAGCTTTTTTTTAAACTTATCATCTCTTCCTAAACGTTAATGTTTGAGTCATTTTTCTACCTCACAAATCCGTTTGTATATTAAAAAACACTTTGTGTTAAATTTTAAACACACACATGAAAGCCTTTGGTAGTCAAAGTTGCCGGTAATTGATGCATAAAACCTGTTAGACCGCTCATATCTTGACAATGTGGCCAAATAGTATAAAACACGTGTGTTGAGGAATGGAAATTCTTCTCTAATACCTGACTGAAGAGTGCGACAAACAAACGATTATTATTAAAGGATCCATTTAAAACGCATAAATTATCCCCGAGGGGAGGAAGTGAAAAAAATGTGAGGGAAAAGCTATTTACAGTGAAAGCAGAGTGAACACAAGCCATGTGACGCAGATAAAAAAGTACTTAGAAATGTTTTACACCGAAATGAGGTGAAATGTCAACAGAGCTTTACGCTCGGGTGGGAGTAGGTAATAGCACGGAGACAAGAATAGCGAGCAGTGGAGTGAAGCCGTCTCTGTCACACACCACTTATGTGTGAGCATGGAAATGTGTGTGTGATTATCTTTTATGTGCGATCACAAGATAGAGCCAGGAAGGCTGAGGAAGTGGCACGAGTAAAAGAGTTTTCTTAGAGATGGAAGATCAACATTCATGAAATACCAAAGCTTTTCAAAAGTTGAATTCCCTTTTGCCATAGCAACACCGCCATGAGTGGTTTTTAAATCGATTCCACAGTAGAAAAAAGGAAAGAAAATGAGGGATCACAAATCACTCTTTAGTCCTGAACGTTTGCTTCAACTGTTTACAAGATTATTATCTACAGCAGGTGAATGGAAGTGTATGACACCAGGTTAGTTCAGAGCCCTCAAGTAGAAATAAAATTGATGATCTTTAGGCTTATCCTGAGGTTTAATCTGGATGTAATCAGATACCAATTTGAAACTGGAGTACCTGAAGGAAACCAAAACAAACATAGGGATGGGTTGAAGCGAATGTGGAAAGGATTGTCTCTAACCTGGTTTGAAATTATGAAGTTCAACATTAAAAGAATATTATTATAATAAGCATTGACATTATATTATACATTGAATAATCCTCACAGAGAAGCATGGTATTGTTTATAAACATCCCGGTTCTTTTAAACCACTGGGCATTAGTCCATTTTCAATAAAAGGATTTAATTCATGACATACAGTTCAGCTCCTTCCTGCTATTGTAAGAGTCATACTTTGCCCGAATGTACTCTTAATCATTTCCCACACTCTATTTTCGAAAGGTTTTAAGTTTCCATTTAATTTTTTAATACCAGGATAATGCTGGGGAATTTTTGCTAGTATAAAGTAATATTTAAAAGCTGTTAAAAATGATGAAGTGTAGTAAGGCTGGACACAAGTTAAAAATCTCCATGCATGCTTTTTCAAAACCGATGACACAACAGTCATGTTGCAATTGCTTTGGTTACATTAGAAATCCAGCTGTGACGTGTGTTGCTGGGAGAATATACTTGTTGTTAACCAACTGTAAGTAAGTAAGTAAGTAATTTGTATTTATATAACTGTCTATGGTTCAGGGCTCATTCATGCTTACTACGTTGACTTTATTAATCAACATGTTAATTAATAATAACTCATTACTTCCTTATTTGCTGTTAATAATTACAGTTAACTTGCTATCTTCACAGTAGAATGAGTAGAATAGACATGTGGAACAGCATGCTAGTAATTACCTAATAATAGATATTACAAAATGATATACTGCTAATTCACATTCATTACGCGGTGACTGTAATGGGTGACATCTGTTTAGAAACAAACACATCATAACATCTCCCAATCCTTAGCGGAGGAAACAAACTACTATTATATTATATTATATATATATATATATATATATATATATTTCAGACCCCTGTGCTCCATCCCTGTAAAAGCCCACAAAGAAAGTGTCTGCGTTTACGAGGGAGAGGGACATTTCCTGTTCAGCTGCTTCTGTCTGCCTTTGCTGACACCAAGGTCAGAAAGTACACAGCTCGGCTCAGGGAGAAGGAAAATAGTCCATCAAGTGAGTGCTGAACCAGGCGTCTGCATCCAGGAAAGTGTTGATGCAGCGCTCCGCCGCTCCTTTGAGGATAGACGCCATGGAGCAGAGGAAGCCAACATCATCGTTGTGAACCGTCACAGAAGAATAAGGTGGCAAGACTTCAGAGGAGTCTAATTATAATCCCATATTTGAATTCACGTATGTGACAAACACAAGCCCCGCTTTCATCAACACCACGGCACTGCAGCGCGAACGCTCGCTCTTTGTTGTTCGCGGCAGGAATATAGGTGGTGGGAAGAGCTGAGTGGTCATCGTCAGAGATCAACAGAAGAAGAATTTAGCTCTGTACTGCCAAAGCTGGTGAGTCACATCCGATCTGAGACATTCCTGTCAGATGTGGTAGCGAGGGAGGTGTGTGTGTGTGTGTGTGTGTGTGTGTGTGTGTGGGCCGTGGAAATATGATACCCGAGCGCTGATCCAGCCTGCAAGCGTTTTTCTCCTTAACACCCGTGAATCCATCCAGCGTCGAGTCCTCAAGGCGTTTCACATCATACAGTTCATTTGAAATGAAGGGATTTGTGCGATGTATTTGTCTTTTTCTGACATCGAGCCAGCAGACAAAAGGGACGGTGAAAGTATCCTGCAAGTTTGAGATAAGATAAGTGACAGCAACATCTTTGGTGAGACGCTCTTGTACATGAGTCTTCCATCCATCACACATGAAGCGTTTGAAGCTGATGTGTTCGTTTATACTTTTATCAATGAGTCCTGATATTGACAACAAGTGAGCCGGAATTGAGTAGAAATTATGTTTTGTTTCCCCAAATCCTCACCTAAATACACTAAAAAGATGTTGTTGTGAGAGTGGAGCGGGACACAGATAACAACAGTTTGCCGAGTACATTTGTGGAAGTGAGAGAACATAAAAGTAACAGGACAGTGACTAAAGTCAAAACAGAAGGCGAGAGACTAACATGGCTCAGGGAAACAAATATCAAGCGTAAGCACCAGAAAAAACGAACACGAGGAAACAGGTGAGAATACCAGGAAGGAAGTACATTTACCAGAAAGGGAGTGAAGGCGACCTGGCATGCGGCATTGGAACCTCAGGTATCTTGATTGCTTGAATAGATCCGAGTGCATACCAGAACACAGGACGTAAGCAACAAAAATAAAAGCAGAACATGGCGTATATTTTGTCCTCGGAGAATAAACATTAGCGTGCACTTTTCAGGAAATTAACCTTAAACACAAATAGCTAATGCACTAATAATAATGAATAAATTAGGACAGTAAATGTAACAACATAGAAAATGTTAATTAAACATTAGAAGTTATGGGTCCAGTATTTATTTGGAGACTTTTTAATCATTTTGATTTAACAAAGTGTTACAGGGATTCACCTACAGCAGGCGTGTCACACTCAATGACACAAGTAGCTGAGATATATTAACAGAATTATGTTGAAAACAAAATTTATATAAACCAACTGGAAGTATGATTAAGATATTGCCTTTTGATTCTTGAAAAATCTATCTCTGCTTATTTTATTTGTGTTTGTGCTCCATCAAACAAAACCAATTCACTTCATTCGGAAAAAAAGTTGTACCATTATTGAAAGAGTTTCTAATCTTATCATTACAATGTAATCTTTATGGAAACCATATCAACTTGAACATTTAACTACTATTTTGAGCCAACCTTCTGACGGTACATGAAATGACTCAAAGGGCTAGATTTGGGTATGACACGTACAAATGTGACCTACAGCCTCTATGACTGCAGCTAGAAGTCTTAAGCTAGCAATTAAAGCATTCAGTTAGAAAAATATTTAACTTTACATTTCCAGTTTAGAAAAATAACATTTAAATACACCTATCTTCTTTCTCACATTTTCTCCTGTCTGATTTTGGTATATCATTTCTTGAATGCTGAGCCATTTTGATTTTTCTATTGGTCAAATCAATAAACACATTTCTATGAAAAAGAAACAACATTCAATTTGAACATTGAACTTGTGTTTTACAAGATGATATTTTCTTTGTCATTCATACCTAAACTTATATTTTAAAAAGTTTAACAATCAACTATTTTTTATATATACATATATGTTTTTGAGGGCTTTTGCAACAGAACAAACACAAAATGCATTGGTTTCTTGGAAAGTAGTTACATAACCTGTTTACTTATTAAGTGTAAGTAAGTTAGTAAGTAATGGTTATTTCTAAAGCACCTTTCTGTATTTACTCAAAAATATAAACCCATTAAAAAAAAAAATCAGAAAAAAAAGCAAAAAGCAATACTTCTACCAACACCATTAATAATAATGATGATACAGATGATTTAATAGCAAAACATTCAGCGTATGGTTGTTATATAGCAATGGTGAACAAAGCCAGAGTCAAAAGGGGAAACAAAAGCTCAAACAAATTATATGAAGATCCAATCAACACTGATTTGACTGGAAGTAATAAAGTGAGGTTTTTATATCAGCATTATTATCTTAATGAATTAACCTACTGTTGTTTCTGTTCCCTTCCACATCCATCTCCTCACATGACCCAGCTCAGTTTGGAGCTGGTGGAGATGGTTGCCCAGCCAGATGGCACTAATGTGCCCATTCTACCATGTTTCCTTCTAGAGGTCAGGGGTTTTCAGGCGATTAACAGGCAGGATGTGACCTTTTCTTCCACTAGCGCCTCCTCGGAGCATTAATCTAGCTCCGCCAACCTTTGGCTCTGAAGATGACATGTAAACTAATGATTTTTTTTTTTTCTCTTTGAGATGGTGTCAGCTGGCACTGCTGGTTAACATCTCGCACATGTTCTTCAAACATTGTCATATCAGACGGGGATAGAATCAGTACAACAAAAAAAATCTAGTCGTGTGAAAGTGTGATATGGAGGACCTTCACGATTTGGTCACAACCTTGCTGACTCAGTGAGATCAGGGTGTCATTATAAAATCCCTGCCCCTCCCTTTCCTAGATGACCTTGTCACGCTTCGATGTCTGTAAGTGTCTTAAGAGCCTCTGTGGCTACATCTACTGCATGATGTCAACACAACAACACAAGAGGAAACCGCAGAGAATCTCTTCTTCCTCCACGATTCTCAAAGAGCCTTGTTTAACTCATCTATTTACGGAAATGAAACCATCAAAGTTCCCTCAGCACAACAGTAATTGTACACTTTAAATAAAAAGCAGTGTTACACTTACGGACATTGAATGTTACGACACAAGAATAGTTTCACAATTTATTTTAAAACGTAATTACCCCTTTTCATTAAACATATATTATACTTCAAAAATACACATTATTTGCGAGTGAAATTATACATAATAGAATTTATGTTGGATTTAACATATATTATTCTACTAATCTGAAATGAAAAATGTTGGCTGCATACAAACATTTTTTTTAATTACGCCACATTGCATGTTTTGTTACACTCAAATTCCCCATTTTTTAAAATTCCATTTCCTTTTTCTGAAAATGTAAGGTAAGGTTTAATGAAAAGATTAAACCTTTAAATACATGTTAAACTTATTATTGGGTGATTAAATGTTATATATTTCTTTGGGGAGGGGGCAATATGAACAATATGAATGATGCCTAAATATAAATGTCGAAAAATTGAAAATGTGAAATGAGTAATTATATATTAGAAAACAGTTAAACCCTAAGAAAAAGAGTTACAGAAGAAATCGATTCGACCAATTATCTTTCACAAATAACAAATATACTAAGTGGTAAAATACAATGATAATGTCGAATGATTTTCCCACTTTGGGAACCAATCACACAAATGTAATCTGTAGCATGAATCAGCAGAATTACTTTCTCACTTTCATGTATATTTAACTGCATATTTACATTGAATTGTTGGCTTTTTTTTCTGGCTGCAGCTGCTGCAGAGAGCTGGACTTTTGTTTACAGTGGCTGACTCAGGCTGATAGGGAGGAGAAGCAAAGGCCAGGCCTGTCACTGTCTAGGAGGAGTGACAGGATTTATGGATCTAGGTGCCTTTGGGGCAGACCAGAATAGAGAATGCGAGTCAGTGTGTGTGTGAGTCTGCATGACTGCCATTACCTCCCATCCCCCCACTCTGATGACTGGGGCCTTAGCAACAGCAACAGTGTTGATTGTCTAACAGCTATAAAAATCCACTTGCAAACCCGCTTTGATATTTGTGTCCAGAAGTGAAGACGTGCAAAACAATATCATCAAAGTGTAACATTGTTAGTTTGAGCCTTGTGGGGCCATGAGAGCCAGTGACCTGATTTACTTGTCACGCCACAAAGAGAAAGATATTAGGTTGGATAAAGAACAAAAAAGGTCCAGGAAGAGTGTTCCACAATCTGATGGAGGATAATATTCAGTCAATTCTAGAAACCTTTTTGTAAATGGATCATGAGGGAAATTGTTTATACAACATCTGAAAAACATTCATTATTGGATTCCATCTTCTGTTCAAATAAATATTGCAGAGAAAGCAATTGTCAGTTAAGTAGAATTTCAAGAAAATCATCATCGGTAACAGCCTGATGATCTGGTCTGTTCGCTTCTATACCTTTCTGCAATCGAAATATCTTGCTAAAAGGTAATGCCCCAGATTTTGTCGATTGCCTCGTGTCCATTCACTAGCGATAATGTCCCTGGTATTGTTGCCCCAATTGTCCTTTAATTCTTGTTGGGGGCAGCAAGCATAACCAAGTAACCAGAAAATATGAGTCATAGTCTTGTTTTGTCTCCTTCACGACAGACTCATTACCCACAAAAAAAAAGCTTTTTACTTCCAATATTTTCTTGCTTTTGTGACCTTATTTCAAACTGCAAAACACTGATTGTTGGTGCACTTTAAATCAGTCAGGAATCTAAAGGCTTTCACCGATCACTTATTTCAGTAATGGATATAATGACAAAGATATAAGAACATTTCTTGACACAAATGTGGAAAAAGGCTCACAACTGGATTGAATCATCTTACGCAACGTGCGATGACATGCGAAATGGTTTTGCTCACCACTTTAAATTAACACAACAGATTGTAATAAATTCATTACCGAACGAATTGTCACCATTTTACTTATTTCTTTTTAATGATTTCCCGAAGTTTTCTTATTTTGCTTGGCTCCCTCGCTGCTTCCTGGAAGGTTCAGTTATGCAGAAATTAGCTCCAGATTTAGTCCAGGAACCAGATGACACAGAGGATGACGTATCTGGAGACTGAACCGACTCTGGGGAAGCCGTGAAATCTTGATGTGGTTTTCCATACATATACTAAAATAATAAAAATGCTAAGAGCAGAGAATCAGGTTTTTGCGTTTGTTTGTTTTTCGGTGTGTGGTCCAATTTTGCTGAGGGTCTGGGAATTCAATGGCACTAAGGTTAACCATTTACATTCACTGATGGTTTAAAGCAAACAAAGTAACCAAGTTTTACTTCCTTCACTTTGAGAATCCCGACATTTTTGTTGCTTTGTAGAAGATTTAAATACATGTTGTTAGACAATAAGCAGTTAAAAGGTGTTGCTGTTATGTCTGCTAATGTTGTGTTGTCGTCTATAAAGCCAGCTTTATTTAGAATGTTTGTGATGTTTATTTGCAAATGTTAACAAATACCTCCGAGAATAGGATGTCTAATTGGCATCAAATTCTTTCCACTGAATTATCATCAAGTTTGCAAACATATGTTCAATATAGTCCGGGAACAGTTGACAGTTATTTCTAGTCAGTGGAAAAAAAACAAGAGTCAAGTGGTTAAGTAGACCAGCTCTGTTGTCCTTGGTCTTATTTGTGTATGTATGTTTGTTCAGGGAATGCGAACATTCCTTTCTTACCAAGGAGTCATAGCTTCCAATTAAAGTTGCTTCCTGGTTCCTGACTTACATAAAATATCAAGAATATATCGCTATATGATCGCTACTGATTGGACAATACCTAGAGGCTAAAATCTACAGCATTACCTTTCAGTGAATTCACTGTTGAATTTCTGAAATCCAAAATTAAACCTACGTAAAAAGCAGGCATTTCTTGCAATCCACAGAACCATGATTACCTACAAACCCAAGCCTGAATGACAAAGCAACGACAAACCTACCTCCATAACACTAGACCCTGCTACTTACTCATGGTGGGTAAGCTCTCGATGTAAAATCACCATTAAAGTGTTGCCTCACAGTTCAAAATGTGCGTCTCCACATCTCCGCGGATGTTGATGACGTATACATAACACGGTATGCTATTGGCTAACAGACCTTTGTCGACTACTCAGAGCATGAATTCTGTACCTTGGGTGTGAAAGTTTGTTTATGTGGGATATTATTTTCTTAACCTGTATGTCAAGCACTACAATGGCATCCAAAACATTCTGAGCTCGCTTCATGTAACGCTGCTGTCACAAGATGCTCTAATTTAACTTTATCGTCATCATCTTCGCAGTCGTTTCTGCGAAGCAAATTCATCGTCGTTAAAGTTTCATCGCCGTCTTCCATGATAAGTACAACATTTGGATTCGTAAATAAGTGTTTATTGTAACTCATACAGGGTTTACATTTTTTGTAAATGACTAAATAAATATAGTGCCACTTTCCCATGTTGAAGGTGGTCCTGGAACCTAACACCCACTATAATCAAGGGAACATTGTATAAACTATACATTTGCTAAATGATAAATAACCTTTTTGCAGTAAAGATGATTCAATGCTTCAGATCTTAGCCAAGAAACCTTTGTGAATTACTTCAATTTGTCTAAACTCCGGAAAAAAAAGCATGCAAGCGTTTGTAAATAACTGATGGAGTGTCTTTTTTTTTTTTTGTCTACCATTGCAAACATAGTCTGGAACTCATATTTGCATGAAAGTGATTAAAACACAGATGTTTTATGGATATATTTCCAGACCACCTGGAGGAGGCGAACATAGTTACTGTATGTGGGGAACATGCTCACTCGAGGGGCCCCGGTGATATTAAGGATATAAATAGTTCACCAGTGTGGACAGCAGAGACCCAGTCCAACCATAAATCACCCCTTCTTTCCTATCTTCTTCTTTTGTACCCCCACATCTTCCTTTTTCCTTAAAGCCCCCACCGACATTTAAGTCCAGGGAAGAGGCCCCCGGCCCACATAGTGAACCCCATCACCCCTTGACACGGCACTACTTGTGTGTCTGTGATTTATGTGTCTTGTCCAGACTGGATGGGAGCTGGGAATATGGACTTCCCCACCTCCCCCACTTGCTTGACAAAGCTTTCCTAAAAATGTGTGCGAGGGGTTTTCGGGGGGGAGGATCCCTGTAGAGGAAAACAGTGTTAAGAAGAAGAAGTCCAGTAACTGGAAGAATGCCTTTGGAGCTCAGCTGAGAGGAAAAAAAAAATTCACTTGCCTTCCAACAAATCTAATGTCAAATCTAAGATTAAACAACACACTCTGATGATTAGATCACTGTTTTGAATACTTGTCCAGACTAAACATCCCAATAACGTCCTAGTTGTAACGCGATACACGTTTTTTGGGGCTGAAATCTCGAAGGTAAAGCAATTCGTAAGCCAAACACATCCATGAATGCGCACGCAGCAAAAGCATCTGCACTTCCTCTGGCATTGATCTCGCACATTTATTCTGCTCACACGATTGCAGGCGGGAATCCACCCGGAGATCTCATGTTGCATATCAACACTTCCATTTGGGCAGCGTCAGGCTTAAGTAGGTTAGAGACCGGCATGCACACTCCACTTTGGTCTCTGAGCCCTACAGGCAGTAAACGATTCGGTCAGAGGGGCTGCTGCTCGTTATCGACGTGTTCACAGGCGGCCAGAGGTGGTCGGCTCGGCGTATTAGAACTTGTGGCACAGCAGCACAGACCATTGAATGCCCCCTGGATCGTCCGTGGAAAAATATCTCGGTATTATACAGCACGCTGTCAAATATACCAAGTATGACCAAAGGACTTTATGTTGCGTTGGTCTTTTGAAGTAGAGATGAGTGTGTTAGGTTTATTTTTACCATAATATAGAATTCAAATATTTCCAGTTATATAAATCTCCTTGTTGGAATCTAGAGATTACATCCATGTTTCTTAGGTCTCTGTCGAACGGCCTTTCTAATAAAAACTCAAATGATCTTATTGGATAAAATTAGGACTCCAAACTCCAACACTGGGGTACCTCTAGGCTATATTCTCGACCCTTTTTCCGTTTGGTTCCTATACTTATATCAGGTCACAGGTTCCTACTCAAGACCAGCATGACCAAAGAGCTTGAGGTGGACTTCTATAGAAAAGGTGAAGTCATCTTTGACACCTCAATGGAACATTTTCGAAGGATTTCTTACACATTCGACTTGACTCTACTGTCTGGTGTTATGTTTCCATAACACTAGACCCTGCTACTTACTCACGGTGGGTAATGCCGTCATAACATACCGCTGCGAATTAGCACTTATGTCATAATGTAGGGACACAAAGATCTGCAACAACAACAATGGATAAATTACGAAAACGTCCTGGAATACCTTTTCATTAAGGGTTGCTCTGTCCAACCAACCTGCCTGAAGTTTTTATTGTACATTTCTGGATTTGTGTTATTTAAGTGCCGACCCTAAAAGGAGTATCTGTTCCAGCGTAGTATACTAGTGGAAACGTAACACAAACCAGGTATAGTCAAGACTAGAAGAGTAGGACTAAGATGAGCTGGTGGAAAAAGGGTCATATGGCCAATAAATCATCACAATATTTTGCTAATAAATAACAAACAACCAAACTACATTAGATAGAATGGTATACAATTTATAAAACAACTACACATAAAAACTGTAAGATGCCATCACAATCAGGATATTAACAGGATTTACTTTCTAGCTTAGTACAACTATAAGCAAATTGTAAACCGGGTATGACTATGGTGTTTAAAGTCTGATCTTAGTCAGTTTAAGTCAATATTTCTTTTGCCCAGATTTCATTGTAAGTGGGTCAATGTTATTGATTTGAAAACGGTCTCATATATTATGGTTTGCACAAGATGGACAACATGAAACAACAACATACATGAGTCAAATACAAGTAACATTTTGTTCTGATTCAACCATGTGTACATAATTGATCTTATAGGACAAGTGTTTGTTTGTATAAGCATTACGAAATGTAGCCTTTGATCATATATTATATTGTGGGTCAGATGTGACCCACAACCATCACCCATGACATCCATTCACTAAAGGAAGGAACAAAATGTGTCCGAAGAAGCTTGAACAATGAGGAAGTGTCAACTCAGAGTCTACGGTCCACTCACTCACCATCTACACCCCCAAGATAACACGACCTCTTAAGATAAGACTACCTCGAGTACACAACGCTGGAATTTATCAATTGAATAAAGTGAAAACAACACATCTGGATGGAAGGTAAGTGTACATGAAGACAACATTTATTTCATTGCATCTTGGACCAAACGACAATGTTGCTAATTATAAGATGACATTTTCATTTATTTGTGTGTGACCTTTTCTATAGAACTAATTTGCATACAGACACATTAAGTTCACAGGCATCCACAGATTGTTGTTCCTCACTTATAAATGACAGATTTACAACCACCAGCATCGTTATGGGATATTTTTATTTATTTATTAGAAGCTTCATTGAACAATGTACCACTGCTGCTCCACTGTGTCCTGACAGTTGCAAATGTCTGTTGTAATATTGACTGATTTCCAATTTATTATTATTATTTAAATTTGTCTTTCAAATATTAATACAATTATGGTCGTTATAATAGCCTCTTTAATATTCAAAAGGGTTTATTTACTATTATTGTATCATCTTCTGTTTTATTTCTTTTGCCTTTTTTAAATTTAATTTAACATTTTATCTGTATTTTTGGTTTCCTTACATCTATAAGTAGATATAAACTTAAAATGCATAGCAAGAGGATATAGTTTTGCATCCATTTTGCGGTAATATAGCATAATATTCTTGTTCATTATAATAAAACATTATTTCAATTATTATTTTTAATTCTTATATAGAATACCCTTATCTATTTTCATTGTATGTGTTTTGATTTAATAATGTTTATTAATGTATAGTTTCCGTTTTTATTTTTTAATTATTTTTGAATGCAAATCAATATTAATGTTCTGCATATTTATTTATTAAATGTCTCCAAATGTTTCTACATAAATGTAGAATGTTTTTGTATCTTTTCCCCATTTTTTAAAATCTTTTTTTTAAAGAGATCTTTATCAATTTCTAGAGAGCCCCAGGCCGACTTACTAACAGGAGGTCTTTGCCAACAGATATTCTACAACAACATGTTCCTTATTTGGAAGTCATTGAAGGTTTTGAATCTTATGACATTTCTGTAGAGATAAGAAGACTTGCACACAGAGCTACAAGGACCATTCCAATGATCTAATTTTCAAGGAAAAGGGAAAATGCCCTTTCAACTCTTCCAGCAACTTTATCAGTTGATGTGGTTAAAACGAACGAAAACTCAAGAGAAACAAAACTAAAAGAAAGGCTTGGTGGTCTTCTGGGAAGTGCAGATGTGATTCGAGGTGATTATCAACAGATGCTTTGTCAGAACCATCTTGTGGGCTGTGATGTGAGGCCGGCATACGTCAAAGTAGCAAATAATTTATTCTTAATGGCTGCTGCACACACACACACACACACACACACACACACACACACACACACACACACACACACACACACACACACACACACACACACACACACACACACACACACACACACACACACACACACACACACACACACACACACACACTCTTCCTGCTCAGCCTGAAGCACTTGAATCTGTTCATGTCTATTCAATCAGAGATGTTATTAGATCATTTGTCTGATGTCTGAATCCTCGGGACGGTAGCATGAGGTGGACGAGGGCTGGTGTTTGTGACGGTGTTTGGAGCAGAAATAATAACAGTGAGATTAATGACCTCTGATGCCTCTGCAACGCTCGCGATCAATGTTGTTTTTCATCAGGATTTGTGAGCAGAGCGTCTTCGCTCTTGTGTGTGTGTGTGTGTTTGTATACCTGCCTGCATTTACACGCCAGTGCCATGAAGGCAGCTTGAGTGCAGGACTGCGATCCATGTGTTGTACCTGAGACGTCTGCCCGGGGCCCCCGAGGCAAACATGTGACAGTGAATTCCATTATCTCCGAACCAGCCGACCTTCCTCATCCAACACACATGTTTCCTATCATGCTCGGGACATTCCAGGCGTTACCCGGCATTCCAGGGAAAAATCTATCATGTACTGAGCATGTCTACAACCCACGGAGAAATAAACCACGCCGGATTATCCCACTGGGATTTCTGCACTTGTTCCTAAAACAGCAGTGCAGATGAAACATGTCTCTCTGTTTCCAATTAGGACGCAATAAATAAAAAGTCCAAGGTATTAGTGGAAAAGTGCAAACACTGAGAGTTTTGTTATTTGGCTCCCAGTTTAAAAAAAGGCAACATCGCTTCTGCTAAATAAAGATATTATTAAATGAAGTGTTGAAGAACTGAAACCATGTCAATTGGTCTCATTTTATCTGAACTCAACACAGCTTTATTTTTATAGCACATTAAAACAGCAGCAGTTGATACAAAGTGCTGTACAAGAACATGAAATGATCACGATAAAAGAAAAATATGGTAAAGGAAAAAGCACTAAAAAAGAGTCTGGGTCTATGGGTCGAAAAAAAAGGTATATTTACCCAACAAGAAGAATGATTTTGATATTATTTTCTTATTAGTTGAGGCTCAATTTATCCTCCTTCACCAAACCAATACCTATCTTTCAACATCGGTTTTACGCCAATTGTTTAAACCTTTTTACTCTGTCCCTTATCTTATCTTAAACACTGGCATATTTATAGTTCAATAAATCAGCATGCTGAACCTAAGCATACTCTAAAGGTAGTGTTTTTTTCTCACGTCAATAAAATGTCACAACAACGTTTGATGTCACATGTTTTTTGTCATTCTTAAAAAATTAAATAAAAAATAAAAAATGGAGAAATGGATAATAATAAAAATGTAAAACAATGATAAAAAGATGGTATTTGCTTTAAAGAAAAAACACACAGAAAATAGAATATTCTTTAAAAAAGGAAATGTTTTGTCTTTGTTCATCTGTCTTCCAAAAGCCAACTGATACTGAAAAATATTTTGCCGTGAAGCACAAAAGTTGAATTTTCCAGATGATGATGATTAATATCATTAGCCAACCGCTGCTTAAGTTTGTTGCTCCTTCATCAATGGTATTACGGTATTTTATTGAGTTCAAAGTTTGTGCTTCTTTCGTTGTCATGTCCCTGATAAATACCTCAGCCAAAGAGCTCATAACACATGACATCATAAAATTAAAACATACAGAAAATAAATGTGTTGGGACTCAAACCTAAAAACCTGAGGTGGTGAAAACGCCCCCCCTTCACATCCTAATGTGTTACCTAGCAACCTTAAATGAACACGATTCGTCCCTACCGTCAAAAAGAAATTGATTTATTTCCGTGATTTTATTTTATACTTTTTACAGAGTAACACGTGAGCAGTTTGAAGCCATACAAGTGAATAAAGACGCCTTCAAGAACTTTGAATTCCAGATAGATTTTGGTAACACAACCCAAATTTGTCCCAATTTCTTAAGTATTTTATTTAATCATGTGTGTTGTTTGTAAACAGACACAGTAACTGCAAACAACATGTGATTATTTTATATGGTGGTCATTCAAATTATACGTAAAACCATCAGAAATAAATGGTCGACATACAATAATATACATGTTGAATCCAAAACGGGATTCAAGAAATTAATCTTGATAATAAATGATCACAATATTTAAAACGCCAGGTTTAACAAGGAATGAGTGCAGATACATTTGATACACAATCTGCTTTTTATAGTTTTATTTTTGAATTTAAAAAATCTATCCTTTTTAAATGAAAACCAGTTTCTATCGCCATCATCACCTCACAACGCTCTGCTCAGAAGAAAAAAAAACAAGCATTTATCTCAGCAACTGTTTGCTAAAGAATGTTGACAAACGTAAAGACATCAACCTTTGGTCGCCACAAACCGAGCGGTCAGCTGTGACAAAAACACTTTTAATACATTCTGATTCCAGGGGGAACAGGCAGCTCTTTAGACTCTGCTCTCAGGAGAGGAAGGAGGCGGTGGAGGGTCCACAGAGCCATCAGCGAGGGCGGATCAGGACAAGATCAATGGGAGTGACAGTGAGTGCAGGAGGCAGCGAGAGACTCAAATAGGCCAATAAATAACATCCTGGTGAGACAGCAACTGCCTCCCCTTCAGCCACTAACACCCACGTCCACCTCCCTGACCCCCCTGGCTAGGCCTGGGCAGACCGGGCCCCCTTGATTGCCGGCCTCCAAGTGGGGGCAGGAGGGCCCCCCGAAATGCACAATACACCTCTCACATGGGGTCCTCACTCACCTCTCTCCTCCATTTGTTGGACATTCATCTTTCAACATGTGTGTGAGTTTGTTTAGGGGGTTGGGGGGTGTGGTGCGAGGGGGGGCGGGGGGGCAGACACTGGTGGTGACTGCTGTGGAGGGTTGGACCAGAAATGTGTTTTTGCACGTGTGTCCTCAATGTTTATTCTACATCGTCCACTGATTCCATGTGAGAATGTTGCACAGAGAGCTACAGAACTGTTTGTCGACTGCTCAGATTCTATTTCCTAAAACTGGAGCAAAAATGTCGGGGTCACGCCCCATTATGACCAGAGATTGTTGTGTCATGGTTTTTAACATGTGGAGTTCCTTTATTATCAACAACTGTGCTGTACCGTGAAACTCAGTTAAGTTGCTCTGTTGCATTGGCAGCACACAGTACAACATCAAATAAATGTAAATATTATGATAGATAAATACAACAAAAAAAGATAAAAATATATAAATAAGACAAGAATAGAGGTAACTTATAATATGTTAATATAAATATATATGCAATATTGGGGGGCGTTTTAATCAGGGAAAGTTATGGTTTTAACTCCCAGGCGTACGAAAATGTTTTTTTTATCTTGTTGTGTTTAAATGTCCGGTATCTCCTTCTAGAAGTACCTTGAGCTAATTTAATAAACCTTGATTCATCGAAAGTAAGGACCTCGAAAAGCACTTCTTAAATGCGATGGTGATAAGTGAGAAAAAAAAGGACAGTTAATCCTCCTTTTCTTGACGGTCACCATCCTAATCTCGTTCTTATCCAAGCATCTATCCTCGCTATAACAATTATCACTGAGGCAAAATATACACAGAAACAGATCAACTTCTTCAAAGAAAAAATCAGACAAACAATCCATAGTTTGTGTCAATTTAACAATAAAAACTTTTTTTTCGAAAAGAAAAAAGAGGATGAAAACCTGCCTTTTGGAATATTCCTGCTGAGTAACTACTTCTATTTACACAAACATTAAACCATTCTCAGAAAAGAGGACATTTCTAAAGGGTTTTCACATTTATAATTGCACGTTGAGACGCTAATTAGGTAATTGTTGCAACAGATGAGCACTGAAAATTAGCATTTTCTTTTCTTTCTTATTATCTTCGTGTTTTACTATCCAATAATGAGACTCTGTAACGGAATATATTTGATAAAATGATTGTGCTGACTTGAAACAATGTACAGTTAAATATAAAACCTGGCACTTTTTAAACTATATTCTACATTTGTGAGAATATCCTGCTATATGAAACAAGAGATCATACTGTATGTCCACTGATTTTATCTCACGCTTTCAGGAGTTGCTATAGAAGTCTTTCGCTGACAATCCTTCCATCTTTTACTCACTGAAATGGGAGCAATGTTGTGATATCTCTACAAGATGACAGGTAAAAAATGTGGCTGATAACAGGTCAATGTTTTAATAAACTTTATGTCAACATAGAGGCGAAATATACGTTCAGTGAATACAATAAATTACTGTTACAAGATTTATATATTTTCTTTTTTTTTAGATAGATTTTCCTCCTATTCATTTTGAGTCCATACAGTACCGTGAGAGGAAACAGTCGGTGGTTTGTTCAAGCATTATCTCTTCTGCTGATGATGAACGTTCTGCTCCTTGTCTCCTGCACACATGATGGTTCTGGTTCCAAAATCATTGCTTTGTTACTTCCTTTAAGTGTGTTTGTATGTGTTCATGTGGAGAAATCAACTCTTTTTTTATTACTAGTTGAACAGGATGTAACTTAAAAAAGAGATGATGAGAAAGAAAATGTCGAGAGTAAATTTAGTGTTCGATCAATCATCAAAAATCAGTATCATTACCGTCTGTGACAGATCATTTGTCTGCAGAACCATGAGTCCATAAGTGTGTGAGCAATGGAATGACGTGCATCGTATTTAGAAAAAAAATAATCTAAAGAACGATTTATTTTTGAATGAACTTAAAGTCGGTGAAGACAAATGTGCCACATTAGTTTTGCATTAATACCACCGAATAAAACTCCAGGACAAAAAAAATAGTCTGATGCCGTTTTCACAAGTGAAAACCCCCCAACAAATGTTATGCTTTTTGGTTTTGTTTTTGAATAAAAATGATCATTACAGATAATTCTGAATTTGTTTTTTTAACTGATTATGTGTTTCCATGTTTACTGGAAGAAAATACGTTATAGGTTCTTCAATGTCACAGTATGAAGTAGGGCTGTTAAAAACAATATCACCATATATTAATATTTGATATTGACAGATATTTGTTTGTTAAATATACTGTTTTGATATTAGACAGCACTGGATTGATTTTTGTTTTCGATTGACTTCCAAATCTCATTTCTTTTTTTACCTTAGTTATTAAATGGTTTATATCAAATAAAGTTTGTGTGAAATACAATTATGAAATGTTTTTATTTTTCAATTAAAATGCATTTTGTCATTACATTCTCGACTGTTGACTGAGGACAAGAGGATACAGACGACTCCAGGAGCTTTTAAAGCTGATATTTTAACATATTTCGATTTCAAAAGAAATAAAAGTAGTTACGACTTCATCAAGAGTCATGTGGTCTGTAAATACTGCAACACCAGAGTCAACTTTTCGAACAATACTACAACATATATCCTTGTTCCTACAGTATCACAATATATATTGTATCGTTGCCCTTGTATCATGATACGTATGGTATCGCCTGATTCTTGCCAATACATGTTACTAGTATGATCAGAGGAGTAGAGCATGAAGATTGCAAGATGAAGGGTTGCCAGATCTGAATTATAAAAAATAAAATCTCAATTTTTCAAAAAAATGTAACTATAAGACAGTATAATGATATTATTTCTCACCCAAATTTTTTTCTCCGTGAATAAAAGAAACCTAATTGGGACTGGACTGTGAATGGTGGATTCACAGGCCTTGAGTTTGATAACCTGGGCTACAAAAATCCGGCTCCTCTCTCCCGACGAGAGGCCAAGTGTCAGCGCTGACCTCGTCACAGATAAGAAGGGATAATTTATCTGATAATAAAACAAAAGAAAACTCAAACTCACCTTCATAAATCACGGACGAATAACTACCGACCGCTCTTTTAACCAGGTGAAGGACTGAACTTTAGCCAGACTGGCCTCAAATAAGGACATGCATGCCATCAGTCGGTGGTGCTGCGGGTCGGGGTCTGGGAGATGGTCTTTTGTGGTTCACAGTCGCTCGCTTACATGACTGTCATGTCAGAGACTCTGGTGTAGGAGACGAGAGCAGTGGAGCGCAGTGATCTGACAGCAGCAGCAGAGAGGAAGTGAATAGGAGGAAGCATGTGGAGAGGAAAGAAAGAGAAGCAGAGGAGACACACACTGAGAGAGAGAGAGAGAGAGAGAGAGAGTCACAGAAAGAAAAAAAAAAGAGTGGGTCACAGAGGCCTTGGCAGACTTATACTGTTTATCTCTGTGGTGCGTTAAATGACACTTCCTATTACGATGTGGAGGGAAGTGGAGCGTGTCAGCTCCTGTGCTCTCTCACTCCTTCTAGCATGCAGAGCAATTACCCCTGACACCCCCCCCCCCCTCCTCCAGCAACATCATCCTCCTGCAGTTCTGTGAATTGGCCCAGCAGACTTGTGAGTCATCAGTTTGAGTAATAGGCCTCCACAGCCTCAGGAGCTGGTCAGCCTGACGCCCCGTCAACGCACAAACAAACTCAGCATCACAGGTGTATTAAAGCAAGAGCATGAAGAGATGTCGGAGCAGATTTTACCTGTCCTGGCACACCTGAGACCGCTCAATATTACACCACTTTTCTTTGTGTGGAATCTTCTCCATCATGTGATTTTTTCACTGCATTTCTACTGATAAATGAAATTGAAATCATTGAGACATTTTTTTTAAACCTTTGCCAAGGACATTACGTGATGAAGGGCAATAATCCGTCTGTCTGTTAGCAAAATAACTAAAAAACATGAATGGATTTAATAAAGGTTTGAAAACAAAAGTTGCCAAAAAGACCACCAAATAGCGACAGTAATTATTCACAATAAAAATACATGTTGAAGCCTTATAATTATAACATTATATTATATCATTCCATAGTTTATACCCTGTGAAAAAACTATATCATTTTAAAAACATGACATTAGGTCAAGTAGATGAAAAATGGACATGGTGTAAATCAACAGCCCTCACTGTAACAGGGATCTGAACAGCTCTCGTACTGCTTTGCCGCCCAGCCAACCAATCTTAGCTGCCGATCAATTTTAACATAGCGACTTAGACGTTGAATTTAAATACAGTATTGTAACAATCAGACGTCACTAAACAGAGCAGTGTGTAGAAAGGCATCATTATAATTCATTGTTTTGTTGGCACCATAAGTAAGGTGGGTGCGGTTATTAGTGCCTTCCACTAACGACCGCATTTTGGAGTTCCAAATAACCATCTGGATCTTCGAATCATTTGACGATTTGGTGGTGCAGAAGGAGCCACAGCGAGCAACCTACCCATGCTTACTTCTTCTTCGTGGACACTGCATGAATTTAACTGCAACTGCCACCTGTTGTCCCATTTAATGTATTGCGATCAACAATATCAAAAAACATTGAATAAAAAGGTGGACTTTATATGAATAAAATAAATGTAGAGCAAACAATCTAAGCAAAAAGAATGGGTTTAAATGTCCAGCTTGGTCCCTCTGAGTGCTTTAAAAGTTTATAAAATGTATTTATAAAGTATACTATCATGCGTTGGGCAACATTTCAGTTTGTTTATATGTTGTGTGAATTCTTGCCGCACACTTTTCCTCCTACTGTCCAGACACTCTTTTGATAAAATGTAATAATAAAAATAAACAATATGTGTGAAAAGACTACCAACCTGCACATGGTCTCCACTACCTATATTTCAACCTATAGCCAATACATAGTACAACATTAATACATATATATTCCCAGTACATACATTTACATGTATTTCCATTCATTTGTTTTCCATGTCTCGACTATAAACGATGTATTTGCATTGTGCACTGAAGGCACTGGGCCTTGAAACGATCGCAGCATGGATTCATGACCAGAATAAAACAGTATGAACGAGTAGTTATTGTATTTTTTCACATTATTTGCCGCAATTTTCCGGCCACAGCTGTGTTATTAGTCTCCGGTCTTACACCTCGGGAAGGCACAGGAAGTGCTCAGAGTGTGATTTGTATTCAAGCGGTCGATGGAGCCATAATTATGCTGTGACTGTTGGGGACCAGAGGAAAACTCAATTATGCTGCTTTCACACGCTTCAGGCGCTCAGTGTGAAGCTGCACACCTTTAGAAAGATCAACATCGTGGATGATTCCATATTCATTCACACTTGAATCCATTCAACACCAGCTTTATGTATAATTCTGCGACTAATCTTACACGTTTTGTCATTTAAACATCTACGGCTGCCCATGTTTGCGGATATATGATCATATATTTGGCGAGTTTCCGTAATTATTTACGCGTCTCCAGAGTAGAAATGAATCGAATCAATTAAAGATGTATCATAGCATTTGTGTGGTAAATACCATTCATCAAGCAGGACACAATACCTGAGGCTTATAGGCCATTGTTCCAACGCCAGCACTGTGTGATTTGAGCGAAAGGGCAAGGTTGCCATGGAAACCTTTCCGCAGAAATTGCCTGCTTTTTTTCTAGTTGTAGCAATCGTCAGCATCTTTGAAGAAGCTCCTTCAGCTGGTTTATCGGGGGTTTAGTGAGTTCTTCCAGATCCACGTAACCATGATCCATGTATGCGTGTGCGTCTGTGGGTGTGAAATAATCCAAAACAAATTCCTTCTGCCAAGGAGGTTATGTTTGTGTCAAATCTGTAAATCAGGTTTTAATACAATTATTAGGGAACATCTGTTACGGGTTTCTGTGTTTGCGTATCTAACAAATCCAATGTGATAAAAAACAAAAATATATTGAAACATAAGACCAAATAACAATGTAACACAATAAAAATCCCCAAAAATATTTACCTTTTTTCTGCTTGACTTTAAAACAACAGACTACTAAAGCTTCCCAGTGAAAACGCGAGTCAAAATAATAGTTCCTCCTCAAAACAAACAAAACAATTCAAATTTAAATGTTAAATTAGCAAGTTAGCTTAACGTTGGATGACTTCATTGCCATTCACAAATAAATAATTTAATATTAAACCAATACCAACATAACCAAAAAAGTAATATCAGACAAAAGTATTTACCTTTTTGTAAAGCAGGATTCAGAATACCTTTGAAACAGAGACAAACATATTAGCTATAACATGCTAACTGAGTCCGTGCAACTTAAGCGTCCCAGTGGAACCAGAAATCAAAATAAAAGTTCCTCCACAAAAAAAACCTAAAAACAAAACAAATTTAAACCAAAATATTTGTAGCTGCGATATCTAGAACAAAGACTCTTGTGATAAAACACAAGCACAAACCAAATTACAACTTAACATAAAATAAAAAAATGCAACATGAGAAAAAAGCATTAGCCTTTTGTTCTGCAAACAAACGTGCAACCATTCAAATATAAATGTTAGCGACTATATTTGGATGATTTCAAAAACATGATACATTTTTGATGATGTGCCATTCTCGGTGTTGTGCAAGCAAACGTTGTAACTCTAGCACCTGTTGTAGAAGCTTATTGTGATATCAAGTATAGTTCAAATGCTAACACTTGTTTTAAGGTCAATGTCAACAATATTATGTTAACAAATATCACAATGACTAGCCTATGGAGAACTGGAACAAGGAAGGCAAGAAATTGCTTTGAGTATTGTGAGCAGACGTAACAAAATGTATCGCAAGTAAGTGGTCAAAAGTTAAATCCCCCACAACAGAGGAATGTATAGATAATGTTTACCATATCTACAGGATGGAGAAGTTGTCACTCCAAAGTAAAGTGGAAAATGAATACAAGAGGTTAGACAAGTATGTCAAACCTTTTAAAATTGATTCCACCTAAAGAGACATGTTGGTTTCTTTATGTCCTCTACACAAATGTGTTCATTTATTATTTTCCAAGATTTTTCTTCATGTTTCCCTACTTGTTATTTGGGTTATTTTCATCCTTTATTTTAGAATAGAATAGAATAGAATAGAAAAGCTTTATTCATCCCCAGAGGGGAAACACACTTTTACAACAGCGCAGTTTAAAAAAAATAAAGTGCAAGGAAAAAAATAAAAATAAAAGAGATAATACAAAATAAAATAAAAAAGATCTTAAAAATATACAATTATATTATATTATTATATATATTCTTAAAGAGCAAGTTATGTGACGATGTTTTGAAGTTATTACTTTATAAAGTACTCCCCAGTATGAAATCTCAGCGAACGAGAGGTTACGAGAGCAGAATCCATTATGACGTAACAATGGGCTTCACTCCTCCTCCAGCCAGCTGTGATCACATCCCACCTTTTTTTATACAACGAGTCCCTTGGAGCAGAGTGGGTGTGGTTATGGTAAACAAGATTTAATCTCCAGAAAAACAAGCGAGTTCTGTTGAAACAGAAACATACTGATGAGTACAATAGAGGTCCAACATCTATTAAAGACACTTAAATGAACACTTTAGTTGCTCTTTAGAAAATAATCAGGTCCAGAAATGGAGTCGTGTGGTTCAGACTGACATCAAAACTGAGGACGTTCTATTTGTCCTTCTGCTGAAAGCATGAATTCTTCATTCATCTTCTGTTCTCCTGCCTCCGAGTCCAGCTCTGCTCGAGTCTCACCCACACCCTGACGTCCGTAAAGAGGCAGAGACATGTCTGGACCCGGTTCTGTCCATCTTGTGTTCCCCCCTCGCCTCGCAGATGGGACATATCAATGAGCCGGATAACTGGGTTCATCCCGCGAAGCAACAGCGCCCCCCAGAGGACGCCTGTAGCCCAGCGCTTACCTTTGACACAATTGTGTGTCTTTGTCTGTTGTGTTTCTTTTCTGCAGCTGGTTCCTGTTTTTAAAAAGACTCACTTCCACAATATTACTATTGTTTCATTGAAGTTTGATTCCTGGCAACTTCGTGGTTTTCTTTTCCACATCCTCATTTATCCTTTAACTTCTTAGTTTTCTTTTTTAGCTGCCAATAGTTGAGTCACTGTTTCACAATAATCTCAGGCAGAAAAGAGAAACGTTGGGTGAGAAGTTCCAAGTTTTACTTAAAGTGCCTTTTAAGCAAGAAGATGCCACCGATGTCTCCAACTAAGACTGTTCATCCACGTTTGATCTAAAACAATATATTTAATATATTGATGAATATAGCTTTAAAAAAAAAAACAACTTAAAGGGTAGATAGATTGTGCCTCGAATTGAAGTTGAAGTGTAACAGATACATTTCATCCCACAAACTACGCTATAATCTGAACATTAGTACAATGTAAAATAATAATTACATTTTAATAGATAGATAGATGGCTAGATAACATGGAATATCATAATCTTTTTTTCTGCACTACTGCCCCCAAACTCGGAATTAAACATTCTAATAACACAAGGAATTAATGAGTCCCTGAGTCTATTAGTCTTGCATCATGGGAGGAGCATTCGTGCTCCATCTGCTTCTCTGTTCACTGATGACAGTGTTGAGAGGATGACTGTCATTGTCCATGATGGACAGTAGTTTGTCAAGAGATCTCCTCTCAGCAACTGTCACCAGTGAGTCCTGTGAGTCAATAATGATTATATATTGCTATATAAACCACAAAGTTTGTCGTAGCATATGTAACAACAGGTCTATTAGGCAAGATGTGACTGCGAGTTTATTCAACTATTCAGAAGATTGGTCCGATAAGGTAAGCCTGGATTGTGTAGAGGTGAATGAATGACATGAAACAGTGAATTAGGTTTTGTGAATGTATTGCAAAATGAAGTACAAAATATTTTGACAGTAGGACACTGACAAAAAAAACAATAATAATAAGGACAAGCTGTGTGCAAAGAAAAACAATCTGACGCAAACTTCTTTAGTTCTAGTCCAGGAAAGAGTCAAGAGTTCTCTGTGGGAAAACGTGTGTGATCAAGAATTGAACAAAAACTTGTCCCACCAGGATCTCAGGTTCTCAACGGCAGTGAAACATGTAGAGTCAACGTGGATCTCAGTGAAGTGGAACAGGACAGGAAGGACACTAAAAACAAAACCCAGGAACTATCAGGAGATCAAAAAGACAAATGAATTTCAAGGAAATCAAAGCTCTTAAGTGTTAACTCTTAACTTAAATTCAATGTATCTATAAGATGCAAGATACCCGAAAATCATATAATCTAATAAAGATGAAACACCATCTCAAATTCAATTTAAATACTCAATTCAACATTCAATAGAAACATTCAAAATATTTAAATACAAGCAGTCAATAAAGCATTCAAAAGTCAGTACAAATAGCTGCAGACATGACATAATGTAGTGCAATTCAATGTTTGGTACTTGAACGTGAGAACAAGTACGTGTTATTATTGTGTGGATCCAAAAGGGATCAAACAAAAAAGGTAATTTCCAGCACATCAGACGCACCTTAATAATGAATAAATAATGTGTTTTAAATCAGAACCATAGTGCACCAATAATATATTTAATGCTGCTAACAAGTTGGCAAAAGGCTCACCTTGAAGAGATTTCTTAAAGCGCACTTTAAACAAAGTTATAGATCTTTGTATCTTTTGCTCACAGAAGCCAAACATGTCACAGATACAGGCGAGGACAGCGTCAAGCTGGGGGAGCGCAGACTTAAAGGAAACCTCACGTTTGTACCGGAAGTTGACCCGCAACAATAAAACATTTTCATTTTCATTTTCTGTCCCGTTTAATTCATTATTGGGGTTGTGGGTGGAGCCTATTCCAGGTTCTTCGGGCATGAAGCAGGGGACACCCTGGACAGGACGCCAGGCTGTCACAGACCATTCACACACACATAAAGTGGGGGCAAGAAAGTATTTAGTCTCCCACTTAAAAAGAGGAGAGAAGCCTGTATTTTTTATTAACATGAGACAAAATGATAAGAAAAAAAAATCCAGAAAATAACATTATCTGATTTTTAAAGAATTATGGTGGAATAACAAAAGTTTATCTCAGTACTTCTCTCCTCTAGAGCAGTGATAGTTTGATGCTGTCGCCGGGCAACACAGACTTTCAACTCACTCCTAAGATTTTCAAGTGGCTTCAGATCTGGACACTGGCGAGGCCACTCCAGGACCTTGAAATGCTTCTTAAGTAGCCACTCTTTCGTTGCCCGGGGCCGGTGTGTTTAAGATCATTGTCTTTGTATCATGCCGAAAGACCCGGACACGTTTCATCTCCAATGCTGATGGAGGTTTTCACTCAAAATCCCACGAAACATGACAGCATTCATTCTTTCCTTCACACGGAATAGTCGTCCTGGTCACTTGTTTCACGGTAGGTATTGTGTTCTTTGGATGCAACACAGCATTCTTTGTATGTCTTCCATTTTTTAATAATTACTCCCACAGTTGCAGCAGGTCTACAGTTTTGTTTCTGGTGACCTTTGACATCTCTTTGGCCATAGTGGAGTTAGGAGTGTGAGTGTTTGAGGTTGTGGACGAGTGTCTTTTATACTAATAACAAGGCCAAACAGGTGCAGTTAATACAGGTTACGAGTGGAGGACAGAGGAGCCTCTTAAAGAGGAACTTACAGGTCTGTGAAAGCCAGAAATCTTGCCTGTTTGTAGGTGAATAAACTCATTTTCCATCATATTTTGCGAATCAATTATTTTCAAATTTTTTCTCTAATAGTTGAGGTATACCCATTATAAAAAATACAGGCCTCCCTCATCTGATTAAATGCGGAGAACTTGCACAATTGGTGACTGACTAAATACTTTTTTGACCAACACTATACCTACGGACATTTTCCCCAAGTTCCCAAACAACATCTGTATGTTTTTGGACAATCATCATTATTATAAAGCAATACAAATGACTAATTTAATGTTTGTTTTTTTCAAGTTTTTACATCATCAAATGGACACGGACATCTAATTGACTCTTGCGTTCCAAATGAACATTCTGGTTCTCAAAGCTGCAGGGAAATATCAACCTCCCCTTTGTACCACCAAGTTTTGTTGGTTAATATAAAGAAAGTTCACAACAAAAAAGGCAAGTTTTCTTTAACAAGGCCACATGGGCACATCCAATACGTTCCAAAATTAGCTTCTAATCATCTCGCCCTAACCTGCTTTTTCTCAGGTCCTGCTGGCATTTCATTATTTTATTCTTTGTGTGAACGAAAAAGCAAGTTTCATTTCTACTATGACATGACGCTGCAAGTGTCTTAACAAGCTCTTGATCCATGGTCTCGTTGAAGACTTGTTGAGCGGCAGCTGTTCACACATATCCTGTTACTTCTTTTTTTTTCTACTTATACAAATATATATACTACAAATAACCTTTTTACAATCATCCTGAGGATCTTCATCACTTTCCCAACCTGACGTACGTGTGTCTTCTGTTTGTATTTGCTTTGCATGATACATTTAGTTGTAAAATCAAGAATATAACAGTGATCAAATGTCAGAATACAGTGTACAATTATATACATTTAAGCAATATATAGTAAACTAGATGAAGTAGCTGACATTGCCCCGTGATTCTTATAAGACATAAAACCACAAAAAATACTTTAAATGAAAAATGCAAAGGCTGATCATATTTTACCTTTAACATGAATGCTTGGAGTTATGGTGCTCATATGTGTCATTTTACGGTCGATTGTGACAGATTTTGAAAAACAATGCAGAATATGGCTAAGAGGGTTAGGAGAAGGACTAAACCGTTGGAGAAATTGCAACTTTTTAAAAGGCATTTTTGGCCATAGTGGACGAACAAGACCAAAACGAAAAATCCGGCTCAGACACGGAGCGGTTCTTGGCGCTCATTTTGAGCCTCGGAAAAGCTCTGTAGCACAAATGACCACAGGTTGGAAGAAAATACACCCATTTTCTGAGCTAAGATGAGGCTAATTGTTTCGACTCATGGTGTTGCTCAACTTATGAGCCCGACCTACAGCTGGCTTATCCAGTTCCTACATTGTGCGAGGGAACACACACACACACGCACAAAAAAAGAATCTGATCATGTTGATAAGAAATAGCCATTTGATTAAATCTTTGGTTCTAAACTGTTATAAGATTGTTCCAACTTAAGCTAGAAACACTTTTTAACCAAATATGTTTATTCAATTATTCTGCTGTAAATAACTTTATTATGAATAAGTGATTCAGTTTCACATCAGTGACATTAAGGGATGAGGCTTTATTAAACTATGTCCTCACTTCTGGTTTAAGATTTATAAAATTAATACATATTTAACACATGGACCTTATCACGTTTACTTTTTAAATTCCAAGTTGACTAACAAACGATGCCGTCATTTATGGGAAAATTCAAGATTTATTTATAAACCAAGAGGTTCAGTTCAGTTCAGTCAGTTCAACCATTCAAAATCCACTTTATTTTAGGAAACATGTATTATCCAGCTGTTATTTAAACGTTTACAGATAATGAATAATAGGATTTAAACCCTTTAAACTCCAGATTGATTACATTATTCTACTTGTGTAATCTTTTAGAATTAATAAATGTGACATAATATTTCTTGTATTACAGTATTTAATAGGTGTAATTAGTACATTATAACTCTGCTGCTGCATTATTGCCTGCAGTAGTTTTTGAAGAGCAAAGGTGTCGACTGTTGCGTCACCACAGCAGTCATCCTTCCATTAAGACCACACTTCTTCTCGCAGCCCAACCTCTCACAGGATCACACGGCAGTAAATCAATGAAACCAGGATGAATGTGTATAAAAAACAAAAACACTTTATTACAATTAGGTCGAAAAAACCCAAGGGATACACGACTACTTTACAAGTACAAATGTTTTTTTGTTTGATATTTACACTTTTTTTCCATCGACATCAATAAAAAAAGAATTTATGAGAAAACACAAAATACTAAAATACATGTTTACAGTGTGTTTGCTGCAATAAAAAAAGACTAAAGGAACGTGCATTACTCTCCATTTAGAACCTACAGACAACAGGGGAACCACATGCAGGGGGAACATAGATGAATACACTGAAAGAACAGCTCTTCACCTGAAAAGCTTCACGTCTGTAAAGTCACTAATTAGTCGTCTCTTGCAGAAAGACGTCTGTCTGCTCCGCGCTGGGAGACGGGCCACTGTGTTTTCTTGCAGCTTTTTTTTTTTTTTTAACGTTATTCCACATTTTGACAAATAAAAAAAGAGGTAAGAAAGTTGATTCTGGTCCTGGTTCAAGCACTGGAGGAGTGTTGACACGTCTGACCAGGAGATGGAGGGGGTGAGGTACTGGATCAACGCCGCCTTCTCCTTAGCCTCCGTCCATCCCTTCTTCAGTACAATCACATCCGGGTGAGACTTAACTTCCTCCTCCGCTGGGTTTCCCAGGAGCCTTTGCTCTGATTCCAGCTTGCCTGGCCTGACCCTTAGCCGTCTGCTGGGCCGGCGCCTCGGCAGCAGAGGGCGCCGTGTTCTGTTGGGCGGGGCTGTGAGGAGGAGGGGTTTGGATCTGTGGTGAAGCGGCCGCGGTGACCACCTGCTGCTGGAGGATCTTCTGCTGGAGCACCTGCGCGGTGGCGCTTCCCGCGGGAATCATCTGGACCTGAGTGGGCGTGGATGTGGTGGCCTGCGTCAGCGCCACGGTTTGAGTCTGGATCTGCAGAAACAACGGCGTCATAAGTTCCAGCGAGACAATGCATCGCCACAATCATCACGTACCTGCTGAGGAGACGACACGATCTGCTGGATGTTGGCCACGGTGGGCTGCACCATCTGAGGGAGCTTGGCCACCTGGATCTGTTGAGCTCCGCCAGCTTTCTGCGTCTGGGCCAGAGACGTGGTGAAGAACTGGGTCTTGATGCCGGGCTGCAGCTGCGCGGTCGTCGTGTAGGTCACCTTCTGCTGCTGCTGAGCCGGCTGGCCCGTCTGGACCGTCACCTGCTGGGCGCCGATCTGTAGACAAGAAGTTTATCAACGAAGGTTTGGCTTTTTCTCAGGTCAAATGTGCTACATCAGCATTTCAGAGGAGATGATCGAGGTGAAGGTGTCAAAGATGAGTTAGCATCAAATGCAAGGATTGTAGTGACCCAAGAATTAATGACATGAGGAACATAAGAGCATGTTTGTGACTCTAAAAATACCGTATTTTCTGCACTAGTAGGCACACCGGATTATAAGGCGCACCTTCAATGAATGGCTTGTTTTAGAACGGTTTTCATAAATAGGACGCACCGGATTATAAGGCGCATAGAATAAAAGATACGGTCAAACGTTTGACTGGGGTTGCGTTATGCATCCGCTAGATAAAACTGTGATAAAGGGAATGTCAACAAAACAGTCAGATAAAAGTCAAACTGTTTTTAGCGTTCTGACAACTCTGTTCCCTCCCATGGTAACGATGTTCAAATGATGTTTAAATGTCTTCAAGCAGCACCGCGTGAGACTGGGGTTGTGAGCAGACAGTGAAGTTGAGCCTGAATATGACAGCTAGAGTGTGCCTGTATGACATGTGGAACACATGTGTATGACTGGCTGAGCGCGCAGCAGTGTGATTTTGAGTGTACAACAACCAAGACACACTCGCTCAAACCGGTGGCAGTAATATCACTCCATAGACGTCCCCATGATCTCTTTTGCATAGTAAATCCCACCCTGTGATGATGCAATGCCGATGGCGTGTCGGTGCAGAGTTTTTGTAAACAAGTCACCCACCAGGTAATGTTCATATATAAGGCACACTGTCGTTTTTTGAGAAATTAAAAGGCTTTTAAGTGCTCCTCATAGTGCGTAAAATACGGTATGTTGGCGAAGAAGCCAAGTTAACAGTTAACCTTCTGCTGTAAAGTGGCCTGTGTCTGCTGTGGCTGTCCTGCCTTTTGTTGTCCCGCCACCTGCTGGTGCTGCTTCTTCATCTGAAGGAGCTGCTGGACCTGCATCTGGGGGAAGGACGGGGTCAGCACGGGGCCACCTGAGAGAGAGACAGGGGTGTTATAGGAGTGACAAGTGAGTTTCTTTCTCCATTTAACTTGTTCTCGCTCATGACACTGACCGGTTTTCTGAGCCTGGCCGATGGCCACGCTGATGCCCGCCACGGTGACTGGCAGCGTCGTGACGCCGGCTGATGACACCACCGCCGGCACTGAGACCACAGGAGGTTTGGTGAGGGTGACTTGAGTCTGTCCCGCCTGAGTCAGTCCCTGTGTTGGCAACCGAGTCTGTCATGGAATCAAAGAAACAAATGAGACAACAAGACACAAAATGACTAATTAAATGACTTTCTCCTTCCAGATTATCATCTGGATCTACAACATTTTGTTTAGACTCTTTGGAGAGAGCACTCAAGTGACTCGTATGTTCTTGCTGCATGTGTTGTGCCAGACAATACGCTCTTCGATTACATTTTTAAAAGTAGGAAGAGGTCAATAAAATGAGGTAAAAAAAAGAAGAAAAAAGCTCCACTTCTCATCAAAAGTGCAGATTGTATCTCCGCCCTCTTACCATTCGAGCCACCTGCAAGTTGGCGACGGTGGTTCCTGTCAGAACTGCTCCCGGTCTGGGTGCAGCCACGGCAGTCAACTGAGCGTTGGCTTGGGCCGCCTGGACCTGCGTGGTCTGCTGGGATCCGCTCGCCTGCTGACCCTGAGCTGCGGCTGCTGCGGCCACTGCTGCGGCCACTTGCTGCTGCTGCAACTTATGCTTGTGCATCTTGAGCTCCTGGAAGAAACACACAAACCACAAGCTGATGTCAGCGGTTTCCCTCAGGGAGGATTTGACAAACAAAGGTAAGAAGTTATTTTCTCTTAATAATAAATAAATTGTGTTTTTAAATGTAAAAGTTTAACCACACAAAGTACATGTACACACTGACATCAAAGGCAAACATTTTTGCAGCAACAAACTGTAAAGATGGGTTATCCTCTTAATACATAGAAATACTTATTATAAAGTGTAGTTGATGTTGTTTTTAACAGTGAAGATTTGCATGTTTTCCACAGGATTTCTGATTAATGCTTGAATACAATATTTAAAAATTAAAGATTAACATTAGACAGCAGATAATTATGCAGAAGTTCCTCCAGATAACACGAGAAAAAATGAGGTTAACAGGTTTTAAAGCAAATCTCAGTAAACTTTTTTCTATATTGTAAATAAGTAAGTAATATTTGTAGAGCAGATCACAAAGTGTTCCATCTATCTTTGACTGGGACGCCCACCTGCTCACCATATGACCACCAACTACTTGGATATGGCAGTTGCATTCATGCCTCAAACCTCATGCCTTAAGTACTAAAAATACATTTTGAAGGTTCCAGGAAGAGTGAACCAACACACAGTCTGGATAGATAAACAAACATACACGCAGAGTGTAAGAGCAGGGCTGGAGACTGTTGCAATTTTTATGATGTAATTACACATCTTAGAGCAGAGGGAGTAAGAAAAATAAATGTCCATCTGTTTGCTTGCAGCAATTAAAAAGTCTAAAATCGACAAAGGGCATAATAAAAATTATAGTGGGCAGATAGTGATTAGTAAAAGTAGTTTGAACCCGAGATGCCCTTGAATGACCCGTATCAAACACAGAAACTTAAATTATCATCATCATCATTAATGCTTCGTAGTACTACTCTAAGAATGGCTCAATTATGTCACTGAATATGAACACAAAATTTTATACATCTTTATAAAGAAAGATATCATTCAACACATTATTTATGGAGCTGGACTGAAAAAGGTTTTCTTAAAATAGCCTGAGAGTTTTCAAAATTGATCTGGTTCCAACCAAAAATGTTTTGCATAAAATGGTGGTCTAGGGAAAAGCACAAACCATCTGAGCTGCAGACTTGTTTAGAAATGTTTAGAAAATATTTTTGAATTGGATTAAACTCTTCAAAGGAGCACCTTTGACTTCAGAGCGTCTAAACACAGCAGTAAATCCTCAAACCGAGTCGAGGATCGAGGACGACATAATCAGAGTTGGGAGCAGTTGTGATTTACCTGGGGTTTTCCGACCGCTTTGATCTGTGGAGAAGCTGCCTGTTGTTGTTGCTGCAGCTGTTGTTGTCTGAGCATCTGAAGGTGAGCCGGGGTGAGAGGCTTTCCTTGTTGCAGTTGCATGCCTTGAGCTGGGTGAAGTCGGGCACATTAGAAGGTGTGAGGCGGCGTGGAGCTCCACAGACAACCTTGAGGTAAATTACCTGGTGTGACCTGGCTGACGAGTGAGCGAGTCTGAGACTGGGCGGGGCTGAGGGTGGTAGAAACCACTGCAGATGCAGTCACCGGGGTAACAGCGCGAACTCCCTGTCCTGTTGCGATGGCGACCACCTCTGCGGGAGCAGCAGCAGCTGCCACTGCTCTCTGTTGCGTGTGCACCACCTGAGCTCCAGCTGCTCCCACCGTCTGAAACAACATCTTTGATTGTAACTTGAAAGTTTACAGACTCAAGAAAAAAGCTTGTGTGTCAAATTTCCTGTAAAAAAAAAAAAGGTGTAGAAGATAAATCAAGTGGACTCACAGTGAGGGTGCCAGGTATGACTGGGGTTGCCAGACGTTTGTTGACTTGGAAGGGACTTTGAGCAACTCCAGCGACTGTGTTCACAATAACATTCCCTCCTACAGTAGCTGTGACACAAAGAGTGAGATTAAACACCGACACACCAGCAGCTGGTGAAGAGACTCGGTTACAACTTACCAGCCTGGATGGTCGTGCCAACGGTGGCGTTTTTGATGGCGCCGGCCTGAAAAAAAACAGTGACAGTTACTCAAGAGCACAGGAAGACACTAACAAGTGGTTTGTGATCCTCACCAGAACAGCAGCGTTCGGCACAGCTGTAGCTCCGGCCACGGCGGCTCCCTGAGGGAGCTGAGCCTGACCGGCAGCCGTCGGCGTCTGGGCTTGGCCGGGTGCTGCTTGTCCCTGTGGAACTCCGGCTTGTTGCTGCTGAGCCTTTTGCTGCTCCGCTAGAGCCTGCAACACAAAAACATAATATAGATGCTTTTCCAAGAACCAACCAAGCTTGACATGGCCTCTGAAAATTGGAGGAAGGAGTTTTTGAAGCCTTCAAAACTTCAGCCTCACATAATGCAAAAACATCCAACAAAGGCCAGAAAAAGATTTTATAAAGACCGTAAAGAAGAGCATTTGGTCCGGCAATTTGTTGCATTTACAGAGTGGGCTACAGTACCTGAAAGAATAATTTCTATCCTTTTTTTCCCACACTGCTCGAGTTAACAAACAACATTTAATTAAAAAAATATATAATCACACAGTTGGGGGATTTGGTTCTACCCGCTACCAAAAAAATTGTATGCGAATTGTTTAGTGAGGATACTGCCAAAAAAAAAAGATTGAAACTGAAAAGTTATTCAATAGGAATAAACACATCTGAAAACACATCTGGTAATATTTTCATATGCGCAACAAATAAATATTAGCATGAAATTCACTTTAAAAGTTGATGCATTTGCTGTGTTTTGCCAAGGGGATCCCTAAACATAGGCCAACTGTGTTTGTCAGAGCCTTAAGATGGAGAATCATGGTTAGAGAATTAGCTACCTTCTTCTCCTTTGCTATTCTCTCGGCCCGTTGAGTCGCAATCTGGATTGGCAGCAATGGCTTGTCGTAGCTTATTCCACTGTAAGAAAAAATATTAAGGACTCCGTGTAGAACAACTGTTTTGATGGTCAACATGTGAGCAAGACAAAAAACGTACCTTTCTGCTAAGACGGACGCATGTTTTGGATTCTTCTGGAACGGGTTCATGCCCAGTCTGTAAGAAGAGAAAACAAAGATGAGACTTCAGATTCTTTCACTCATAACCAGTGTGTAGTAGTTTATTTAGCCATTTTATGTTTGGAGACTGTAAGTAAATAAATCCAAACGAGGTGAGAACAATAAATGATATATAAAAAAAATTACATTACATTTTACAATCAAATAGTACATTACGATAAAAATAATTACAGGTTTTGAGAGGAGGTATGGAAAAAAAATGCCAGGGACACAGGCGTGTGTGTTGTTTACCGACAGGTGTTGAATGGCAGATGCGGGTTTGAAGCCACATGAATGAGAGCCAGGTGCTCTACCAAGTGAGCTAATTGGGTTTAATGGCTGCAGGTGGATAACGGGGTATATAACTCGGAGGACAGCTGGATGAGTATACGTACAATGGTTTGATTGGTGGGCTCCTCTTGCTGGCGATTATCTTCATGAGCTCAAAGCGACTGTTGTAAAGCTGAATGTGAGTGGCGTTGTCGTCCTGCGTGTAGATCTGACAGGTCCTCAGTGGACGGCTATTCTTAGACTGACAAGGACAAGCGAAGGAAACGTTAAAGAAGACACTAAAACATGGAGATGGTATAAGTCTTGTAAGGAAACAAGTACTTTGTATATGCTCTTGGTTTTCTTCTTGGGATTGGCCTCATAGATCAACTGGAAATTTGAAAAAAAAAGATGATTAGAAAATTGAATATTTTATTACATTTTACGCGTGAAAGCGAGGACTGACCTTGCCCTCTTCTCTCGGAATGAGGACATTCTCATAACGGTTGCGACACTGTTTCGGGGAGCGGTAGATGCGGCTGACGGAGTTCACAACGTCACTCACAAGATCCCAGTTGGGAGTGTGGGCAGGAGAAACTATGGTTAAGTTGAGGGGAAGCTCCAGCAGCTGCTTTACAGCCTAGTGGAAAACAAATATCAGATTTAGGATCCTGGTGTACACAGACCTAATCTAGTCAGAGGAGTAAAATGGATTAATACTTGTAGCAGGGCCCAGTCCTCACTGATGAGCCACTCAGGATTGTCCTGTCCAGCCTCCATGGCAGGTTTAACCAGCGAAGGGAGGGGTTTGGCAAATGGCGCCTGTTGCTTGAGGGAGAAATTCTTCTTCTGATCCTTGCCTTCCCGTCGCACCTTCATGATGTGGTCCTTCACAAAGAGCGAGCGAGGAGGTATGACCGTCTCTCCGTGACCCTTCTTTTTCTTTCTAGCGGCTGCACAAGAATTCAATGCGAGACAAAGACAATCATGAGAGAAATCCTCAATTATTATGTTCGTCAATGACACCACATCACATCCTAAACCAGTCATTAAACCTATATTAAAAAAAAGCGAAACTCATTGTTGTTGGAATAAATTTGTGGATGACATTGATCTATATCTTTATTGATATTATGATTTAGTTAGCTGTATTTTTTTTTAATATATATATTTCTGTTTATTGTCATTGTTGTTTGCAAACAATGTGAAGAAAACAATTAAGGGGGAAAAACACTCTTAGTTACAAACAGTTTATGAGATTTGGAGTAGAATTTACCCGTGGGATCCATCTTCAGTCTTTTGTGTTCTTTGCGGACATAAATGGGGGGCAGTTTGGACTCTGGCATTGGTGTGGTGTCGTACATGAGGCACATGACTGAGTCGATGTAGATGTCGTTGTCGTCCTGTGGTGGTGTAGGCGGCGTCCAAAGCTGCAAAGAAACGACCATCAATTAAATAAATACCTTTAAAAATGGATTAATTGCTAATGAAGTAATTTCTTACTGGCATGATTTCCGTATGACCGTTCTCAGCATCATACACGTACTCCTGGTGTACAGAAAATGAGCGTGAACAAATTGGCGAGAACATTCATTTATACGTTGTTACTGCTGCCCACCATGTTGTAGGCATCCTCTCTGGTGTAGGTGAAAAGATCTTCATCCTTTTCCGTCGGCTGCTGCTCTTGTTCCTCCAACTTCAGCTTCTGCAGCTGCTTCACCTCCCAGCTTTTCTTTGAGCACTCAAGCCGCTCCTGAGAATCATGAAAAAAAAAATCTATATACATCCACATTTCTTTTTATGACCTCATTATGCTAGCTTTGGTCTGTGAAAACTCAACTAACCTTGAGAACAGTTTCATCATCACCTATGTGGAGATACTCGAGGTAGTGCAGGGCATATCGTTCTATGGGTGTTAGCTGCAATAAAAGAGGTATAATGATTTCACAGTTTTTTCACATATTGCATGAAATAGCACCAGTACCTGCTCCATTACTGCGCTTAGCTCTTCCATCTGTGCCGAGTCTTCCTGCTCTTGGCTCTCCGACTCTTCTTCCTCCACAGGTTTGTTTTCCTTCATGTCCCCTGCTGCTTCTGACTCAGAGTCCAGGTTTATACTCTGCAGAGCCTGGATGTAAGGTCTGGCCACCCTTGGCGAGATGGTTTCAGAAGCTGACGGCTCCTGGTGAAGCACCACAAACTCTTGCACCTTCTCGCCGGACCCTGCCTCCACTTCAAACAGATCTTGTATCGTTCGCTGCAAGCAAACAGTTCATAAAACATTCAAAAGGTTATTTTGAGTCAGTGGAATATATTGTAGAATGATGTAAAGACAAAGTATTTGCCATACTTGTGTGAGGAAGGCCAAAGTGTAGTCGTTGCCCTGAGCAGCAACTTCTCTGATTAGATCCTTTGTTCCGTTCTTCAGCAGCTTTTCTTCAATAGAGTTTCCACTTTCCAATCTACCAACAAACAAGAGTATTGACAATCCCTCAACGGCATCTTAATTTTTATTTCATGCATTTGTATCTTTCTCCCCAATAAATACAATATAATATATCATTTGACATCTCATTGAAGTGCAAATACACAATGTTGCTAGTACCTCTGGTACATAGTATTGTTCAATGATTGATATTAAGGTAAAAACTAGCAACACACAACAAACATTATTAATTACTTTACCTATAGATGTGTATATCCTTTGAGCGGCCAATTTTGTCACACCACTCCTGAGCGCGTGCGTCCATGCTAGGGTTGAGGTCTGTGTCATAGAAAATGATGGTGTCGGCGTCAAACACCGTCCCGACGGCGGAGCAGCAACGGTTGGTCAGGATGCTGCAGAACACCTGCCTGTTTCTGTTGAAGTTCCTCATGTTACCCTGCGTGATAGACAGTTTGGTTGATTAATTGGAAGAATTTGAGTCAGGATTTGATATCGAAACAAAGTATTTTTTGCTGTGAAAATTGTTGCACAATTTTAGAATACAAAAATATTACAAAAAATAGAACAAAGGCACCGACGAGGACGGCTGCCTCTCCAGTAGCTCCGCATTTAATTGGAAAAAAACTATTTCATCAATAAAGTTCTAAATAACCTAAACTAACTTAAAGCAGCAATGTTTCTCACAATGTTTATAAAAGATTTTCATTGCATATAAATCAAAGTAGGCTGTAAAAATGTTCATGGAAAAGTCTGTTAATGCATACAATACATTTGATTCATTTGTTAATACACATATTCAACTAAGGAATTTAAGAACATCAGATCCACAAATCATCATGATTTATTCCCACAAATCTCATTGTATTTGATTTGTTCCAATTTAAATGTATTCATTCCTTCTTTTCTATACTGTGAACACCACAAACTAAATCCTGTGTTGTGACTACAATAAACGATTCGAATTATCATGAATGTGAGCTGTTGCCCTTCATATCCAACTTTACCTGTCGTTCACTTGGAGTCAGACTTTCATCCACTCTCACGTAAGTTAGCTGCCGGTAATCTAGAAAGGTTTCCAAGATGTCCAGCATCTTCACCATCTGAGTAAAGATGAGGACTCGACGCTTCTCTGATCTAAGCTTCTGAAGCAGAATGGCAAGAGCTTCCAACTTCCCTTTAGAATGGAATAAGGAAAGTGTTTAATTATTGACCACTCAAAGCATGTTAGTGTGAGCTGATATTTAGTAGTAAGTTACCTGAGTCCAACTGCGTTAGTTGAAGTTCAGGAAAATGAAGGAGCTGCCTGGGAAACAGCTGGTGAATATCAGAACTGTGAGGCGTAAAGACGTCTTGCAGCTGACGATGAAATGACTTCAGCTCGAGGCGATAGGAAATGGGTGGATTGGCCGCATACATATAAGGTGACGGGGCTGCGGCAGCAGGTACCACACATTCCAGCCTATGATCCAAAAATGTTAAGTATTATCCAACCATTTATGTACGTATAGACTTGGTCAAATCGAAAAGGACCTTTTGTGGAGTCCCTTGGCCGCCTCAAGGTGGTCTTCAACAGTGAGTAGAGATGCCTGCAGTGTAGAAGTGGTCCCTACACGGGTGCTCTGTGCCCTTAAGCAGCTTTCTCTTCCCACCCACCTCCAGCTTCCAGCAGTAAGAGCAGAGTGACCGCGCTCTGTGCCAACAGTGCATGCCTGTAGTAGGTCAGAGCCATACATGACGCGGCGACCACAGCGCCGCTCATTCGCTTCAAAAAGACGACTCAAGCGCTGCTTTATCTGCTGGAGCTTTTCCTCGGACGACTCCTGTTAGCAGCGAGGGTCGGAACCATGAATATATAGTTATTAAAATGAGCAAGAAATATTGAGTACAAAGTATCTAATGTGATTTTGTTTAGGTTTAGTGAATAATACACACCTGTGAAGCAGCGTTAGCAGAGGATGCTGGTTTTGATGGAGTCGCTATAGAGTTTGTGGAAAGGCCATGAGCTAATAAAAAAGTTTTTTTTATGTCAGACACTATAGCTAGTCAGAAATTGGAACAAGTATCATTAAAGTCATCATAGTCACCCATGCTACCTGGTTGAGAATTTGTCAAAGCCTGATGAGGGGTTACAGGTGGAGCGGATGCGTTGGCTGTAGGGACAGCCTGGGGAATAGTTTGCATCACCATGGAGCCCTGAGGTCTGATTATTTGCTGGCCTGGAGCTGAAACTATTTGCAAAATATTTCCTGAATAAAGAGAAACAACAAGATTAAGGCTTTTTTTTTCCCCATTTCCAAAACAGGATTACACCGTCAATTGATTCGACAAATGTACCTTGAAGCTGCAATGGCTGTCCAGTGGTCAACTGACGGAGCTGACTGGGAGAGAGCGTGAACTTGTTCCCTTGAAACTGAAGCGTAACTGGAGTCTCGGGTTGAGCGATACGGTTCTGATTGCCAGCAATGTTGGCTAACTGAGCGATCTTCACCACATCTCCACCTACAATGGCAGGAAACGGCATGATTAAAACAAAAATATGTTGAAGAAATTCCCCATACCAATGCTTATTATCCTGCACCAGTTAGTTTGAACGTGAAAGAGATAAGACATGCATAATAACAAAAGTGGGTTAATCATATATCTGCCCTTCATTAGAGAGCCAGAGCCGCTTCAATAATGGCACAACTCCCTGGAAGGAAGAGAACATCTCTACCTATACATTTCTCACAGAACCTTGGACATGAGACAGAGAACCCAAGACAAACATGTTCACTGAGCATAGAGCTTTTTGGAAAAACAATTTTTAAAGTTGTTCTTTTTTGTAAGTTAAGCTTTTTCAAATGACAAACAGGACAGATGGTTTGAGTATAACATGGAAGGTTTCTCTGTTCACGTGTAAGGCTGAAATGGCTGTAAAAACACACATGCATTGCAGTGACTACCAATACAAGATATACATTTGTAAAATAAATTGAGAGAAATAAATGAGACGTTGGGGTTTATTTGTCCAGCATCTCAACTGGAGCAAGAGGGAACAAATAAATATTAGTTTACTTGAATTGGGAAGACAGAGGGGGGTGAAAAATGAGGTAAAGTGGTGCATGGATTAAACAAAAATGGGCAGCTTACAGTTCATGCAGGTTTAAAAAGAAGCTTGGAGGCTGCTAGAGTCTGCTGATATGGCAACAGGTGTAATCAAATTACATTAGGACAGGAACTTGTGTTGATGAAGTGATTGAAGTGTTGCAACAGGTACATTGATCATGTCGGAATAAAAAAAGGACATAATTTACACACATATCAGCAGTTCCCCAAATACGAGCCTCTGCTTGGAAAAGCCTGGGCTGTGGTGGCAGAGGAGGAAGGGAGAATGCTATGGGGGAGGGAAACAGGGGCCACTTACTAGGCAACCGAGCCTGGGCCTGGGATGTGAGAACCAGCCTCTGGGATAATAAGCTGGGCTGGATGGCATGGTTGGGGGCTAGAGTCACCCTTGGGACTTGTGCTAAACCGGTCTGGCTTATGGAAGCTAATGGTCCCACTGCTGCCACAGCTACATTCTGGCTCAAGGCCACAGGGGCAGCCCTCAGCACATGCTGTCCAACACCAGTACTCCCAGGGGGGTTTACAGTGGATGTGGCATTGTTGTGGTTGCTGACAGGAAGGGAAGTCTGGGTTCTCTGAGTAGGTGTTCCAACTGCTGTGAATCAAAGGGTAATGGGGGGATGGGACTACATGTCAGGGGTCACCCAATACTTTAATTAGTTTGCAAAATAAACTCTTGTTTATCCTGACATTCAGGAATAGCAGTGGGCAACATTAGTGGTATGAAATATTAGTTTTCACTGAAAATTAACTGATGAAAATGCAATACTCACAGTCATGGATAAAGTTGGTGCTCATGAATTTAACATCAAAAATCACGTCATAGACAATCAGTTATTAGTTGGCACGTCTGCAAGGAATATTATAAAACTCTAAAGTACTGAATTCTAGATAACTAAGAATGTGTCCAGGTCTTGACCTGGAAGCTGCAATGTGAAAGGTTGCATTCCTGATTAATGTCATAAAAAAAGTAATTTAATTGAACGAATGTAGTCGAAAAATATATGTCCTCCACTCTCATTAGGAAAAATATATGCAACAATGCCAATGGATAAGCTCTATACATTAAATATAGATAAGTAAGTAAACATGGTGTTGTCTTCAAACAAGTGGTAGGAAAATAAAATACATTATGTTTACTACATAGCAACAAAAAACAAATACATTTTAAGACTAAATTAATTGTCTGTGCATCTGACTGACAATTATCGGCTTACCATGAGAAGTTGCTGTCGTAGTTGCAGTGGAGACAGGGGACTTGCCCCTGTTCTGCGTGGACTGGTTAGGTGTGGAAACGGGGGTGACACCAGCAGACGAGGACGCTAGAGGATTTTGACTTGTTGTACTTGAGAAGGTCGCTAAACGACCTTCTGGTTTAGTTCCATACTGTACTGGTTGAAACAACCTTGAAAGTCAAAAAGTTAGATTAGAGGGTTGCTGGACGACAACTGCATGAATGCAAAATGATTACCTCATGGGGTTGATAGGGCAGTTTTTAGGTCGTGGTGCCGGTTCTGGTCCAGTGTAGATTTCTTCAATGAGCTGCTGCGTCACTTTTAGTTTGGGTATTGCCACTTCCGTCTGATAATGGCTTAGTACATTCTCATGGTTGATCAGATCAAATATCGAGCCAACCGCATCCTTTAATTTAAAGGATAGATACATTTGATTAAACAAGTGATTATATATACATACACACACACACATATACATATATATACACATATATATAGATATATAGATATATATATATATACATATATTTATTTTTCCGGATAACTTTAGTAGTCCAACATACCTTGCGAAAGTTATTGCTCAGACCTTCCAGAACCAGTGAAGGGACGTGATACTCAAGAGCAGTGGAGACGAAGGGGCTACGCATCACTCTGGACTCTAGCAGATCAGGGTGGTTGCAAACTTGCTGCAGTTGCATCAAGACCTGGAGCACACTCACAAAGTGCCCTGATTTCAGAGCATCTTGAGTTCTAGAGGAAAAAGTAACATTGTGAGGCGAAAATAGGGCAAGATTGCGATGGATTAAAAAAATATATATTTCTATTCAGTTTTATACATTTTGTATGATTAGCATAAAGTTTTTTTTTTCAATATCACTGCTTTAATCTCATTTTTAAATTTTGTGTCACAGAAAACATACCCAGACTTGGTAAGAATGTCCTCATAGAGGCTTTTCTGCCTGCTGGAAAGTCGACATTTAAGGATGTGCTCATATTTCTTGGGCAACTGCTTTTCAACGTCCCTCTTGGAGCGCCTCAGAATGAAAGGCTGGATCATCTGTGAATATGGTGTTCAATGTAAATATATGTATTGGAGCCATACCTTCATCTCATTATAGCTATACATATATTAAAAAATCTTTATTCACCCGATGTAGACGGATGACTAGTTTGTGGCAGTAGTCCTGATTTTGGTCGGTGCCCGCCTTGACAGGGAAGTCAGAGTAGGGTCTGGTGATGCCCGGCATTAGGAAGTGAATCATGGTCCACAGCTCCTTTAAGGTATTTTGTAGCGGATTGTTGATAAGAATGATTCTTTGTTCACTGAAGAATGGGAGAAAATTAACATCATCATAAAATCCACTGGATGGTTCAAATGGAATACTGAAAAAAATACACACCTTTTGAGGGCAAATATCGTTTCCCAGTGTTTTTCAGTCATGTTCCTGATGAGCTGAACCTCATCCAACACCAAGTGACTCCAATTGCGCTTTAGAAAGTGATCCTGATCCTTCATGAGCAGCTTGTAGGATGTCACACACACATGGAAACTATTGGATTCTCTCCACCACTAAAGGAGGTAAATTAAAAAGTGTTAATTCAAAAAACAATTCATTATCACTAAACAACAGCAATATTGATAAGTCAATAAGCAACTACCGTTCTCTTTAATCTCCTTTCCTTTCGGTTTCCCAGGTAGAGAAGGATTTTCAAGCCAGGACACCAGCGCTTGAACTCCAGCTCCCAACTTAACAACTTGCAAGTTCTGACTACAACAAGATGGGGTCCCCAGATGCCTGTTGCAAGTGTAGGGTAAACACGTTACTACCAATTTAACTTCCTAGTAAACCAATTTGACTAAGAAAAATATATCATACCCTCTTGACCAGCCAAGTGAGCCATGTATGCAACAGTCTGTACAGTCTTTCCAAGTCCAGCCTCGTCAGCCAAGATGCCATTCAGATGCTTTTTGTGAAGGTTTGCCAGCCAGTCCACACCGTTTTGCTGATATTCTCTCAGTGCACCATGTAGTAAAAAAGGAGCAGGGCTGCGTTTCTGCAGACAAATAATGTTAATTCCTTAATAAAATCATGGATGGACACTTTCAACACCATTATTTCTGGTATCTTACCAATGAACTTGTCCTCAAAGCACCCTTTGGAAGGACAAGCTCAGTTGCAGCAGCAGCCACCTCTGATATGTCTCGGCCAGTTTTCCCGTCAGAGCCTGATGAAGTTGACTTGTCAGGACCCCTATACTGATCCACTATGAGCAACGAGTCAATCAGTACTGCCTCGGGTGGAGTGCTTTTTGTAATTTCCATTCCTACAAAGAAATAATTTGATTTTATGTCAGATCATTTGCAGGGGAGAAAGTCATTCAAATGTCATATTCAGCACTGGCACCTTCAGTCTCCTCAAAATCCTCCTCATCACTCTGAGGACTTGGCTGGGGCCACTCAAATCCATCAACATAAGCACCAGCATACTGTTTCCTTAGTGCATCAAGAGGCTTCTCAGCTGAGAGTAAAACAAAAGAAACAGCTAAATCAATCTTTAACAATTTTAAATAGTATTACGATACACAGACCAAGTCATGTTTGACAATACTGTATGAATTGAAAACTGAGCAATTACCCTCTTTGGCAAGGTCAACCAACTCTGCTTTATGGTCTGCTTCAGCTTCCATAGCCTCTTGTTCCTCTATGGTTCCCTCCTCATCTATAATATAGAATAATAAATCAAGAAGTCTAAACAGTCATAAGGAAATACAAAGAATTAAACTGCAAATTGACATTATGTTATTTCACGTAATCACATACCAACATCTTCTGACTTTGAAAAACTTGACTTCCTTTTTCTTGTTGAAACCTCCTGAAAAATACAAAATATGTTTAAAATAGTATTCTTTTCACGAGTGACCTAAAAAGCATGTGTAGTCCTTACTACTTTGTCAGATCTCTCTCCTATTGAGTGCCTTGGATCTGGAAAAAAGAAAGATTACAATAGATTAATACACAATCACTAGGGCTGTGTATTGGCAACAATTTGGCGATACGATACATGTGTGATGACAGATATGTCGCAATATATTGCAATACTGTAGGAATAACAAATAAGTAAGTAAGTAAGTAAGTAATATATATTTATATAGCGCTTTTCGAGACCAGGGTCACAAAGCGCTTTAACAATCAAAACAATACTCAAAACAGTACATACTTCAAAGATCAAGACAACACCGAGAACAACACAGGAGTTCGAGAAATTCAAGGAAAAGCCTGCACAAATAGAAACGTCTTAAGATGTTTCTTAAAGGAGTCAGTAGACTCCATCAAGCGCAAAGAGAGAGGAAGATTGTTCCAAAGCTTAGGAGCAACAGCCTGAAAAGATTTCTCTCCTCTGGTCTTGAGCCGTGTGCGTGGAACCATAAGTAGATTCTGATCCACAGACCTCAGAGCCCGAGCTGGGGTGTAAGGCTGGATCAGATCAGTGATGTAAGGAGGAGCCTGACCATGAATAGCTCTGAAAGTAAGAACCAGAATTTTAAAGTTGATCCTGAAAGAAACTGGAAGCCAGTGAAGAGTTTTAAGGACCGGAGAAATGTGAGTTCTTCTACTAGAGCGGGTCAGAATTCTCGCTGCAGAGTTCTGAATCAACTGCAGACGAGACAGCTCCTTCTTGTTAAGACATGAAAACAAACTGTTACAATAGTCCAGACGAGAAGAAACAAACGCATGGATTACAAGCTCCAGATCATGTTGTGACAGCATTTTCCTAAGTTTAGAGATTTTTCTCAGTTGAAGGAAACAGTTTCTGGTCAGTTTTCTACAGTGTTGAACAAGAGACATGTCTTTATCAAATACAACACCCAGGTTTCTCAGGCTCAGTTTGACAGACTGACCTAAGTCACCCAAGTACTGACTCAACCCTGGAATCGTATCATCAGGAGCAATCACCAGAGTTTCAGTTTTGTCCACATTAAGCTGTAAAGTGTTTTCACTCAGCCATTGTTTGATTTCTAGCAAACAATTGACTAAGCTGTTCAGCCTTTGGGGCTCAGTTGGGTCAAAAGAGCAGTAGAGCTGGATGTCATCAGCAAAAATGTGATAAGAAACATCTGGAAATCTCTGAATGATTTTACCAAGGGGAATCAAGTACAGCAAAAACAATAAAGGACCCAGAACAGAACCTTGAGGGACTCCACACAACAGATCTGCCGATTCAGACCTCATTTGATTGGCAGATACACTAAAACTGCGCCCAGAAAGGTAAGATGAGAACCATTCTAACACAGACCCAGACAGTCCCACTTCATCCCTTAGTCTTCTCAGCAGGATCTGGTGATCAACTGTGTCAAAGGCTGACGACAGATCCAAGAGAACCAGAACAGTGAATTTACCAGAGTCAGCCGACATCATGATGTCACTGGACACTTTCAGTAAAGCTGTCTCCGTAGAGTGATGTTTACGGAAGCCAGACTGAAACTTCTCATGGATGTCGCTCTGATCCAAGAACAAAGACAGCTGCTCGGACACCACCTTCTCCAAGATCTTGGACAAGAAAGGGAGCTTAGAAATAGGCCTGAAATTACTGAGGTCAGTTGGGTCTAAGCCTGGTTTTTTGAGCAGAGGCTCCACAATGGCATGTTTAAATGCATTGGGAAAAACCCCTGTGGAAAGGGAGAGGTTCACCATATTGGTAACCCAGGGGCCAATTACATCAAATACTTTGATAAAAAGCCTACAAGGAAGGACGTCATCTGAGCAAGAGGAGGGTTTCATCTTGTTCACTAGTGCTGAAATATCACCCAAAGATACAGCAGAGAAGGATGACCAAGAGGAGGAGAAGGGCTCAGAGACAGTAGGGGTTCCCAACAAAGGGGGAGAGATTTTCTCTTTGATCAATTTAATTTTGTCAATGAAAAATCTCAACAATGCATTGCTGTCAGCTTCACAGAAGACCGGCGTGATTTGAGGAGCAGGAGACACGAGACAATTAATCGTGTCAAACAAAACTTTGGGGTTTTTCCTATTTGCTGCTACCAGTTTTCTGATGTAATCAGATCTAGCAGTTTCTACCATCTCATTGTAAGAAGTCAACAGATCCCTGAGGTGAAGTCTGTGCACCTCAAGTTTAGTAGACTTCCAGAGACGCTCAGTCTTTCGACAAAGTCTCCTCAGACTCAGGAGATCTTCATTTGTCCAAGGGCACCGTTTTTTCTGAATTTTCAAGTTCGATTTAACAGGTGCCACTTGATCCAGTATTTCAACACAATGATCAGTAAAACAGTGAATCAAACTGTCCACATCTGGACAGTCATCAAAGGAAAGACGGTCAAACATAGCAGAAAAACTGTCTGCAGTATCGGCTGAGATGACACGCCTCTGAGACCTAACTTTCAAAGGCTTAGGTTCAGGGATGAAGTCCAGGTTGAACAAGACAAGAGAATGATCACTCAGATGGACATCATGTACAGATACATTAGAAATGTTCAGGCCAAGAGTAAAAACTAAGTCTAAAATGTGGCCTTTTTGATGAGTGGGTTCAGAAACATGTTGCTCAAAATTAAAGGCTTCAGTTAAAGTTAAAAGTTCTTTAGCAGAACAAGATGTGACGTCATCAACATGAAGATTAAAGTCTCCAAGAATAAGAACAGATTCCATCTGAATAATGGAAGATAAGAAGTCACTAAAGTCTTTCAAGAACATCGCCGCAGGACCAGGCGGACGGTAGATTGACACACAATAGAAAGGTCTTGTAGAACCAACCAAGATCATCTGAGACTCAAAAGAAGTGAATTCCTGTGTCTGAATCACTTTGCAAGAACAACTCTCCCTAAAAACAGTAGCAAGACCTCCTCCACGACCAGAGAGGCGAGGCTTCCCCAGGACAGCGCTCCCTACTGGACAGAGTTCGTTCAGATGAATAAACTCTTCCTCTCTCTGCCAAGTCTCAGAAAGACATAATAAATCCAAATTAACTCTTGTGAAAAGATCATTAAATATTAAATATTAAATATTAATTTAATTAATAATTAATAATAATTAATTAATTTATTTAATATAAATATTAAATAAATAAGCATATATTTTCTCTCATCAAATGTAAAGGGGTTGGAGGAAAGTGCTTCTCAAAAAGTAAACTAAATACGCACAATAAAGTACATTAACAGTCTCAAACAACTTGGAACAACATACAATATCCAGTATCGGTCAGTGTTTCATTTAAGGCCGACAGCGCAAACTCTTTAGTTATTGGATAGAGGCACAACGTAAAATGTATCTAGTCCAACTGATTTGTTTTGTTTCGCCTTTCTTGTTTCTTCGATCTCTCATCCACCATCATCAAGGACAGTTCCCACCCACAACATGGACTGTTTACACTCCTGCCCTCGGGACGCAGGTACAGGAGTGCAAAATGCAGGACCACACGCCTGAGAAACTCTTTCTACCCCACTGCAATAAGAATCATGAACAGCTGAACACTGCACTGTTGTCACTTTAAATCCATCTCATGTACAGTTCCCCTCCCTTTCTTATATTATTATTTTTTTTTAATTTATTTATTTTTTTTATTGTCATTTCATCTTGACTTTTTTGCTATGTATATTTATATTTATTTTTATTTTTTTTTTGTTACGCCGATATTTGTGGAGGGACGGCAAAGAAAGAATTTCATTGCATAGGGAAACGTGTTTCTCGATGTATATGACAATAAACACTTTGAATCTTGAATTGAATCTCATCTTCTTTTTTTGTGATGGATCTTTAGATACTTTATAAAGTTAGTGGTGTTGAATCTTGTGGTGTGATTTTTTTTTTTAATATTGTGATATATCGTTACATCGATAATTTCTTACACCCCTATTAGTCACAGCACAATAATATGTTTGTGATAATAGTGAAAATGAAAAAACACAAACCTTTTGCTGAGGCCATCTGTAGACTAAGTGTTTTGTGTCTCTTCTCGTAAATTTCAAAATGAAGCTTGATTTCCACAACCTGAAAAAACACCATAAAAGAGAGAAAATAGTAGGTTAAGCTAAATAAACCAAATTTAGTAAATAGATAAATATTTAAATAGGATTTAAAAAAATACGCACCTGCTCAATATTAGACCAAAAGAATTCCACCTCTCGAGCAATTGTGCTGGCAATGTGACGCTGACGACATTCACTTTCTTTCTTTGATCGTTCTTCATTTTTGATTTGTTCCTGATGATGTCTGGCACAAGTCCGAACAAGCTGCAGAAAAGTTTAAACTTGGTTCAATCAATGTCTTGTTGTAACAGTATTCTAGAAATAAGTCACACACCTTCTTAGCAGCTGCCTCTTTCCATCTTCTTTCCTGAGCAAAGTCTGCCGCCATCCACTGCATCTCCTCCAGCAGGTAGTCCCATTGTGACTTAGGACGTGATGCTTCAACAAGTTTTGGAAGTCTACTTGCTGACCACTGTCCCTCTTTTCGAAGCTCAGAGATGCGTTGATGCAGTTGACTCTCCTTCAAAGTCGAGACAGAGCAGTTTTTTTTTTTTAGCTCATATTGATTTGTCAAGTTGTGTCATTTTATTTTATCTGATTCACACTAAAACATCTAGAGTTGAGAGTTGATGCCGTTTTCATATCAGAATTGGAAAGCAGGGCTCAGCCACCTTTTTCAAGTAAAGAGCCATTAAAGTAGGGTTTCCCATTAAATTAAAGCTCACTCAGAGCTGAAGCTTTTAAACTATTTAATTAAACTAAAATATAGTATTTTCTGCTTTATTTAAATTTCCCCGTAGGAATCCAACTATACTTGTAAACAATGAACTTCAGATCGTAAAATCATTTAAATTTCAATAGGCCTAATAGATTCAAATGATACATTTTTATCCCTTAATTTCTTCCCCTCGAAAAATGCAGGAGCCACATTAGGGGTGTGAGGGAGGTTGCAGACCCTTGTTCTACAGGTTTAGTTTAGACCCACAATGAGAAGTCTTACAGTCTACTAGGAATTGTGTTAAATACGATAAATACATATATAGAATATATTATATATATATATATCTATTGTATTATTAAATAGATGAAACAACAACTTCCTTGTCCAGCATCTGGAAAGTGAAACGTTTTTTCATACTAAACATAAATGTGTGATTATTATTAACGGTCTTTAGTCTGGATTGGCAGTACTATGGAGAAAACAATTATTCATCACTGCATCAACATTGTATTATGACGACAAGCATAATTCAATTATGTGAATAAATACATTTTCATTTAAGCAGACACTGTTGCTGGGAGGTAAAAGATAGAGACTAACCAATTTTGCTTGCTCATCTTGCTTATCTTGTGTGCTCTCCTGCATAGTTCCACCCTGAGCTAAGCCAACAGTCTTGACTGCGGGGACACCGTTGGTTGCAGTCAGTTTGGACTGAGAAGTGGTGTTGGAGTTGGAACAAAGAGGGTGGAGGGGACTTGTTGTGTTGGGCGTAGAAACATTGTTGGGAATGGAGAGAGGAGCAGGGGACATGGAAGTTATCGCTATTGAATTGGTCAGTATCCTCTGAACTGGTTGGTTCAACTCTGCACCTGGCCGACCGAGGGCAACAGTCTGTAAAAAGCAAAATGTTTACATTTGTGACATTAATAAGAATATTATTTTGGAAGGAACTCATTTGACTTACAAACCAGAAGTATTAAATGTCAACATTATGACACCACATTATCTGGTATCGGGCAATTTATTAAATCCTGATAAACAGCACATATATACCACACATGTAAAAAGTTGCAAAGTAATACATCTTTGAATTCATTAGAGTCGTTTTCAAATGAACTCAAAGCTCAACTCATACAATAACAATGCACTTTTCAAATTACACAAAAACATGGACTTCTTGTAAGCATCGTTGAAGTTGATCAAAAAAAATAATTCTAATGATTAAATAATTTAGTTATAATCTGAAACCGGTGGACTTTCTATTATTAAGCATATGGTATTAAGGAAAAAGACTGACCGCCTGTCCTGACTGAAGCACGGCCTGCGACTGTTGCGGCTGAGCCTGCAACTGGAGATGAAGTCCTGACTGCATCTGTTGTTGGAGTTGCGCCTGAAGCTGTGTGTGAGGATTAACAGTTGCCAGGATGGCACCACCTGCCTGCACCTTAACCTGTGCTTGAAGTTGACCAGGCTGGACGGTACCATCCACTATCTGAGCCTGTTGAGAGAGGGTCACGGGCATTCCTGCCATGGGGAGGGAGCTTTGAGGCAGCCTTCCAGGAAGCTGTGGCGGTGGAGTGTGTAGGCGGGCGGCGTTCTGCACTGGAGGTCCTTTGGAAGGGTCATATTGTGGCTGGTTCGGCTTCTGCCCTGCGATTTGCACTGTTGTTGGGTTGGGAGGCATCCCACCTATATACGTGACAAATTATGAGACAAAGCGGTAGTACAAGAAGCCAGACAGGGCAATAGTTAATATCTCATGTAAGAATATCAAAAAGTACTTTTGCACTCAGAATTACTTTGTATGCAGTCTTTTCATATTTGCCCTGCCAATTTAGATTGAATAGGTAGATTATTGACTTAAATGTTTAGTTCTAAGTGGCTGAGCTTTGCTCCTCAGAACCTTGCCTTATTGTATTGCATGTTACTAGTATACTATTTTGATGATCTGAGCAGAAACTAATGGATTTTTTATGGCAAAATGAGTACAGAAGAAATGAAATTAATATGATCTTCTACATGTCTCTCAAATTAAACACTACTTTGATTAATGCAAAATCAAAACATTGCATTTCCGATGTTGAGAGAATGTGGTTAAAACATCAAAATTCACATGCAACAAGAGTTTTTTTTAGAAAGAAGAAAAATGTTTGAAATAAAATACAAGTCTCGGAAAGACAGGGAAAGGAAAGGGAGTATAAAAAATACACAGCAGACAGACAGACACAAAAAACACCATGTTTGGCATGCATGGAGCAATGGCTTTATAGCTTTTACCAAGGCATCTGAATGCCTTTTTCGCAGCAAAGCACAAAGGTGAGCAAAAAGACGCACATGGGGTTTTACAAACAGCAGGTCTGAGCGGAGCTGTGCACACTAAAGCAGCGCCTGCCTTACCTCCCTGAACGTCACACCACCTTGTCTAGACGGCATCAACACCTGGCCCTGATAGACCCACAACACCACACTCGCTTAAACCTGTGTATTGAACACACACCTTTTCCATAAGTTACCCCGCCTACTTGGATTGAGCAGAAAGAGGCCACGTCAGAAAAAAAATCCAAGTAAATCAACTAAAAAATGGATGTGAAACAAGACACACTCAAGGATGTGGCGTTGGATTTGAGGATTGATGGTTCTGAATCCATGTTGACAGACAATTGAAGAGGGCATCACAAAGGAATGGTGATGAAAAACCAAAATAAAGAACAAATGGGGAAAAACAATCCACAGATGAGTAAGGATGATGCTGCAGGATTTCCACATTGCGATCCCGTTCAGAATTGAATGATAAATCCATCCGAATAAGAATGTCTGAACAATGTTCAGAAAGGAAGAGGTGAATGACGGATGACAAAAAGGAAAACGATAAGACATGGCATCCTGCATTCCGACTTGGACCCTCTCTTCTTTCCCAGTAATCGGGATGAGAAAGGTGATGCTGATGAAACATTTCTTGAACTTCTTGTGGACTGCTCAGAATTCCAACATTGAGAGTATGTTTGGATGCGGCTTGGTTGCCGAAGGTAAATGTGTTGGTTCCATTTGTAAATCTTCTTGTTTAAAGGAAGGGGCACATCCAGCCGCATCTTACAGAGTAGACCACAAAGGGGTCTGGTAGTAGCAATCCTACCTTGGGCAGTTGGCATAAGCTGCTGGAGCGGAACGCCCGGTGATCCTAAAGATGCTACACCAGGATGCTGGAAAATCAGCCCATGGCGACCAACGTCAATCCGGGATCGCTTAGCCTGATCTGGGATTCAAAACACACAATACCCTCGTAACGCAACAAAAACACTCGACACAGAGGAATGGCCTCCTGAGGACCATAAGGTCATCTCTCCTTCCCTGGGTTAAGACTTCACACACACAGCGCTAGTACAGGAAGCCAAATGTCTAAAAGCAGAAGCAATTAGAGGGAGAAAGGAAAAGTAACAAAAACCAAAGCAAAGGGGTAGGAAACAAAAGCAACAGAAAGTACACACAGGACTTTGAACCTTGGCCTACCTGCTTGCACCATAGCCTGTTGCCTCTTAAATGCATCCATGTCTGCAGGGTTTGAAATAGTGCCAGGAGCAACCCCCTGATGTCCCTATAAACAACTCAGTGGTAAAATTACTGGCATTTCAAAAGTACATTCAGCTCTTTAGTCATTACTTTCGATGGCAAATAATTTACTTTACTCGGTGATGATAATTAGAATAGCACCTGATTACCTGGAATTGCTGCTGGGTAGAAAAAGCTGCTGAAACATTGGGTGGAAGCTGTGTTGCTATAGCAACCGGTGTTACAGCTTGGCCATCTTTTCCAGTGACAACCTTCACCTGCAAATTGCACAAAAAAGAAGAAATAATTTTAAATCAACAACGCATGGATAGAACGGTTACTTTTAATGAATCCCATGGCCTACTTTAATTAATACCTCATCATTAATGACTTCTGACTGTTCTTCCTCCTCTTCTTCTTCGTCAAGGTCCAAGTCATTTTGTCTCAAGTAGGTATACAAAGGAACACAAGGTTTCTTCTTAAAAGAGATGTAGTCCATCATGTTACCTTGCAGTTGCTGCAGGAAGAACAGCTCTATCAGGTATTCTTTGTACACTTCCTTTAGACTCTCCATCTTCTTGGCATGATGCTCCAAGCAATGTTTCCTTAACTGGGCAATCTCTGGACTAGAAGGAGCAATGTCTTCCAACTTTTTGGGAGGTTGCTTCTTCAATGTACCTCCTACCATTCCAGTGCTTGAAAGACAATTGTTAGAAGTCACTTGGGTTTGACTGGAAAGGGATGAACTAGACGTAGGAATAGAGATGGGCATGGTAAACGATGCTGTGGGAGTTGTTCCAAGCCCTGCGACAACACCCTGTGCAGTTTTGTCAAACATACCAGGGCGTGACAACTGTCCCTGGATGATACTGCTAATCTGGGGAGGTAAATTTGATGTGGTGATGTGACCAGGGCTGCCAAGTGTGGAAAGCGCTGCGCTGGTGGCAGCAGGACTTTGAGGCCCAAGATGATGGATAGTGCCTCCAGTCTGTGAGTGAGGCTGGGAAAGACGTCTTTCCCTCACTGAGCCTGGGGTTCCAGTTGTTAGTTGGACCTGACCAGGTGTCGCTTGGGCAATCTGAGCCAACGCTGTCGCGTCCTGGTACACAAAATGGCCACTTCCAGGTGGACTGCTCAAATTTATTTGCCTTACCAACATGCCGGCTTCAACAAATCGGGTTGGACTCTGTGCACAGACACCTAGTGCTGTAGTTGGAGCTCCTGGCCTGGTAACACCTTGAAGAGGGCTGTGCTGCGTTGGACTTTGGGGCTGCATAGGTTGAGGGACAGGTGAGGTAACTTGAATGTAGGAAGATGGAGCATGGTCAAACCTCCACTGGGATGTGGTATGCTGGAAGCCAGGTGATGCAGGGTTCTGGATCGGAACTGGAGTAAGTGTTATTTGCTGGTTGCCAGTCACCATTTGTCCCACATTTTGCAAAGTGATGTTCATGTTCTGACCAGTAACTGGGCTACGGCTCATGATTATCTGATAATTTGGTGATTGCGGGCCAGAGGGGCTGGCAGCTGAAGAAAATGTTGTTACAGGTGAAAGAGACTGGTTAATGGTAGCTTGCTGCTGTGTAACTGCCATGGTGGGTTGCTGCTGCTCGTCTGCTTCTGATCCAGACTTGGATCTCTGTAGTTGCCGCTGCATGTTTTGTGATCCATTTCCATGGTGCATTGCGTGACACTAGTGCAACGTGAGAACACAATGGTCTGCAGAAAAGGGAAAAAGAAATACAAATCATGGTTACTCAATGTCAACACAGAGCCAACACTAAAAGTCTAAATACAACACAGGTTAGCGAGTAATTGTTATAATTATAAGAGAATACTTAGTCACAGCAATAACAATATTTATCAGTGCATCTATGAAGGACCATGTTTTCTATGACATTAAAATATTTTAATGAATTTCAGAAATAATATATTTTTTTAAATGATCACAGGTATGAGTAAGAAGAAAATGTGTTATACTTTGAGACTCATGCTATTTTGATATAGCTTTTCTTTCACACAATAATGCCAAATATAGCATTATTTTCTTGGTAATACAAGAGAGGGACAGATGCAACAAAACATTAAATCACTTAAGGACCAGTAAAAGATTGATAGACGTCATAAAATACGAAGAAACTTTATACGTGGTGGTTTGAAAATTTAAAAACAAAAATATGATATAAATTAATAAAATGGTATCTTTAAGACACAGTAGAAGATTCAACACAAAAGATTGAATTATGTTGGATATAAGCAGCTGCATAAATAACAAATAATTATGTGGAACATTGAAATTCAGTTATATACAGTAAATTTAATTGAAAACAAACTTGTCTCAAGGTCCTTTAATACCCTGTGATGACTTATGTTTAAAATCAAATGCATGTAAATAACTGCAATCAAAAAGAATGTAGGCTTTTGTTTTACTTGAATCTTACTTTATGTACAGGTCCAATGGTTACAGCCTTGGTCAGATGTTAGACTTTAACATTGTTATGTTGTTGGAAATCATCACTCTCAGTCATCATCAGAGATCAACCAGACTTCATAAAGTCAAAAAAACAACAACAAAAACAATCATAAAGTACTTAAAAATCGGAATGCAATGTTTTAGAAACAAGAAGTTTCAACATTTCTTTACAATTACCTTTACATGTTACATGGTGTTAAATAATTTATACATCAATGACAGTGCTTATGAACACAGATTGTGAAAAAAAGCATGTCACCCAAACATTATACTGTGATAGTGCGTTTGTTTTGATTTAACATAATAATTAAGCCTGTTAAGTGTCTTTTTTTAAATGTATGAAAGTAATGTTCTACCACTTCATAATTTTCGAAAGCAGATGTTAGGGTTAGGGTTAGGAAGACATATTCACTGCATCATTTTGATTTTATTCTAATTTCAGCAAAACGTGAATCACTGCTTAACTTCAGCAGCTGTGATGAAGTTTGTTTTAACATAATATTACAAATGTGCCATGATGATATTGAGCATGAACGCACAACTTGCAATGTTTACTTTGAAAGCAAGAACACACTGCAGAATGGGGTATAATAAATAATAAATTATTGTTTATATAATGTCATTGATAATAGTGGGATATTTATACATTATTAATATTTATGTATATATTTTTTTGAAATTAGAAGTAAAATAACTATTAATAAAAATAAAATAACAAACGGGATGAGCCTGCAAGCCAAAATAAAGAAGAAAAAAAAATCAAACTGAATTTTTCTCCCCTTGTTAAACTCGTATTCTTTATTCCATCAATTATACAGGTGTTTATATCACAATAAAAACGCTATCATTAAACGAACAGTAATAACTTTCCGTTAAACGGAGAATTGGTCGACATGAGATCGAAACAAAATAACAAACGCATTCAATATTACTGTCTGTTGACAGCTTAAATATGTACATTTAAATGTACGTTAACATATAATGTCAATAACATCTCACATCAGAAATACATCAGAGATGCACACCGCCTTATTAATGCGGGTTGCTAATATAAGAATATATCGCCTAACACCAAGAATGCGCATTAATGCTGTGCCTGTTGTCATCTTTGTGTTCAATTGTGCGCTCCCTCTTCGTTATCACTTAGGGGCGCAGCATCAGCTAACGTTCGTTACAGCTTTTTATAATAATGCGCCTAAAATCCAACACAGCGTTGTGACAAAATATACACACGAGCGAGCTTAGGCAAAACAAATGCCTTCCGATTAGCAAATACTTATCCAAAATAAGATTGCAGGTGTCATTTAACCAGTTAAAACGTTACGCCAGCTAGCTGATGCTAATATTGTTAGCACAAAAACACCACCAGGCCAGATTTCCCCGAATAAAGCTATTATAATAGTTAATGTCAGTTACTTACTGGAAAGCGGACCTCGGTCGGTGCGTAGTAATTCCTATGTCATATTGAAATACATTTTCGGGCTGTAATAAAGTCTACAGGCTGAAAAAAAACATTTCAATATAGCTAGCGGATGGTTAATGTTTAGAGCTAATTTCATTCAGCAACATGGCGTCAGAGTCGACCTCTTGTGTGACCCGGTAGTGGATCGGCCGTCACCTTCTTTGTGTCATTATTTCCAAGCAATCTAGAGCTCCCGTGGCTCGCTTCTGCCACCTGCAGGTCAACACTTTAGAATAGAAACTCGACTGAATTAATTTTGAAAAGCCAAAATAATTCATTTAAACCATCAAAACAAAACACAATACTTTATACTAAAATCTAAATAAAAAAATGTTGTTTGTTCAAAATATAAATGATTATTGTTTCACTTTCTATACTATTCAAGTATGAGAATAAAACTACAAATGCTTAATTGAAGATACTTGAAGTGATATATGGTGATGAATAACATCAACAGCCTAGGAAGGTGTATGTCAGAGTTTACATTGATTTAATTAATTATTCAAGGCAGGTTGACAGATCTCATTCTAGTGAACTATACAATAATGAGGCAAACAAAAGTGAACTATACACAGAATAATGGAAAGTCAAAATATACAAAAGAGCTTCAACTTGTGATATAATACGTAAAGCAATTATTTGTGTATGGACACTTTATAGATAACCACGCATCCCAAACTTATTTGTATTTTCCTGTAAAACACCATGTGCTGCATTCTTTTTGAAAAGTGCTGCATAAATAAAGACAAGACTGTACTGCCCTCTTGCCAGGAAAGATAATTGTCAAAGATCACAAAGCATGAAGTAAAGTTTGTGTGTTACAAAGAGGTTCAGTTGCACATTATTAATTTTTTAGAGACACATATTTAAGCAAGTCTGTCTCAATAAATGTATGTGTGTTTCAATCCAGATATTGTAAGATATACATGTGTTGCTTCATACAAAAAATAAAAAGTGGTGGTTCTCAACCACCAATACTGCAATTTTTTTTCTGTTGGATTTATTATTATTGTCTGAAAGGTGCTTTATTTAGAAAATAATTTAACAATTTTCTCTTAAGGAACATTAGCCTCTGAATCATCAAGTCAAGATGCTTGTTTTGGTCAAGTTTACTAAAAATAACCCTATAAACTAATGAAAATGAGTAAACACAGATTCTATAAGATTATCTTGTTACAGCGAAACCAGCACGGGGCTTTCCCCAAATCAGTGTTATAGTGAGATATACATTTCATGCATTTTACTTTTTTGTGCAAAAAAAGGACGGGTAGAAGCTTCACTGTTAAAGCCTCATAGCTGTGGACACAATTGAGTCTGTGATCCATTGTTAAAGGTGAAGGTGAAGATGCTCATTACCTACTAGTTAATCATGACTTACTGCACAGAGGGGGGTTTTGAATCCAAAAAGTAATTTACTTAATTACTTTTTGAATAACATCTACTAAAAAAGAAAATATAACATGTGCCAACCAAAGATTTTATTAAAATTCAGTGTAAAACACAGCATGGCAAAATAGTTTGGCGATACGATTGGAAAAAGGCAGTCAATTGATGTCAATCAAACAACACAAATGTGCAGTTAAAAAATAACGTGTTGTGTCTAATAAACATTAACGATTGACTTATTAACTTAACTACAAATTCACTACAATCATCTTTAAAGGAAGGCTTGTCAAGACAATAAAAGCAAATTCCTGCCTTACACTCACACTCGTTAAAAAAAAACATTTTTTGAAGAAAAAAAACATGTGATTGCTCATCACTTACAGTGTCTCATACTGAGGACCTGACTCCCAGAGGACGACATTTTTTCATTCAAACATCAGAACATTCACGTGTCAAATGTTGTTTTCTTTGTGCTAAGAATGATCAAAGATGATGACAAAACCCCTAAAGCCGGCGAAGTTTCACTATGTTTGCTACACATGGATGATATTTGGTCGTTATCATTTGAACCTTGCTGGCTGGATTTTTGTCTAAAATCCTAATCTTGAAATATTTGAGAAAAAGCCATTAAATCCACACAATTCTAGTTTCAAGTAAAAAACAAATGAGTTGCAATTTGATCAGATATTTCTGAGTGTAACACATGTAACACAATAAATCAAATACTGACATTTATGATAAGATGTTAATTAAAAGTCTTGAGAGCTAAACATCTCAAACAGAAGCTCCAGCCTTTTTTCTGTGCAGCTGTGTCAAGTAGACAGGGTGTTGGGACATGAGCCGAGACTCCAGTGGTCTTTCCCCAAAACATCAAAGTGCTTGTTTGTATCCTCCTGTGCATTGGAGGGAGACGGACGAAGAGACTCTCACAGGTTGTGTAAAGCCTGGAGAGCAGCAAGGCGTCGCTCAATGCAATGTTTGCCTGCAGACATCAAAAAATGTTTTTAGCTGTAGTTTTAAAACTTTGTATCAGGAGAGTTTTACAAGTGCAATAAATAAAACCAAATGAAATAGATGAACTCACATTTATCGATGCCCCTAATGTCTTTTTCTTCGGTGACCATGCGAGAAAGACCTTCCATAAGCAGAAGGGCTTTATTGTAACGCTGGAAAGACGCTGCTCCACAATGGAACATCTCATCCAACGCTGCACTTTGAACCTACAAGATTCACGTTAGGTGACGTTTTGCAAATCTCAAATATATTATAAAGAAAACGAATAATCTGCTGAACTCACCATGTGCACCGTGTGGGTGTAGATGAGTTTCTCCGCTGTAAGGCCAATGAAACGATCCATGAGTTTCTGCTTGTCCACGAAGAAAGTCTGCAGCCGGTCAGTGAGGGAGCGACAGTACATCACACAGCTTTTGTAGGAATCGTTCAGCTTCCTGATGACTGCGAACCACACATGAGACATTAAATAAGTACTATTTAATAACAATACAGTTTAAAGTTGATTAGATTTTTCAGAATCATTAAAGTTTTCTTTTTACAATAAAATAATTTGTTACAGACATATTTTTTGTTTAATTAAGGCCATTAAAGCAGCACTATGTAGCATTTATCTGTATTTTCATGAAATAATTGGTTTTTATTTTTAACAATCCTTTCTATTATTTTAGTGATACACTTCACTACATTACTGCTAGTATAAGTTAAAGATGGTGGTTGCATGCATTTCCAATTTAGGCCGAAGTACATGAACATTTCAACACAAAAACCAACACAAAAGCCGGTCTCTTTTCGTTTTTATGATGCAGGGAGTCGCAGGAGGGCAAGAGACACAACTTTTAGTCGACAATGAGATTACACTGTAATAACACTAGAGGGAGTCAGAGACATAGATCATTCATCTTCTATAGCGTGTCCAAATGTGGCCCTGAGGTCAGTAGAATAATGTTTTGAACCGCTCTAGACCTACTTTTTGGTAGAATACTTAACTAATGATTCTAAATATTTTGTTATCTCACCTTGCTTGACGGTGGAGGAGGGGCATAGTAGACCTTCCTTGATGTTCTCTTTGGCAGCATTCAGAGCTTCTGAGAGAAACTCCACTGCCTTCATGTAGAGGACCAGCTGCTCTGCAGTGCTATCAGAAGACATATGGTTATAAGTTAAAGTAAGGTAAATAAATAGCACATTTTAAATGTTATTCTCCAGATTCTCACCTCCACTCTTTGCTAAGAAGACTGATCTGATCAGTCACTAAACTTTGTTCCAAGAAAGAAACGTCAGGACTGCAGGTTTTCTCCTGCCCCGAGTCTTTCGAGGCAGCCACTTCCATGACGCATTGGACGAAAGCCAGGGTGAAATGAAGGTCACTCAGGGCGTCTGAATGCGCCTGCTGAAAATGTCAACACGTTTGTTAATAATAACCAGCAGAAGCCTGGAACAAGTCACTCTCATAATGTGGCATTGTTCGTAATTACCTCCATCAGAGTATCTTCAGGAAGCTCTGGAGGGAGGAAGACCAGGCTGCAGTGCGACGCAGCCTCCATAGATTCGGTCTCACTGTTCCTTCGACTTCCTCTCTGTAAACTGTTGAGCAGCCACGCCGAGCTGTAGAAGTTGGGTGACCCTTCATGTGAGACACAGACAACCATGTGTAAAGTTACTTTTTACAAAAAGAAAAACATGTTTCATTTTTTACAATGTTGCTTATGAGCCTCATTTCTAAAGATACACCGTTTTCCAGATACAAAAACATACCATTGAGTAGCCTTCTATCAGGAGGAGAGCTTCCTACACACGGAGAGCCAACAGTGAAGGTGGTAGGAGACGGGGACTCTGTCGAAAAAAAAATACTGCATCACAGCCAGCAGGTGGTGCTGTTGGTAAACTTTAACGTAAAAATAGACGTAACTGAGCTTAGAAATCACAATCAGAATATTTTATTGCGAGTGTTGGAAACACAAAATAATATTTTTGTGTGGTGGCAACAAAGAATAAAAGAATGAAATATGATAACACAGAAAATAAGCAATAGAAAAACAGAACCAAGCACCAAGGCAACCATTCTGCGGCACCAAGATGAACATTAGTGAAAGATTGAATAATCCTGACAAGCATAATCTTAATTGTTCATGCGTTTAATTTAATGTATGCAAAAAATACAATTCTAAGTGCTGAAATTTCGATCTTAATAAGTTTTTATTCTCTACAAATTCAGGCAAACAAGGTGAAACATACCTGTAGTGTCCATGCTTTTCTCGTACTTTAGACTGTCATTACTTCCATAATGAAGGAAACCAGCTTCATACGCAGCCTTGAGAACCGTCTCCGACAGCTTCCCAGTGCTCACTGACCTGTCATCGGATACAGCAGAAGATATTGAGCCGACTGTTTATTCATCTCAGCACAGACCACAAGGCACTACAAGGCAGTAATGGAATATTAAATGATAAACCTACCTTTTGAATGACCCTTTCTTATTGCCTGGCGTCCTGTTCACTTTAGTTTGGACTGCAAGAGTCAACTCTGGAGATTGCAGATTGGGAACCGTCTTGGTTCTATTGATCTTCCTGGCTTGAACCTGTTTTGAGAGTGAGAGTTATTCACCTTTGAATTCATAACACGGTTATGCAACTGGGGAAAATGGGTCGTTGGGGCGGCAATTACATAACACCAAACATCAATACACATTTAAAAATGCAAGTCTGTGTAGCTAGCAAGTGTGGTAAATATTAAATATAAATTATAAAAGAGGCTAAAATAATGCCATAAAAAACACACACACACAAAAAAGCAAAAATATGTTTCTCTCTCTTACGTAATACAATTTTAGATTAACCAAACCTGTTGGTGTCACTGGTATGTGTTCTGCTGCGGTGCCAAGTTTACTGATTACAAATCATTAAGAAACAAACTGAGAATAAGATGGCTTATGCTTAAAACATTTTAAGAATATTCTAAAACTGATCAAATTCAACGAGGACTACAAATTGGCACTTTTGTGACAGCATTTTTCTGCCCCTAGAATGGTACAGGAGCTTGTTTATTAGATGTCCACATTGGGTGAGCATTAATCTGTGGCAGTCTTTTATTTCTAGCAAAACTTTAAATGTATGTTAACCCCTGCAGACCCCCAAAGCCTTAAAACAGCACTGGCAGCCCTGGGGGAAATCTAACCTTGGAAATATTCTCAACGTCATCATGGCTTGTGATCTGTCCAGTCCTTGTATCGAATGGTAGACTTTGCTCCGGGGTCTTCGGTGTGGCGCCTCCTTCAGAGAACAGAGGGTGGAGACGGATTAGAAATCAGCACAAATAGAAGTGGACACCTGCTAATTAAACCAAGACACGGCCGGTGGATCGTTTTTGCTAAAAATAAACAGGAAAGTAAATCAAACAGCCTGCAGGCCTGTGTAGTAAATATTGGCTCAGGGGCCAGATATGGCCATTTGACTGTATTTATGTGGCCCTCATTCAAGGATTCCATGCAATATGAAAGGCACAACAAAAGTGAGGTTAGAATACAAATCTAAAATGATGTACAAGGTTTCCAGCAGACAATAAAAGACGTAAGTATTTGTAAGTCGTTGTTTTTTTTCCATCAAAACAAATTGAAAGAAAGTTCCTTTTAGAAATAAATTACTTTGAAATAATATCAACAATATTTTTTATTTTCGAATTCCATTAAGGATAATTAAATCAAATGGATATAAAAATAAATAAAATGCAATTAAATGACAACTTTATCTTAGTTTATAAAAATGTTTACATTTTCCCATCATATTAACCGATCCTTGCTTCTCTTCTTTCATTTTTTTTTACCCATCCTTTAGTAAATTTAATTGCCATAGCTAGTTCTATAATTTTTTGTTCTTTACAAAAAAATGCAACTTAAAATCAGCAAATTTCTTTTAAGAGGATGTGAAATGCAGAGGAGTAATATCAGTAATACTCTGCATTACACAATTTAAAAATGTATTGTTGTTCATTGGGACTTTGTTATTTAACAACAATAAAACCAGCGAACATGCTTAATAGATGAACTACCCAAACTAGCAGTTTGTGTTGTATCCCCAATATCACATTTTACTGTGAATGTTTGATATCAACCTTTTATTCTAACACTGACCAAGTGGAGATAAACTTTGAAGTCCAGCTCTTCCAAAGACTTGACCCCCCTCACTTCCATATTGTGGGGAGTTCTCACACAGCCTGACCCTGAAACAGGGGAAGAAGTGTCAGTTTGGAAACAGTTAAAATAGTCAGTCTGGTCGATGAGTAGCTCAAATGACCTGGGGGAGCCGTTGAGGTTCTCTTCCATACGTCGGTAGTTCTGAATCTGAGTAGGCACAGGAATAGCCTGCGAGCTGCTGCGGTTTTGATCGCCAAATTCCGCCGGCTTGCTGTCGGAAAAAGTGAAACATGAAGGGTTAAGATAAGCATCTTCTTACAGGATATAACTGACGTGTGTGTGTTCAGTTTCATCTCCCTTACCAGGCCAGTTTAGCAGGACAGTGCAGTCTTGGAGAGGGTGGCAGAACTCTACGAGCACCTACAGCAAGTTTCTCAGCCACTGGTGAGCACCTGATGGAGGATTCAAAGACATTAAAGTTCTATTTATTTCATCTCACATCTTTACCTACACATGTAGTTGATCAATGTATCCAAGTTGAGCTCTATTTCTTCTGTATACAGCTTCATCAGACCCTTAAGTCAATAATGAAAGCTGTCTATCATAAAAACAGTTTTGACTGTAATAGTTAAACTAAAAAAACTATTTGATTTATTGAGTGTTAAATGAAGGATTCCTAAATTTATAGATTTTTATGCAAAACCATTCTAGCATATAGGCATTTATATTAGTTCAATATAGTCTGACAAAATTGAATGGGTCATGTTACATCAAAATAAGTTGAAATTACAAAAAAGCAAAGCAAATTAATCATTAAAAAACGAATTTTATTTGTTTAAGATGTCACTTAATAAATTGTGGTACTTATAATCTATGTGTTAACTCATCTGTGGCCAGGGCTTTAGGTGGAACTGTAAAGGAAAGTTAAGTTAAAATATTGGGTTCGGTAGTTAATATTCTCTGTCTCAGGAATCTTTCGACCGTGCAAAGTACTACATTTTTAAAAACAAATATCTTATACCTGTTTGCATCTGCTAAGAGTTTAATGAGTCAAGCATGTGCATGTTTTTGGGACAGAATAAAGAGGAAAAAGGATGTTTCCTTCCTCTTGCATTCTCTATCTGAAGTAATGTCTTGTTTAGACTCACCCACTGTATATCATGCAGCTGTCAATTGGCGACCCAGTTCCTTCACACGTGTAGTTGCCTACAAACATAGAAACACATGTTCAAGGCTCGTAAAAAGCTCAATGATGACACTTGAGCTGTAGATGCAGCCTTACATCGGACTCTAGCTGGTATCATAACAAAATCCTCAGTTGAAATTGAACTGATCTGCTCAGCAGCGTTCCCTTTAAGTTCAGGAGTGTCATCTCTGCACGGCTCCACTATGGTCGGCTGAGTACACTGGAGCTCTCCTTCGGAATGCTGAAGTGGAGAAAAGTTTGATGAGACAAACTCAAAATTGACACTTTTACGTGCAGCTTTAAAATGCTAGATAACTTTGTTAATCTAAGGGGTATGTGGTGCTCACTTGAGGGGAGGCCTGGTTGGATGTGGACGAGCCACTGGAGGAGCTTCCTGAAGCCGAGTCTGGGTAGAGCACCACGGGAGCTGAAGCAGCTGTGGAAACATACATCTGTGTTTAAAAAGGCTTAACCAAAAAAATAAGATTTACAGCTACATACATTTCTTTGAGCTCAAAGTTGTCGTCAAGAAAGGATGGTCGAAAAGCTCATCTGAAAAAAGAAAAGCTTGAATCTTGAATCACTTCAGAGGAGTTGAATGGAGACCGCAGGAGGATGTTTACCAAAGCTGATCCGATCTTCGGGGTTTCTTTGTAGAAGTCCGAGGAGGAGATGTCTGAGGTTGCTGGATGTCTCTTTGGGGATGCTGTTAAAAGAAAATTGGTTTAAAAATGAACTCCCAACAAAACAGCACTAATCCTTAATCCTGGTTGGAAACATCGATGATCATTATGTGTAGACAGCGCAGTGGAAAACTATGACTCACTCCATCATTAGACTACAGTACACAAAAGATTTACTTAAGGCATGTGGGCTGAAGTCCGTGAAGGTTTAGAAACAAGTCAAACAGAAAAACTTTTTCTTTTAATAATGACACAGACTCTTTCATGGAATTGTAAAATTGGTTTGAAGTGCAAAAACAAAAACAATCTGCCAGTATTTAACTATGTGATCAAAAAGCTGTGAAACTTAAACCTAAATTGAACTTTAACCATTGTATGTAAAAAGTGTTATTTAAATGAAAAGCCATATTGCAAAACACCAAATGGGGTGTTAAAGTTTCGCTGTCGCTGCATATCAAATTCATTATTTGTGATTCGGTAATCTAAACATTTTCAAACTGTATAGATACATATGTATGCATATATCTAGTTGCACAAAACTCACACTACTGACACTATCCCTGATTCTTTTAATTTGTTTTGTGTGTGTGTAGCAGGGGGTATCAACAGTTACATTACATTAAAAACATTTCATAACAATTAGATTTTTACAACCTTCCATCTGGTCATGTTTAGGTATATTCATTTATTGTTTTTTTCTTTTCATTGTTAGTTTTTCATCTTGGGTATTACAGTACATAAAACTAATTTGTGATTAATTAATCATCAAAAACTCATAGTCATTTTCAACAATATGTCCAGCATTGGCTGAAAAAAAGTTCCAGGTTGCATGGTGGAATGAGAATTGAGTTTTTCCAGAAAGAACCATTTATTATTTTTTAAAACAATTATTTATCATTGTCTTCCAAAATATAGATATCAATAGATTCCTGACAGATCTACTCCTGGATCATTATTATATACGTTTTGCCATATAATTATTTTCATCACTACCAAAGTATCGTTGTTTAGCCTTTCCAAAAGCACATTAAAAAAAGTTTTATTGATGCTCTTGGCGTTGTGGGTGTCTGTCCAAACTCCAAGGACCAGACACTTTCTTTGTTTACACTGTGGAACAATTTGACATTCAGGTATCTACTCTCAATAGAGTGACCAATAAATGCCCACCCACAGGTTTTTGTTTGTGAATCCAGAGAGCAGGGCAATTATGAAATCCACAGAAATAAAAAACACTGTCACTCTGAATCATCTTTTGAATTTCACCATATGTACCTCTGTAGGTACGATTGCTGAGTTATGTGGGTTATGTGAAAAATGATCGTAGTGTCCGGTTGGAGCCGCTCAGGCTTAATATAGAATGACAAGAAAACAACAAGCCATGTGTCGAACACACTTTGTTGAGTTATCACACTTTTTAAAATTGGTATTACTTAAGTAGATTAAACCATGTGGTGCTAGGATAGATTTCATTTAAGCTACACTTGGGATAAATCTTCATCATGATGTTCATCTAGAAAGTTCCACACGGCTGTTGCCGCCATATCAATGTCTTCTGTTTTAACACTGGGGTCTAAAAGTGTCAGTCGAAAAACATGTGTTTGTCTGTGTGGTTGCATCATTGGAAACGTGTCCAGAGTCAACATGATTCACGCAACTGTCAGTGAAAGAGAGTCCAGGACAGAGACTACTTCACTCCACTGAAAGCTGAAACTGCAAACAGGGCTCACGCAAACACTTGCCACCACCTGCGCATGTCTCATGTGTGTGTGTGTGTTTGCTCATGTTTTTTTTTTTTTCAATGTTCACCAACCGTGGCAAGAGGGTCCTGTTGCATTCATAGAAGCGTCTGAGCTCTTGTGGAGTTCTGGCCTGTACACACACCAAAACACACAAAAGAGGACAAAATGAGAACGTTTTGTTTGCAGAATACATGTGACAAGGGAAATGCTTAAACATCAGGATCATAATCTACATGCTCGGCAGCACACTTTGTCCCCTGGACCTGTTAAACTCGCTGATCTTTTATGCCGTCCAGGAAATAACATTCTAAGAAACTGCACTTGAAATAGCCCTAACCGGTACAATGTTTATTCACTCCTTCACTAAATAAACATAATCATTTGGATCCCATAAATAAAAACAGAGAATACTGCTTGTACGTAATAGACAACTTGATTGGAACTCATCTCAAGCTGAAATCTTATTTCTGGAGCAATATTTACGCAGCTATTTTCGTGCGCTCAGATAGCCACGTGGTTTTGCAATAACAACACCAGGGATGACGCGCGTCACTTGGAAAAGCAGGTGGCATTTAATTCTGTGACCATGTTTCTAAATTCTGAAAAGGATGCATCATGCACAACATAGTGTTGCTAATGAGTGGGGCCCTTTCTTAGAACCCATGTACAAAACAGATCCATCAGTTATTATGTAATGTGTTTTTCAGGAAACCTTTTGAGTCTTTTGTCACAGATTTAGTGGGATTCTTACTCACCTGAAACGGGGCTTTGCCAGTCAGACACTGGTAAACAATGGTGCCTAGACTCCAAAGATCTGCTTTGGCATCATAGTTCTGGGACATGATGACCTCGGGAGCCTGCATCGACACAAACACACAACTCTGCTTACAAACACTCGAACATTAAAAGCTCATGAAGCAATACAAGCAAGTAAACAACTCACCATGTACATGGGTGAGCCACACAGAGTTGCCGCCATGGTGTTTGTTTGAAGGTGACGCGCAAAACCGAAATCAGCTGGTACAAAAGAGAAACCAGAAGAAATAATGACCTTTGGTGACCAAAAAGATGCCTATATAAAGAGTATACTGGCCATCATTGATGAATCGGCTAAATTGAATCAGTTCAAGTTCATTACCTAATTTGATGCTGGTGTTGTGGAAACTGGACCTGCGTCCCTGTGGGTGGCAGAGCAAGATGTTCTGGGGTTTCAGGTCTCTGTGGACGATGCCCTTGCTCTGTAGAACCTTCATGGCCTCTCCAATTTGCTGAAGGAATACTCGGATCGTGTCCTCACTCAATGTCCCCTTCACTGTAGAGCAGATGAACACCATAAGAGTTGATACTTTTGACAAGAAATCAAGATAATAACTGATCATTGGGTTTACTACTAGCAGAGTCAATGTCACTTCCATCTTTTTTTCATGCTCTTATTCGGTGAAGACGGAAATTACACTTCTAAATTGCATCTTCAACCTTAAAGTCTGGGATTGATTCAGATAAATTATTAATGCCTGCAATGGAAATCGACTTTATCCATGCCTTGCTCATCAATCTGTCTACAGAAAAAAAAATGGTCACAGTCAGTTACGATGACCTAGTTATTCATTTGCTGGAACACACTTTCTATACCACAAACTAAGCAGCAAAGTTTGTTCACAGTCATAAACATGCACAACAAACAAACCTTGTATGGTATTGATCATTTCATAATTGTGACCTGATAGTAGATGTATCAGGTCTGATCAACCCCAGCAGGTTTTTTAATTTACTTGAACACAAGCAACTGAAACAACTTTCTGTCACAGGGAGAATAATTACCAATATTTGACTTTTTACAAGATTTTTTGTACATATTTTCCATCTTTATTAAACACTCAATTTTATAATGACTGTGTTTTCGATTTCTTTTACTACTGACTTATGCGTGCTGGCTCTGTTAACAGCAACCGATTGATTCGTTTTGCACAAGTGTCTCGTGGGCCAAGTTTCAAAGTTGGCTTTGTGCTCAGTGTTTTGATACAGTTTTAAGAAATCAGTCTCCAAATATAAAGGGTACATTGAACTGTGCTTTCCTGATCTAGGACATTCTACAAAATGACCATCTTTGTACTCCCAGGGTACAAGTTGTGCTATGCTGTACTAATTTAGTTTTATCCCCATTAAACATTATCTCTTTCATAAAAATCCAAATTGAAAAAATGCACTTCTCCAACTATCAATCTAAGGACAGGAAAATGTTCGAATGATGATTGGTGTTTATGATATTTTGTCCAGAAATGAGATTCAATCGCGACAAGAACAATTTGTGCCTGTATGTGTAGCAGGTATAATGAACTAATTTAATCCTGATACCATCAATCAGAGGAAGGTCCAATGGTATCAGACCCTTAACAAAAAGACGAGTTCACAAAGAAAACAGGGTCAGTGAAGAAAAATTTTGGCTGCAAAGGGCAAAGACCCGAAGAAAACCCTGAACGCCACTTAATGCAGCACATATAAAAAGAGACAAAAAACTCACAATTTGGGCTATCCTACCATTTACAATGGTTTGTTCTTTGACAACGGAACACTCAGTAACACCCCAAGCAAGAGCAGGGAGGACTTACAAAACTCACTCAGAAAGGAATGAAACCCATTTCCCACAAGCTAAAAATGTACCTTGAAGGCTTCTTGCTATTTCTTCCTAAAATTAGCCCTCAGTGTCAAGACAAGACTGCTGATACAAACCACTGAAAAGCCCCCAGTGACCTATTTCTGGATGATTGGCTGATTTTTTTTTAAAAACAATATATTTGCATTTCCAGATCCTGTATTATTAGTGTATTATTGTTAAGTTTTTGTCAGTAAAAACACATTGTAGTTTTAAGAATTGACACTGTTCAACAATGTATTTTTTACAAATTCTTACATGTCAATAATTTACATTTCAACCAAATATTCCCCATCCACTATGACTTTGGGCAGTAGTTTTCCATGACATAGACAAGGGTTAAGTGAGCGACAGATGGGTGAGGTCATTTGGGCACAACATTAGCCCTGCCAAGTGTTACTTGCTGCAAATAGCCGGGTGGCAGTGACCCAAGCGTCTGCAAGATAAGAGATGCTGGCACTGTCGCAAAAATACACCAACACACTAAACCAACATTAAAATATTTGGCATATACTGTTGACCATGATTCATATTAAGGATGAGAACACATGCTGAGAGTAACCGTGCCCTCAGAGATTACATTGTGAAATTAAAATGCGAGGACGAGGTGAGGTAACAGAAACGAAAAAGGTATTTTTTCCATATTATCTAACTAGTCTGTAGGGTTAACTTCAAGTGCCTAACAGACGATTTGCCTAACTAACCGTGGGAACTGACCTCCTGACCTCACCAGCACCTGCCAAGATTAAAATCCTATTATTCCACTAAAACACAGGGGAAAAAAATCCTCTTACTACCCCAACCTTAAGCGGGTCCAAACACACTGACACACAACAACAGTCTGCTCTTGTTAGCAACAACCCGTTTAATTGTACATGTCAGGGACCAAAACAACACTTACTCTGAAGATAGTCTGCCAGGTCGCCGCCATTGCAGTACTAAAACAAACAAAAGAAGGCAATTAACTTACATGAGATTTACAACAACAGACAGGTTGTTTTTTTTAGAGTCTCTTACCTCCATGATGAGATACACACATCCTCCTATTTCCTGGAAGAAGCACACAACAGTTTTAACACGATGCAACAGTGATGCATTTACTGATGAGTATTTATTTATATACACAAGTAGCAGTTTGTTATAACAATAACAAAGGTAAAGTGTGTGCTATGAAAAGCCACGTTTAGACAGTGTACCAGAATAGCAAAGATACCGGTCAAAGGTTAGCCCAGAAAAAAACTGTATTATGATGTAAAAGCAGGAAGATAAGCGGTTCTTATCACCTTCACTTTCAAAAGGGCTCTGATGTTGACAGTTGCTATACACGCCTTACAAGCCTGAAACAAGTATCATCAAGTACTAACTAGATTTTGAGAAAAAGCCAATTAGCCAGCAGCAGATTGTAAAATGATTCCCATGTTAAAAGGGTAACAATAGCTCCGCCTAAAACAGTTTTTATTGAATGCATTAAGGTTATGCAACAACTAATTATGACGTTAACCTGAAAAGAGTCTCTTGCCATTAAAACGTAAGAAAAAACAACCTAAATGCCAAAACAATTGCTGGATCATATCCACGTGATTAAATTTAGCACTAACGTAAAAAATAACATGATACCAAAAGTTATTCCTGACTCAAGTTGAGCATATCCACCTTTGTTAAGTTATTTTATTGCTATAAATCCCATGTGTTTATAGTAAAATATATTTTTTATAGGTTATGAGTGGTTTGCCAAGCATTACAAAATAACTGTAATTCTGAACAGATATACTTCTAATTCATTGAATGGAGTTAAAAGAAAAGTTTAGTTTTTATTCTACATTCTACTTAAACAACATTATCCATTTTGGTTAAATTAGGAGAATAGTTGTGTGTCTTTTTAAATCAAGTGTAATTTTGACATCATAAATTCATCATATGTATTTGGCAATTCAGAAAAATATATAGTCAATGTATAAGTGTAATATTTTGTACTGTTTTAAAATGATATAAAGGTGATACAGTTGTCAGACCTTAGATACAGATGAAAATAAAGATATTTTAGACAAAACACTAACATAATTATTACATGGAATCGACATGATTTTATTACTTTGAAAAAAATCAATATATGGCCCCAGTCTTAGGTACAAGTGTCTAGTTACATATTTCTGACATCAAAATGAACAAAACATTCCGTCATCCACTTGATGATGCCTCGAAATATCCTGGGTCTGAACTTGTCACTGCTCGATCTTACTTTAGCTGCTGGGTTTATTACTACTAGACAGAGATGTGAGGTGATGGGGTTTACAGTTTAGGGTGTCAACAGCAGAACTGTAAAGGCAAGTATATATTCCGATAAGATCCAAACTTAACGGAGAAACACATGGCTCCACCTGGTTTGGCATCACAAGTTATAATCTAGTGTCATTAAGAACACATGCTGTTGTGTGTCTACTCTGAGTTTTTAAGCTATTGTTTAAGCTGCTGCTTCTGCCATCTGTCACCCGCAGGGAGGTATCAGCTCACTCACTTCTGCGTGCTAGCCAGGTGACGGTAAGGTGAGAAACTCATTCACTCCAAACAAACATCCCAACAGGTGTTCATAAGTGCAGCCAGCTTGGTAGCACTAAATATACATGACATGGTCAATGATATTCCCAAGTATTTGAAAATACAAGTAAATGATGCAATGATTGAAAAGTCACAACTAGTGATGTGAATATTACATAAAAAATACTCAATGGGGTTATTTTTACTGTTAACGTGAACACACCTCAGTGTCAGAGCGCAAGAGTGCAAGTATAGAACGCATGGATTCTATAACTGTAGAACTACAACATAGTACATATATATCTAATGATGAATCTGCATCTAAGAATTATAATCGTAATTAAATTAGATTAGATAGACTATATAAATGAATGTTAAGTCATTTTAATGATAACATATTCCAGTATTTTCTTCTGATACACATTATAAAGCAAATATGTATGGCTACAGAAAGCAGAAATATAAAGACAGCTTGGTAATAGTTAAAGATTTTCATCAGTTTTATAGGCAAAGAAACATGTTTAAGTTGAGACCCACCTGATAGTCCAACAACCTCACAATTTTCTCATGCTTGAGTTCCTATAATAGAAGGAAAAAAACTGTTTTAAAAGCACCATGAAGCAAATATCCAACCCAACAAATACGAGTCAAATGATACCTTTAATATTTTGATTTCTTTTGCCAGAAGAGAGTGTGTTTTGGCCAGGTTTTTCTTGTTGATGCATTTTATGGCGACTTCCAAGTCACGTTTCTTGAAAAGCAAACACACACTTTAAGACATTTAAGCAGTCAACACAAGCAGTTAGTGGTGAGGAAAAATAGAAGTTACCTCCTTATGTCTTCCTTTGAAAACAATAGCAAAGGCTCCATGACCAATCAGGTCTCTCCTGTTGAACTCAAATCTCCCAACAGACTCCATGGATCATAAAAAAAATGATAAAAACAGACTGAAGTGCAGGAGCAGGTTCAGGAGGATGAATTCCCAAGTGAAACAGCCGCACTGTCTCTCTGTGTTCCAGTTCTTGTACGGGGAAATCCAATATGAGGGTTCAAAAACATCATCTTCACTCACCAAACTCTATAAATCCGCATTTTGCCTTCAATAAAAGGAAGAATTCGGACCGACAGTAGAAATACAAAACGTAAACAAACGCGTTAGCCAAAATGAAATCCGCGTGTTGTGATAAAATAACCCTCAGTCGCTGTTCAAGCAACTTTAAATCGATAGTCAAGGCGCATTGGCGCTGCCGAGCGCTTGTTTTCATTGAGCTGTAGTAAAAAAAACAGTTGCTTCTTCACCTTTTACTGTCCCTGTTATTCATGCGCGCACTGAGCATGCGCAGAGACACAACCAGCTGTTCACAGGCGCTGCCTTCAGGGCCACCTCGTACATTTCTGAACAGACCGGATTGTCTAGCGTTAAAACGATATTTTATTAAGGAAATTGATGTGGATATTTTTTGGCTGGGACCAGACACCAAATCCAGTTTCTAAAAAAAACCATCAGATCAAGCAAACAGTCGCAAATACGCATGTAACCTTTTTTAAAAAAAATTTTTGGAACGCAAACGCACCATTCTATCGTAATACATGAAATTAGAGAGCAGGTTTATTTGTAATAAACAAGCCCAGACGTGTTCCTTTCCTAGAAACACATTAGAATTAGTCTCATTTCAATTAAATGAAATTAAATATCCAAAGAACACATAACAACAGATAAAGTTTGACCTCTTTAATTAAAGATCATGGAGAGCAAAATAGTACCACAAAACAACAATCTATATAGTCCATACACATGTTTGACATACTGCAATATTAACTTCTAGAAGACCAGTGTGTAGGATTTTCACCTTTTCCGTCATGGGTGGTGCACGGTAAACACACACAAAAAAAACAAATTTGGAAACATTTTAAGGTCAAATATCAACCAATACAAAATGTGAGTCATCAATCCTGTTTTTTACAAAAACCCTAAACACTGGTCTGTCACATAAAAAAACAAAAACATACAATGAAGCACAGTAAATGTTGAAACCTTATTTTGGTACAGTGTAAGATCAATGACATCATTGACAGTTAAAAGTCGTCATCGCCCTTCTTCTCACAGTATGATTGAAAAAAAAAGGAAAAAAAAGAAGTCCTTTCCCACACCAAGTCACACTTCATTACTTCACAATACAGATTCCCAGAAAAGAGGAGTAAAAAAAAGATGAAGCAAACAACACAGACATAGTATATCAGATATGATGTTTAAAAAAGTTAATTTTGATGAAGGAAAAGAAGGTTCCGCTGAAATATTTGCAGAAATTACAAACAAAATAAATAAACATTTCATTGTATTTACCTTTTACAGACTGTACTGAGATTATGAACGATCAATTATTTTTGTTGGTTCTCTTAATAAAAGGATTGAATTTATTATTTAATTGTATACTTAAAACGATAACATTCACAAAATATAAGTTGTCATCAAGTTATTGAACATTTTTGTTTACTTTTAAATGTGGAAAACTTTATTGGGAAACAAAATGTCTGTATCCTGAATCCTCTCACAATTCTCTATAGCACAGAGCTTAAGCTTAACATCACCAATAAATACAAAAATAAGAATTACATGTGACAAAACACAAATACACGGATGAGGGAAGAAAAAACAACTTTGGAATCGATTGACAAAAATTATAGGAGAACAGAAATTGGTCTAAACTTCGTAATGCACAGTTTTTTGGATTCTGCTTGTCTTTAAAATGTTCCAGCTGCGATAATGTTTGTTCTTTTAAATCAATCATGTGGAGGAGAACTTCTTAAAGTTATTTTTGTCTCGTAGTTGATGTTCTATACAGCTGAGAGGTCGATGCGATTTGCCGAGTTGGTGCTTTTGTCCCAAGTGTTCATCTTAGTGGGGGTTGCTCCTTCTTCCTTGTTTCCATTCATCTGCAACACAGGAGGAGGGGAGGGGTGTTGTTGAGTTAAGAAGGCAGGTGGGAAACAGCATTAGCCCATTTCAGATGCTAATTATTCCGAGTCACCCTTTGTTTTCACATTATTAGAATATCCTGTTTCAGCATAGAACACTTGTATTAACTCCTGTTTATTCATCCATCAGTGATCCTTAGTTTCCTCTTAGTAGTTCCCAGAAAATCAAAGGTAATCTACTCAACATTTCAATCTCCTTCTTTGTCTGCAAAACATCTGATTTTCTCATTCTGGGATCAATTTTTAACGTGCACTGATTTATGACACATTTCAAATCCAGATTCACACCAATCATCCTGCTTTGAGGAACCTAACTGACCTGGTTGGTGATATTCATGCTAACACAGCGTCACCTTGTGGCGAGTTTATTAACTCACAATATCAGAGTTGAAGGGTTTCACATTGACGTTCCGGATGGAGCTGCTGGTGAGGGACCACACTTTGGTTTTGTGTTTGAAAGCAGCTCTGACCTGCAGAATCAATGATTATAAAAAAAAGGTTTATAATTATGTTATGTGGTGAGAAGAAGGAAAGAAAATGTTACCTCAGAGTTCAGAAGGCAGTGGAACAAGAAGACAAAAAAACCCTGGAGACAAGAGACAAGAGCTTAGACAGGTTATTTAAAATGTAAATCGGATTCAGATGTTCTCACCTGCAATGAGTTGAATATTGCAAAGATGTATAGAAATGGCAAAGAGTAATGGTTTACTGCCAAAACTCCAAAGATCCACGAGATGCCAAGTATAGGGAGCAGCACAGCGACAGCCTTCGCAGTGAGCCTGGATCAAAATATTAAATTAACTTAACTTATTTAATTGCTCCACTTGATCACAAACACTTACTTGACTGCGTTGGAATCTCCATGAACCTTGTAATTCTCTCCACTGATACGAGAAATAATTCGGGTGACAGATATCAGAATGCCAATGTTGACCTGTGGATGAAAATAGACAAGTGTTTCGCAATAATGGAAAAGAAAATGAACCTTGAAGAATTGTTCAATAATGACACTTGAATTTCATCTTAATCTGAATTAAAAGGAAACCAAATAAGACGATACAATAATAGACAGATTGTGGGCGTGTTTGATATCAAGATACCAAAATAAATGTATTTAATCAACCATCTTTGACGCCTGTACCTTTATTTACTGATACTCTAAACATGGTTGATTACGTTTTTTTTATTCTAAATTGAGGACACATGTATCACTATTGTATGAGTCATTAAAATTGAAAACATTGGAAAAAATCTAGATAATTGTCGCAGGAACAAATGACTTAACCAACAAACAAAAACCACAATTTTTTGTTCAACAGATTGTGATTAACAAATATTGGACACAGATTTTGGGGAAAATCAAGTAAAGCAGCCAACAGTATTAAATTACAAAACTTTATTTATTATGTTACATGCTAAACTTAAATTACTATGTCATCATTTTCAAAATTGAGAACAAGTTGTTTTTACCTGTAAAAGTATAAAATAATAAAAATATAAAATCCAAGATAATGTCTGTAGCAACAATAAAATATAATAAATATAAATAAATAATAAATGAAATATTTTATTCTTTGCATCAATTTTTTTCCATTTACTTTTTTTGCAAATTAAATATCAACCAATACAAAATAATAACAAAAAACAATCAACATTTATTATGGACACTTTTTTTTCTACATTTATTTATTATATAAAAAATATAAAGTTTGAGATTATTTTCTTTTCTTATCTCCTTGATTACAATGTTCTTAAGCATCATCATAACACTACGTTACACATGTTTTTTTTTAACACTCATTAATAGTTACAAAATATATTTTGTTCTTTTGAAACAAGCTGGTCCCTTGAGGTAATAATTGCAGGAAATATGTTACTTAAGTTCACTTTCAAGATATTTTTTAGAGCAAACTAACTTGAAATGGAGGCTAATTCACTCACCAGACAATCATACAATTAGCCTGTTATTAGGTAAAATTCATTATTATAAAATCATTGCCAAAGTTATGGACAAAGACCACCCTTAGTAAAAAATCACACTGAATTCCTCACCACGATGACAAAGAGAGCGGGCGCCACGAACGCCCAGATGGCTCCATTCTTCAGTGACAGCCAACAGCTGAAAAAGCAAAAATACAGCCAAGCAGAAATAAAAACATATATTATAGTCTCATAACTTTGTAAATAAGAAAAAGACATCTGCATTTATTATTAAGTGTTTTTCAATTCCTTTCCATTGTTGATGTAATGGTTGTGAAATGCCACCAAAGCTTTGATGCAGTAAAACTTGATACAGCTTTCAGATTTGAACATACTTGTCAACTTCTCCGTAGCTATCCAGAGCTGAGGTCATGGACACGACACAGATCACCAGAGGAGAACCTGATAAAACAAGACATCACATGTTATAAATATAACGTATTATTCCCTTTTCGAAAACTGCTTTTCATTATATCGTTCAACAGGAATTTAGTCTACATAATATTTTCAAATATGCTTGACGCATCATCTGATCTCATGAAAAGAGCAAAAACCACTGATGTGTTGGTTTACAGCTAACTATTTTCCAACTTTCCGACTTGGTGTGCGGCTAAAGTATTCTTCCAACTGTAATACTTAATGCCTAAAAATGGGTCACTAATACAGTGGAAACTTTCTAAAACGGTTCTGCAGCGTTTTCATTTTTATGTAAAATGGAAAGATGAGAGTGTTGAGATCATTTTATTGTTATTGTTGTTGAGATGGATGGACTCATTTACCTTTTAAAAAATACTTTGGAAAAAAAAAAGTTAGAGAATAATTTTTCTTAACGTTTGAATTAATAAAAAATTAAGTTTCAGACACAATCCTGGTCTTCTCCCCATCTGCTTGTCTGTGCATCACAGTTTTAATCTTGAGTTTGAACCCTCGAAACATTTGGGGAATTTATGTCCCTCAAAATAACTGAATTATATTTAAATTTAAATAAACTTAAATAAAGCTTTTTAATGTTCAATGTTAAATGTTTTGACCCTGGTTATTTAAGATTTCAACTGAAATAAAGGGTGTGTAAAATAAAATAATAAAGAGTAAAACGTGTGTGTCTTAATATAGATTAAATATTATAGTGTCCTTTTTTGAAATGTTTTCTTTTTTTTAATATTATCTTCCTTAAGATATGTATTTTCAGCTGGACGAGATCTGGGCCACAACGACCCCCTGACTCAACAAGACGGCCCACATAAGTTGAAAATAATTCTATATAAGTGACCATTTAGAAACGTTTTATCAAACAAACTTTGACTAGACTCCATATTTTGAGACATATTATTCATCTACTTATGTCCACTTATCATCGGCATCATCAGTTCATAAACAACAAAAGTAAACTTGACTTAATTTTGAATTAATCTGATGACAGTGAAACTAGAGTTGAGTAGGAGTTAGTTTCCATCTGCATCTCGTACACACTCGAGTGTCAAACAAAATGCAAGAACATCATTTGCACTTGGTCACTCTGAATGAAAAAAAAAGGCCGAAAGAAAGGAAGTAATAAAAGCTGGATCATTTTTCCCCACTAATGGCTCCAGCATGTGGAGGAGGGACTGTGCTTTCCCGTGCAGCCAGAGACACACACGAGCCAGAACCTTTTCATCTGTCCCTCAGCGCTGCTTCACCGAGATCAGAGGAGACAACTCTTACTCTGGAATGTAACTTTAAGCAAATTAACTTAACAGGGTCGAAGCGCTTTAGTAGAAACAATCATCGGCCAGTGAGGTTACTTAAGAAAATGGGTAAATCAGATTTTGGGGAAGGACCAGGCATTAGAACAACAGGTCAGTGTAGGGCCGGATTAAAAAGCAAACAGTGATTAATCGCCACATAAATAGGCTTCAAGAATTAAAAAAATACTTGACCTACCCCAACCAATACCATAGTAGTAGAAGTGTTTGCTGTCCTCGGATCCAAAAACCTTGACCACCATGCTGTAGAGGTGGAGACCCTCCACTAGCATCCAGGCGAAGGCGCTCAGGAAGAAGAAGTGAAGCAGGACTGCCATCACCTTGCATGGAAGCTGGATTGTAAGAGATCGTGTTAATACAACTATGATAAAAAAAATCTTTAAAATCTTTTGGTTTTTAATGTATTTACAGAATTAAAAACTATAAACATACTATATTTTGTAAAACAAATCAAGAAATATATATTCTCTAAATGGCAAATCCCTTGTTTATTTTCTTTCTTTGTCATCATCTCCCTTATACAATATAATATTGTCAACGAAATTAATATTACATACATACACTTGGGTTAAATACAAGAATACATGACACATGAATGATCAAAGGACAGCATTCTGTAACATCAACCAATTATAAACAAAATAATATAAATTAAGGTAAATATTGAATTAATTGAAATAGAAAAGTATAAGTAAGAGGCAGAAATCTCCCGTTGATTCTTTTCGATCCCAAAAAAGAATCTTGTTTGATCATCTGAAATAACGTTTGATTGCAGTTTGAAAATTGTTTTTATTACTGTTGATAACAATTGAAAATGTGTGATTGTAGTTGAAAATGATACAATTGTACGTATATTATGTAAATAATCTAAGAGTAAGTGAACTGTAATCCATGGATCAACTCCAGTTCTGATACTGCGAGCTACACTACAGGGAACAAAGGTCACTTTCAAATGTTTTTCTAATGCTAAAAATAACATTTCAATGTGTTATTTTGAATAATTATTAATGATTTCATCAGATTGGAAACATTGGAAACACACATTAAAACTTGGTAAATTAAAAAAAAATGTAATAATGAAACAGGCCCAGGGGCTACTCTCATTGTCCAGTGGGGAACATTGGGGACCCCTACAGTAAACTGATGTAACGGACAAGGTGGGATTAAAATGAATTGAATTATCAACCGGTTCCCATGAGCCATAGCAATGCTTCTAGTCCATTCCACGCACACATTCACAGTGTCAAACATGTGTTTTTCACACTATATGTACTCGGGTATTTCATACACTTTAAAAGATCCGAGTATAGAAGTGTTGAATTACCGTGCCCGGGTCGAAGCTGGCACTGATGAGCAGCAGAATCTCAGCCACCAGGATGGCGAAGGATAGGTTAGCATGGATGTGGTAGCGCTGGTTACGGATAGTACTGACTGATCTGTAAACAAGAGGCCGGGATTTATCAACTCAGCAAAATCATCGTGAACCAATCGAGCCAAAAAGAACTTGACAAGAACAAATGTGGTTGAGGTTGACTGGTGTAATTCTGTGTTCGCATGGTAGCAATTTTTCCTTTTGTAAAAAAAAAATTAATTGATTAAATCTGTATGGATTCCTTGGATAACCAATTTGATTTAAATATTATATTTTAAAATACCTTATTTTTTATTTGAAAATCATACATAAGGTGTTGAATTCTGATGAATTAATGTTTTAATTCAGTTTGGAATTAGCTATGTAATGTGGAAAAAGTAAAGTTTAGTTTTTGGGTCATGCTGTAAATGATAAAACGTGTTTTTTTTTCAAAAGTGCATTTGCAGCAAAACCTATATTTTGGCTCCTATGAGCTCTAGAAAGAGTGACGTTGATACTTACGACAACACAGCAAAAGTGACCAGAGTTATGGCCAGACAGAAGATGGAGATGGAGCAGCCGACGTAACCAATGGTTGACAGCGCCACCCTGTGGCCAGTAGTGAGCTGTATGAGGATGAGCAAAAGTTATTTAAACGCAGAGTTAATGAAAAAGCCAGTCAATTGAACGCTCAGATTACTTGAGACTGTATTTGTATTTCCCATGAACACAAAACTCTGAACTCATGGTTGTTTATTTGCACATTATGGCCCAAGTTATTCTAAGAGTTTGGGTTTGATTCTCCGTCAACTGTCTTTGTCCGTGCCTTGTCATTATGTAGGCAGAGAAATCCTCCAGAAATGCAACATCTGGGATGTTCTGCAGCTGGAGAGCGACACCACTTTCTAATTAGAGACCTGCCAGAGGAAAGTATGGCTTCAAATGGCTTCTGATTCAAACACAGAAATGGTCCACTGAGCTGCCAAACAACCTCCTCTTTGCTATTTAAAGGAGCCGGCAGGAGGTCTCAGTCTCAGTGGCACATATTTCAGAGGAGGCAGCTGGCTGAGAACTTTCTGCAAATCTAGAGAAAATAAATATAAAGTCGGCATGAGGCCGTTTCGACAAGTTACGTCTCTCTCTGGGTTCTTGTGGACTTGACCGCTGGCCCCAGTAGCGGTCCAACCAGAACCACACCTCATCATGGTTCTGCCCAGCACTTCTGTGAAAGCGACGTCAGTCAACAACAGTGACCAGTTCATGAAAAACACGGAAGGCTTTAAGTTGCGGCTTCCTGTGCGGTAAACAGCTAATTCGTCTGGCACAACGCTGAGCTGCTCCGGCACCGTTTCATGAAAAACATGAAATATGGGTCAGAAAATAACTTAAAAACGATTCAATTCAAATGAATAACTAATGTTTCAGGTTTTATCAAGGACATTTTACCCTTGAAGGAGCAAAGGCCATACGCAGGCAATCAACCACAAAATGTGATACGATTTATGTTCCTCTTTGGGTTCAATAATGTCTTAAAAGTAATAGTTCAATATCAAAAAATCACTAATTTTACACTCACTCTCATGTCGACTAAGGGTTGGGACTATTTTGAGTGTAATCCATTCTCTTTCACTGTTATAGGCACAAATCTGTTCATTTTAATGTAGGACTGGAGCTTAGTTTTCTTTGCCCATAAGACATTTAAAAACATCCTAATACGTCTAAAAACTTAAATAATTCTCTATATTTTAAGTTGGTTTTAGCGAAAGCTAGTTTATCCTCATTCAAACACATTGCAAGATTTAGGCTGAATGTCTAGTACCTTAAAATATAGATGCGTTCGATTTTTTCAACACAAGATGGATGTTACGGATGAGCAACATGGAGGTATTTTGATGTTTTTATGTGTCTTTTTGGACTGAAATAAAGATAATGACAATTTAGCGCCAGTGGCTACATTAAAATGAACATACATTTTTCCAACAGATTACTCTGTAAACAATCCAAACCATTAGTCAAAAGGAGGGTGAGTAGAAAATTAGTGAAGTTTGAATTTCGGATTATAAAAAGGTCAATCTAATAGCACACAACAATAGCACATGACAGAAACGGAAAATCTGTCTTGTGTATTTGCTAACGTAGCTAGCCAATAGCAGTGCTGAGATTAATGAGACAATGCATCACGACGCGCAGAACAATCTGCTCCGTGACACTAAAATAGCTGTGAAGTTCCATGATGCTAAGAGTGTCATTTTTTAGTCACCACACAGCTGGGGGCGATTAAACTGCAGCTGCGTCAGCTGTCATGTCCTAGATAAACAGATTTTGAAAAGTCAAACCGCGTAGAAGCCAGGACAAAGAGCTGCGATTCATTTGCGTAGCAGACCCCACAGGTCCACAAGGTTCATGGATTGACCTTCAATAGATTGTTTTAATGAACGTGAAACTGTGCCAGGCGCAGTGTTTGTTCACTTTTTATGAATATGATCGCACAACTAACACAAGCGTATTATTGGGCTGAGTCACGGCAATGCTCTGTCAAAGTAGCAGATGCGAGGGATTAGTCTTTATTACGAGGCTATTGAAATGATGGGTTGCAGGCCACATGAGGACCAGGGCCGACATTTGTGTGGACCACACAGCCAAACTGAGGAAAATTTCAGATGAAAACATGTTGTTGTGCATACAGTGGTCTGTGATTCGCTGTATTGTTGCCTGAGAATGTTGAAACACACTGTAATAGAGAGTCTTTATATTATTAAAATTATTTTCTATGTGAAAAACTTGTTGCATCATTCCCAGGAAGACTGAAAAAAGTAATTCTACTCAATACTGAGCAAGTATTTAAGTTTTCCTTTTTAAATCAATTTCCAAAAAAATCTAAATTTCTGTTTTCTTTCTGTCAAGATGGGCTGCTGAGTGTACGAAGACAAGGAACTTAAATGATTTCAGCAAATGGCTGCAATGAAACAAAGAGTGAAAAATCGAAAGGGGCCTGATTACTTTCCGTACCCACTGTATATACAAAATTAAAATTGAGTTACCCAAGGCCCCTGGGCCACATATCTAACAAGAACAGGTTGCTCCTAAGCTTTGGAACGATCTTCCTCCCTCTCTGCGCTTGATGGATCTACTGACTCCTTCAAAAATATTCTTAGGACCTTTTTATTTGTGCAGGCTTTTCCTTGATTTTCTGGAACTCCTGTGTTTATCTTGGTTTTGTCTCGACATTTTAATCATATATTTTATTGAGTATTGTTTTGATTGTTTTAGCGCCTTTTGACCCTGGTCTGGAAAAGCCTTCACAAATGTAAATTACTTACTTGCTTACATCACTTCATGATTTATATTAACAATAAAAAAGACATTGTCAGTTTGTATAGTTTGTATTTGCGTATTAAGATTATTTAAAATAAATATTGCAAATTATCAGCAGGATCAATATGTGATACTTTTTAATATATGACTATTTTAAATGGAGGCAAAACTTAGTCAATGAATACCAAAACTAGTACCTGACATAATAATAAATGGCTTGTGATGCATTGAGCGATGGAAGTATTGAACTCTTGCTTCACTCACACACCACGTCCCATAATACACTGCAACCATTTAAGCTATTTAAGCAGTTATTTTGATCCAAAGATTGAAAAAAAATCAGTATTTTGTTAAGAAGCAGACCATTTATATATTTTTTATAGACTCTAACTTTCTGATGACCTTCAGCTTACCTCAATTAAATGAAGATACTTTTAGATATAATTTAATCATTGTAAACTAGATTTTCTCGTCTCGCTGTGTCAAATTGATGAACTAGAGTTTGCTTTACTGTAACAAATGCGATCATACTACATAAGGAATGGGTTTGTATGATAAGATCCACTCAGAGGTCACTTAGTTCAGGAATTCCTCCGCAGACATTTACATCAGCTTTCTTGTCAAAATTGATGCTGTTTGTTAATTTAATTTCTCGTCACAGGGCGTTAAACGCTGGAGGAATGGAGGCTTGCATTCCACGACAGAAGAATCTTTTTTCCCCATCATATATTCTGACATGTTTTTAAGATATATAAAATTACCTCATATCCTTTTTGTTTTAAATAAACCCAGACTTTAGCTGGAAAGCGTACCTTTAGAGGAACAACTTGCATCAGGATGGCAAAGTTTGTGAGATGGTTGCACAAACACACAGAGTATGTCATGTTTCCCTCCGAGCGTACACAACCTTCGTTGGACCATATTCCCTCTTTAGCGCTGAAAAAAGAACAATAAGCTGTATTACTTGCACCACTGTTGAACTTGCATGTACCACATATCAGGCTGACAGGGTACCAGGCCAATCTGACGGGGGAATTATAGAAATTAGATTTTTTTTCAGTATAAAAAGGAGGAAAGAGTTTATTCCAAAGAAAACATACTCCCTTCAGCCCTGTCTAAATCTCTTAAAGCAGCCATGAACAAATATTTTACCTTGTAATCAAACGGACAAAACTAGATGCCAAGAAACGCAAAAGAAAACGAGCAAAAATAATTTATTTAACATGAATGAGACCTTTATGAGTTTAGATATTTCAATATTGAAATCAATTTTACTGCCAAAAATAAATGAATACAGACACTTTTTGGGGAAAAAAAGATCAATAAACTTTTTTTTTAATGTATAATATGAATATATTAGGGCAACTCTAACCCTAAATCCATTGTTATTTTTATTAAAAATAGTTCTTAATACCTTTTATCATTTTTTATTTTTAATGTATTTCAATTTATTTGTATTAATTTTCTCACACTTTTTTTAGATTAAACCCTAGCCACTTAATGTATTTTTCAAGTTGTTGTTAACATTTCTTATTGTGCTTTTTTCAAATGTTTTTTATTTATTTATTTATATCTTTAAAGATGCATTCAAATTAACAACATAATTTATACCAACCCTAAACCTTAAACCATAGACCCTTGAATTATTATTTTTTTTTAATTTTCAAACATTTAAAGTATTCTTTTAATTAATTTACATTATTCTTTTTTTCAAATTATTTATTTCATAATTTGTAATTTAATTAATTTTATTTATTAATACTTAAATCCCCCAATATTACATACATATTTACATATGAAGAATACAAAAAAATAAGGAAACAAAGGAAACATACATGTGTTTATATGGTTTTGGTTGGAACAAAATGTATTATTTTATTTAAATTTTATTAAATGTTTACTTCATTGGTTATGGAAGTTGTTTAAGTTATTCTAAGTTTATATGTAAAGGCCACAACAATGACATCTGGGATCCATTATCCACCATATAGTGTTGTGTGTGACGCTCTTGTTTGTTGACCTTAAGGTGATTCCGTGGGAAGCTTCTATCTCTGGGTTGCATTTTGAGCAATTTAACTTATAAAATAAACAAATAAAATATAACCTCTCCTTATCTGGAGTTGATGAAATAAGTTTTCTAAATACTCGAAAATAATGAAAGTTCAATTTCCAACACTTAAAGAGTGTATTAATTTCCTTTAACAGTTATTGAAAATCTGAAAAGCGGTGGTGTGGGAAAAAAATCAAATCAAATCATGTTTTAGTTAAGAACAGACGCATTTGTCAGCAGTGAGGTATTTTAAACTGTTGTAGCTTTGCTTGTCAGGAGTGAGATTCACCATGAGCCGTCAGAACCGTGAAGCTCTTCAGATCCATGACACTGGTTTAGATTAGGGAAGGTGCAAATCCTTTAAACAGGGTAAACCCTCTCTGGTTCTGGATCATACAGGATCTTCATCTCTGGAGCAGTGACTCACCTGTAGTCCAGGAAACCACAGTAGAGGAAGACTTTGTTGCTTTGATTCAATATCTGGTCCTGTTGTTCTCTGGTCTGTTGGAGGAAATATATGATAGAATTAGCGGTGATGGAAAAATATGCGATATAGGAAAACATTAGTGCTCTGGGTTTGATTTGGCTCATTAAAACCTCATGTTCTAGCCAGACTTGAGAGTAAAACCTGTAAGAAAAATGTTCTTTGATCGAGATGAAGACGTTTTACAATCTAATGAGCAACATTTTCCCTCCCAGACACAGCCTATCTCCAACATTGCATTCAGATGTTAGAAACTACTGTACTCTAGAAAATTGAAAATGAAGAGAAATGAAGAGGAAGCGCTTCAACCATTTATCTTCCGAGGCAACTCAAAAAGCCGGTGGTCATACTTAAGGACAAAACTGTGTGGCCGTGATTCCATCTCTGGGTTTGAATCCCAACTCTTTTTCATAGTCTAATTAAATTACACATCATCTTTTCCAAGTCGTTTCCATTCCCTACGGTCAGCGGGTTAATAACTCGAGAGCAAGCGTCGGTAACCAGAGATCATCCCCGGAGAACGGTCAAATCATTCCTCTGTTTATGTAGCGAAGAAAACAACAACTTGATTGGCGATTTGGGTGTAAACCGACTCTTGTACGATCCCTCCTTCTCTTAGACTGGGAGAGAGCATGATTAGATGGTGTCTGCGCTATTTCCTTCTGGAAAAAGTGAGCGGGAGACTGAAACTGACAGTCAGGCTGTCTTTCCTGGCACATACACGCTGATTCATATTACAAAGCAAAGCACAATATGTCGACTTTGCTGTGTAACCGAATCTCCGCGCTCGCTCTGTCACGTACTCTACATGGAGAAATTCATACCGTAAGAGCCGGCAGAACAAATGCTTTTGAGACTGCGTGAACACAGCCCGTCATCGCGGCCCCACTGCCAAATTTGAGGAGCCACAAGCCACCATGTTGGTGAATTTACTGCTCCCACGAGAGCTTTAACAACTCACATTTCTTGTTGGGTGTAAACAGAAGCAGATGGAATGAGGGAAACTGTAATTGGCACACTGTAATTCAGCCTTTCTTGTGTCTGATCTCCTCTTTATTGTTGCTGTGCTGTGAAAAAATACTAATTGTTCACATTAAGCAACGTATATATAAACCTTGTGGAAAGCACTCGGCAATCGTCGGGCTCTGATATGTACCAGATACGAGCTAGAATACACACTGACCAATCACACATGTGAGAAGTGCTGCCGGGCCACCCTCGCCTTTGCAAGGGTCTGTTTGTGTTGCACCCTGTTAGTGTTTTCAAGTGGATGTTTAAGCGGAGGTGAAGGAACCTGAAAGTCGCTGGAGAGTGTTAAAATGCACTCAGAGTTCTGGCCAATCTTAGAGCACACACACCGTTGTTCCCTCTGGCCCCGGGGTCTCAGCGACTCACCAGCCAACGGGTCTGGTTCCAAGTCTTTATTAACAACAGAAGGCCAGCAAAACGCCACATTGGAAATCAATTTGAGCCTCAGTGGGAGAATAGACACGCGCGGTCAGAGATAACGCTCATGACATTAGGGAAGTAAATTCCACGGGGACAGAGAAGAAGTCGGATAAATATCTAAAAGTTGGACTTGTTTTTTCTCTTAAATCTGCAGAACCAACTCCAACAATAGTCCAGGTTCATTTGAAAATTCAGCCAAAGCATGCAGATCACTATCAGCTTTTAATAAGAACAAAACTTCTCATAGAAAGTTAGCTGCGAATGACCCAGAAAACTCACATCGATGACAATTTATTTAAAGGTGACAGCTCTATTTTAAAGTTGAAAACAAAGCAAAAATACCCATATACTTGAGGCAGAAACCTTGATAGAACATGGTTCAGTTTACTTGAGTGTCCAGTGAATCTTTTTTTTAATCTAAAACCTCTCCTCACATCAACTCTGTGTTTCCCAGGTCGAAAACAATCTTGGCTCATGATTTTTCTGCAGAACAGAAACTTCATTGTTCCACCGCACCACTGTGGATTAATAGTTTGTTTATCCGTGAATATATTAAGAAGCCATTTTTAAGAATAATACTTACTTATAAATATAAAATTTTCCATCCAACACTTTTCCACACATGCAAGTGGAACAAAACCTTATTTATGGTTTAGTGATGTTGCCTCCGGGGACAAGCGTTAGTATTTGAGCATTCATTTATAAATCGAGAGTGTATTTAAAACTTTGTTTTGGTGTTGGCTTCCATTTGGCTCCTTTTTTAGAAATCGAATGCGAGGAGGCCAAGTATTATGACAATAACAAGTTTATACTTACTGTTGGGGTATATTAATACTCATAGAATGGTACAGTGAAAGAAAAAGACTTGTTTCACAATGCATATACCAAAGAGTAAAAGCTTTAAACATCGATAATAGTTTCTTGAAGAAATCCATCCATCCATCCATCCATCCATCCATCCATCCATCCATCCATCCATCCATCCATCCATCCATCCATCCATCCATCCATCCATCCATCCATCCATCCATCCATCCATCCATCCATCCATCCATCCATCCATCCATCCATCCATCCATCCATCCATCCATCTGTCTAGAATTTATTTGTTCTAACAATCGCTTCTTGGTAAGTACTTCATAAGCCAGTAATTTCAAATAAAAAACAACATAAATAAAAAGTACACAATCACTCCCTAGCTTTCCTTATTGGCTTTTCCTGTTTTCATTATTTTAGTGAAGCATGATTATTAAGTTATAAAGGACAATGACGGTCATGGAGAAATAACAAATTAATTCAGCAAGGAAAAGCCAGCTTAGATATTAATTTTACAAAAACATTGAAGAAAAAATAAAATCAATAAAATCTGAAGATCTGACGCAATGATCATCATGTTCTATTCTAGTAATTGAATGGAATCCAAATTTTTCAGCAGGGTTCCTCAAATGTTGTCTGTACAAAAGAAAGTCCTGAATCTTGAATTTTAGCTGTCAGATAAAAAACATTTTCTTGTAAAAGGGAAAAGAGAAGAAGCTTTGAGAAAAGATGTGAAACTGTGAAGGAGTTAAGTTCTTGAAGTGAGACGGTTTTGTTCTACAATCTGTGAATGCTTTTCAGATGGTGATTCTCGATGACTTGCTGATGGAAACAAACCTTTCCATCAGCGCGGAGATTAGCTGTCTTGGTGGATAAATGGGTTTTAATGCTTTAATAAAAAAAGAAAAGAAAAAAACAGGCAAATCAATTCAGACCTTGTCTTTTTGCAGTTTAATGGCTTTCTGGGTAAAATGATGAGGAAGGAAAATAAACACTCTCATGCATCACAAAATCTTAAATGACAGACAGAACCCAGCAATTTGTGTAAATCCAAGCTCTTCTCTTGCTCTGCGGTGTCTCTCAGAAATCCTTGTCCTGGCAGAGCTGATGCCCGATCCTGGCTGTGGTGGAGATTTCTGCTCCCAAATCCAACAACACATGTCTTTCTCACTTCCCTAGTCAGAGAGCTACAAGGAGTCAACTTGAACCTGAGGTTTTGACAGTTAGGGATAGATGAGGCAAGCGTCATCTTCATCTTCCGACCCCATTTCGGCTATTTCAACATTTAGTTGCAACAGCTTAGACATTTAGAGCTATCACAAAATAAACCCCCAAAATTAAAACCCTAATTATATCTGAATACTGAATCAAAGTCAAAAGTTCCCAATAACTATGGCACAAACTGTATTTTTAGAACTCCAAATCAGTCTCTCACCAATTGTAGGACGGTCCATTGCGAGAAAGAAGACCCCATGAGAAACTAAAATGGCTTCAATTTCAATACATTTATTCCATATTTAATATATATTAAATTCTTACAGTATGTGATTCTTCTCAGGTTTTTTTTGGATTATACCGTTTTTAAAATTCATTATGTAATCCATTATATTTCAGTTATTTCTATTTTTTCAGACCTTTAGTAGAGCAAACCTACCTGATTTACCCAACGAATTTAGATTAGATTAGATAGACTTTATTAATTTCTCTCCAGATCTCCTTGGGGAAACTGGGTTTGACGTTCCAAGCATAGCGATAGTTTCATAAAAACAAGAACAAGAACAAGGTGCAGATAAAATGAACTAAGGGCAAACAATAACAAAATGCATATACAAAGAACATACATCAAAGGAAATAACGCAAAGAAAAGGATACAAAGATTAACATGGAATATCATCATCTTTTTGCTCCACTCCTGCCCCCAAACTCAGAATTAAACAGTCTAATAGCACGAGGAATGAGTCCTTGAGTCTATTAGTGTTGCATCTGGGGAGGAGCATTCGTGCACTTCATCTGCTTCTCTGCTCACTGACGACAGTGTTCAGAGGATGACAGTCATCATCCATGATGGACAGTAGTTTGTCCAGTGATCTCCTCTCAGCAACTGTCACCAGTGAGTCCTGCTTCATGTCAACCACAATCACTCCCTAGCTTTCCTTATTGGCTTTTCCTGTTTTCTTTCTGATCAACCTGTTGACACTCCTCTTGGACCCACCCCACTTGGACACTTCACTTTCAGCTAGTTAATAAAAAAAAGACTTATATCCCCACATTTGGCACTTTCTTTTATAAATATACAAGACAATGGTTGATCTTTTCTTTCACCACTGAGTCAAAGTTTTTTAAAGCAGCGACAATTCTACTCTCTACAAGCTCTGCGATTTGTTGAAGCTTCTTGTCTACGGTTAGCCACACTGCATAAGGCATATAAGCCCTTACAAAGTACTGGTAAAGAGTCATCTGTTAAATTTAGAAAAATGTGGAAACACTTCATTGTATGTGTGTCTGGCTGAGGCCCGCAGAGGTCCAGTGAATGATTTGAAAAGCCTCAGAGAACACAGACCACAGCTCAACGTGGAACCCAGAGAAAGAAGCTGCCCACTGTATCACCTTAAGGTCGACAGGCGAGAGCGTCACACACAACACTACACGGTGGAAGATGGATCCCAGATGTCATTGTTGTGGCCTTTAAATATGAACTTGGAATCAGTTAAACAACTTCCATAAGACCCCGTGAAGTAACAATCCATGTAGCAAAACAGCACTAGTGAGATCATTCCATCAGGGGAAATGTAATAAGATGTGCAGCTGCGGTTTTTGCAGCGGGATTCCAAAACAGAAAGACGTGTTGATAGGCACGGAGAGTGTGACGAGATCTGGGGACAATCGGTTAAAGATCGTGTTGTAAGGCAAAACGTAAGGTGAAGTCTCAGAAACTTTATCTTCTTACATGTGGGGAGCTCCTAGGGCATGAGTTCATGCACTTATTCCCACAAGCATTTATCTGGAGTCAGAGCCATTTCTCTCTGGTTTCTGGCTTTTTTTCCGAAGGCACACAGGGTTTTCTAAAATGACTCAAGATGCTACAGAGATGAACCAGAGAAAATTGAATCATCAAGAGAGATCCAAAAGTTTTTTTTTTTAAACTCTTCTTTCAGAAGCTACTTCCTCTAGATTTTGGGAATAACATCGAAATCTGATTAACTGGTGTTTAAGCAGTTTAAAGCTTGCTCAAAGAAATTGTATTGTTTCCTTGTCAACTGTCCACTGTTTAATGTTTAATGATCACAGCCAATAATCATTTGTAGGATTAGTGAATAAGGTTAGCCAAATACAGTTCTATGAACCCTTCTTAAGGTGAACACACTATATTTCAGCGGTGTGTATTGGGAAGAATCTGGTAATATGATACATACCATGATACAGGGGCAACAATAACACATATTTCAATACATTGCAATGTTGAAACAACTACTGTATGTCTTTTAGTAATGCCCAAGTAATTGACTCTTGTGTTGAAGTATTTAGAGACTCTTGACAAAGTCATAACTGCTTTCTTTGTTTTAACCCTTGTGTTATCTCAGGGTCAACGTGACCCAAAGGCCTTGAAAATAAATGTAATTTTTTTTTGGGTCAAGATGAATGACCTCCACCACTGCATAGTATATATGTAAGCTAAGGGGGTCGTCCGTCTTGGTCTAAAAGCAACACAAAGGAGAAAACATTTACAATTGATTTCAGTTCTTGGGGTCACCTTAGAGACCTAGGATAACATGGGTAACAAGCGTTACTGAAAGCATCAGCTCTAATAGCTGCTGGAGATTACTGTATCCTCTTGTCCTCAATTACCTGACTTTAAAAAAAAAATAAAGTGTGAAATAACTATCGAATCAAATAAAAATAAATATATTTAAGTATATCAGTGTTTTCTTACACAACTACTAAATTTACATTTATTAGACAAAAAAAACAAAACATCAATCTAGAATTGATTACTGTCTGAGAGTTAAACCAATGAAAGATCCGCCTCAAAGTACATAGTTGTCTCACACAGACTTCAGTTTGACATGTTTCTTAACTTTTACTTTTTGTTGAAACATCATTGGACATTTTAGGTTTTGCTGTATATCTCGTTGACCAGGTGGCCTGGGGGTGTAACAGCAAATTAGGGCTATGAATTTTTTCCCTTTTAAATAAATAAAAAAATGTTTAATCTTTTTTAACCATCCAACAGTTTAGAGAGATAGAGTCCCTTGCTAAGCCCACACTCATAACAAAGGAAACATTAAATTGAGGGCCCCAGAGTATCATCTCAAAGCCGGCTGTAGGTCTGAAACTTCTGGTGTAGATGCATGAAACGAAAAGAAACTGACGCAGACTTGCCATCTTGCCCTTGTAAACCGTATAAAAAGTATGGTTTCCCCTCTGTGGAGATTCAAATAATAACCAAGCGCGTTCATAATGTAAAGCTGTTCTGAATTTTTGGTCATAGTTACTTAAGCCTCCGCACATGGATCTCCTATTTCAACTACACAATCTGTCAGGGGACTTTTTCTGGTCTGCCTCAAAATGCGTGTTCGAATGTACTTAATCCGTTTCCTTCTCAGCTGTTCACCAGCCATTTAAAACACACTTTTTGATTAATTCTATTTTGACATTCTTTTCTAAAACATCCTGATTGGTTTCATTTCCAAAGCAGGGTGAATTATGACCACATGTTTTGAAAGTTATTGTTATTGCACGATGAAAGGAACTGTTGGAGTTGAAGGGGGATCTTACAGCGAGAGGTGGCGATCATAAGGATGGAATGGTCTGTAAAATGAGGGGCTACAATGGGAGGAGTTGTAAAAAGAGACTGTCCAACACTTTTGGCAAGAGAGAAATAGAAATAGCCAGTGCTCCATCTGTAATTGATTAGTGTTTTTGGCTGACATCACTTGTGTTTGTATGTGGGAGTAAGGATGGGTGTGGGTGGCTCAGAGAAAAGGAGGGCGAGATCCAGGAGAAAGCGTTTTGCCCACACAGTCTGACTTGGGCGTATACTGTAAGTTATAAAAAGACTTGCAATAAAGATCAGCTATTATTGTGTCAGAGAGGGAAAAAAAAAATCAATCTTGCCATTTCCTACTTGATAAAGAACCGCTATTGCCTAACACAACCTTTAACTTGTTTACATTTACATTTGGGAACAATTAATCCATCATCTGGTCCCTCATTAAGGAACTACAAGTCTAGACATGTTAAAAGTTTTACAACCCCCATCCTCTTTCTTTTCATATTCTTGAACGGAAACCAGATTGTAAAACGGAGCTGAGGAATTATGTTCTCCCTTCAGCGAGAAGATTGCTGGACTCAGACGTGCTGTACAGGCAGAAGTCTGATAGTGTGAGCCATTGTGCTCTTTATTTTGAAAACCTTTTGCTCAAACAGTCCAATTGAGTTCTAAATAAGTATGAAACTGGCATTTTGTTGAATGCTACTCTACTCCAAAAAAACACATTTTATGACTGAAATTACGGTACAGATGACAAATCTGTAAAAAGGTAGTAACTGTAATACAATTATTGGTTGTTTGGTTAAAATTTTTTCTTATGAGTAAGTTAGATTTCTGTTTTTTCAAGACGTTCTCAATAGGCTGAAACTAAAAATGGGGTTGTGAAGTCATTCACACAAGAACTGTGTGAAAATTGAAAGTATATTGATATTCACATAATCAACATTGTGAAACAGTAAAAAACAAAAATATATTATTGTTAGTCCTATGAAAAACTTTTTTTTTCACAAATTTGAGTCAATTTAATGTATTGTTTCATAATAAAGGTCACCAATTTATATTGCACTTTTGTTGAATATATATTACATTTTATTCAACTTTGTCAAATAGTCACAAGTTATTTTATACAGCTTAATAAAAGAAAATCGCTGCAACAACTTTAAGGGGATTTTTCTCTTGAGTGAAGAAAGACTGAAATGGCTTTTTATAATAAAAAATATATATATCAAAAAAGAGTCTCCTACAGTAAACAAACACACTTGACAACTAGAGAAGTGATTCTGTAGCTCTGTTATCTGGTAATTAAATCTTAAAAAAATATATTAAAAACACCATCTCGAAATTAAATGAATTTGCCCACCCCTACAACTTTTAGAAAATTCCAGGAAAAAAGAAACAACAACAGAACAACAACTTGTTAAAAAACTCTCCTATGGTGGAATATATTTAATATTTAAAAATAAATCACAAAAGAATTGACAAAGGTAATGGTTTACAACCATTACAAGAATGGGAAAAAGGAGGGCATAATTCTGAAGTTCTTCCACTGTAAGTAAGTAAGTAAATTATATTTATAGAGCGCTTTTCTAGACCAGGGTCACAAAGCGCTTAAACAATCAAAACAATACTCAATACAATATATACTTAAAAGTCCAAGATAACACCGGAGCAACACAGGAGTTCCAGAAAATCAGGGAAAATCCTGAACGAATAAAAATGTCTTAAGATGTTTCTTGAAGGAGTCAGTAGATCCATCAAGCGCAAAGAGAGATGAAGATTGTTCCAAAGCTTAGGAGCAACGGCCTGGAAGGATTTCTCTCTTCTGGTCCTGAACCATGTTCAGGAACCATCAGTAGATTCTGATTTACAGACCTCAGAGCCCGAGCTGGGGTGTAAGGCTGGATCAGATCACTAATGTAAGGAGGAGCCTGACCATGAATAGCTCTGAACGTAAGAACCAGTATTTTAAAGTTGATCCTGAAAGAAACTGGAAGCCAGTGAAGAGTTTTAAGGATCGGTGAAATGTGAGTTGTTCTACTTGAATACCGAATTCTCGATGCAGAGTTCTGAATCAAGTGCAGGTGAGACAGCTCCTTCTTGTTAACAAACTGTTGCAATAGTCGAGGCGAGAAGACACAAAAGCATAGATTACAAGCTCCAGATCATGTTGTGACAACATTTTTCTTAAGTTTAGAGATTTTTCTCAGTTGAAGGAAACAGTTTCTGGTCAGTTTTCTGCAGTGTTGAACTAGAGACATGTCTTTGTCCAATACAACACCCAGGTTTCTCAGGCTCAGTTTGACAGACTGACCTAAGTCTAAGTACTGTAGCTATGATGGGTCTACACAACCATCACACTCATGAGTCAGCAAAGTTGGTCTCTGTGGTCAGAGTCTGTTTTTCAAATCGTCTGTATCCTATAAACCTGCTTTCCTCGTAAAAATCAGTCATAAACTCCGAACCATCAGTGAAGACAGAAGAAAATAGGTGAGCGTGACCATGTTAGCTTCTACTCTTCTTAAAGCATACCCAACACTTTTAAATTGAAAATCCTCTGTATTTATCCCAGACAAGGTCACTTATGGTTAACCATTGATCTGGGAAGCCCCTCAAGATTCCAACCTCATTTGGAACGATTAATCAAGTGTACAAGGTCTCTGAGACATAAACCACACCATCGTACACAGTCTCATTGATTTGTTCCCAGCACTGCCAAGGTTGGTGGTGAAATAAATGAAGGATCCAATACAGACTCTTTTGTTTGGAGTCAGATAAAGAACTAAGGGACAGTGTGTGACTTGACACAATACCAATTTCTTAAACAATTTTTTAAACAATTTCCCGAAGGAGACCTCCTGAGGGATCAATAAAGTTTTACCTTACCTTACCTTACCTTACCCGTTACAATTCCTTCTTGTTTTTCATAGTCTGTTCTCAATGCTTTAAGATTGTTTTTTTTTCTCTTTAAAAAGTTGAGTTCACAGACCTAAAACTTACAGTGATCTAAAGTTATATTATCAGCTTCCACAATCTCTTCTGTCTTCTCCGCCCATCTTGATTTGACTAGAAGAAAATAATCATTTAAATAAAGAGGACCAGGTGCTGTGACCTCATCTTCAGTCGTTTTAATGTTGTCAGTTTACAGTGGAAACAATGTAACAACAGAGTCTGAGGTATTGTATTTGCAAGCAAACTTGATCCAGTTTTGATTGACGAATCCCTAAATGTTACAAATGTGACCAGTCACTTCAATTGTAAGTAAGTAAGTAAGCAAGCAATGGCTATTTGTAAAGGGCCTTTCTAGACCAGGGTCACAAAGCGCTTTAACAATCAGAAACAATACAGAGTTCAAATAGATACTAAAAAAGATCAAGACACATGAGACAAACACAGGAGTCCCAGAAAATCAGGGAAAAGCCTGCACAAATAAAAAGCTCTGAATGTATTGAATTTAAAAAATGATCCTGAAAGAAACTGGCAGCCAGTGAAGAGTTTTAAGAATCAGGGAAAAGTGAGTTCTTCTACTAGAGCAGGGCAGAAGTATGGTTGCAGAGTTTTGTATCAACTGCAGGCGAGACAGCTCTTTGGTTACTGGTTACAGATTAGCAGAACAGGGTGGATCACTTTGTTCAATCCAACTGATAAGAGACTGACATTCCAAAAACAGTATCATCCTTATCATAATGAAAGGTATTCAGAACATACTGCAGTTGTTGCATAAGGGCCTTCGTTGCCAGGATCAGTCAAGGTGCCCTCATCCAATTATGGGTACATGTTAAGTTGCTCCATGATCTTGTGTGATCTCGGTGGACAGTTAGAGGAGACCAGTACTGGTTGGACTTGACCAGTGATAGATTTTAAAGATCTTTAAACTATCCAAGAAGACGAGGTCAGACACTTTTATTCCCAATTGGTATCCAACTGTTTTTTAACTTTTTGCAAAAGTCCTTACCATAGTTGGAGAAAGTGCCATATTTGGACTCAGGCTCATCTACCTCTTCACCAGGGAAGATCAATGCAACTTATTTTAAGACTCTTTATTTGGTTTTATGGTTTCAAGATACTAGAGCTCCTCAACTCTCTGAAGGGTCAAAATGGTCAACTGGTAAAAGATACTACCATTTTCAAACTAAGAACTGTGTTATACTAAGAGGAGACCTATCAATATTATTCATGTTACTTTAACATTCTTACTACAGTAAGCGTTCCATGCTTAGATCAAAACTTTCATGAAAACCAGGCTACCATAAAGATTTATTTTTCCGTTTACTTATATTGGAAATTTTTGATAAAGAAATTATTTGATTGACATGCAGACCCGAGAATGACATTTCAGGGGTGGCCTTGATCCACCTAAAAGATAGCAGTGAATTATTTTAATGTTCAAACTAATAAGTCAAAGTTCAAAATTCCTTAACCCTGCTTCACTTAGTTGTCGCCATGGCAACCAGTAAAAAAATGTTACCCCTCAGACACGTTTAGTCTTTACACTAACCTCTAATGAAGTCATAGCACTGTGTGGATAAATAAAGAATCCTGTAGCAAATCACATCCTCCAGGTCCTCGAACAGTCCTGGAGGTTTAACTTGTGTAGGTAATTAAGCGAAACATAAACTATGACGTGAAAAGTCTGCCACATACTGGGTGAGCCGCGAGGGGAGGTGATAAGTATTCACCAGCTGCCAAACGTAAAAATCCCCCAAAATAGCCTCTCATCCAACAATGATGTCCAGCAAATTCTCAAGAGTATAAATCATTTTAATGCTCTGCGAATTTAGTTCAGTGGGATAGCACTGGCATGGATCAACACACATTAGGAATAACTCTAATAGCCCATTTTTCAATGTGGTGGAAAGGAAAGAATGTAGGAAACCTGATTTATCCTTACATCAGCAGTAACTGGGATCCAACAAAAATAGAAACAATTTGACTGCACAGAGAGCGGAGCTGCTGAGCATCTCCAGCACTTCACCAACAATGACGATTAAAGCCACTCTCCCATGGTGTCGGCTAAAACAAACAAAGTCATCATCGTCGCGGGAACTTGAGCCAAACAAGTGAAGCATAAACATTTATTCCACCGCGGAAAATGAAAACAAAGACCCAAGGATTGCCATGGTTTCATAAAAAAGCTGCATGGTTTTCATTTATGTGCTTATAAAAGGAAAGAAAAGCCCGATTATTAAAATAATTCTCTTTGCAGATGCAGTAAAATGAATGAAACTACATCTGTAGGTGTTTTAAAAATCTTATCAAAGCAGTTGCTATTGTACGATTGACTAATACGCCAACGAGTGTCAATCAAAAAAAATAAATAATCAATCAATATCAAATAGCAGTGAACATTATGTCTTCTAGTGTTCTTTTCCCATGGAAAGCTGGAACAACACCCTCACCAGGACGAAGAAGAAAAAAGAACAGTTCGTAAAAGCAAGTTATTGTTTTCTTCAAAGGACCTGGAGCCCCTCGTTTTAAATGCCCATAATCAGTGGGCTTTCGAAAGCCACATGTGCCATGGAGGAAAATCCGAGCAAGCTAATGAAAACCAAAACAGGTTTTGTTCTGAGCACTAGTGGTGCCCAGCTGCACTGCTTGGTCATAGGTACTTACATAACACAGGGCCAAAAATAGAGGTTGATTGGTTTAATGTGAGAAGACTGAAGCATCCACCAAGTTCCTCTTATTTGAGATAAAAAACCCACCCACCGAATGGAAATCATAAATGCTCTATATCCCAAGAATTACAAACAGAAGACAGTCTTAGGAATGATGTTCTTACCAGGACGTGTGTGAGGACGATTTTGATGAGCGGCTCTCCTGAGAGGTTGATGGACAGGGCTGGCTGCGGCTCAACTTTTAGAGATATAAGGCAGCTCGCCACCTGGATGTTATGCTCCCTAAAGTCAGACGCCTCGTTGATCCTGAGGGGAAATTTGTCACAGGCAATTAAAGCTGGTAATTTAGTTCAGAAAACTATTGAGAACAGCATGTGAAGTTTGTGGAGTTCTTTTTAATTATTTTACTTTCGAATATTTACTTTCTTGTCAATTAAATTTCGAGTTGCAACTCTCTGATGGACTGATATCTTCCAGCATGTCCCTCTTATAATTCAATTAAAATATTCTTAGACCTTAGAAAACTTCCCAATAGTGCACGTTACAATATAATTGCAGTTGTAGGCTGATGACTAATAGAATGTTTTCTTACTTTTTGTTAAAATTTTTTATACTGGAACAAGCTAGTTCCTGTCCGAAATCAAAAGGGAACAAGGGTGGAGAATGGACCTAATAGCAGGGTGTATCAGTCAGAGGAGGCTGAGTGCTGAGATGTGAGATAGGCCCATGGACAGATAAGCCTGGAGGAAACTGGGGCGCCTTCGTGTCACTGAGCCTCATTCCCGCACAGGAAGTACATGGACAGAGGCCTGATGCTTTTTTAATAGCCGCAATTAACGTATTTGTTTACATGTCCTTTCCAGTGTGGCGAGACCAAAATAGTGTGGTGACTGTTCAAAATAATTCACCACTTTTTTGTTCGGTAAGTTCTTGAGATTTGATTTTTTTTTCTCAAAACGTTCCATTGCAGGATGTGTACCAGTTTAGCAGAGAGTTTTAAGTGGTGCCTCTGAGGAACAGCATTTGCAATGTGATGTGTTAATGAAGCTTAATGAAGCAGTATCCTTTTTTTTTTAGAGCACACTAGATGGCACTCTTCGACCTACTATCTATTGCTTTGCACAGGCCTTTGGAAACTTAGGGCGCCATCTAATGAGCTCTTAAGGAACACTGCTTCATGAAGCTTCATCAGCCCATCACTTGTTCTCATAGAGTCATGGAAAAGGTGCTTATGACATATCAATGCCTTGATTATTATCACATAATAGTTACCTGGTCTTTAAAGGGCTGATCTCTTTGTAGTAGTTGTGCATGTTGTGATAAAAAAGTCCAACAATTGTGGTCTGAGCTGAAGAAGAGAAGAAGAAAAAAAGATAAGGTATGAGCTGAAGGTTGGGAATGTCATACACTCCTGCCAAAATGCACAAAGCAGGAAAGTTAATTAACAGCACTTTGCTGACTAATAGTGCTGTCGTACGGTTGCACCTTGGTGAAAGTGACAAGGCTGTGAAACATGTGGTTGTCAGGAAATCTTATGAAAACCTCAACATAACTTCACCAGTTGAACAGGAGGGCTTCGCCTCTATCTGACCTGTGATCCTTTTTTTTTTTTTGTTGCTCCCACATCAGCACGCCGAGATAAAGAGAGAAAGGGAAGGAAATCCTGAATGGTGGGACCCTTTTTCTTCAAAAGCCTTTGGACCACGTACTATGACTACAACAACAAAAGCCCTCATGATGCCAAGTGACGTCTTAAAATATGTTCCTAAAACATTCTTCTGGGTGCTTAGATAACTTCTAGGAACACTCCCTTTCCTGCTAACATCCTAAACTTTACACGCTTATGAATTATTATGAATACACTCAAAAAGAAATCCTTATCTCAATCAAAAGTAATACCCCTGTAAAAATAGAGTAAAATCAAGCAAGGTATTTTAACCCTTGTGCTATATCAGGGTCAAGGTTCCCCGAGGCCAAAACCAACTCTTTTTTTTCGGACCCTCAGGTCACCTTGACCCTGAGGTAACAGGAGAGTTAACTGTAAAGCCGCATTTAAAACAAAAAACAAGCAATGTGACTTTTTATTGTGTCTAACAGCTCTATTTGCCCTAATGCATACTGCATGACTTTAATTTAATTGGGTGGTACGAAAATGTAAAACTTCAGGTCAAATGGGAGAATGTAACCCACCGTCAAACATAGTTTAAATGCCGACTGAAATTAAGCTCTCCCTCCTTAACCTCCTTTTTAATGATTGAGGAAAACGCTCTTCTTCACTGTTTCGGCTCCTGATAAAAGAGTAACAGCCAACATTAAAGCCATAGCTGGATTTCAACAGTGAGCAGTAAAGTAACACAAAAGCTCTTGAGGCACTCTTGTCCCACACTTTATGCTGTGTTAGCAGTCTTAAATCCTTAAATAGTAAATTATCAGCCACTAACAAGAGCTTCCCAGCCAGACAATTTTCTCCTGGCAGAATCAGTGCATCGCAAATGTGAGGCGTCCACACAAATAGTAAGACTGCTTATGCAAAGGTCAGTTATATACATCACTTCAGGAACGGGACAGAACGTCTTTAAGGTTTGTTTGTTTGTACTTACACTGCACGTTGAAAGCCTCCCCGGGAACGGATATGTAGTTCTTGCCGAGGGTAGGGAAGCGATAGTGAGGCAGGTTGTAGTTCTGTGGTATTTTCATCATAGAAAAGTCTATGGATCATGAATTAATGTGTTTATTGAACAAATGACAGAAAGGTTTAAGAAAACACACTTGAGAGGCAAAATATTGACCTGCAACAAATGATGTTCCATTGACAGAGATAAGGGATTTGGGGCTTGGCTCTAGGTTGGTCACCATGTGGTCCATAACTCTGTCCACTGTCTCAATCAGGCCGCTGACCACAGGAGTGGACTGTTCCTTCCAAACACACAAAAAAGCCAAATTTTCAACTCAGAGTACACATATTTGAAATCCATTGTCAGACCTCTTGACATGTACTATTACCCAATAGTTCAAGAAAGAACTCTCAGAAGCCTTCCACAAATGTTCGCACCCTGAGCGGATAATTGCATTTTTGCCGTAATATTTACAACATGTCAAACATATAACTCCATAATTATGAGCATGAATCGTCATTATTTATTTTTGTCATTTAGTGTTTCTAGATGAGATGTGTCATTTGTTTACCTTTTGTTATCTGAGAAAGAAAATGACGAAGGTTTCATTTATGGCTGCCTTCGGTGAATGCAGATTTTTTTTTTTTGGTTTGTTTTTCATAAACGCAGCAGGTACTAAAATGTGTTTTGCTGGGTGGAAAAATTGGCATCATGCCCTCATGTCTTCCAAAGAGCTGCAAACTGTGGAACACTTTAAATAGGCATATCTTAAACACTTTGCTTCTGTTTTGAATTATACCCCTTGCAAAATTCAAGCAAACTGGGATCAGACTTTAGCCTTTAAGAAACTACGTTAATAAAGTAGGTCTTACCCATTAGATGTGTCCATTAGATCTAAATAAAAGACTAGTTTTGGAAACAACATGAACATAAAAAGAGGACATTAAGGAAGAAAAATGTAAAGGTTTTGTATATTGTCATTAATCAAAGGTTCAACAAAATACTGCAATGATTTCTAATATGTTTTTGTATGTTGAGTTTTCTATAATATCCTGAGGGGGGTGTCCTTGAGGCAGAAACCTTTAAAGAACCAGAAGGTGAAACTAAATTGAGTTGGATCGCTATTGATAGTAACTAACTGATTCAAATAACATTTAGACCTTAACAGAGATTTTTCTTCAACCTTCACGCAGCACAACACAAGTATAGGAAATGAACTCGATAAAGGTCATCACTGATGGATTTACTGGTCAATCTTTAAATTTGATCTGTTTAAGCAAGTTTTTTCGTTTGAAGCACTGACGGAATCTAACTCACCTGGTTTCTCACCAAGAATCATCTCAATTTACTGTATGGGCAAAAGCTTTGACCGGAACCTTTGTGGCAGGATGCAACACATATACCTAAAAGGTATTGTGTTGCAGAACAATTCATCGTAAGCTGTTTTGTTCTCCTATATTTGGCTCTCCAGAGCTAATCGCACAGTGAATAATAAAGCTAGAGAGTGTTATTGCTGTTGGCGCCACTTGTTCCAAGAGGTGGTGGAATCTGAAGCTCATGGATTTCTTAAATGCTTTGGATTACAGTTTTACGCCAAATAGCATACGTAGCATTAGCTCATGTTTCAGAATTGTACAACAACAACACTGTGGACTGCATTACCTCTTGTAACCCTGGAGAGGACAAAACTTCTTCCACACTCTTGAGGAAAGCCTGTGTGGAGGAAAAATGGATGTGACAACGCATGCAACTTTTAAGCAGGGGTGGCCAAAGTAAATTGACTCCAGAAGCACAAGCATGTGTGGGATACCTGAGTCAGGTTGTTGGCAGTGTTGTGAGGTATTGTTCTATTGGGCAATGCCTTTAGGAAGCTCAAAACAGGCAGGGGCTCGGAGTCCTGGGGGCTTTGGACCTCATCTCGTTGGCTGCCGATGAAAGGAGGACTCACTTCAACAGCTCTCTATGGAAGCAAAACAACACGAACAGAATCAGCTTGTTATCTGGAGAGCGCTTCACCAAGGACTTCTACCCCGGAGGATGTTTTAAGGTGACTGATAGTCTGCCTTAAAGAGAGCAACTCTAGATAAATGATTCACTGTTCCCGTCTAATGTCCTCCAGGGAGCCATTTTCCACAAGGTGTCGGACATGTGTCTCCAATTACGTCTTTATCTGTTTTAAACTTCAAAGCTCACGTGTGCAGAATTCACATGTGGTCCGTTATATCCATTCAACTTAAATCCTACACAGCAGTGGTTGGAAATAACCTTTCACGGTTTAAGAAAAAACTATTTCACAAAAAAAGGCTTATTTACAAAATATGTTTAATGATTAAGACAAGACTCACAAGTGTCGGTGTGGTCAAAATGGGGTCTTTGGAAGTGCTGGGCGTTGTAGAGGAAGTGATGGCTTCACCTAGAAGAAACAAAAAAAAAGTTTGATTTTTCGAAACTTTTGAATAATTACTTGAGGATTAGAAGGGAATATATTTATCTTCACATCTGATGTGGGAATAAACAAGAAGGAAATGATTGACGTGAAACATGAAACATAAATACATGACTAAACAAGTAGAAGAATAATGAGTCATTTTAGGACCACCCTGAAAAGAGCGGAGAGCCAATGTTGCATATGTGTTTTTGTTTTGTATTAGTTGTATCTAAGAGCAGTTTTGAGCAGTAAATCTAGAAAAACTCAGACATTGCCGTGTGAAATCAAGCCTCTCTGTATGTCATAATATCAACCATTTTGTTCAAGATTTCACAGGGTAACAGTGCGTTTGCCACAAAATATTTATACTAAATTAACCAAACAATGGCATTAATAAATGGAGAACAATAGCAGGTGTGGTCTTTGGCGAGACAAACTTAACATTTCAAAACCATCAATCTGTTCAGTGACTGTTTTAAAATGCTGTGTTATCTTGAAATGTTAGTCTCTTGAGTCATGAAAGTCGCAAAACTAATAAGGGCGTAAAGACTCTGATTAACCTTCAACCATGATGTATTTTTATTTTTAAGTTTACCATGACTACTCCAGCAGTTACCAATAACACAGATAATGAAATTTAAAAATATCCTCTCCTCGAGACTTTGCATGTCAAAAAGTCCTTTGTGAGAATTCAATTTGACACAATTCAATGATGATGGAAACTGATGTGAGTGGGAGAAGAGAGTAAGTTAATGTGGATCATGGGCCTTAAAATTACCAAAAGTAGGTGGAATTCTTGAAATATGTCTTACTAAGCATGTAATAAATATGGTTTTATTTGATTAAAATTGAGCCTTTTTGAATTTTTATGTGGGTCTTCAGCCCCCTTTCTGCACCCATTGCTTTGAGAGTATTGAGTTGCTCTCCCTCTTAAAACATTCACCAAGAAGTCAGTAGCCTAAATGACCATTTTTAAGTACATTTTTTGAGTTGTTTGGGAGTCTATAAGACATTAAGATCAAGCGGTCACACACAAAAACTCAAACATGCACACACATACACAGTACACAAAAATAGATAGACATACACACAGAAAAACAAGTACTTGATATATATATAGATACACTTAGAGTGAAGCCAATAGCTGTCATAAAAGGACATCATTATATGGGTATTAAACTTATAAGAATTTTCTAACAAGTTCATTTGTAAATTTACGAGGCTCGGTTTTATAGTCTTATAGCCCATAATAATATATTCCATGATCTACATTTTGCTCCTCCCTTCATTTATGTTCCCATATTTTTTGGATTTGGCTGCGTTCCTTGCCCCTTGTTCCTCTACTTGAGAACCAGGAGGCGGGTGTAATGAACAGCACTATTTAGTAACACAAAAAATCTTTAGCGGAACGAAGCTGTGTTTTATCAACCGACAGCCGAGTATTTTATGAGACAGAAAGCTTAAAGTTGTCAGAAAAATCAAAGGTCAACCACTCTTTCTGTTTAACACAACTATACATTTATGTTCTTGTTGTCATTTAATAAAAACACAAGAGGAATGACTTTATATGGACTTATGTTACATCTATTTTCAGCAGTTACCAGAACAAACAACAGAGAAAGAAAAATGGACTGTATTTATATTTAAAAACAACTTGATAAGGATGGTAAAAGCACAAGACATCCTAAAAAGATGCACTTTGTGCTAATACCTTTACATGTGACCAACAATAGTGACCTGCTCTGTGTTTCGTATTTGTCCATTCTTGCACACCAATATTCACACCCTTTTATGGCTCGCTTTCCAGTGAGGCGGCTTCGGCACATGTGTGTGTCAAGGGTTTTGTTATTTGTATGTTTCGCCCTGTCACACTCAGTCAAAGTGATCTGTGCCTCAGCACACCAAGAATTTACTTATAAGGGAGAACTATGTGCATTATGGCACTTTTTTCATGGAAGGTCATGGAATGGTGTTTGTGCCAGGAGCGCTTGATGGAGAGACGTGGAGTTGTATCTTGTTGTTATGCACGAATGCTGTGGGTGGAATGTAGTTTGGACGGGAAATTGCTTTTTAACCCCTCATTTCCTCAGATTAAAACGGAGGAAGATTATTTTCCCCTTTTAAAAAGGGGAACAATAAAGATGTCTTACCCATCGCTGCGCTGTAGTAGAGCCAGATCTCTTGCGGTGAAAGGGCCCGCTCCCAGATCACAAACTCATCGAAGGCCCCAGTAACGTAGCGCCGATAGGTTTTGCTGTTGGAAGTTCCGATGACCAGATCACGGTTGGTGTCGCCTTCACTTTTTGAAATGCTGCCGGTCGGGTCCCCAGCGGTGTAGGTCCCGTTGATGTAGACTTTCAGACCGTCCACTTTCTTCCACGTGAACAGGATGTGGGTCCAGAACGGCGCTGAAGGTGAAGAAATTGACCATCGATGATTCACTTTGGATCTCCATCATCTAACACGAGGCAAACACCTTCTGGAACATCTCTTGGTGAAACAGATCTCATCATAGGAACTAAAATCAAAAAAGGCCTTTTGATGCAAAGGCATTTTATAGTCAAGCTCCTCTCAGTAGACTACTCACAAAATTATTTTTTCTGTTTCTTTAAGATAACTCGTAGTTATTTTATATGTAACTAAAACATAAAACAGATTATGCTCCAACCTTCATTTTATACTGAATCCCTTTCCTTCTGGGAAAAGAAAGCTAAGCAGCCGTCATTTGAATTGTCTCAATTACTCACCTAATTGTCATCTTTTGGGTTCTTAGTTCCTCCATCTTTTACCTTTTGCTTATCTTAGGCTGGGTATTCGGATTTTTAGCAACATTTATGACCTTTCAAAAGTTCCCCATTCATTTGGGGAGTAATCACTGTTTCACCTGGACAACTTAAATATGGAATCCCTTCAACACGCCTTGGAACAATGGGAGCTCTCAGATGTTAAACTCTACGTAGTTGTTCAAAAGAGAAATTTAAAATTAGTAAACTAGGTCGAATCTACAATCATTATCTGGTGCAGCTTCGATTTGATTTTTTTGGAGTGTGCAAAGAAGACCTTGCACCTTTGTGTTATGTCTGGGTCAATGTGACCCTGAGGCCCGAAAACAAACCGCTGTATATGTATTTCTGGAGGCCAGGAAGGTCGTTCACCTTGACCCAGAGAAAACACAAGGCATACCACAAATACATTTGTTTTTTCGAAGCACCGGGTTACTTTGACCAAGAGACAACACAAGGGTTAAAAAAACTTTAGGTCATAAACCTTTCAGCCATTCCTGATTAAGAATCATAGTCTTTTTTTCAGGATGTTTCTCATGACATTAGCCTTCCAATCAATTACTATAACAATTATATGTGATTATTTATGTTGTATACCAATACTTTTCATGTATGCGATGCCAGTCCTTAAAGGGTACCCATAAACAGTTTGAAATGATATTTAAATCATTTTGAAAAATTAAAATAAAATAAAAAACACTTTATATCGCGTGGTTTTATTTGTGTCAATCGTAATAAAAATGATACCAGTATTAATTGTGTGTGTCTGAGACGGCGTACATTTGTGTGTCAAGTTCAAAATGTTAAAATATTATTATTGTTTTGTTTTTTATTTAACTTTTATTTAACCAGATAAAAGACCCATTAGGATAATGATCTCATACACAAGCGCGACCTGGCCAAGAAAGGCAGCAGCACACATCACAGTTGAATAAAAACAGGAAGGCAACAGCTACAAAACACTCAAACACAACAGTGAAACTAAATAAACATAAAGTGCAGGATTTATGGTCAGAGTAACAATTTAAAAACATAGACACTGTTCAGCGGATTTCTGTTGTCTGTCTTTGAAAATGAGCCGAAAACTCTCAGTGGAATAAAAGGTAATCCTAAGCAGACAGGGGAGGGAAACAGAAAGCTTTTTTTCCCATTGCGGTCTGAACACGTCTATGCTTCTGATCCAGAGTGAAATGGTTGTTAATCACTAATATGACTCTATCTGTAAGTACATGTTTTTGATACTAAAATGAAACCAAAATGAGGTCCAGAAATCTGTGTTGCTTGTTTACCAGGCTACTTCCTTTTCTGTCGAACAGGTATCAGTACACATCCCTAATGATGATGCAGCTCTCCATGGAGAAATGAAAATTCAAATAGTAATGGAAATCACATGATAACAGCTCCCGGATCGATGTCTACCCTTTTCCAAAAGAAATAAGTCAACAAATACAATGTGATTAGCACCATTTTCGCTTGGCTGTGTTTTTAAAAACTTGTTTATTTGATTTTTCTGGGTCTTTTTACTCTCCACTTATCTCAAACCAAACAGCTTCTTATTTCATCACATCCTCTGTTGAATGAACAAGCTAACATTACATGGTCCTCCATTGTGCACATGACAAAAAGAAAACACATTCTAAGAAATGTATTTGCCAGGGAGCGAAAACAATGAGCACATATTTCTGCCCGGGTTGTTAGAATTTAAACCACATGTGACAAAGTGTTCCCATCACATCATAATATCTTCACTCTTTGAAATTTCAGAATGAACTAAACACTAGTCACAGTTTGAGTCCATTATAACATCAGTCACAGTGTATTAACGCCTGTGGGAGAAAACACACATGTATGAACCTATAGAAACATATTTTGACATCTTGTCATGTATAGCTGAAATTTCTTTCAGTATGAGAACCAGATGACATTTATTCTCAAGTCATAGCGCAGGCAAATTAAATTGAGTTACTCCACCCAAGTGCACAATTTAAAGTTGCTAAAGCTAAAACAGAACATGACACACACCATTTGTGAGCAGAACATTAGAGTAAATCTTCGCTCTGCTTGAGTTACAAATGATCAACGCCAAACCTTTACAATCATTGGACTCCACACTTTAGTTACACAGTTAATATTTGCAACACAAAATCTATGTCATGTACTCAATATTTATGATTATATCTGACTATAGTCAGGCAACGTACTATTCTGTGTCTCTTGTGAGGTGGAGTCAAGCCAGAGGAACGAATGGACGAAGTAAAATAGCCTTAATATGATGAGAAATTGAGGAAACACTACATCAAAAGTACTCAATTAAAACATTAAATATCCCATTGCATTAAAAAATAAAGCTAAGAATAAAGGTAAATTTGCCATTTTATTGTATATACATTTTTCAATAGTATAAATAAAGCAGCATTTTTCAAAAATACATTTAACATAATTAAGATTATTTGGTGGGACAGGAAAAAAAATCACAATAAGTCAATGAAGTCAGAAAAAAAGCAACACAAAATTAATTTTAAAGGTTGTATTCAGATTACTATTAATGTATAATATAAAAAAATAAAGATATATACATATATATACATATATATATATATATATATATATATATATATATATAGTTTTATAGTTTTATTTGGACAGTTAACGGCGCTCACAAGTCTGCTCAAGTCACACACCGTTTAAGTGTTAATAGAAAGTAAGAGTCAAGTTAACTTCTGCAACATTCAACCTTTCCTTTTCTGTCCATGATCTTTCTTTCAGGATTTATTGAGCCTCCTTGCAGTTAAGGGACTAAATTAAACACAAGAGATTTTGGGTCGTAGCTGTCTGAGAGCGCAGAGAGGAGTTTGGGTCAGAGTCATATTTTAAAAGCAAGGGAAAAACCTGTCTGATCTGTGAGGGCGCAGGGATTACTTAAACCTCATTACAAGTCTCTCCAAAGCTTACACGATAGCTTTCCTACGTCAAGCCAAGACATTCCTTATTAGCCCTTTTAGCTGTGAGCATTTTTCTTTATATTTGTTCGTGACAATGCTTTTTCCATATAAGACGAGACATCTGGGCAGACCAGGGATATATTGAGAGATTAAATCTACACTTTGGTTTGGGACATTATTCTGTGTATTTCTGGGTCGAAGTTGGCGTAGATGGACACGGCTGATTTGAATACAATATTTAATAGTTGTTTCCACATCCAATAGAAGGGAAGATGGTTCAAAATCAGTCAACAATCAAGTAAATTAAGTACTTTGTATGCAATCATAAATTCACTTCATACAGAGATAATAAATCAATCTAATAATCTTATTCTGAAGAAAATCAGTATAGCTATTTCTCATTATGGTGTGTAATTTATCATCACAAAAAAATGGATCAAATCACTCTAGCATCTAGATTATCAGGTTTTTTATATTTTCCACATTTTCTCCATTTGTTTCTTAAGCAGCCAATCTCTTCCTCAAAAATAGTAACAATTACTTTTACTACAATAGCTTTATTTCTTTTGTTAAGTTTTTTAACAGCACAGCTATTACACTTAAGGCGAGCAGGCCAGATCCGGTCCCTCAAGCTATTTGGACTGTCCTTTAGCCCATTCTCCCATAAAAAATAAACGTGTTATCAAAAACAGTTCCACTTTGCCTCACTTTTCGGCAAAGGCAGCTTTTATACGGTAAGCCGATGAGCGCCAGTTTGGATAATGCAACGTCGCCCTCTCAGAGCGACGCAAAGTTGATACAGAAAAATATGATTTAACAACAAATGGACAGAAAAATGCCCAAGAAAAGCAAATGCCCAAAGAATTTCCATGCGCTTGTTGTGTCAGGATGTGTTCACCATCAACAAGGAGAACTTAGCTATTCCTATTTCAACCCTAATGCTAATTTATTTATACTTTCCTGAATCTATTTTAAATCTGTTGGCTAACATTCTACAGGGAATGGAAGTAGAGGGGTTGACCGACCCACTTGCAGGACATCCTTCCATTAATCTGGCTCTCAGGAATTGTTAGTTTAAATGCCCTTATTACAGGTATAAAGCCTTGACATAACTTACACTTTCATGACTAAAGAAGCGTTTTCTTCCTTTAAATTCTAATTACCAAACACGCACCCACGGAAAAAAGATAATCACAATAACACACTTATACTTGCAGATTGACAGTGGTAAAGTCTTACTACAAGTGGCTAGATTTTACAAGCAGATGAAGTAACAGGGCAGATCGTACATGTGTGCTAGTTAGGAACTGGCCTAATAAGTAATACTTCAGTTAGAGGCGGGACGACAATGGTTGTACTCGCAGTGGGTACACATTAGTGGACAAGTATTGGTAAGGACCTTCCCTAAAATGCTCACCTAAAAAAATGATCTTTTTAAAAAGAATGTTAGAGCAAGATTGCACTCTTAATCAGTGCTAGAAATGTCAGAAACTGATGCTATTCTTGGACAACCAAGTGACGCTACATCTTCAGTGTGTCCAAGACATGCCCAAAAAGCATAAAATCCAAAACCACACACCACCTTAGTGAGAAGATGCTCTGGTTCTAATCACTCCTGAACGACCAAGTTCCTCGAACTGTCTTACTAAGAGCCAGACCCTTCTTTTTGGCCTTCAGTACCAGATTCTATTGTTGCAGTAATTTTGGGCTCAGCTGTTCCTTCCTCTGGTATACAAAATGAACATTTCATTGGTCAAAACATCATGCAGATAATTGGAACACTTTTCTCCATCATGGTGAAAACATCAAAACGTTACCTGGTACTTCAATCTCTGCCTTCCATCTGTGGTTGTTGCCTCGAGTGTAAAAATCCACATATCCTCCTTGGGGATTCGTGTAGACAGAGAAGCCATTAGAGATGACTTTTCCTCCAGAGGCAACAGCAAAGCGTGCCTGGGCGACCTCGTGGTTCTTCCAAAAAAAAGAGAAGGTAATTCCTGCGGAGGGAAAGGGGAAAAGAAATTCAGTCGTGGAAGAAATGTTGGTCATGATACGAGCCAGTCACTCACCCTCTGGGCCGCATAAGCTCGGGTCACTGATGCAAGAGTTCTGGTAGTTTCCGAAGTGTAGGAAAGTGCCACCATTATCTCCGTTGAGGAAGATGCCCTTGTTCACCATTCCTTCAACAATGTCTGCAAGAGTCATTGACATCATTATGTACTTAGGCACCAAGGGTCCTTTGCGCTCATAAGAAATCTAATTAAAAATAGTGAGTCATGTGTTGTATTTGGCCACATGGAGCTCATGAGAATTAATTTAATTTGATTGCTAGGAAAGATCAATTTGTTCCAATATATTAATGAAATAATAATTAAATTAAACAATAACAGGATTTTTTATACGAGCAGCTGAACTCCACTTGATAGAAAGAAAAGTTTGGTGAGATGTCTTTGTGTAGTTCTACATGTGTGGAAAGGAAAACAATAGACATGACGAGTCTCCGTCAATCATGTTTTTATTATCGAACAAACTTGTCTTTATATGTTTGCTTTGTGTATGAGACATACAAAAATGTATTCATAAACATAGGGAAGACATATTTCCTGAGGTTACATCGCAAAAAGCCCTGTTTGAACTAAGAACCCTGGTATTATACTTACCTATAGAGATTAAAATATTTTAATAAAAAATGAGTGACATTATATAATATAACTTTTGATATGTTGATAGTAAGTTTTGACAGGTTGTAATATATAAATATATTAAATACAGTAGTGTTCTTTGGCCTCTGTGAGTCTGGCTCTCTTGAGGTTTCTGCCATAATCTGTAGATGTACTTAAATTAACATAAAAAAACACCTCAACAAAGAAAAAAGACTAAAAATGCCAGATTTTACAAGACTAATGAGTGAATGAATTGTGAATAACTTTTCTTTCTTTAAATGATTTGTTACTCACACTATTTTTGTGATTGACTGGTAGATCGAGGAAGAAGTATTGAGTATTGAATAAAATATAATATTAATAAATACATTTTCAGTTTTTTTTATGATATTAAATTTGATCAGATATGTTCAATTAAAACACAATGAAATTCTGCTTACGCAAGGTTTGATATGACAAGATAAAGTTGCGTGAACATGCAATATATCAACTTTAAGATCAAATATTTTGCGCCTTTCCTTGAACAAATCTTTTACTTATGGTTCAAACCACCACACACACAAAAATAGCAATTATTTTTTAACAAAAGATTCTCCATATTTAAAAGATTAAATTACTTCACTTAAATAACCCTTAAATCATTTTGAAACCATTTTTTAACTGAGTAGGTCAGTGGAAACCTTTAGTCCCCCAATGCATGCTGGGATGCTCAGTTTTCTAAAATGTAATGTAAATCCAGTGAATTGAGTTTGGCCAGATGAAAAAAACCTAAATAATGTTTTGTCAGAGTATATTATTGCAGTAACAATTCCATCATTTTAAATAAGAAAAAAAAATAGTATTTAGTTATCTATCTACGATATTGTTAAAAGACTTAGTGAGTACATTATGGAAACAACACAACGGATCTTTCCGGCCACACCGATCTATAATTAAATATACAATAAGTTAATGAAATTATGAATCTCTGGAAACTGTCCGAGATGTTCCCTCACAGGAGATGTGGAATTTGTTAATTGTATTTCTATCATAGTTTCGTTAGCAGTATCCCTTAATCATGCTCATTACCTTTGCACTATTTATAACTAAATAAAAAATACATGTATGTTAATGAAATAATAAATTAATAAGGTGGTTCAGTAATGGCACTTCAGGGTGGAAGTACTTTTATATCTATGCACGAATCCCATGATTCTAATCTATATTTTATGTGCATATTAAGATCAGTTGCCTCAACAACCATCCCACTTTGTGTAATGACTGGATGGCTATTCCATTTTCTTCTGAATAAAGAGGATGAACATATATCTGTTTCGAACAGTGAAAACACATGTAAGGACACGGATGAAGGAATTGATCCTCACCTACTGTTGCAGAAATGTTAGTGTAGGCAGAGTCATTGGTATACACATAGGAAGAGTTATGGGAGGAAGGGAGCACAGTGTGGTTGTGGATTCTGAGAGCTGGACAAAGACAATGGAGAGAAACAGTGATACACATCCATATACAGTGGACACATGACAAAGGAGACAAAAGAGAGACACAAGGAGGGACGTGGTGTTGCAGGTATGAGACAGAGTGATGCTGAGCTGAGTGCACGGAAGCGGCGGTTCATTCGTTTGTGTGACTTTCTCACATCGTTCTCAAGTCTATACCTGATCCCTCATCAACTTCAATGATGACAACAAATATCCTGAATTAATCAAGTCGATTTATCAAACCAAAATCATTCTGAGACGAGGACTTTATCACCCTGAAAAGTGGAGTGACACAGAACAGACCATGCAAGGTTGATATAGAAAAGCATGCATCTGCTTTGTCTATACGAACATACATAGGTTTGTTCCATTAACATAACCTGGTCTGTTTCCAATCTGATCCCACAGTTCGTGGATCCCATCCACAGCATCCAGAGGCCAATAATGTGAAGCTGATTCCAACACCCGCAGCCCTGAAGGGAAAGTCGTGGGATAAACAAGCATCCAGACTAGGGCTTTTCGCCATATCAAGCTCTGTCTTAACTCAGAAAGTATAACCCTGGCACTGCCTTCAGGATGTAAAATGAATGATAATGAAGCAAACAGCTGCAAGCTTGTGAGTCATGTGAGTCATTTTAAGTTTATTTCACAGCCTGTAAATACTTGTGTGGACTACCTGGATGCTTTGTAGGTTCAACCACTTTGGCAATAACCTGTGAATTAAACCAAGAAGTTTTTCTTAAAGGAATCTGCTTCAACAATGACTCCGGACTAAAACAGAAATGGTCTTACCTTAATGCTGGAAACAAAAGCAATAAAAAGGCGAATCTGCCAAAAAATCTCCATAGTTGTTTGAAAAAAGGTTACTTAATTTTTTTGAATTAAAACTCCAGATGTAGATAAATCCAAAAATAGTACATTATTCCAAAAGTAGGAATGTTAAAAGTCCTTGCCTTGAAGTTTAAGTATGTTCAGATTAAATAAAAAATGACGAGTCCTTGCAAAAGTGATCTAACAAAGCTTTGCTCTCATCACAGACTCTGATAGTTCCACTAAAAACGCCTGATGTTCCTCCTTCCCAACAACAGCAGAGAGAGTGAAGAAAGTTCTATGAGGGGAGTTGCACTGACGGTGGGAATCTCAGGACGTGATGTCATTTTTTGAGGCTTCTTAGGAGGGGCGTCAGAGCTGCGTAAAAAGCCCAACGTGTGAGCAAAAACGATTCATTGTGCGTGGGATTGGACAACACAAACAATTGTCCCTCTAATACGTTTGTTAAAAAACTGCGTGACTCACGATCATCAAAGTTAGTTTTGGACCGTCATTGTGGGGAACACCCTGTCATTGTACAAGAAACAGATGGAAGTGATAACAAGAGAAAATAAAAAAGTGTTAAAACCAGTTTCCGATCATTACATTAAAGAATACGATGATATATACATGTATATCGATTACTTTAAACACAACACGTAAGATAAATGACTATTTGGTACTTTAAAAATCTAGAGCGAGGATTCAGGGAGATATATTTATGCGAATAGCGGCATCAAGTGGCCAAATATTAGTATTGCAACGATCTTTAATTCCATTATTTATTAGATTAAATAATAATAATAATAATAATAATCTCTATTTATATATCGCCCTTCTAGACCAGGAGATTACATTGATTTTAAAAGGTGTGACTTGTTTTTATGCAGGAAAATAAAAATACAATTTAAAAGAATAAGGGTTTCATTTTTTTGTGTTGGTGAGTGAGTCTGTATGTGTGTTTTAGTTTTTCTAGTAGGGATTTTTAAAGATGATATGCACAAGATTAAAAGTAAGTAATGAAGAATAAAGATTAAAAACAAAATAATAAAAAGTATGATGTCAGTAACTGTACAGCCTGCTTCCTACCTTCTCATGGAGGTTGGATTTCATTTTTCACCTTCAAAGTCTCTACAGATGGATATTTACAATTATTTAAAATAAAAAAAATTCCAAGTCAATCTGAAAATGCATCTTAAATCTTGTATTTTAAGATGTAGTTTTAGTTCAATACTTTAGAATAACAAAAAACAATAAAAAAAAATTGATTTGCTTTTTTAAATGTGAATATAAATCCCAAGTACCAACAATCAATAATAATTTGATTGTTAAAAACATGTTATTACAAACCCCATGTCCTTCTTGAACTGATCAAAACAATGTATAATCTTAAACGCAAACTATTTCCAGGGTTAGATTCCGTATTGTCTTTTTGAATGAAACCACGGCATCAAGTGGTCAGGTGCAGTATTGCAGCCTCTTGACAAAGTGACAGAGAAAGCGAGATAGAGAGAGGGATAGAGAGAGAGAGAGAGAGAGAGAGAGAGAGAGAGAGAGAGAGAGAGAGAGAGAGAGAGAGGGCGTATCCTGGCTACTTGTCGTCGCTCTTCTTACACATAAAGACGCACCAGAGCGTCATACAACTTCTTACTTTACTCGTTGAATGAAGCACGACAACTGTTGGACTCTCGGGATGATCCGCAACTAAACTGTTCCGTCCCGGGTCAGAACCGATCGGCGGGATGAGGGACCGCCTCGCCGAGCTCACGGCTGTAAGTGACTTTCATTTCTTTATTCAAATATATTCCTTTCTTTAGCTTCCATTTTTTGGAGCACAGAGTAGGACGCCAGCCGAGGAGGACGCGGTCATCTCAGTGGAACGAGATGGCTTCATGGAAGCTTTCTTTAGAAGAGTGGGTGTCACTTTTCAAATGTTGCTGAGTGAACGTTTCATTTCTAATGGACTGACTCGTGCAGGTGGAAGAAGTGAGAGGACTCATTGATAAAATCGCTTATCAAGTGGAGGAAGTGAGGAAGATGCACAGCACTATCCTGTCTGCTCCCCACCCAGACGACAGTACGTTTCTTTTACAAGTAAACCTGAAATTCTGTGTTTTTAATGTATTTACATGAGATTACAAATAAAGTATACGGGTATTTTTTGACCAAGCAAGACTCTTTTAAAACATTAAATTGAGTCTGAAGTACCACCTTCAGGTTACTATGCTTTGACAGTATTTAAAAATATCATATTATCTCATACCATCTAGATTAGTCTGAAGCTGGGTAGATTTTTCAACAGCAACTTTAATATACACCTCTGTCTGCACATGTTGTTCTCTTTCTCAGAGAGGGAGGAACGATCCTAATGATTTCAAGCCACTTTTGTCTACTTTTACAATAATGTGTAAACTTTCCAATTAAATTTTATCATCCTAAATATTAAAATCGTAACCCTAAATACTCAAGAAAGCTAAAAATAAATGTCATTATATACGGGTCGAGGTATTGTTTATGACGGACAAACTCAGTGCTTACAAACCTTCATTAAGTTTGTTAATAGTTAGTTAATTTCAATTTGAAGTGTTTTCATGACATCTGTGTCATCTAATGGTAAGTGCATGTGTCAGATCATGTGACATTGTTTCCGAAATGTTGAAAACTTCTCTGAAGTGTCAACATCCCAATGCAGCTCAGTCAATGTCACATGTTTACAAGACAGATTATCTTCTAGGATTAGATTAATTAATATTTTGTTTTGCTCATTTGATGTTTGTGTTTAAAGGTACCAAGGATCAGCTGGTTGCATTGACCAATGATATCAAAGGAAATGCCAATGTGGTGCGAACAAAACTTAAGAGTAAGTAGAGAGGAGGGGCTACAGATCTGATGTCTGACAGTGTTTCTGCTTCAAAGCAATTGAGCAAAGCATGCCCAAAGATGATGCCCTCACCAGATCTTCAGTTGACGTCAGGATCCAAAAAACACAGGTTTGTTGCAGCTGCGATCACAAGAGAATATTAAAGACCATGGTCTGTATGAATGACACGTTCCTTCCACCGCAGCACACGGTTCTGTCCAGGAAGTTTGTGGACGTCATGACGCAGTACAATGAGACTCAAGTGTCTTTTCGGGAACGAAGCAAAGGAAGGATCCAAAGACAGCTGGAGATCAGTGAGTGACAACTCTCTAGTGATCTCTAACTCCAGTTTCAACAAACATGTATCATGAGAAAATACAAAATAAATGAGAAAAGTTGTTTTTTCCCCTTAAACTTCCACTCAACACTTGTGGATACATTTCAAATATTACCATGATTATAGAGATATTTTGTTTTAATTCAGATAAGTACCAATAATACGTGACCAATCACATCATCATCAAATCTCATCTTATCACATCAAACTAAGTTTACACCTGACCAACTGAGAACCATTAAAATAATCATAAGAAATATATGTATTCTACATTTGATCTTTATAAATAATTATTGTATTTAAAACAAAGTTTACAACTATTAATATTATTCACTACACCAGATCCCTCATCAACTTCAATGATAAAAACAATATCCTGCATTCAATTATTTCTGGCCATCTTTTATCTTACTTTCTTTATAAGACAAAAAACGTAATTTTATATACAATCTAAAATGTGCGTAGGACATAAAAGTTTTGAATCACCACTCTACGTTATCTGTTTGATAACGACTAAGTTTATAAAACGTTTAATTAATTTTTAGTGATTAATCTTCCTGCTCCTAAGAACCTATGTAAGGATATAGAAGGTATACAGTCTTATTCAAATGGGGAGAGAGACAGTGCAAAGGAAACAGACTTGTCTCAGTCCCTACGGCCGACTTTAATGAGAAGCTCCAGTTCTCCACATTGCAGATGAAGGCGCGTGATACTGGAGACGCCCAGTGTGTTTGTGTTGTCAGGGCAACAAGGCGTCTGAGGCCTGTGACTTCGGTACACCTGTGTGTGACACACGCCGAGATATATTTCACATTGAAACCTGAAGTTCTAAATCACCACTTTCACGCTCCCACCGGTCCCTCCACTGTGTCCAGCCGGAGTGTTTTCATGTGTTTTCACGGAGCTCTCTGAGGGACGTCGATGTGTGACATGCAACAAGCAGCTTCCCGAGAGAGTTGTGTACAACAGGAGGGATGGCTGCAGGAAAAGACAGCTTTCTGTTTTTAGAGTTTCTGGCACTTGGAAGCTCTTATTGTTTTTCATGTAATGAGCCTCGAGCTCCTTTTTTCCTCCGACAGATCTATACTTAGTCCCAAGTGCAACACTTGACAATTCTCGACTACTCACTGATGACTCAATGCTGTTGTTTCTTTTTACATTTAATGAAAATATAATATATAAATCCAGCATTCATACAAATTTATAAACCTTTATTTGAAAGAATAAAACACTCATGAGCTAGATAGCACTTTATAATTTTAATAACTTTCTATCAATCTAGTTTCAAGACTCAAAATAGCCACTTGCATGTATAATAAAATTAAATAATTTTGTAGTTAATAATGACTTTAAAGAGCTTTAAGTGTCAACCTTGTCAGGGTTATTACAAATAAAGCACCTCTGTTTATTCACAAAATGATTTCAAAATATAAAACCTTGTTTCATTTGTAATGAAATAAGACAGTGTTTCCACTTGACTTATATCTCTGTATGCCCACGACTTAAGTCTCTTACTAAAGCTTGTAGTAAGTTGCTATACATTACATGGGCCATGCAAGTGGTTCTTAATGTAGATTAATGTTAATGTTAATGTTGATGTTGTTACCCCCTAAGATATCAGTGTTTAAGATACCACAAGGAACAGAGCATATTATTGACAACACCTATACCTGGTAAATACACATTTTGCTTCGCTCGTGACCTTGTTTGCTAAAAGATCTTTGTCCTTTGTATGATTGCGTTTGACACCTCCACCATTTATGAATATAGGCAATCAAATCTTGATTTATAAAGCTCTATAAATGCATTATCATTTCTAATGCTCATAATAAATTCTCCACATAGACAGGGTTTTAAAACATTTGTTCAGAATATAAACAAATAGTCTGCAAAACACATTTTAAATAAGAACCACAATTACAACTGTAACAACTAGTTAATGCCAATAATTTAATTAAAATACAGTTTTAGTTTGATATCGCACACAATCTTCTTTAAGTATATACAACTTTAAACTCTATACACGGCAAAATGATTAGCAATATCCACACCTAAGTCCTGAAAGCACAAGGAAAATAGATAACAAAATAACAGTAAAAACAAGTTAATTCCCATTGTAAAAAATGTCTTATGATACTGTGTTGTAAAGTTCGATGGTAAATTAATTCCCCTCAGAGTAAATGCAAGGTGATAAGCTTGGTCATCCGGAAAAGGTTCAAATTAGAACCAACTGAAAAGAGGCTTGTTGAGGTAGCCTGGGTCTTGAGAGGTGTTTTGTTGAGACGTTTCAGGTTTGTCCAACTGGAAGACTGCCTGAGGCAAGGAACACTCGAGAGGTTATGTCTCTTGATTGTCGTGGGATCACCAAAGGACAAAAACTTATTCATCTTCAGATTTTCTCAATAAATCATTTCTGTCAGTTATATAGTTTATGGAGACAAACATAGGTTTGAATACATAACATAAGTGTGAATAATAATTTGTGTATTCTCTGAAGTTAGGGCTCTTTTTACACCAATATCTTTCAGATACATACAAATAACACTGTCTTGTTCTTATAGCTGGACGAGTGACCTCGATTGAAGAACTTGAAGACATGTTGGAGAGTGGAAACCCATCCATCTTTGCCTCTGATGTAAGCGCTCACCAACACTGCCACCTGCTGGTAGATGTTGCTAAATTAATACATATTTTTTCCGGTAGATCATTTCAGATTCCCAGATAACACGTCAAGCCCTAAACGAGATTGAATCTCGAAATCAGGACATCATTCGTCTGGAGACGAGCATCAGAGAGCTTCATGCCATGTTCATGGACATGGCAATGTTGGTGGAGACTCAGGTAACCTTGATCTCGCTTAATGTATTGAAGGATCGTCAACCCTAAACTAATATGTGCGGTCACGCCGTTCAACTGTCAACGATAAACAGGGAGACATGGTCAACAACATCGAGAAGAATGTATCAAGTGCTGTTGAGTTCATCACTAAGGCAAAAGAAGAAACCAAAAAAGCAGTGAGATACCAGAAAAAGTCTCGAAGGGTCAGTTGTTAATAAATAAATCATCCACAATCTCTGTCCGTTGAATGACGCTGACCTTTAAAGACTTTTTCTTTCTTCTGACAGAAAGGCATTATCGTTGCTTTTGCTGTGCTGATCTTGATCGCCGTCATTGCGTTAATTGTCGGCCTGTCTGTTGGACTAACCAAACCTCCGAAATGAGCAGCTGTGATCACTGACTCAGGTAACAACAACAACCTGCACTCATTTACTGTCAACTTTTATTGACATCAACTTCAAGGTTTTTATGGTTCAGTTTCTTTCCGCTAGTTAAGGATGAAAGCTTTTTAAAAACACTTTTTAAAGTGTTAAAAAAGTTACATTTTTGATCAGAATAGGTCTTAACCGTACTGCCTTCAGGCAAGTTCACCACATTATTCTCAACCTTGTTTACTTCTACTTCAGGACAATAAACAAAATAAAATAAAGAAAACCCTGGGGCTCCGAGAAAGAAAACCTGTCTAGATTGTTTCTCTCTGTTGATTTGTGGAATGCCTCTTTACTCATAAAAGGATAGAGGATTCTGTGTAGAGGGAAGTCTTGAATATGGCTTAGAATGAACCTTAGTTGGCTCCTAGCAAGAATCAGAAGCAACAGAAGTTTCTATCCCTGGCTGAAGGGAGATCATCTCTACGTTGTAGAGTCCAAGTATCTTGGGGGTTTGGGTAGTGAAGGTTAAATAGTAAAACTGAACAATACATCAGTCTTTCTATATCTATATCGTATTAGTCGTTTATGCTGAGGAAAGAGTTGAGCCAAAAGGTGAAGCTTTCAATTTATTGGCAAGTTTATTTACCATCTCTCATCTATCACAATACATGTGTGACGATACGATATATTGCGATATATTGTGATAAATTGCGATACTGTAGGAACAAAAATACATTGTTTCTTTAAAACAACACTTTTTTACATGCTTTTACCACAAATAAATGAGCTGAAAGTGCTTGTAGGAAAGTGCTTCACTAAATATTGAACAAACATGTAAACTTATATTAACAAAAAACAATGAAGTGCATTAACAGTCCTAAACAACCTGGCGCAACATGCAATATCCAGCATCAATGTTTAATTTTTTTTAACTTTAAACTACATTTTAAAGCCAAAATGAGTCCAAACATCAGCTTTAAAAGCTGAGGTTATATATTTAACCTTTGAAACAACAATTTACTTTAAAGTTATTCATTTCATAAAAGTAGAACCACTGCTCCTCCACATCAATAGACAGTTACTCGGGTGGTTTCATAGAGTGCTTCCTCCATATCCAACTAGCAACAAGATTACAAAGATAGAAAAATATGACAGGTTGGAGAGACTCTCCCATTTAGCCTCGGTATTGTCGGTATTGTTCTGATGAAAAGAAAGTCTGGGCTTCTTTGCTTCGGCTAATACCCCGAAGGTTCTACCTTGGTTAAGGTGTATATTACCATACAGGAAAGCTAATGTTCTGGCAACCAACTGCCATTAGTAAGGTTTAGGCAGAGGGAAAAAAAAATAGAGAAAATCTTTTTTCTCAGAATAAAAATTGCAATTATTGTCTCATTATTATGTCTTCTACCTTCCACAGGAGCTTCTTCACACCATGTGTGCGATTGCTTCTGTCTTCAGTTCTCTCATCATAGTAGCCATTGAGTGATGGATTGTTCCTCTCAGGATCCGACAGACAACGGCTTTATAATAAGACTGTCATTCAGTGTCCGGCAGCATCACAGATAGATCTCCTGACCGCGGCGAGGAGTGATCCACTCTCCTTTAAACATCAGAGCTCATGATACAGCGCTCAAGAGCAATATATATTGCTGTGATAAACTCCTCTGTCAGCTATGATCCTCCGTCACCGATGTGATGTAACCAGCTCTGACACATCACTCCAGTGCTCCACGTCCAGTCCCACTTCCTCTGTCTGTAGCAAAATGTGTCAAGAATATTTGAACTGTACTTTAACAAATGTATAATTTAGTGGATCAAATATTTATGTGTAATTCTATATTTTTGGATTACTTTGTTCATATTCTGTACATACAAAATGAAGTGTGCTGAATACAAGAGAAAAGTTAAATAAATGTTTTAATATATTAGTAATTTGAATGATGCTTGCTAAGAAACTCCGGTTTCCTCCCACAGTCCAAAAACATCCATAAATGGCTCTATATTGTCTGTTTATGTGCCTTGTGACTGGTAATCTGTAGTATATTGTATATTGATGAAGCTTCATGTAGCAGTCCACTAGATGTCACTCTCTGCTCCAGTATCCATCGGTTTTGAACAACATTAACGAAACTTCTCATCATTTTGAATACTGAGGGCGCCACCTACTGAGCTACTAAAGATTTCTGCTCCATGAAGCTTCATCAGACATTACTACTACTATCACTACTGTTCAGAGCCTCCCTTGTTTCTTACCCCAAGTAGCTGGGAGGGGATATGTGAAAGAGAATGGATGAAAGGATGGATTTGAAATTCAGAGTCAACTCGATTTTATATCATATTGTGAGTTGTGTTTTATAGTGTCCGTGGTTGATTAAAGGCTTGTAATAAAAATATAAACTGCGTTTTATTTTAGCTCAATTTCTCTTTTTTATCTTAACAAACTAGACAGGGATCACTTTCTAACAAGCTTTTCAGTCAACGAGACGTTCAAAGTTTAATTATCAAGCAGTTTAAAAAAATGTCAATGTATATGCTTTTTAATGACATACTTTAAAGAAGTTTATACCAGCAGTACTGGGTGAATTGTGGGATTAAAGTGAATTTTCTGGCTTTCTGCCTCAATCAGTGTAAATGCTTGGTTGATGTTCATAATACTAGATGTCAACCTGATATGTCTTAATTGAGGTTTGAGCAACAATTAAATCTGTCATTCATAACCAATGAAAAAATAAGAAGATCCAAGTTTTTATTAACTTATTTTTATTAGCTACCTTTTTTAATTGTTTAGTTTTTTGTTTTATTTTTGATTTGTCATTTTAAGCTCAAAATCAACTTCTTAAAATAATAAAATACCAAACTCATGTAGTTAAAACTTAATAAAGTTATAGGTGTATTTTCAATAATGTACTTTTGTGTAACTAAAAAACCCTAAACAAATAATAATAAAATGTTTGTTTATTTGATAACATTCTTTTTTTTTTACATTTTGAAATTATATACGAAAAAAATAATGGCAGACTGATTTTAATTTGGTCCAAACCTCTCATCTGCTCATCCTTCAGGAAAATGGCAGACATTTCATCCATCTGTCTTATTATCTGATGTAAGCTCAGTCTCAGAGCAACATTTGAATTAAGACTTGCACTATATTTCAGTTTTTTTCTTCTGTTTTGTAACAGGAGGAAAGACAGAGATTTAAGACTGACAACTCTCCATGTGTTTCTGTATAAGCAGGGGGTAAAATGAACTGCCTTCTTAAAACATGGTGTTCCGGATAGAATATATTTATATGGTCAAATGTAAAAGAGCTTTTACAGTACGCCAAAATTTAATTTTTAAAGGGATTTGTGTGCATTTCCGGCGGCAGCTGTGCAGTCTTTGCTGTCTGTGTCCGCCGACAATAATCCAACATCCTCTATTATGTAACTCTGCTGAATACGGATATTTATAATCTGTATGTGCTGTGTGGAGTTATGACATCATCAGGCACAGCTGACCATGACAAGCGTTTGGGGAAGCATGCACACCAATCTATCATGGTAGGTTCTGGAAAAGAACATCATCAGTGAGATCTTGAGGACTCGTGCGTCTTGTGCTTACTTCCTAGGGGACGATGGGCTGCCAGAAGAATTGCAAGGTGCAGAAACTCCTGAAACACAGTCAGAGGGATGTGATCTGGAATCAAAGGCAGAGATTAGCTCCTCAGAGTAAGAGTCGGATGAGAGCCACAGATAAGGTCAGCCTGTTTTCCATCTTGGTGTTAACCAGCTTTCGATGAATAAGGCTTCGGTCCGGACGATGACAGGATCCGTACTTGTTGATGCCTGCGGACTCATCCTGCCCTCATCTCCACTCTCACTTAAAAAAAAAAACCCCAGATGCAGCCGGGTCCGTTTTTGTCGTCATGATTCTCTTTAAACAACAGTAATGGAATTGTCGGATGTCTCGTTGAAAATGGATTGGGTTGTTACTCACATCTGTGGCTGCCTGCTCGCCCCTCAGCAGGATTATCTTCAAAACTACCATGACAAATTTGATGAAAAAAGGGGGCAGTGCAGCATGGACCAGGATATTACAGTTTTGTTTTGAGTATATATATATATTTTAGCTGGTGACCACTGTGTCAAGTTTTCCAAGAGCTTATCTATTATGTAACATGTCAGTTTAAAAAAAAAGTATAAAACGTGGGGGATTCTACAGAGGAGATTGTTGTCACACCTGCTGCATTATGGGATATAACGATTGAACTGTTATTAGCTGTGCATAGTGGGAATGTGTTGCATTGTGTTTGCTGCTCATGTGTGCAAATATCAAGGCTTCAGTAATAAAATGAACCAATTTTTTGAAGGAATTAATTAATATGTCTGGTCACTTTTAAATCATGACTTTTTGAAGAGAAGATCATCCATCCTCACTGTAACATTTGCCACTGTAGCATGAACACGAAAATAGCTAAACAAGAGCAACACGGTATCCATGCACTTCTATGTAAGAATTATTATTAATTTAAAGAATTTTAATATCACTCAAAACACAGCGCAAAATCAATTGCGATTAGATGCAGAACACAGAATGAGTAACACAAGTCAACAGCTCACATAAAACAGTATAAACAAAATAATTAAATGAGAAAAACTATAAAAACAAACAAATCCAGTAACTAAACCAATAAAAAATAGTTGAAAAAAAAAGATAGGAACCAATAGTGTCGAGCAAAAACTGGAACGTTGTGATGTCTGTTAAAACCAGTGTGAAATTGAGAGGCTGTACATGAGCATCCTTGGGGTTGGAGTTGTCATAGTTTAATCTTCAGCAAGCTCTTTCAGATTGATTACTTTTGACTGCTATAAAAGAGATGCAGCGACATCTCTCTCTCCCCCTCTCCCCGAGCTGTACATCACTGTCAATGACCCAAATATTGCTCCTGACCAGGTAGTATGAGATCTGAATATTGTGTTTGTTTTGGGGTTGGTCCAGACAAAGTTATGTAGTGAAGAACACCGTTATAATAACTACAGAGATACTGCTATACAAGTTAGAACTGTTAAAAATAATACAAATCATTCAAATAAAGAAAATAATTGTTATGTAGTGGTGCTTTTAAAAAAAAGAAAAAAAAAGCCTCATTGCAGTTTTATTGTATTGTCTTTTGTCCTCATTGAAATTGATTTTTTTTTTTGTTATTGATTACTTATTCTTCAAGTTTCAAAGTTTGACATAAAATCAGTAATTTTTAGCGACTTGACAACAGTGTTCATTTTATACCAATTTTCTAGTGATTTATGAATCTAATATGAATATCTTTAAGTGTCATTGCTGCGAGTCAAGAACGAGGCTAGAATATTTGACTCCTATTATGAGAGTGGGTGTCGTCCTCTAAGTGGGTCATCCGTCTTGCTCGCTTAAGGCCCTCTATGAACCGGTATTTTCGCCCAGTGAGCCTCTACAATTGAATTTAAGTTTAGTATGAACAAGTCATAATTTGCATTAACAGTCTTATGACACTTTAGCTTTGTTTACATGTATTCATAATCCAAAAACTGTCAAATATGTGAATCTCTATTCACACCTCCAACCTACCTCACTCTGCTTAGTCAATGCCTTGAAGCGCGTCCTCTCCTTTCTGACGTCCTCTGACAGCTGTCTGAACAGGTTTGGTTCTTTAAGAAGATCTTCTGAGAAGTTGACGCCAGCTGATTACTTATTCATAGAATAGAGAGTATTCTCAAGAAACTGTGACTTTATATTTTAGATGGATGTTACCAATTAGGAGTGTGCAACTTTCAACAATCGAGAAATAGAACTTCTACCCTTAATACCTACTGGAGGTTGTGATGGTTTTGACTTGACTTGGACCCAAGTGCAGATGCAAACCACACAAACAGACAAACATGGAAAGAATCAAAAAGGGTTTATAATCACAATGGTTTATAAAAAACAAAGTCTAAGAAAAGAACAACATTCAAGGGGACTGAAAAAACAAGAGAGCTGTTATTAAAAAAAAGTACGTTGGATAAAACAACAAAAAGCAGGCTCAGAAACAAGGAGAACAAAAATACCAAGAACAAAAAAAAAAAGTGATCACAGCGAGAACTTAGAACGTACATACCAGGGAGTGACGACTATAATCTGGCGCCTGTTGCTGCAGGAGAGGTGGCTTTAAGCTCTGCTGGCGAGGTGGTGATTGCATGACGAGCTGCAGCTGCTGTTAGAGCAACAGGCGCCATGGAACTCAGGAAGGACAAACAAACAGGTTTCAAAATAAAATCAGACATGACATAGGTGTCGTTTTCCTAGCCATACTTAGCTTTATGTTGGGCGTCCAAATGTTAAGTCAAAATAAAAAAAAAATGTTCTTCTTGAAGGACAAACTATTTTTTCTCCATTACCTCTACATTCAAATGTGCTCTTGGTTATGCCCTGGTGCTTCATATTGGTGTGTACCAACTGAAAGCTCTTGATCTGTGCTTTTCTTAAAGATAGCAAAGGGATATAGGGAAACATGAAAAAGGACATGTTTGGATACGGTGTTAAAAAAACCCCAGAGTGGTGCATAGTAACAATACTCAAGGTTACTGTCAGAACTCGGGGCAGGAAACCCAAATGCAGAGGCAGGAAACTGGAATGATGAACAAACTGATTTATTAACAAAAAGGCTATCAAAAAGAGCAGGCAAAATATATGAATATATACCAGACTTACACAAAAACACGTACCACAGAAGACAAAGGACAAAGGAGGGTTTTTACCAAAAGCAAAAGCTTGGATTGGATTCTCATTATTAAACATGGCTCATCTTATAACATATATTTTTAAGAAAGAGGTGTCTCAATATAAACAAACAAATGTGTATATTTTCTACAAATAAATATTTATGTTGTTAAAAATATAATTCTTCAGTGTAAAATAAGTGGTTTAAGAAACATCCCTGGTTACTCAAGTGTTTAATTATTGGATACGTTTTAATATAAAACTTCGGAATCTCAAGTGGTCCGTTAGTATCTCTGCTGTGCTTGGACGACCACAAGTATGAGATGTGGGTTGGTTTTACAAAGTGCTTCCCCATGGACCAGAAGTGCTCTAAACAGAGAGTAAGCAGCTACTGTTGTTGCTAGGCATCTGTGCTTAGGAAAGCATATCTGTTTTGGGTCCTGCATCTCAAGCGTTCCCACAACAGAGTGCACTACTGCTTCCAGCCACAGGGGGCGGCCTCATCTCACACACACACGCCCAGCTGCTTTACTCCACATCTCCCTACAGTGGCCCAAATAATCCGCTTTAATACCCTGCTGGGCTTGGTCGCCTGATCTGTGATTGGACGGTCATGGTGCCGCTATTGTCGGTGGTGACCAGCCAAGTGACGAAGGGTTTCGTCAAGATTAACCTCCCTCGGAAGCGTAATAATCGTTGGAATTAATGGAATAATAATCTTGAACTAAACAATAAGCGGGGACGGACAGGGATGCTTGAGAACCTCACATGACCTTGCCAGCTTCAATAATTACTGCTCACCAGTGGCCGTGGATTATTGACAGTATCATGTGTGAGGATAAAACAGAGCAATTGTGATGGAGAGGGGGGGAAAAATCCTGATGAGGGAGTGATGCTGCGCACTGCACTGCCTCTGCACCCTCTATGTGACTAACGGTGTGAGAGAGAGGCAGAGAGAGAGAGGGAGAGAGGGAGATGGAGAGGGAGAAAGGGGGCGTGTTGATGTTTGTGCTCTGCTGCACAGCCATGGTAGTGTGAGCTGAATGATGCTTGCTGCCTGTCTCCCTCTCTCACGGTGCTGCCTGCCTTTTTGCTGCCGTCCACTGATGAACCATTTTATGCTGCTGAGCTGAAATAAGCGTCGCCCGCTGCAGATGGATTTGCCCTTCACAACATTAGGGACAACTCATTTTCATCTTAAGCCTCAAGGTACTGTACCCTCCACTGTCTTGCTGTCAAAACCATGTTTTTTTTTCCTGAGCGTGTTGTCCTGCCTCTGCTGCAGAATCTCGTGCTGCTCCAGGGAGAGCCTTCCTAATCTATTTACAGTCCAGTCAGCTTCCCTCTGCCTCCTTCCACACACATGAAGCTCCTTAGAATAATCTGCATGTCTCAAATGATGCATGAGGCTTCTTTTTTTTTTTCCCCCCCCTCGCTGCAAGGTCTGACAGCAGAAGTAGAGCCAGAGGACGTTGTACATGACATGCAGAGTCGGTGATTTTTGTTGGGGACACTGTAAGATGTTTTCGAGCGAGGCTGGGGTCTGGCCGGTCGATGATTGATCCAGCTATATTTCCCGTGACAGCGTCGAGGATTTGTCTACTCTTGCAGATGTGTCATCAAGGTTAACGAAGTTGTATTAATGAATGTGGGAAATGGGCTGTAGTCGGTGGGATTTGGGGCGACCCCCGGCGTGGATCATGGTTTTTTAACATAGACAAATGGTGTCCTTGAGTGTTTGCACGACTCACAGTTTGACACCCAGGGTCTCGACTATAATGGATGTGTGGAGAGGAAGAGTGTTGTGGATGTTGTAGGGAGAACACCGAGCAGCTTCCACTCCCCAGAAGAAAAAATTCATAACTCATCAATACTTTTATCATGTGTTTGCTGGTGAATCCAGGTAGGAACGCCTCCCTACCGCCTCCCAAGGTCACTCATTTGAAGAGCTTCTATAATTAGGACTGTCAGTCTTGACCCGTATGAGGGATTTAAGAGAGTACTCCGATGACACACTTTCATTCATGCGCCAGCATCTCCACTGCCACCTTGACAGGTAGACACTGCCATTCATCTCTCAGAGGTTGTCCCGGAGCATCACGTCTCTTCCTCCAGCGTTCACTTTTCTATTATTTAATAGAAGAACGGGCGAGGATTGGTGTTGTGGACGCACAGCGATTATAAAATGATGAACTCCTGCATTGACTAGTTGGGAAGTCATGGTGATTTACTGGCCTGGAGAAATACACATCTGTATGTAGTCAACACAAGAAGATTCATCTTAAACTTTAACACTTTACGGATGTTGCATGCTAGTCGGGATTTTTGGTTTGAATTTTGTACCAGGGTTTGAAGCAACTTCAAACACTAACTGAATGTTGTGATATATTTATTTTGTTTAAATGACAGCTACATTGCATACTGTGACTTTAAGAAGAGGTGAAAATTAAAATGTGATTTTCTTTTCTTTCGTTATAAGGACAAAATAAGTACATTTCACCAACAAAAAAAAGCACAATATATCTTTATTGTCTATTTGAACATAAAAGGTAAAAAAATATATATAATTTCTTATTTTTTTTATTTTATTTTTAGGGACAAAATAAAAGGGGTTGTTCTAAAGTAAATAACTTAAATCAATGGTAATAAATCAATCAATACATACAGTATTTCAGCATATGTATTATTTAATCAGTTTTATTTTGCTGTCTGACTAATAAACACAGCGACCAGCTACAAGATGCTGTAGACATAAATTAAATAGTCGTTTAGCATGATTTTACACACCAAAAAATGCTATATATAAAAAAAAATGGTTCAAAGTACTGTAAACTCAACAGACGAAAAGAGTAGTTTTACATTCAGCAAAACGAAACCACAAAAACCACGAGGACACTTGGAACGTACACATAAACACAAATACTATGATCGGGTCAATAGAAAGCAGACGTTATATTTAAGAAATTGAAACCAAGGACACCAGTTTCTCCCGACATTAGCTGCTTCCTGCCAGGAAACACAAGAGGAAATAAAATAACGAAAAAGTCTCAGACAGGTTTAATTGCCGTCTCCGAACAAACAGTGGCACTAGAAACGTTCTTGTAACTCCTGACCTCCGTCCGGCTGTCACCGCTTTGATGCGACGTTGCTGCTGTCCCTTTGATTGACAGGTGACATGGGGCAACAGTGTTGGCACTGTGACTACAACATGCTCTTCAAGTAGCCTGTGAGTAATCTATAAAAGGTGCTGTTTAAGGAGCAGGTGCAGGTTAATGCACCGCTGGGATCTGGCCCACTTCCAGACACCTAACTATCAGAAGACCTCTGGTGCAAATCTCCCTCGCAGAGAGATTTTGTCATTTTCTCTACTCACGTTGAGTTGGAAACAAGTTTAGATTTTATGGTTTATATTTTGCATGATGCCACTGTAACCGCAGAATCATGAAAATCACCATGATGAATAGTACGAACAAATGTATTATTTTGCCAAGACAGAATTATAACAATAACCATCTTATTATTGTGCTTAGTAGTAATTCAAATAAAATGAATCTCTTTTTTTTGCTTTATCTTCTTACAAACACTGATCAACTTAATGCTATTTGACCCACCGACGGTGTGCGTTTTGGGAAAACTATTACAAAGTCATTATTATTTTTTTTTTGTACCGCTTATTTCCTTAAAGGGTGGAGAGGGCTGGAGCCTATCCCAGCAAGTTAGGGCGGGATGCGGTGGACACCCTGAACAGGTCGTGTGTCACATAACTACAGACAATAACAAATACTAATACCTACAAACACCTTGCACCTCAGCACTATTTTCAGTATTCCATTTCTTTAAAAAAAAAAAAAAATCATACTTTTTTAGCATTTGAAATTATTTTATAGCAATGAGCTCAATGGGGCAGCAGCATTCATGAACTCACATGTATGCATTTATCAGATGTGATTGTGAATGATGACAACTTTTACCTATCCACACACACACACGGATGGGAGTAGGCTGCAACGCAGTGCACTAGCTCACTAACTGCAGCAACCAGGGTTAAGTGTCTTGCTCAGGGACACATCAACACAATCTTATCTGAGGCTAGGATTTAACCCCTCAACTTCTGTGACCAAAAGCCATAACCACTTTACTGTAAGAGCTATGATGTTGTTCACCACACACATTACTGTAGGATTCTACTGGTTCACATTAAGATCGCCACTATTGTTAACAAACAGTGTTACAAATATAAATAAAAGCATCTTATTTTGATTATTCAAGCTTGTCTATTTGTTTTGAATGCTAACTATTAAGTTTTCAAACATTTTTTTTAAATATGGCGCTTCTCTTTTTCCATTAATGTAAATTTTATAACATGGAAACGGCAGTGTCATCAGACACAAGCAAATTAATGCTACAACTTTTGTTACTACTAATCAAAAATCTGGACAAGGAAACATTCCTGGTAGTATGTAGGAAGAACAGCTTTTGTAGAAAAGTTCGGAGACGAAGAAGGAAGATATATGCAGAGGAAAAATGGGAAATATGTTGGTAGAAGAATGTTAGAAATGGAGGTACCGGGTAAAGAGAAAGAGAAGGTAAGCCAATCAGATTGTGGATGTGAAAAATCAGACGTGGAAAGAAAAGGTTGATGGTCTATGAAGGATGGTCCAGCTAGGTTAAAGTTCCCTGATAGGTATGGCCAAAGTGCAGGTTCAGTAATGATGGCGCGTCAATAGGTGGATTTAAAAGGACATCAAACAATCCATCAGCGGGAGATAAGAGCATGTGAGGCTGGAACCGGGGTTGAGCTGGTGAGCACGCCGGCCCAGGGAAGGATGTCGTGGAGTAGCACTGCTCAGCATGTCCCAGGTTACTGAGGCGAGGCTGTAGTAACAGCTGGAACGGCGCTGCTCCTGGCGCCTGGATTTGGCCTGGATAAAGCACGTGACCCAGCCACAGTGTGAGGCATTAGTGATATGAACAGCAGGGTCCACAGCCGCTCTTACGTAACATCATCTTCCTTGGGAAATTTCTGCACAGCCAAACTCGTGACAGCGGTGGAAAAATGCATTATCATTGTCATTGTCATTAGCTGCATCATCTGGTTGTTCTGGCGTGGCACGATAATGTGAGCATGGGTTCACTGGCCTGACTCTGCTGTTGCCTCGATTCCATGAGATCATAGGTTTATGTGTGCGCTTTATAAGCCTCAGTTGGAAAATCCTCTACTCGTGAGCACTTGTGTTTGATCACGTGTTCTCACCTTCCTGTGTGTGTGTGATTATTGAACTTATATTATGAACTATTGAACTAACAAGTTAATGTATCTGCTTAAAGCTCAATTCTGTTCACACTATGAAGGAAATAACTCAAAACACAAAATACACCTTATATGTAATCACAATTCATTTCAATTCGATTTTAAAATTGGTTTCACACCAACATTTTTTCCATTTTTCTTTTCACACGAAGAAACTGTTACCATTTAGATAGAAGCTAGTTAAAGCCACCACCCTTGCTGTGTAATCCTTAAGCAATAGCGAACCCCTATTTGTCTTAACTGAAATTCTCTGTTGGGAGATACTAAGATGTTACAGTAAAGTCACAAAACAATTACCATCTTAGCAAGCAATAAACACTGAGATATTAAAACACAAATAGAAAGAATAAACAGATAAAGAATAAGGTTATTCAACTCATGTGCAAACAGAGTTTGAATCGAAAAAGGAAACATGAGAAGTTCATCAGAAATATTCTTGAACAAGCAACTGTTCAATCCTGGTCTTGTTCATGGCTACTTGGAGCGCCTCTGTGATGACTCACAAACTGAGGCTTGCAGTTAGATATAAAGTCTTTTACAGGTTTTGCTTTAACTCCTAGTGTGACAATTAACAATAATAACTGCTTTTGACTGAGCTCCTATTTTCAATTAGGGCAAGAAAAAGGTAAACTTTTTGATGTTTTGATTTTTGCTTCCACCCGTTGCACAGAAGATCTTACTATAGAAAAACTCCCAACATTCTAAAAGACTATTAATGCGTAAGTCTTAAGCGCTTGATGATGTATAGTATACTAAGCTGAAATTCTAGTTATTGCGCTGATGATAATATTCCAGGGTTGAGTCAGTACTTGGGCGACTTAGGTCAGTCTGTCAAACTGAGCCTGAGAAACCTGGGTGTTTTATTTGACAAAGACATGTCTCTAGTTCAACTCTGCAGAAAACTGACCAGAAACATTTCCTTAAACTGAGAGAAATCTCTAAACTTAGGAAAATGATGTCACAACATGATCTGGAGTTTATAATCCATGCGTTTGTTTCTTCTCGTTTAGACTATTGTAACAGTTTATTTTCGTGTCTGAACAAGAAGGATCTGTCTCGCCAGCATTTGATACAAAACTCTGCAGCGAGAATTCTGCCCCGCTCTAGTAGGAGAACTCGGATTTCCCTGATCCTTAAATCTCTTCACCGGCTGTCAGTTTCTTTCAAGATCAATTTTAAAATTCTGGTTCCTCCTTTGAGAGCTATTCATGGTCAGGCTCCTCCTTACATCAGTGATCTGATCCAGCCTTACACCCCAGCTCAGGCTCTGAGGTCTGTGGATCAGAATCAGTTCCTCGCACATGCTTCAGGACCAGAGGAGAGAAATCCTTCCAGGCTGTTGCTCCAAAGCTTTGGAAAGATCTTCCTCTCCCTCTGTGTTTGATGGATCTACTGACTCCTTCAAGAAACATCTCAAAACAATCTTAATTGTGCAGGCTTTTCCCTGATTTTCTGGGACTCACAATCCGATCCAGTAGAGCAGGTCCCCCCAACGATTTTAGCAACAATCACTGGTTTAATGTTGGCATTATTTTCATGAACAAAAACATTAAAAATACACCTCCCCTCGCTGAATCAGCAGGAGCTCTGGGCTTGTTCCGTCCCAGATCGACCCATATCAAGCTTGTGTTTTAATCATTTTCAAAAGTTCTCTTCTGTTATTGTCTTTACTTATCTGTTTGAACTGCGTACGTGCACGTTCTGGTTACACCTCGGCTGCTAAATTAAATCTAAGTAGACATAATGGGTTAGCTGTTGTCAGGTCAGAATAATTTTGAATTAGAAGACGGCGAGGGACTTCCTGCTGACTGTGCTAGAGGTCAGAAGAGAGTAGCCGGTAATCACCTCAGGGATCTGGATGCATTCATAATTGATCGTTCCTAGAGTAGATCAGGACTCTCCACTCAGTAAGATGGACAACTCAGATTTGGAAGGTATTAGACACCAGATTAGATACATCACTGGTTTTGGTTTATTTGTCTTCAATAGAGAAATCATCAGTTTCAGTGGATCATTATCATCTTTATTTGAGGTAATTTGGATGTTTCTATCAAAGGTTTTACTCGCTATCATTAAACATAATGGATGAACCCAACTTTGTAAAGACCTGATCACATTTTATGTTCACACAAAAAAGAAAACAAATTGATGATTCATTAATAGTAATTGACCACATTAGACGAGTCTTTGATGCCCAATGTGTTGGCCTCACAGTTAGTCCTTCTAGCGCTCATCTTTGTGTCATTCACCACTTCAGAGGCTAATTGCTCACTCTTTGATATCACATTACAAGCGGAGCAAATGTGGACAATGAAAGTTGGTTCAGGGCAGTCACGCTGTCTCGCACCACTTTGAATGTTGACGATTACTGGACTGCTAATTGCCTTCGGAGTTAATGCGGTGTGTTTGTGTGAGGGTGAGATTGATTCTAATGCCCCCATCAAGGAAAATTTCACAGCAAATTATTGAGGAGGCAAAGAAATGTGTGACGGCAGTCAAGCTTTTTTTAATAAGTTGAACTCTTTATTCTTTGCCCTCTTACGAGACCTTAGTTCGTGCAGCCACTTGACACAGTGCTGACCTCAGAGTGGACAAGGTTGCAATGTAATTGCATGAAGGTGAATTGAATTAACCTGGTCTACTTATTATACCAGCTCGGATCATAATGTGATCCGAGCTGGTATAAAACACATAACACACATAACACACATAATCCACAACCTACAAATGTGAATTTGGGATGCTGTGTCCCGTGATGGTAACCAGACAGAAAAGAACGACAGATTTTGGTGGTTTTGTTCACGTTTGGCTTAATTTTTAGTGAAAAGGAAGATTTTATCTAAATGTATTTTATCAGGGCTACAAACTAGCTACATAATAAAAATGACAAGAATAGCTTAGACAATGTCTTTAACAACAGGAACACATTCAAAGCAGATATTTACTTTTCACATTAAAAAAAAAAAAAGTTTTCCAAGCTTTGGCACCATTTCAATGTTTTGGATAAAATAAACCCATCTGTACTTAATGCTGATTTTACTTCTCGCTGGGCTCATGTTAATGACTTGTTATTGAAGAGTTCAGAGAAGACCATTTTCATTGTTTAAAGTACGTTTTTCAATAGGTGAACATGGAAGGTGTGATTACAAATGATAGACGGACGTTACTTATTCAGTCTGATCAACAGCTTAATATTTATTTTTGATAGGCCTTTTCAAGTGGCCACATTGAAAGTGACCACTTGGCTTTTCAGATTTTGATGTAGCTTTGAGAGGGCACCTCAACCTCCAATTATACCATAGCAAAACTAGAAAAGAAGAATAAAAGAAAAAAAGAGGCAGCTTTTCTATCCTATGAAAGAGAAACGCCAGGATAAAAGCATATTCTTATTTCTCAGAGCTTCATAACTTTTATTTTCCATGAAGGATGGATTTAAAAATGAAATAGCATAGTCTGCAAAAAATGTTTTATCACCAGCTAGTATCACTTTGGAAGAAATCTAGTCACCATCCAGGATGTTGAAGATCACAGTGTTAACAGTTTTCAAAGCTCTGGTGATCTTTGATTAAATCTAGGGAATCTCAAATAAAATCCAATTTTGTCACCTCTATCACTTGATACATTTTATTTTTGGGGGGTCAAGTCTTGAATGGAAATTGTGCACGAAGAGCTACTTTTTAGAATCCATGCAAGTGGATGTAATACCATCAAAACTTTCCCGAATCCAGATGTTCCATCCAGATGTTTCTAGAACACCACTGACATTTTTGACTTGAATTATTCTGCATTATTATTACAAAAACATGTTTTACTTTAAGGGGATACATATTTGTCATCATTTCAAAACTGCCGCATAGATTCGAGGATGATTTGTGCTCAGAAGTCAACTGTCTAAAGCTCTACTTTCATCCAGTGACATGATATATTGTTTGTCCGGGATTCAAATGTCAGCGAGCTTCAAAGACAAATGGCATCATCACATATCCGCCCTCTCTTGAGCACCGGTCGCAGGTCCAGGTGAATTAAAGGTCTACGGGGTTTAGGGGCGAGGCAGCGGAGATGAACCCAGATAGTGTTTGTGCTAAAAGAGGTTGTGGCGCCGCTTCCTGCCTCAAGAAACAAATGCTAATTGCCCATTGGCCCCAGGTTGGAGATGTGCAGCTGGGGACGGGCGAGTTAAAAATAGCCCGGCTCGCTCGGCCGGCACACATCGCTGTGGCATTAGTATTCACAGTAAAACATGGACAAAAAGGTCAGTTCCTGGTCGTGGTCAAAGATCTTAAGGCAGGTTACAAATCAGAGCCATCCAAGGATGAAAGAACCACTGGCTTCACCTTCGGCGTCTCAAGCGTGAATCGCGCTAGCAAACCTTCCTGTTTGTGAGCACATGCGGGTTAAAATGTCAGAGCCGGCGGGTCATATCACCCCTCTTGTTTTGTCTGCAGCACAGCGACATCCATGTTTGCTCTTTGAAGCGTTTACCTCCATGCAGTGACGCTGCTCCGTGCTTGAGTCGAGTTACAGCTCCTGGTCCACGACACAAAAGCGGCATCTGGTTCCACCTGACGAGAGTAATGAATAATTGAAGAGACACATTATTATTTCCAGTCACTTCCCATAGCTTGGATACAGAACATATTTTTAGTTTATGATCAGAGCTTTGGTAAATCATTAAAAGGAATTTAGTTTGTAATGCTGTCTAGTCTTGGTTCACTTAAAAGATCAGTGTCTGAGGGAAGTGTGGTGACTTGCTGCTCCCTAAAACAAACTGGTGTTAGCACATAATAGGTAAGGTTAGGTTAGGTAGAACTTTATTGATCCCTCAGGAGCTCTCCTTTGGGAAAAATGCTATAACATCAACACAAATGAACAACATTTTATAAGCTGTATTGGAGATATTAACACGTTTTTTTCAATATATGATTTTATCCAATAATAACCAGAGTATATAGCCATAGTTATACACACTAACAGTCATACCAGTCGCATATTTTAAATAGTTTCCCCCAACTATTTTCAGGTACTTTCACCAATGAAAATCCATTGAGGGTTTACCAGAAATTATCTCTCCCACTTTTGAAACATGCGTGAGATAGAAACATCACCTGCAGCAGATGAAGAGCTGAAGAGATGGCATCATATTAAGAGAATAAAAAAAACACAACATTTTTTGTGGTAACATTGTGTATATAAAGATTCACTGCCTAGTGAAATTTGTAGAAATACCACTCAAGAAACTCAACCTTCTAGAGTGAAGTATTTGTACCCCTGTCATAACTGAGCCTAACAGCCTGTATGTCGCAGGTGCACTTTCAGCCAATTATCCTCACTCAATCACTCATATTCCATGCCCAGGAAAGCATGATTGGCTGGAAACATGTCACATGAGAATAGATGCCTTCAGAGTTCACTAAACTGTTGCAGGCTCAGAACAAAGTTGAGCTCAGAGAAATGTATCAAATGTTGCCTTTTGAAGGATTATGTAACATACACAGGGCTAAGTAATTGAACTAATACAGTAGTTTAGCACACCAGGACACACTGATGCGATCATACAGTGAGTGTGCTTTCTACGATCACCCTGTTTTCTTTCATTTTATTTAAAAAAAAGTAAAATAAATGAAATATACAATGTTGTAAATTATTAAAAAACATTTTTTTTATATACAATCAAATGAGGACTCAAGCTTGTTTTATAATGTTATTTTATTGATTTATTTAAGATTCCCCATCATATTCAATTCTACATTTGTCCCTAGATTCTGTTGGCTTGATAGCCCCGTATAACAAGGTATATGATGTGACCACGATGTGTTTTATTTCCCCTCCAATGCTCTAGTCTAATTAGAAAATAGTTGTTAGAGATAAAAGTTCAGACAAAGTGAAAAATGGGTTGCTTAAGATAAACATTTGGGCCAAGGCCTAACACAACATTTTTTTTTTATTATGATTGTATTTGTAGCAGATGTTGCACTAGTTATTAAGTGTTATTGCAATTATTCTCAGTTGTATAAAACACTCACTTTTATATTGTCTCTCAACACAATATATATTTAAATTATTTTGATTTAAATGTATTGATATCGTGATTATATTATCATTTGCCCATGATAATGAAAAAGGAAAAATAAAAAGTTGGTATCAATCTCTTGACCAGAAAATTCCGATGTCTGGTTTTTCAAATCGTGTTTGGATCAATTCAAGTGATTTTAAAGTGTGTTAAAAGTAGGTCACATTTCTGTCTTTAATGCTATCAAAGTGTAACGCGACAAAAATGTCTTTAGAATTCACTTCGGGCCAGCAGACAGATTTCGGGATGCGAGTGAAGTTGCCAAGAACTGTTGAAGCTTCTGGTTATGATCTCAAATCTCCATAGAAGTTTTTAATATTCCTGGAAGTAAACTGCAAGTGTTCCACAGTAAAATGCTACCTGAAATAATGCAGATGTTTTGTGTGTGTCCTCACAGCTAAGAAATGAGGTCTATCCGGTGCAGCTTCCCGGCCTGCAATGTTTGGACAGCTATCATCTTCTAGAGAACAGCAGTGAAGCGCTCAGTCTCCACCCGGAGGATCTGAACCACCAAAGGCAGAAGCAGAAGCTACTGGTGAGTTCCGTGTGTGAAACGGAGATGAAGGCTTGTTGTTGCTGGATGCCACATGAGTCATTAGGAACATTTGAGGACTCCGGTTGAGAGATATGCCTTCAGCGTTTGGCCAGCTTTCTTCTTCTTCTGTTCTGGACTGCGCTTGTGAATTGAGGCATGGACATGTAGCAGTTGATTTGATTTGGAAGAGACATGAGATTAGAAATGCTTTGCACTATTTAGTTGGAGATGTTGTTTAGATTCCTGGAGCAAAATACCATGTTCTCGGACGTCGTGTAAAATGTCTTTCTGGATTCTCAGCTCTAAAGTCGAGTGCATGATCGCAGCCTCCCTCATTGATTGTTATTTAAGAGCCGTTATTGCGCTCTCTATTGACCGGGGAAACCCAGCAGCCATGTTGTTGAAATGTCATGGCCGGTGAGCAGCGGGTCTCCAGAACGAACGAGTCTTTGTCTTCCTCAGGCTTCCTCCGGGCTGAAATCTCAGCGAGGAGGCTGCTTGTAATTCCCCGGCTTCCCCTGACGTCTGTGGTTCAATATGAATGAGCCGCATCGATCAGACCTCAGTGTGTAGCTCACGTAGAGGGGATGGTTGTTGTAGAGCTCAAAGCAGGAACTTGGATGTTTAGGAGGAGAAGAGCTAAAGGGTGAGTCTGGAATTTCTTCAAATATTTGTTATGGGAAGATTAAAAATTAAAAACTCCTGAGTCATCATCGTCGTTTTCTCTCATGTTTTTACGACGTAGCTTTGCTCGGCTGTTTAACCAAAAAATACGATTTCCATCGCCACGTCTTTCTCTCCAACATATTCCCATGGATTAGCTGTCAGAGCCGTCTTTCCTCACCCTCTGGCCTTCTCATGTCAGAGCTGTAATCTATAGGCGTGTGAGGTGAGCACAAGGACCATCGTCGGAGGGGTGTGTGATCTTTATTTTTAAATCCGCTCCTGCTTCTGAAAGGAATACTTGTTAATTAGTGTGACAACATTTCTGAAGGGCTTTGCTGCCTCCACTGTCAAGTGCTAGATATCATTTCAGCATCTTCAGCTGGAGATCAACTCGCACAACTGATTTGTCATCTGGGAGAAGATTTGTGAAGACTTGTTCCCCCCTGAACAGTTTAAAAGAGATTTTAATTGGCAAGTCTTCATAGAGGGAAAGGTCTGTACGGAAGTTTCTTACGAACTTTTCGAGAGGTAATAGCTACATGTAAGTACACTAACTATACATGAGTGTGTAGATTATATATTTTTTAATAGTAACAAAAGACTTACCCTTAAGGGTCTCAGATCTGCTTGTAATATATTCAAAATCATACATTAGGTTTTGGGTTAGGGTTAGTGCTAAGGTTGGGGTTAAAGTGAGGGTTATGATTGGGATATGGGTTAAGGGTAGGATTAGGTTTAAGGTTAGTGCTAGAGTTAGGGTTAGAGTTAGGGTTAGGGTTAGTGTAAGATTAAGTTAGGTTTGGTTTAGTTATGTTAGGTTCAGTAAGGGTTGGGCTAGAGTTAGGGTTAGAATCAGGGTCAGGGTTAAAGAAAGACTTTTCTTGAAATGAATCTCGCTTAACCTTCTTTACACCTCGGCTGATGAGACCTACATTTTGGAGGTCCAAAATTGAAAATATTTTTAAAGTGGACTGGAATAGTACTCAGGAAATCATTGAATCCAGTCGTCTACTAAAACCTCGGTTTTGATCGCAAATTAGCTGATCCAATTAAATCCTTAATTTCTGACTACAAGTGGACTTTCAGCTGTAAATTGACTTATATTAGTGAAATAAAATGTCAGGAAAAACATAAAAAGGCCATTTCTTTAACAAGAGAGTTTTGTGTTTGGGGGATTTGACGACATCTCCCAAATGCGAGATGTGGTCATAAAACAGATGGAAACCACAACAAAAGTGTGGGTCCCGGGTTTGATTAAAAACACTAAAGATCCCCATAGGGCCGACCCCGGAAGAGAGATCAAAAAATGGTGAGCAGAGAAAAACATACTTTTTATTGTTTCTTCTTTTTCAAATTTGTGAGTACAGGAAATATTATGAAAGCAGCCTTTTAGGTTGGTTTAGCCAAAATACAGTACATAAATGAAAAAGTTATCGAATATTTAATTACTGGACACAAGCAGGTTTAGAATAGAATAGAAAAGCTTTATTCATTCATATCAGGTTTCTCATAATGGAAGTTCCTTGATGATTTATAAATAGAAAAAACTTTTAACAATAGCCAACACTGAACATTGATGAGGTAGCGTGATACATTTTCTTAATTTTTAAAGTTTGAAAGATTGAATTCTATTTCAATTTACCATTTCATAAGTAGATCTGAGCCCATTCATAAATTTATAAAAGCAGAAATTTCCTTCAGGGGTCTAGGGGTTTCAAAATGGAGACAAGTTGTTGGAGGTCACAATTGGAATGACTAGCTGGTCAGATTTTGGTCACCAGGTCTTGGGTGTAAGTAATTTAAATTGGAGTTGTTATTTTTTGCTGAGCGCTCTCCTCATCAGCCGAAATGGTTGCAGCATCTTCATGACAGAAGATGACGCTCCGATGCTTCTGTCAGTCTCAGTGAGATTGATTTGAAGTCCTTCACTGGACAGAAGAGTACACCGAGAACTCTTGGACATAAACAAGCTGATCCAGGGTTAGGGATCGATTTCAAAGATTCAAGATGTGCTGGCCGCCGAGTGTGAGCTGATAAGTGGGCGACAAAATACTCGAAAGTTTAAACACAAACCAATGTTATCATAGCAGTTTTCTATCATCTGATCTATGTGCTATTTTGAAACGATGCTTCTTACGTCAAAGATTGTTGGTGTTTATCTTTCACTCATGGTTGTTATTAGCAGTGTCTCGGTCTCTGCGTCAGCCATCGTCAGTCTCATGTTTATCTGGACAGTTTGATGGAATGATTCATCAGATGCGGCGCAGATCAACGATAATCATGAATAGACATCTGCCCCCCCAAAAAATCTCGCATTTTTAAAAAAGACCAATTGCGTCAATGCAATGTCTGCGTCACTGACCAGTCCGTTTCACCCACGCCTTGTTTTATTTTAGACTTCTGCGAAGATGGTGGTAGGAGCTATTTTTAGATAAATGACGGGCGCATAAAGATGTAATGACACATTAAACAGCTCGTCATTAACTTCAATTCACCCCTCAGCTCTTGTTTGCCTTTGATCAGTGAAACACACATCGTGGCTCTGACAGTAACATTTGAGTTATTTGCTTTTCGCTCACAAGCTTCTTAAGTCTGTGTGGCTCTAGCCTTGTGGGAGGCCCCTGTGCTGGGGGCCCACCCCATGTTTACATCACTTGGAATGAAATTAGAGCCGCATGGCGCCCACACTACAGGCCTCCACTGATCCTCTAATTCAATTACCCCCCCTTATTAACGCTCAGTTGCTGCTGGCTGTCCCAGGAACACTCTGTGCTGCTCCTGCGAAACCACTCGCTCGTCAGCTTTTTCTGCATCTTCACTGGTCCAACTGCTTATCTGTCACTGTCTCGCATGGGCAGGGGTCACTCGAGTTCATGTCTCATGTCTCTGTCTGTCTTGATCACTCATTTATGTAAGCATTTATAGATGTTTACCTTATAATCCAGTTCAAACATGCAGGGCAGGTTTAATCATTTCCCTAATCCAGACCCTAAACTCATCCACCGTAACATCACAAAACCTGATTCATTATTTACCTCAGATGAGATTAAATTGGCTGCTTACTGATACGAGACTGTGAATAATCTCTGCGACATAATCTACATTATTAGCTTGCGAAAGAGGATTTTCGTAATTAACTGAAAGCTTTCGGCATCAGTGATTTGTTTTTTATTTATTTACATGTTTAATACTTTGCACATGCCTTGAAAAAAAATGATACGATTTTAATAATAATAATACAATATTAATTTATTTATAATGTATACTTTAGTGTTTACATTTATATAAAATTAGCAGTTTTTTACAAGATGTTTTTGTATTTTTAAATAATTTACTTATTTGTAATAAACCAGACCTTACGATAAATGAAAACATAACATGGCTGTTAAATGAATTAAAGATTAGATAAACGGCATATTTCACTGTATTGTATGTTGACTTTACCAGATCTACGTCTGCATTTATTTTTATTTTTTTTAAACATCAACGACAATTAGAAATACATTCTACTAATATTCGGTTCTTATTGACATATATAGTGAAACATTTGGGCTCTAATGGTAACTCATTCCATCTAATCTGTCCATTGCAACTCTAATAAATGATATCAATATTAACTTAAGATCACTTTTAATCATACTCTAGCAATTAACACTACTGTGTATTCATTTAACCTAAAATACCCATTTTTATGTTAGTAACCTCTTAAATTGACAGCTGAAATAAATATACATTTTAAATGGTAAATAATGCTGTTTGGATGTGCATGTAATTAAAACAAAAAAAAATCAACAATCATCAAAAAAACAAATAACATTATTAAGATGTTATCTGCACAAGCAAAAATATATATTTCACAAATGTACACAAACAACAATAGCATTAGTGATTTTATGATAATTATTTATTATTACTTTCTTTAACGGTGGCAAATTGAATGTTACAGCAATTCAAAATGTAATTATGTCGGAAAAGAAAATACGTCTTTTTTAATACAACCAACGTGGACCTTCTTGTTTATTTATTTACTCTTCCTAATTTCCCTTTAAAAAAAAAAATGTAAACATTCAAACCCTTTTTTAATTATACAACCAAATGTTATTCTTTGCCTTTTTTATTGTAATTTCTACGGCTAAAATACATTTTAGAGCATTAGTACTAATGGTAGTAGTGATTAAAAACAAAATAAATAAAAAATTGACAATACAGAATAAATAAATATGAAATACAGATTTCCAAATGAAACATAATATGTTTGTAACTAATTCTAAAATGTATTTTATTTTTGTAAACTATCACAGGGGGAGTAGGATTCTTATTAGAACGATGAAGTGTCTCAGGACCATGTTTGGACATTCATGTCATTCTATTCATACATCTATTCTCTTCCTGAAGAAAATTTGTGATTAGTTTAAAGTCAGCGAAGAAAAGCATGAAGGCAAACGAACTGTTTCACTACAACGTGAGACGTTGTTCAAAGACAAACTTAACAAAAGCTATAATTGAAAAATTCTCAAAGTTCATTCTTTCTCGGGCACATTTCAAAGCTGCATCACTGTCAAGTTTCTCCAGTCTTCTGTCCCGGCTTAGAGCTTATTAAAATCTCCATCTGCTTCTGACTCCCTCTGCAGCCACGCAGGATCAATGTGCCCTTTTAATAATGTAACCGGTTTTAACAAGATCATAAAGCCTTCATCCAAATTTCATAAAGCCTGTTAGCGAAGCGACAAGTGCTCGTGGAGACTGGGATCGCTGTGGAATTTTGGAAATGTTTTCAGAGTGACGCTGCTTAAACCTGACGGTGCATCTTGTTGCTTTGTCACCACCGTAGTTCTGAAATAGAGTCGGACCACGAGGGGGGGTATTTAGAGTAGCCTTCTGGTAACTGATAGTGCCTCTCAGAACACTCCCCTTCTCCTCTGCCTCATCTATAATGTACATTTACTTAGAGCTAAACCCTGAAAACATCGTCTTTCCAGGCACCGCTTGTTTCTTGACCACGTAATTGGCTTTTATAATCCATTTATGTCTGATGAGCTCACTATTTTTACACCCTTCCACACGGAGTCGTGGAAACCTTGTAACACATGTATTGTTGTGGGAGGGATGTGACCTTCAGAGGGAGATTAAAATGTTGCATTGATTTCTGACCAACGACTGGTATTTATAGACTGGATCTGTGAATGAATATTGTTTTTTTTTTCTTGAGAAGAAAATATGCCTGTGTGTAGAGGAAACATGTGTTTGTAACCTCAGTTCAGATAGATGTTAATAAAGATATTTCCATTATAGGGTGGCTGATTACAAAAGCGTGTCAATGTCAGTTCCTTGGCAACATTCCCATTAGCACATTATACAGAACCTATTACTGTACAATACAAATGTCAAATTGAACTGCTCCTTTGATTTGAATGATTTTTTCAAATCCTCTTGGTGATAGTTATTCCATCAGGTTCATGGCTTTACAAATACAACCTACTGTGTAACATCCAAAGATGGATATTCTTTACTTCTTTTCGGTACTACAGCCAAAATGGTACTTTTGAAACTGTAACAGTGCTTGTGTCGCAGAATGGACGCAGAAAATGTCCCAAAATCGAATCTTAAATTCCTAAAATGTTGAATAATTTCATTTTAAAATAGACAAATACATACTTTTTCACAGTTATTTTCCTTCTTCAATAATTTGTGAGTAACATTCTAAAACTAAAGATGGTGTTATATAATATATATAAAATGGTTGTTTCCCATAGTCTCCTGTAGTTCTTGTAATCAAAACGGTAAAGAAAAATAAAAGTTGGAACCGCGTCAAATAATCTCATCTATTATTTTTTAATCCTGAAAGTTCAGAACTCGTTTGAAATAGAAAGTGAAAACCAAAGCAGCATATCTTCATGCCGTCGTTCATGTGTTCGCAAAAATAATTTTGTAATACCATCTACTTAGTAGATTCAATATTTTTGTTTTTTGAATATAATAATACCTCAAGCTACTAATTAAGAAAACTGTCCTTAATCTTCCTGGATAAATAAATAATTACAAGAAGGAACAGAAAAATGGCTCGACTCCGATGTCATCCTGCAAACAGCAAAGAGTTTGTTTTTTTGGCAGTAAACGAGATTATGATTAAAAAGTTTTCTATCTTCTTCTGGAAATCCTCCTGTCCTTTGTTCCATCTTCAGAGATTTATTCGAAGTTAAACCCCAGCACCCACCAAATATGCATGTTCGAAATATGTCGATACTTCTCATAGGCTCACTGTCAGGTAATTAATTGAACTCTGACTTATAAATCTAAAAACTGAGATACATGCTTTCTACAATAAGTGGTGTTATAGAACAAGGAAAACAAAAGAAAGACTCTTTCAAGGCATGTGTCAAACTCATGGCAGGTGGTTTGTTCAAATTCAAAGAAGATTATTGCTTATATTATGAGCTACAAAGATGACAGTCGTTAAGACCACATAAAGAACGGAGACTATGTATGTCAACAATTATACAGACTTCCACCAACTGTAAAAGTGAGGTCGATGTGAAGTTGATACTCCATGTTAAAGACGGTTTGGCAAATGTAAAACGTGTTCGGCCCGCGAACAACAGCGGTAAAAGATTTTGGCCCCGTGTGTGATTGAGTTTCCCAGCCCTGATCTAAGACGACCCTGGCAGAAGCGCAGATCTCAGCAAGAACAAGGAGACGATGGCCGTGATAAACTGCCTCTTCTGTTCTGCCGGACACCAACGCGAGCCAGGCTAGTGCTGAGGAGGGAGTTGAAGAAAGGTTTGACAAGACAGGGAGCTGGAGAAAATTAAATTATATTCTAGCATGAAATAAACACATTATTCAATGAAGACGATGTTGAAAACGACAGAAGAGGGTTAATAACAAACAATAAAAACGCTCCAGAGAATTAACAGGTTTTCACACCTGGTGACTTATGCAATGTCAGGAACCTTTTTTCAAGCAACTTGTGTTTGGACTCCATAGTTCCTCGAGTCTCGACGAACTTCCAGAATGATTCTCTGCTGGACCAATTTTGGCATTTCCAAACTCCTCCCTTATGATACAATCTGGAAGTTCGGCCAAATCAAGGTCCACCCTTGTTTACTGTTGTCATGGTTATAATGATTCTATGTTCAACTAATAATGGTCTTTCACTCCCTTTAGGTTGAGATTAATAATCTCCTGATTTTAAATCTTGTTGAGGCATCAAGATTTAGATGTTATTGATACATTGGCAGAGAGAATTTGCACAATATATAGTTAAAGTAAGATCTTTCAGGGACCTCCCTTAAAATAAGTGGTTTATAAAATTGAGATAAATCAAGCGGAAAACATATCTTTCAGAACATTTCATCTGTAAGTACATGGATAGATTTCCAAAATATCTGAAGATTACACAAACGTATGTTGTGTGATCGGATTAGTGTAATTAATGTAATTGATTGTCTGAAAATTAGGGTCAGTATAATAAAGCCACGTTGCATAGTCATCTCGGGGGGTTGTCAGTGTCCCCAACTTTAAGCTTTACACACACACACACACACACACACACACACACATATATATATATATATATATATATATTCAATAAAGTTCTACCTAGCCTAATATACGTTTTATTCTTCATTTAATTTAAAAAGTGGTTGTCCCTCTAAAATAAACTGAAAGAAAATGCTATATTATTATTAGCATAATAAATACATATGTAAATACTAACTTTAATATTCTTACTCATGTGTTTTGATTTAGTTTCTCCTTGTTTTGCCCTCTTGATAATTTTAATTGACAATTTCATTTATACCTTTGTTAACAAAGTCACAGCTACTCAGTATGAATTAAGGAAAACCTCTCGCACATACAGTGTAAATCTGTTTTTGAACTGCAACACAAGCCACAGAAACTTGAGACAAAAAGGTTTCCTCAAACTAGAGTGAAACCCAACGATCCCACTGCTAACTACTCCTCCGAGCTGCCCTTATTTTTCATCATTCCATCTGTTTACAACTCATTTTTGGCAGGAACAGAGACGCGGTTATGACAGTCGCCAACTCAATTCATCGCTTAAATTCTAAATATTTCAGATCCACTAAATGCTTGACCTCATACTTAGCTTTATTTCACGGTATACCATAAAAACAAACACTTTAATAGTATTCATTTGTCATCCTTGTGACTGTCCAGTTTCTTTCTTATCTTGAAGCATCACTAGAGACAATTTAAAAGACGCACACCGTTACAAAATCGACTACATTCAACATCACAAACTCATGTCACTGATTCTGAAAGAATAATCACTGAAGTCTTTACACAACAGGGACACAAAATGTAATGAATAACAAGATACTTCTGTTTAAATCTCTTCTGAATTATCTCACTGTTTTGTTATGGAGGTGTTAAGAAGCCCCCCAGAAATAACCAACCACCCCCCAAAAAACATGAAAATAAAAATCTATTTTAATTCTGGTGGTCTCGCTCTCTCACTAAAATGCATGTTTGTGGAACAGATAAGCAGATTTGAGAGCCAGATTAGAATTATTGTCTGTGTTAATGCCGGCTCTGCGTCCGTGTGGAGGCCAGAGACGGTGGTAACCAAGTAGTGTTGCTGCTCCTCCATAGATCAGTGGTGAGGCAGGATTTCTCCGAGCTTTTCGCCCGACTTGTAACTCCCACCGCTCTCCTGAGGCTGCATCTGAGTAGATGCTCGGAGATAAACAGGAGGGGAAAGTGGTCCCGACATGGCGACTCTGGATGACTCACACTGCTGACATGGCTTTTTTTTTTTTTTGACCAGCATATTCACAACAATGTTAAGTGGGCGATTTGCTCGCTCCCACCCCTGAGTTATGTTGTGTGTGTGTGTGTGTGCTCTGAGAAAGAGTTGCGAAGAAAAACAATCTTTCACTGTACATTTGATCAGATCATCTTTGACTAAAATCTAAAGCTCTCAGCTTAGACAAATACGAGCGTCTCTATCTGTGTTTCTAAATACACTTTGTGAAAACCTCTACTGGGGAAAACCTAAAAAAATAGCCTTAAAGGTCCTTCTTTTCCGGATGTCTCTTAATTCCCCGTGTCAAAGCAAGTGCAGCCGGAGTCAGTGATGGTGCGTTATTGGGCGACGGGAGCTTTAGCCGCGCACAGTAATTTAATCAGCAGGGCTTGGATAGCATCGTGGACTTGAGCTGAACTTTTGGCTCATGTTGCAGTTATGCGGCGGTTTCAGGGTTTCTGTCAACAGACCTCCATCTGTCTTGCTCCAGTGTGGGCCGACTGACTGAGAGTAAGAAGTGCGGCTCGCCGTCCTCGTGGAGATGAGGGAGCTAGTCTTTAAGTCTTGCACCGTCGCTGTTTGGGAAAAGGTAAGATGCATTTGTATTTGTGGGACGACGATTGCTGCGTTTTGACGTGCAGAAGTCAGTTTTTCTTAAGTATTTATTCATGTATGTTCTACAACTTATACCAGGGGTGGATGATGAAATATCCTTATATATACTGTGACTTTTATACTGGGTTGTCGAGGCAAACGAAGGAATTAACAAATAAATAATTGATTTTAATGAGGGAAACTGAAACTACATACATAAAAAATACATAAATAAATAGATACAATAACATCCTCAAATTTGCCTTAATTTGATTGCATATATTTTCAAGATTTCTAACGAATACAATTTTTTTTTAATTTTAAAAGAACTATGAAAAAGAATGAACCATTACAAAACTATTAAGATTTTACAAGTTATATGTAGAGCTGAACTTGTAATAAAATTGTTATCATAAACACTTTTAAATGGTCAGTTTCATAGAATTGTTTCGAGCTGCATGCGATGGAGTCAAATGATATGATGATGAGATGAGGACACACAGAGACAGAGGCATCAGGAATCAGACGAGGTCGACAAGACTATAAAGGAGAGTGTGTGGGAGGAAATATGAGGGTCAACGAACTGTTGATGAGAGAGAGAGAGAGAGAGAGAGACAGAGAGAGAGAAAAAGAGAGGAGTGAGTTTATAGAGGGGGGAGAAAAGTGGAAACAGGTGGGAGAGTAATTAGTGGAGTCTGGTATTACATGTGGGTCATTCCACGAAGCCTGTTTGTATCTTTTTCACAAGCCGTTGTGTCTAAAATCCATCAGTGTCATTTCAATTATTAATCCCGCAATTTCAAGTATTTCTAACAAGAAAATGACATTTTCCTTGTTCATACTGTTATTATCATGCAAAATGCTCAATTTCTAAAACAGATTTTTATATTCTTTAAGTTACATTATAAACAACCATCACTCAAACCCTCACAGGAGCCAAGATCTCAAGCAGATATTGTCTGTTTAATAGGGAGAAAAAGCAGTTTAGAAAAATGCTGTTCAATAGTGATTTAGATTTTATTTATTTTTTGTAAATCCCCAATTAAATAAAATGCTATAATGTTTTGAAATAAATGAAGGCATCACATCTATAGAAACGTGCATTTTGTCCGCCACAAAAACACTAATATAATAATAATAATATGGATTTAAGCCTGATGTATACCAGATGATAACAAATAAATAACATTTTGTCTCAGGTGAAGAGACAGTCAGTTTAAAACAGGAAAGACAAGTAACATAAGTCTCAACATCTAAAAGAAAACTGCATTTAAGTTGTTTGTGTTTTCGTCTAACTCGTGTTGACACTGAGCTAACATACAGCGACAAAAACTTCTTAAAAGCAAACACAAAAATGAACAAAACAGAACTCAATGTGAAACAATGACTCAGCAAACATAGCTGTTTCAATATGAAAAACGCAATCTTAAATTTTAAAACCTGATGTTGTGTAAATGTTTCATCCATAGAAATAATAAGCTTTCCAAACAGTTCAGCCAAAATACAAAATGCTAATCAATAATGTATTGAAAAACATTTGATCAAATTTGGAATAACTCATTAAACATTTTCTGAAATAAAAGGTCAGAATTCCTTTCTCTTCTAGATGTGTTCAATTTCTGAAATCCGTAGAAAAAAATGACAAAGTGTGTTTAACTTTTGTTATTAGAACGGATACTTAGTAGAACTTTTGACTGAGCCGTCATCGTTCAATAACAGAATTTTGGTCTGTGGCCAGAATTCTTGAAATATTCAAGGAATATCTAATTTATAGGACGACTTAGTGTCATCATTTCAGATTTGATGTTATAGTTAACTTCTTAAATCTGTATATAAATAACACGCTAAATATATTTAAAAATAATTATTGAAAAATGAAAAGCTAAATATATAAGTGAAATAAATATATATATTCTTCAATTTGTGTATCAATAATGAATCAACCATAGAAACTTTCATATTTTGTCATTCAAACCTTCAGTAACGGGAGCGAGACGGCTTTGAAATAGAAAACCTCTCATTACTATTCAACTTAATCCTGAGCTCAGGACACGTCGAATCGACCGGCGTTGCTCATAAACAATATATATCTCCGCGGTTGCATCACAGACTACGTTTCGCTAAATGGATGCAACCTTTCCATTATTCCATTGTGCTCGGAGAAAGTGTGCACGTTGTTTTCCCGCTGCATCGCCGAAAGGGTTCCACTTAAAGGATACCTCTCTCTCTCTCTCTCTTCCTCTTCTTCTCTCTGCACCGATGACTCACACTTCAACACACCCTGCAGAAATCTCCTCTCATGCACCAGAGGAAGGAAGATCGCGAGGGAACCTGGTTTCTCCGTCATGTGCCGACACACACGTGCACCAGTTCATGCATCTGCTCACAGAAAATACCCGAGCTCATCAGTATTCCCTCCAGTTGAAACGGCAGCCTGAGCGTTGCTTTGCATTCACACCGGCAACCCCCACCAGTATTGCATCTGCATTCCCCTCATGCATGCGGGGAGAGATCACCGACATCAACGGTTTGTACCAAAGAGTCAAACATGTGGCGGCCATCGATAGTTTGGGCAAAAGAAGCTGCGTTTCTGTAGACTTCCCGCACGATGGTGAGCCATACGCCGCTCTCCACCGAGCATGCTAACGCCGTGTGACATTTGCAGTGATGCTTCAGTCCGGTCGGCACGTGCTGCCGAAGCCGTAGGTCCGCCGCCTTTGGGCTTTTTTCGCTTCTCCGGAAATAGAAAAAAGAGGCGAGTGGCCCATGCGTGATTAATGTCCATATATGTGCGGCGGGAATACACAACAGGCCTGTCTGTTGCCCTGCTCGCTCGCACGCTCCCACAGGCTGGTCATTACATAAGAGATCTACAGATTTGCTCTTGCTGATTCTTAATTGCTCGAGTCCGTTTATCAAATGTGTTCGCCACTCGGGGGGCGAGTGCAACACTTGAGTGTCAGGCGAGTTCAAAGTCAAGAGAGAAAGCTTTTATTGACGACGCCCGCCGGGTCATCTTTGTCCTCGGAGGAAGTGCTTCATCTGGATTTGACTGGCATGCTCTTTTTTTTTTTTTTATATTCTTAAAAAAAATGAGCTATTTTTAGTGCTCTGAGTCAAAACACAGCTGTCTCATCCTATGTACACTGAAATAACCCCTCACCCCGGAAGGCTTCAGCGGTCTCTTTGGCTACATGTGCCGGGGTTGTGATGCTGCACACGACAGACAGACCCATTATGCAATCACATGCATCAGCCGTGGGGGCCGAAGAGCCGAAATAACGGCACGTTCTCGAATTTCCATCCCATTTCTATTCAATATTTTGAATGTTAGGAGGAACACAAACAACACACTTTTAAAAAAAAGGCTGGCATGGTTTGTCTTCTCTGTTGAAAGCACAAACAAATCTAATATAATATGATGGTGGGAACCTTATTTTACCTCTTTCTGTTATATATTTAAAAAATAAACAGTCTTTTTATTTTACATCTCTATAGTTCTTTTCTTCTCTTTGTCTACATTCATCCACCCGTAACATCTACACATTTTCTCCACAAATACACAAAAATACAAAAGAAAATGTTGGTTTTATTCTACATTTTGTTTCAATTTTATATAAAATTGTATATTCCTGTATACTGACCTTTACCATGTTTCATTATATAATTTGTCACTTTAAATTATATTTTTCCACAAATAACACATTGAATTAATGCCTCTCTTATTTCCATGATCATCCATATAATGGTTCTTCTTATTTACAATGTCATTTCACCATTTTACATTAAAAAGAACCAGTAGAATATATTTTTATTATTATTTAATTATATACAGATGTATCAAGCACATCACAATCTTGACGTTAAACTGTTAATTAATCTTTCAAAATGTCAAGATCATTTTTTTATTGTATTTTCTTTCTGCTCAAATGTGGATATTTATAAATACAAATATTTTCATTTGTATCTCTTAAGTGTACATTTTTCAATACACTAGAACAGTTTTTTTTGTGTATTTTCTTTTTAACACTTGTGTTATCTCTGGGTCAAAATGAATGACAACACAAGGGATACCTCAAACACATTGGTTTTTGGGCCTTCATTTTTTTTCCCCAATCCAGTCCCTGATGAAGAAAACATTCCATAATAGCAGAAGTAAGTTAATTAAAATAAAATGAAGCTTATCTTAGATTCAACTAGTGATGGAAGGTCAAGTGAACGGTGCATGTGAACATGATGTAAAACACACCTGGTGCATGTTGGTTTATTCATTATGATGAACGTCGCCTCAGCTAATACCTCAGTAGGAGGCTCACAGTGATCGGCTTCACCTTTTCAAGTAATTAATATGTAATTCAAACTGAATGGAGCAGTTAACTGAAGGAAGACAGTTGCTTGAGTTAGCTTTTATACAATTTAATGTAAAGGTCGAAGCTACATTTTCACTTGTTGAAGCGACATATTTTTTTCATTTAAAGATACTTAATTGATGGAAACCCTTCTAATGCAATATTTCACATTATAACATGTTTGTGGATGCTGATTTATTTTCTCTTTTTATTAAAGTACAAAATAAGGATTTCACCACAAGTTGACTTAGGGCAAAGTGTGTATTGGTGTTGACAAGCGGTGTGGTTCTCTGTGTGTGTGCTGAAGTGTGAAGGCAGGTCAGAGGAGGCCAGCCGAAGAGGAGAGGATGATCTGTCCTTTGTTGTCAGTGAACTTACTGCACGCTGAGCCGCCAGCAGAAGCCGAATCGCTGCTCAGACCGGACAGTCGGCAAAACTCCCCTAATTGATCTGCAGTACTTGCACAGAGCGTCTGACAGATTTACCAGACTCTGTACGTGCACGGCCTCCTGAATCCGCCGCCGTCCGAGAGTGAAGTGCAGACTGCACACCGCTAACCTATTCCAGTAATAACCACTTGACATGCACGTAATCCCTGAAGAGTTTGGATCCTCACTGAAGATGTTCGCAAAAAGTTAAGGAACTTTTCTACATGTAGGCCAAAGCTGACTGGATAACATTGTCTGGATTGAAAGTTATTTGATTTCACGTGCATTCTGAGGTAGAAAGTTAGAGTTTTCTGAAAATAAACCTACTGTATAAATCAGATATTGGTAAAGTGCGGTCCGTGGGCCATATGTGGCCCTCAAGATGTGAGTAAAGTATTGTTTTTTTAACCCTATTGTATTATTATTATTATTATTATTATCTTATATACATTAAACTAGATATAATTTCCCAAATTTGATTGTTTTAGTACTTTTCCCATTTTCCCTCCATGTATTTTTTGTCTGTATACTGGTCACTCAAAAATATTTTTGAAATAATATTAAAAACATGTTAAGTTTTTATGTACAATTTTTTTGATATAAATGTATGATAGTGACTCCTAATTTTATTATATACGATAAATACTTTTCTGGTCTTTTTTACTTTACATATATTTTTTAAATGTTTTATTTTTAGTTTTGGCTTGAACATTTACTGAATATAATCTGACCCTGAGAAGATAAAATTGCTTTTGATTTTTAAAGGTCTCCAGTTACTTTGGAATTGGTGGTTTCTTTTACTAATTTTATTTTTAAACTTATTTACTTTCTGCTCAAATGTGGATTTTTATAAATACAAATGCTGTCGTTGCTGTATCTGTCAAGGTTAAACAAATTCAATACACAAGTACAACTCCAGCTCTTGTTTGGTCCTTATGAATCCTGGCGTCGAAATGAACAGCACAAGAAGCAGAGAGTCTGATGACTGGCGGGTCGAAGTGCTGTTTAGATACTGTTTATTCTCCTCACTCAGTGCAGGAGTGACACCCTGACAGCCCTCCTCTGATCCCTGGATGAGGATGTATCGGCAGCCGAGCTTATGCAGACGCAACCGCCGCAGATATGATTTACTCCTGCCGCTTGTTTGTATGCTAATGCTGAACTCGCTGTCTGTTACCATGTCTTAAAGGCGACAGACACTTCATATCCATCCGTGTGACAAGGACACCTGTGATCAACTGCTCCATCACAATCAACGTTTCATTCTGTGGAATAACAAACGCTGGATTGATTGCAAACCTTGACGGTTCCACATTTGAATCCCTCATTTCCCTTTTTTTTTTTTTTTTTAAATGCAAAGACAACTGGTGACATTAGGTTTACTGCTGCTCTTTCACAACAATGTAGCAATTTGAATGTGACAGCTTTCATCAGTTACATTCGAGTGCGCTTTTCTTGATCCTGGAGGCTTCAGCCTCTCGAGTCCTTCGTCCTGGTTTGTAAGTGAGAGATGGTCGCGGTGACAATTGCTATCAAAGCCTGTGCAATTTACACGTTTTTCATTTCTTTATCTTGTAAACCAAAGTGACAACTTGTTTTTGTTTGACATATTTTTGATCAACTCCTTTACTCTACAATGAAAATACTGCAGTGTTACTGATAAAATCAGCTAAAGTAAGAAAAGCACTTAGATAGTACATACCTCTGCCAAGGAGTTACTCCGACATGAATATATAAAATCAGCATACAATATTCTTAATAAAACTACTTCCATTAGTCAAGAATTGTGTGGAAAGTACTTTAGTCCTGCACCAGAAAACAAACTTGAGAGAAGGTCGTAATGACGGAGCCACCAACCAATCACATTCCTTCTGCCAAACCTTTTATTTAAGTCTCTGCTGTAAATCAGAATCGGAGACTTGTATTGCCAGTATTGTAAACAAAACGTAGGGTTTTTTTGTGGTATATACTGTATTTGTATGTAAAAACTGTAGGTGTGTTAGCAGCGCGACAAGTCATCAAGATGAAGAACAACCTTCAAAATCTACCTAGAGCCAGATGGAACTACACAACATTATAATCTAATCAGCAGAACTTGAAATCTAAAACATGTGCGACGGTCAATACACACTCTCAGAACACAGATAAAAATTTCATGAACTACTTTATTTCCAACATGTATAAAAAAGGGGAATAAAAGACAAATAAAAAAAGGTAAATAAAACTTAAAAGTGTAGTTTAGAGAAGGCGTATGAAGAAAAATACTTTACATTTCTTCTTTGATTATTTTTCAGTTTGTGGCAAATTGACAAATACAACTACACAGATATCCATAAAAATAAATATATAAGCACCAATAGCAAAAAATATACAATTATACATATCTATCACGTTCTATGTTATCCATGTCATACAAATATATGATTTAGAAACACACGTGGTGGTCAACACATGCTTACAAAAAAAACTTGATCACAAAGCAAATAACAAGTAGGAATAAGGATAAAAGCTAAAATATGTGTGGTGGCAGGAAACTAGTAACCTGTTATCCAGTTGTCAGAGATCAAAGCAGATCTGATGAGGAGGTTCTTGACCCGTTGCCCACGACAGCCACCATCATTTGGAGCTCTGAGCTGTGGGCAGCAGGTCATCTGTTGCTATGGTGGTCAGTAATTGACTGACGATTGGCGCCAGATTCCTGTCGGGTTAAGGGCTTCCTCCTCGTCCCCTCCTGGGCGCCACCTGTCTCCCATTAACAGACACAATACCTCGACCCAGTCCACCATGTTGAGTCCCTCCAAGTCTGTGTCCCTCTATGAGGAGAAGCTTCATGATAATCAAATTCACACACAGATTTTTTCTTTTATTTTCTTGCCATCTTGCTGCAGTCACACGATGGTAGACCTCCCCCCCCCGATACTCCCCTCGCTCGGAATTAAGTAGCCATTAATGGACACCTCTGCTGGGCCGCTCTGACAGCAGCTCTTGGCAAGCATAGGAAATCAGGCTAAAGGGAACCAGGTCAAAGTCTGGCACAGAGGATGAAGCCTGTATAAGCAACGAACAGCTATTAGAAGTGTTCACTGACAGTATTTTCATTAGATCATTCACAAATGAATCCCAACCAAAATTCATCCTCTTCTCCTTGTTAATATGATCCATGTGCACTTTACACTTCAAAAAGAAATCCAAGTCGAAAATGTGTCTTAAATATTTAATCAAATAAAATTATCTAAAGAGCTTCATCATTACGACTATAATCTCTAATCTCTCTCTTAATAAGATAATGTCTCCAGCTTTTACAGTGCATAAGGATCTAAGGATATTTTCATAAAAGATGTCAGTTTCTGTAGTGTTTGAACCGGAATTAAAATTAATAGTACATTTAATCAGAAAAAAGAAAATTCAGTGGACAATTCAAAACTTGTATTAATTTATTCATTTCATTTTGAATAAGGATGTTATAACTGTCAAAAATGTTTCACAGAAATATGCAAACAACCCAAACTAAATCTGGTTATAAAACACTGCGTAACAAATATGTTTTTAGAGAGATACATCCAAGTTTCCAAGTTTGTGTCGAGTCAGAACATTTGTTGAATCATTTATGGTCTCAATACTTAATCCTTGTGACACCTGCGTGATCCTGTGGCAACAGTTATGTCAGGTCTTCCATTTGCGTTTGTAAAAAGGCTAGTGTTTTGATTCCCCGACACTGTCACACAAACAGAAAACCATGACTCTACACGTCCAAACCTAGGATTATTGAAACACGATGCGTGTGAAAATGAGTGTGATGGAGATTTTTCTTTATCAATAATACAGTACAGAAGCCGATTAGTCTCTAATCTGAATTACACACCAATTATCTCATTAGTTCAGCAAAATAGAGCAATTTAAAGTATGTGAGTATCATCTGTTATTTTGTTATCGTTTGATTTAGAGAAAATCAATAGAGCATGATACATATTTCAATAGAGAATTTGTCTTTGTTCTTTCACCACGTGTATCTTCAATGAATTACAATTGTATCTATGGAGCTACTGCTGTTTTTTCGGACTATGAGACACGTGGGATTTTAATGCACAATATCAAAGAACAGGTCTATTTTCATACATAAGGCAAACCAGATTATAAAGCGCATTAAGATAAACTGATTTATAGCCTTAAATAATCTGCTTTGTAATCATTTAACTGCCCATTTTTTTTATATACATAAACCATAATAGTATGTTGGTATAAAGTACCTATTACGCATTACTCTGTGAGGCTCCAGAATACAGAGCCTCTCGATGCAGCTTTGTAGCTCAGCAAAGTCGCACTTTCTGAGCGCCATGTACCATATAAAATCAGTCCGACTTCAGTAAGTACAACCGAAAAAAGAATAATGCGGGGCTCCGGATTACAAGACCCACTGTCGACTTTCAAGAAAATTGAAGGATTTTAAGTGCGCCCTGTTGTCCGGAAAAATACAGTACTGCACACACAAAAAAAGAACCAAGACAATCCATATCAGCAACAAGGAGCTAATTCTATACGATTTATAAAACACAATTTAACAGATCAAACTAATTTTGTCGACTCACCTTTAATTTTTCACATTTCCTGCACGTTTTATTGAAATTGAATTGAGTCATTTTGACAGACAGCATGATATAAACTATTTTGTAACCTTATTCACACTAAGGTAGTAAGGAAGAAAATAAAAAATAAAAGCGAACAGACCAATATACATCAAACCCAATTAGTGCAAGTTTAAGTCCTCAATTCCTACAGCTCTAGAGCCCCTGGAAAGGGCTATAGTCCTGAGCGTATGGATAGAGAGAAGAGAAGAGCTCAGTTTAGTTTTAGTCCTCAGAAATAATGTGCAATGCCACATGGATCTCAGGCCTCAACCCCAGGTTGGGTTCGAAAACGGGTCCATCTTGCTGTCAGGATGCAGCAGTAGTCCAGTTTACCTAGTAAACGAGTACTGTGTTGTTGGTCTTTGAGGATTCCTGGATGTTTTGGCAGATCAAACTTATTTGTGAGCAGCTGTCAAAAGGAAGCTGGGAAGCAAGAATGGACTGAAGAGCGGATCTGTGCGAGCGATACCACTCCGCCCTACAGAGCCGAGAAGCATATGTCTGCGACGCTGGCTCGTGATCAAAGCAGTGGGCGAGAAACATCAGCTGGTGCTCCCCCCCTCCCCTTCTGTTCCCTCTTTACCTCCTACAGTCTTCTCTCCTCCGTGTGGGATGGAAGGTGGTGAAATGAGTCCGGGTCGGCAGTGAAGAACTAGCTGAAGATTTATCGTTTTCGTTACGGCGAGAGCGTCTTTGGAGACCAATCTCATCAATGTAAACATGTTATTGTTCGGGTCCAGCAGGTGGTAGTTTAGGAGAAGGAACGCTTCCGTCCTCCTTTGATGACATAAGCGCTTCATAAATTGTGGCTGGAGCAACTTCAGCCTCATCAACACACTTATCTTTCTTCTCCGGCGTTTGAAAGGTCACCGAGTGCGACTGTGATAACACTGGATCAGAACAAATAGGACAGCATGTAATATTTTGTGTCCTGATCAGCTTATCTGGTTCGGGTCCAAGCTCGCAGAGAAACAAGCAGCCGGGATGGTTGTGCATTAATTCGATCATGGAAGGTTTGAGAGATTCTTCTGCTCTCCTGGCGACTGACGGAGGGAGGCACAGATGTCAGAGCACATCTGGAGAGTCAGATTCTGCCAAAGCAATGCAGTGAAAGATGGTGGTGCCCCCCGGCTTGTTTGCCAGAGCCACTTTGGTTGTTTGCCTGAATTCCTGATGAGGAACATTTGCAGGAAAATGTTCAACAATAGAATTAGCATAACAAATAAGAAAACATCCGTTTGCGACAACTGTACCACACTAACATGTTTACTGTTGAGATTCTTCCACAGAAGAAGTGGTAATCCAGTTGTCATTGGAGTCAGTCGATGACATTTTGATGAATACCGATCTAAGTTCTCAATCGATCCAACAATTCTGTGCCTAAGATTTTGTCTTTATTCAACATGATTCAGACAGTCTGTATGTGCCACAGTGACATATGTGATAGTGAGGATGGATTTGTTTTAGAAGGCTATACGTTCACCAGAGGTCCCAAATATTATGAAATACTTCAACTTTTGTTAAAGTCTATGCAGTTTACCTCTGTATTGTGGCAGGTCCAAGTCAGTCAACATCACAGCTGCAAACCATGTTGCATGCAATCTCCCATTCAAGCACAACAACATAAAAACAACATTCCTCTCATTCTTAGTGTTTAAATGCAATGGTTATCCTCTAATAAAAACAAAAAACATGTAATGTATTTAAAACAGATTTTAAAAACACAACTAAAGTTGAATTAATGTTATAAAACATCCACATTTTTTTCAGCACCCAAATTCTTAAACCACTTTTATCGATCTCAACAGAGTCACATCTCCAATGTACAAATACGTTTTTTACCTCAGTCATCCATCAGAGATTAGGAATAGGAAATCAATCTAGGTAGATGGGTAGTCTGACACCACAGTGCCTTAATAGATATAGAGTTAACTTAGAGTCTACTTAGTTTTTAAACTTGCTCTACTCTCGGAATACTGAACCAATTCTTTTTGCACCATTTCCATTGTACGGTGTGTCGATTGTTTACCAAACCAGATAGTCTCTTGTTGTGTTAGTTAAATTTCTGTTATTGGTCACATGACACTTAATTGCTTTCCAGGGTGGGTCGTCAAAACAAAATAACGATGTAAAGAGTTTACTGAAAATAATAGCTAGAGATTTACTACATCGTTACAGAAACTATAAAAAAAATAACATAAAAACATTCATTGTTGCTTTAATCAATTAAGAACATTATTGTCTTTGTTCTGATTCATAACTTCTTCCCATCATGAGCATTCATGTTTTTAAGTAGCGATGGGCTGAAGAAGCTTCATGAAGCAGTACCATGCTGTTTGGAGTCAGTAGGTGGCGCCATCAGTTTAAAAATGTGATGTTTCATTAGAACAGTTGGTCCTGCACTATTTTACTTTGTTTTTAACGTTTTTTTGTTAACATCTTAAATCTTCTTTCATGCACCATTATATCTAAGCTATTGGTTGATGTTCTTCCTCTTGTCTATGAATCCGAGAAGATAGACGTGACAAAACACATTTGTCTTCAGAGAGTCGTGAAATTATAATCCAGCAAGGCTTGTTCCAGAGCGGTGCTGCTGTTGACAGGTGAGAAATTTCAAGTGAAAGTCTGAGTTAAACCTGCAGGGAAGATAATGTTTCACAAGGATCGCCTTTTGTTTATAGGCGTTTACCGCCCTGACATGAGAGATGGACTTAACTGCGTGAACTTAATGAACGTCTGTAGCAGCTCAGCCAGGAAAATTCCACTGGGAACGAGTGAGTCTGCCTCTGTGAGTGGGCAGTCGGTGCTTCCCGTGTTTGCAACAGCAATCATCAGATGCTCTCCGTGGACCTTCAGTCAGCGTTGTACTTTCAGCTGATAACAAACCGAAAACACCCCACATGATACCAGATGAACAGCACCAGGACGCTCCGTCTGTTGCAGCCTTATGACTCATTGATCTCATTATTAAAGTAAGAGTCTCCATTGACATGCCGGTGTTTGTGTAGAGGGTTTATCAGATTGCTTTCTGATCTCCTGAGACTCCTATACCTCAATCTGCTTACAAATTAGCCTTCTGAAATAGTATTAACATTTCTGAACCTGCTTTTGTTCATCGTCGTCTTGCTCTGTCACAATCACTTACTCTGTGGCAGTTCTAACACCTATATTTATCTCCATGCTGTCGTATTTTATTTTGTTAGACTGAAGCAGCGGCCCAGAGCATTTAAACAACAGGATTTCATATCCCCTCGTCCAGTCATTTTCTACTGAAGACAATTTAAAGAAGGGATCATAACCTTTTTCACACGAAGGACTGGTTTAATGTTCTATATTTCCACAGGCTGACCTCTAGATCAAAAAATAAGAAATTAAATAACAAGACTGATGAATAAACTAACCTAAGGTGAATAAAAACTACATCCATGAATCAGCAGCATGAGCTCAAGGATTGTTTCTCAATGACAATATGGCCACATATAGTGTTCATCTATTAGGCATTATCACTAGTCTACAAGTTTATTTGTGAGTTAACTTGATCGAAACAAACGTCTTGACTTGTCATGATTGACATGCTAATTCTACATGGGAGAAAATCTCTGAAAATAAAACACCTTTCAGAAAGTAATAATCATTACAACAGAAATTAAGAATATCATGAACTGCATTTCTTTCTTTCTGTGCTGCTCGGTAAAAAATGCCACATGGAGCAGTACAGAGCCTGATGCTTGGGGACATTAGAGTTCTCAATTTATCTCCATGTTTTTGACTCTAAGCCATAGGGCCTGAGGTAAACCCACACAAACACAGATGCCATGCATGTCGATGAAGCTGTAATGGTTTAGCTAGCAAGATGATCCAGAAGCGGAGGATAAAAAGTTACCAGGCAGAGGTTTAAAGGAGACAGTTTAATAATCACAAAAAAAAAGAACGCAACACACAAAACCTCCAACCAAGGGAGCGTCTAAGGTTCAGAGTCTAAATCTCCATCTTTACGAGTCCACTTAAAAACAATAAGTCGCAAATCTTTCATGATCGAATTAATGCTTGGGGGAATGCCTTCCTTGTCCTGGATCTTGGACAAGGAAGGCAAGATCCACTATTAAGACACAAAAAGGAAGAAAATTAAAACCAGAACTGACCAAAGAAACACAAAGAGCTGACAGGTAAAAAAAGAGTCCGGAAGTTAGCTTCCAAGATGCAACGTTGGTTCACTAGACAAACTACAGAGATGTTTACCGATGGTCCAGGGAAAACTCAGGTCAGGAACAGAGTCTTTATGCAGCACCTTTGATTGGCCTGATAGTCAACAGCCGTGGATCTTGCTAGGCACCTCGCTTACCGACTGTCAAGAGAGCAACGAAAACACAGGAAACCCAGGAAAAGACAGTACAGTAAAAGCCCCAGGAAGGGGAACGTGACACAAGCTTTATGAAGTCATTGTGTCATATTTTTCAAGCGCTATAGGTGGCGCCCTCAATTTAAAAATGTAATTGAACATCTATTGAATACAATAGATTATAGAACAAAAAACACTATAACGTCTTTGTACGTTGTCAATATTTTATAATATAATTTTTATCCATAAAAAAAAAAAATCTATTCACGTCACTTTGAATGTTCAAAACTAATTTACGCACCAGACCTTTTACTAGTCAGTTCTGTAATAGCAACAGCCTTATCGATTTAATTTTCATTGTCCAGTGAGGACCAAAGACTCGTGTCGGGAGAACCTTTAATGAAAATGTATAACACATCATTTTGAAAAGGCTAATTAATTAAGAATGGGTCCACATGAGGCTTGAATCTAACACCTCCATGCAGACGACTCTCTGTGACCATGATGAAATACGCTCAGTCCGGCTCTTAATTAGACCCTGTCGTGTCTCACCACTGATAGTCTTGTGATCTGAGTTGTTGGGGAAACTTTGTAACAGTAACAGGACAGGCGGCTTCCCCACTCCCCCGCTCCTCTTCTCCCTTTCATCCCTTGTTTTGTTGAATATGCATGCTGTGCAATGATGGGGAAATAATCTTTGCCCATGAGGAGAAAAAAAAAAACTGCAGACGTTTCAACTCCGAGGGCCTTTAAATCCAATCAGCAGATATCTGATGGAAATTTCAAATATTGACACAACTTGCTTCAGCAGAAAAAAAACAGTTTCACCAAAGGACTAGCAAAATGAACAACTGTGTCACCAGTTTCCCGTTGTTCTTCTTTTATCTTTTAAGAAAATTGGGAGTTGCGTTATAAAAACTTCTAATGCGGTTTAGTGTTCTTGATGGTTTCAACCTCAAGAGAACAGGATTAAACAGCAAATTGTGTCCCCAAAATGACCCACTGATCCTTTTTGATGTTCATTTTTTATGAAATTTCTAATTTTAGATTATTAAAACATAGCTGAAGAAACACCCACAGGGTTTTCTCTGCTATTTTAGTAAATATTTAGAGGAACAAGTGGTGTATTTCAACACATGATGTTTTCACTGACCAAAAGAGATCATCATTTAGCCACTTGGCATCTTCGCCAAGTGTGCATTCCCCAGTGTAAAACACAAAAATGACCAGCTCGCGTGGTTGTTCTCAGCCACATTGAACTGCACAATCCAGACGCATCATGGGAATAAATTCCTCCATGCGGGCTCCTGTGAATCCAGCTCATTTGAAAAGGCAGAGAGAGTTACATAACCTATCACAGCTTAAGTATGTGAGCGGAGGCACAGATGCTGCCACTCTGGTAATACTCCACTTGTCTGCAGACTGCGAGTGTTTGACTGTGTGTGTAACATGGAGACTGACTGCTGAGTGACAGAATTACAGGGAAAACAACGATAATTCTGATGGGTAACACAAGAACAATAATTCATGCATCCATTCCCCAAAAACACATTTGCTAGAATAAAAACATCTTTGCTTGATAATAAAAAAAAGTAGGTTAGCATCATATGTCAACAATGAACGCAAATTATTAATGAATTATTAAACAATTATTAATGAATAGTCTCACCTTTAATTGTCTTTTTTCTGTGAGCTAAAGGCACACATATGACATTGCTTGACTGTATTAAGGCTTTATCAAACAAAAATATAAAAATAACATTTAAAAAATGTAATGTGCAATTGAATATTATTGTAACACAACGTTTTTTTTTTTACATTATCATTTACATAGATGTGTATTTGGGTTGTAAAGGGTAAAGATTAAATGCAACAAGGAATCAATGACTCTTTTCGCAGCCATATTTGATCAAATTTTGTGAGACGTTGGGTAATTCTAGTGCTTATCATGTTGGTGTATCTGGGAAGAACTGTCCATGGTGCTGAAGTGGTGAACACCTGTGGTAATGGATGGGTGTTTCATTTACTGAAACATTTACTGGGGTGCCTGAGATTTTCATTTTAAATATTGCTTTTTAGTTAAAGTAAAAAAAATAGAAAATAAAACTAGACAGATGGTCAGTATCTTTTAAATACCAATGGAATTATATTTAAGCTTTTCTGCTCCAACTTGAAATATTCTGAATTTTAAATTAGTTTTTACCACCTTAAACTTAATTATTTCCCACCGAATGAATGCATCCTTTGGTGACGCCATTATGTATAAGAAATATCTACTACTGTAGCTTAATATAATAATAAAGTATATTGACATTAAATATAAAAAAAAAAAAATCAATCTCATCCATCAACAATGATAAGTCTGGTTTTAAATTCAGAAAACAGTAAACAACATAGTGAGTAAGTAAGCAAACATTATTTGTAAAGCACCTTTCTAAACCAGTCAGTAGACTCCAAACAGAGGGGGGGGAAGATCGTTTCAAAGCTTAGGAGCAAGGTGCGTGGAACCATCAGTAAAATCCGATCCACAGACCTAAGAGCCCGAGCTGGGGTGTAAGGCTGGATCAGATCACTGATGTAAGGAGGAGTCTGACCATGAATAGATCTGAGAGTAAGAACCTGAAATTTAAAATTGATCCTGAAAGAAACTGGCAGCCAGTGAAGAGTTTTAAGGATCAGGGAAATGTGAGTTATTCTACTAGAGCGGGTCAGAATTCTACAGATGTTGTATTAACTGCAGGAGAGACCGCTCCTTGTTAAGACACATAAATAAACTGTTACAATAGTCTAAACGAGAAGACACAAACGCATGGATTATAAGGTCCAGTTTGTGTTGTGACATAATTTTCCTAAGTAAAGATCTAACATAGGCACACGTAGACTGGTACCGGCCACTGCAGACCAGAGCTACGCTCAAACTCTCTCTAAACACACATACTGTAAATACTTCCATTGAACAAGATCAATAAGTGAACGTGAATATTTCCACATCTTAACTTAAAAAAGCACATAATTCCCCCCTGGAGATGACAGTGAGGGGGAAACATGGAGTCCTATGGATCACCGTGGAGCCCCCTTGTAGCGCATGCATCTGCATTAGTGCTACACAGGCAGAAATGCTAAATCCAGCCGAAGGGGATGGACTTCCTCATCTGTCTTCATCTGCTGTGCAGTAAACGCCTCTTCACTTACACAAGAGCTCATTACTCACAATGGCAGCCATTTGAATCTTTTATCAGAGAGATTTTTAATTGGACATCGGTGAATGTTGATTCAAACAAATTGGCCCGGAAACCTGTTTGTGCGAATGTATGAGTGAAATATTCATCTTGTAGCGCACAAAGTCTGCTTTGCAAAACTGTGTACCGATAGCAGCCTACATGGGAGACGTAAGCAAGCTGTCTGCGGAGGCAGTGTGATTCATTCCAGCAGGCAACATTCATGTCACCATAGTGGTGGACTCGACACTCTGATTTTCATTTGGTAAATGTCACATTAATATATATATATATATATATATATATATATATATATTATTAATATTATTACAACTCAAAATATACATTATCATTTTTAAGAATAAATGTAAAACACTCGGAAAATGAAGGGTTTATGTGAAGGACTCAATAGCAAGTCTCAGTCAAGGACCTTCAGCTGCTTAAAAGGCTCAAAGGATCCATCGAGACTGGCGATAAAAGTTCCTGACTCTGATTTTGAAGAGAAAAAGTGACTGAAGGAGAGGCAAAGTCCTAAATAAGCAAAGTTTTAAGAATAAAACAAGAATTAAATCAAATAAGAAATCTAGATTAATACTCTACATCTTGTCTGAACCAATATCTTAAAGTCAACACTTAAAGATTGAGATAATATAGGAAAAAAAAAAAGTGTATTTACAGCTATGCACTTAGTTATCCAAAAAATTGTGTGTAACAGATAATTTAGACCTAAAATGCAGTAATCCAATAATATTGGAGTCCAATAATTGGAGTTCTGTCTCCAGAGGCAAGAAACTTTACTAAGGCAGGCAGGACGCCTCCTAAGAATAAAAACATACGTGATAATCAAAATTAACACACAGGAAAAAAGTAGGTGAATGTTGAAGTATGATGAAGGGATTCAAAGAGAACACAAAAATAGTATTTTATTTTATTTTTGTTAATCTTTACAAAAGCTTATGCAACAGATTTTGTTATTTAACTCAAAGATTTGGACGGTTTAGGTCAGTTTAACAGAACAAATGCTCATAATTCAATGGGTTTTTTACAGGCTTCCTGAATTAATGATTTTGGAAAGTCTTCTACTTCTTCTGTACAGTCTCGTCAAATTTATGTTATATTTATGGCATTGCATGATTCTTTTTTTTTTCATTATCAGAATCAGAAACTTTTGAGTGTAAATAAGATGTTTGTGGTGGCAGTACACATTTAGACATATTCAACATGTTGAGGTTGATTTTCCTTTTCTACCGAGTGCAATAATCTGATTTTTCTATCTTTGTATTCGCCTTCATAACAATCCATCTTATGAAAAACATGATTTTAAATTGAAATTCCAGCTGAATGTTACAGTCCTGTCAACATGTAGCTTCATGAAAAAAGCATGCTGGTGACATCACAGCGTGTCCTCGAGCAAGAACCGAGATAAACAACTCACTGTGTGACATCGAGCACATTAGCTTGGCTACCGCTCAAGAGAGCCTTTTTATTTATCTTTTTTATTAAAGCTTGCTCACCCATTGACCTCAAAGTGGTGAATAGATTAAATAAGAAAGGCCAGAGAGTTGGATTACCAGCTGTGACCCTTCCGCAGCGTTTCAATCTGCCAAGTAGGGAAGATCGAGTCTACGACCATCTCTCTTATTACGTGTCCAAGAGTGATCCTTCTGTGCAGCGACTGTCCAAGCATGTGAATATGCAACACATACAGACCGTGACACTGGTCCAGTCACTTCGTATTCACTCATCATTTGATCACTTGTGCAACAACGACAGAGCATTTTGTGAACTGATGCTGTTGATTTAAGTGTTGTAGCAGCTACACAAAATATGTCGCTTCAAGGTGTCGTCTATGTGAAAGGAAGCGTAAATGCTCAATGAAACATGATTGAACTCTTAAAGACACCACAGCTCAAGGACGCGTTTGCCAGCTACGATCTCTAATGCGACTGATTCATCCACTTAATCACTGCGATAGTGAAACAAATGAAACAATCCTATTGGTCGAGCTGTGACTGACACCCCATAAACACCCCAATTTGTGTCTTTTCTGCATCGATACAAGTCGTTGGACGTATTCCAATTGTTTTGTAATGGAAGTCGTACATTTCAAGCTAGTTATGAACTAAATTCAGCTGCTTCATACACAGTTTCTCTTCCCTTTCTTTAATAAAAATATCTCTTTTCATCAACAAGATCTTCGAGGAAGCCTCCATTTATCACAAACTCTAACAGCCATCATGTCTTCTCTCTTCCCAGGAGAGTGAGATCAGCTCTCGAAGGAAGGAGTGTGAAGCACTTGAGGCGGAGGTTAAGAAGAAGAACCAAACATGCCAGACTTTGGTAAGTACCGCAAAAAATAACCGTTGGCCTTGAAGTGAAAGAAAGGTGAAAAAAAAAGAAAGAAGGAAATTGATTCACACCTGATGATATCACCGCCCTCCTCGATATCATCACACACCCACATCCCCGGAGAAAATGAGTGACATTTCCCTGGTAATGATTGTTCTGTTCTCCACTGGTGATGAGTGAAATTGAAAAATGAGGTGCATTAAAGGCAGGTTGCAGGGTTTCATTTCATATATTTCAGAGGAAAGGAAAAGGCTTGACGTGCCTAATGAAATATGCATCACAAAGTGCTAGGGACGTGCTGCAGCTCATTAATTGATTTGTGTTTAAATAATAATAAAATAGATCTATTGCTGAGGGGACTGTGACATTGTTTGGTTTAATTTCACCCACAAACTGTCTGGTACTCGGCTGCAACTTGTATTAAAGGTTAAACCCACAGATTCAACACCTTTATTTTGAGCGAAACCATAGACTGTATAAAATATGGAGGTACTATCTGAACCATCACTAGTCTGTTAAGGAACCAGGGTTCAGAATCCAAACCGCGATCATGGCCATTTTGGAATTGTAGTGTTCCGCTTTCAATGACTAGTGGTGAGTTCTGCTGGGCTAATTAATAAAACCACGCCTATTTAGCTCCAGCTATACACCCCCCGAAAATACTTATTCAGGAAAACTAAATACAAATATAATCAGAGGGAAACCCCCTTAAAGCGTGTACTGATAATGAATCAGTGTTTAGTGTCAAGTTCTTCTCCTTATTCGACATCCAAAGGACACGAAGACAACTCAAATTTCTGACTCAATCACTTTATTCTTTTGTTCTATGTTCCTTGGCTCACTCAGTGAATGAGGTTGTTAACCTTTAAAACATAGACATTTTTTTTTAGCACAAACCTATTTATACCTAAATCAAGTTATTGCTGCAATTTGTTCCCCAATCCACCAGCAGCTAAACATAAACATATCAACTACTGCCTTAAACAGAGTGAAAGATAAGACTGAACAAAATACTTCACTGACCTTTGGCGTCTTTGGAGTGAATCTGAGTGAACTTACTCTGTCTTTTCTCTAAAGATTTTCTTTTCTGAAAGTCTGCATGTGTCCCAGCTCTGCAGGTGCTCCCAATCAATGACACCGACTGATTGGGCGACAGGCAGCCATTTTGCTTTTGCTGTAGAAGTCTGGGAATTGTAGTTTGAGACCTGTGCTGTGTCTCAAATCGCATACTACTCTTAGTATACTAGAAGTTAGTATGAATCAGTTTAGTGTACGTACTAACTAGTAGGCAAATTCTCCACAGATAGTATGTCTCAAATCAAACACTGCTGCTACACACTAACCGGAAATCACATGACAGCTTCTTCTTCTACTTCTATTTAATGATGTTTCAACCAGCTGTTGGAACGCTATCGCCGACGCCTGCTAGCAGCACGTTTTGCAAGTTTGGAAAAAGAAATAAAGAAAAAATATGAGAATCGAAATAATCAAACAATAAACAATTTCCCAAAGGAGACCTCCTGAGGGATCAATAAAGTTTTACCTTACCTTACCTTACCTTAATCGTGAGATATTTAAGCTGGTATCAGCAGCGAAGACGTGTTTATCCTCCTACTGCTGCGGAAAATGCACCTGTAAGTATATGCATATATATGCATTTATATATGACGTAACTTCCGTTTAAAACGTCATTTAGATGGAGGCCGTTTAGGGTGGTTAGTGTCCATCGAACCATGCTCAGTTTAGTGGGCGTGTTAGTACGCCAATTTAGTGTGCATGCCGCACTAAATTTCGCATACTAAGAATTGAGACGCACTTACGCACTAAAAATACTAACTTTTAGTACGCTAGTATGCGATTTGAGAAACAGCATCGTTCTCAGGTTCAACTCAACATTTAGTATGGTTGAGTATTGGCAAGAATCTGGCGATATGTATCACGATTCATGTTTGACCATATGATGTATTGAAAACAAAATGAGTCCAAACATCAGCTTTAAAAGCAGCTGGAGCCTGGTGTATCCTTTCTTTCTCAGTCATCGCTGCCATTTAGCCGTTTTTGTTGAATATTGCAAGCTAGTGGCAAGAATTTTAATTTCAGCAAACAAATTAATATATGCTCTGAATATCTGCGTGTTAATTGTAAAAAAAAAACATCAACTGATTGTCTTTTGAACACATATTATTGAAATATAAACCATAAAATATCTTTGAATACAGTGCTATTAAATATATATAGTACACGGTATAAAAATGCCTCAAAATATATATTAATATTTCCTCACACCCCTAGTTTTTAGGATCCAATTTATTATTATATTATATTATATTATATTTATAGTATATTAAGTATATTTTAGGTATTAAGTATATTTATATACTACAAATCAGTTTTTAGTCTGTTTTTTGTTTGGGTTTAAATTCTGGACTTTCTGCAGCTATTCTTAAGATGACACTCGATGAGTGCCATTTTTTTGCACTTCCTGCTTAACTTTTTATTAATGTTTAAGTCTGCTCTACTATTTCAGTCCAGGAACTTTCTACATGATGATATTACACGCTGCAAGAAAGAAATCCTATTTGAAAGCTTTTTTATATATGAATGAAACTTCAACTGAATGAGTTGAAGAATGAAGGGCAGTTTGTAAAATGCATAAGAAAATATATCTACAAAAAGAAGATCCTTGTCAATTAGATAATCTTTCAGTCGGTCATTTCCTGGTTCACGTCACCCCAACGGAGTGTTAGCTGGCTACATGTGACGACACTAATTGGTAGAATTTGTTTGACTACAAATGACACACTTGTAACTGTACAATGCAATATAAATCGTTTTATTGACTAGTAGGGATTACCAAATAAAAAGCAAAAATGTTGAAATGTATTGATTGCTTGCAAGTTTTTAAAAAATGACAGGACAAAATTCAGCCGTTCAGCAGTGTCCTCAAATGTAGCCTGAATACATTCCTTGGATGAAAGTCACGTGTCTTTCCTTTAGTTGTCACTTAAGAATTGCCCAGATCGGTACAGTAGGTCGAACCCAAAGTTGTATTTACAGTGGATTTGGCCCCTTTCGGCATAACAGGGACATAACTGAAAAAAGAGAAAAACCCTCATTCGACGAAAACTCTCAATTCCGACGGTATTTACAACCGGAAAGCCACATTATTAAAAGCCAGTGGAAGTGGAACAAAGAGATGTCTGAGTTTATTCTAAGGGATGTTATACTGTTATGCCATCAGTCTTTTGACAGCTGGCGATGTCTGTGCTGAAATGAATTGTGTTGTTTGTGAAGTCAGTCAACGATGAAATAGTAGCCTGAGAAAATGCATTTTGAATAAAAGAGTCTTTCAAATGTTGGTCAAAACACTATTAAAGGCATTTTCATACGTCACTTAGCCGTTTGATTTCTTTGTTTGTTAGTAGAAAAAAAATCCATTAGGACTATTGAGGATTCAGTCCCGGCAGCACTCTCTCGCTCTGTCTCTCTCAGTCAACCCAAATGACAAACTGTGTCTAAATGACATGAATAAATGGTGGTCTGGTTTTACCCCCACAGGAAAGCACATCTTTTTATTTCCCTGCTTCAACGGCTTCTGAAAGCACAGACAAAAACAAGTCCATTGAACCATCGCGAGTCTGCGAGTTGACAGTCGTGTCAATCCCTGTTTGATCTGTGCTGTCTTCCCACTGTTTCTATCCTCCGCTTCTCCCTCAGTCCTTCTCAGCAACGGTTCAAGCAAAAGTATCACGCACTCAGTTTAGTTTAAACTTGTGAATTAACCCTGCAGAAGACATTGGTGTTTTCTCCAAGTTATGTGAGTTAAACTCATGTTTACAAACAGACATGCTCTGACAGAATGTGTGGGTGAGAGGAATCGCAGCCATCTGTCACCTTCAGTGTGGGACTTCTATATTTCTGAAGTCCATAACCATTGAAGCCTTTGCTGAAGATGGTTTAATAAATATTTATTTTAATCTTTTATCCATACTGATGCAACAACATGTCTAGATACAACTGCCCCTGAATTCAGCTTAATATTGCCCTAGAATCAGTTCATGTTTCGAACATACACGTCTACCCTACCTACCTACCTTTGCACCTACCCACCCAACTTCCCACCTACCTACCTACCTACCTACCTACCTACCTACCTACCTACCTACCTACCTACCTACCTACCTACCTACCTACCTACCTACCTACCTACCTACCTACCTACCTACCTACCTACCTACCTACCTACCTACCTACCTACCTACCTACCTACCTACCTACCTACCTACCTACCTACCTACCTACCTACCTACCTACCTACCTACCTACCTTTGCACCTACCCACCCAACTTCCCACCTACCTACCTACCTACCTACCTACCTACCTACCTACCTACCTACCTACCTACCTACCTACCTACCTACCTACCTACCTACCTACCTACCTACCTACCTGCCTACCTACCTACCTACCTACCTACCTACCTACCTACCTACCTACCTACCTACCTACCTACCTACCTACCTACCTACCTACCTACCTACCTACCTACCTACCTACCTACCTACTTACCTACCTACCTAACTATCTACCTTTGCACCTACCCACCCAATTTCCCACCTACCTACCTACCTACCTTTGCACCTACCTACCTACCTACCTATCTACCTACCTACCTACCTACCTACCTACCTACCTACCTACCTACCTACCTACCTACCTACCTACCTACCTACCTACCTACCTACCTACCTACCTACCTACCTACCTACCTACCTACCTACCTACCTACCTACCTACCTACCTACCTACCTACCTACCTACCTACCTACCTACCTACCTACCTACCTACCTTCCTACCTACCTACCTACCTACCTACCTACCTACCTTCCTACCTACCTAACAACTTACCAACCTACCTACCCACCTACCGTCCTACCCACCCACCTACTTACCTACCTACCTACCTACCTATGTACCTACCTACCTACCTACCTACCTACCTACCTACCTACCTACCTACCTACCTACCTACCTACCTACCTACCTACCTACCTACCTACCTACCTACCTACCTACCTACCTACCTACCTGCCTACCTACCTACCTACCTACCTACCTACCCACCACATTCCCTCCCTCCCAACCTCCCTACCTCCCTACCTCCCTACCTACCTTGCTTTGTGACCCTGGTCTGGAAAAGCGCTATAAAAATACAAATTACTTACTTACTTACTACCTACGGAATGTAGTCTCACTGGTCAGTTGCTATTTGATGGATTAGAAAGGTAAAACAAGAAGGCATTCTGTAGGCATAGGTGTAAAATACAACAACAAGAAAATCCTTAACATACCTTTGTCTGTGTAAAAGCACAGTATAAAGTCAATTATACAGTGTTTAACGCAGCATTGTAAAAGGCATTGCACATTAACAAATAGAGCCAAAGCACCTCTGATGATTGTGCTAAGTAATATCAGAGACTGGTAATTATGAATGTGGGCCACAGTAAATCATGCATGAAATTCTCTGCATCAATGGGCTCGCCGGCTCTGTGGAGGAGGAAAGTGTGTCCTCCTACGGGATTGCGATGTTGTAAAACAATCTGTTGAAAGCATTTCAACAGCAACGTTGTTGGTTTTCCAGGCGTGCTCCATTATTTCAAACACCCGTGCTAAAAGAACATTTAAGTAAGCGACAATTTATTCACTGTCAGATGTTTTGGTGCATAAATAGAAACAAACGTGGCTCTGCTTCGGTCTCAGGAGATGCTGTCCTTGTGAGTGAACTAGGGAGGCTGAGCCAGCACACATTAGCTGTGAATTAGAGGATCAATGGACGTGAATAGGAACGTCGATGTTATCTAGACTCTCTACGGGAAGTATTGGAAGAGACACAGTTGACGCAGGATGAAATGCCAATGTGCTTCGAATGTGACAGAAGTCCGTAAAGGCAAAAATAAAAGGCAGTCCTTGGAAGTGTCATTTGTTACACCTTATGGTCGTTTCAAATGAACTTCCAAAGGCTATACAACACTGCAGTTACACTTTTCCGACACAAGGTGGAGCCGTAAACCATGTTTAAAAACCTATGTATTGCTGCTTTAAACATTTTAATTCTCCCTTACGGGGGTCGCGAGGGGGCTGGTGCCTATCCCATTTTCTTTGGGTGAGAGGCAGGGGACACCCTGGACAGGACACCAGTCTGTCATAGGGCACACATAGATGACAGCCATTCACAAACACACTCAAACTTACGGACAATTTCCCCAAGTTCCCAATCCAAACTCTGTATGTTTTTGGACTGTGGGAGGAAACCGGAGTGCCCAGAGTAAACCCAGGCAACATACAAACTCCACACAGATGATGGAATGAAACCGACGAACCAGCCAAACTCTGAGTGATGATACCAACTAGCTTCGTTTTTAGATTTAAATTTTTCATTTTAGACGTCGTAAAGATTCAAGACGAGTACTATGACTTCATTGCACTTTATACTTCCTTCATTCTGAGCCCCCCTTACTAAGTTCAACGAGGGTACAGAGGGGGTCACAACATTGCCATCCATTAGTCACAGTGTTATGTATGATCTCTCTTGGCTACACACTTGATGAACACTTGCATTACATGGTACTTAAGTGCAGGGGAATTGCACATTTCGGGCAACTCTTGGGTTGTCACGCCTCGCCACTGTAAGTGAATGTTATTATGCTCTTGTTCCCTGCAATGAGGGATAATAACCCCTTTGCTCGTTCATCTTTGTGACAAGGAGAGGACCCCTGGTGTGTTGATGTTATATAAAACATTTTAATGATAGATTCAAAAAAGATTCCACCATGAGGCCATTTTTGGGGTATAAGTTATCAATTAAGTGTTTATAAAAGAAGCTCATAGACAGGTCTGAACTGGATTTAAATAACTCCATTGTGAGGTTGCACTAAATGTTCCTAAATATTCTTCACCGTGTCGCTCTGACAGGAGTGCGTTTGCTCTTTTTCCCAGCCTCAGCAGTCAAAGCTGTGAACATAATGGATGGAGCCGAGTCTGTCGCACTAACAACTATGCTCACACTCACAGACAATTTAGAGTCTCCAATTAGCCAGAGTGTGCGTTTTAATCACTCAAGTTTCCCTCAAGAGGCGTTTGACTCTTTTGCTGCATCATATTGCATCACAATAGACGCTTCATTTGTTTTTTGGAAAAGAGGATTTAATTGGGTCCTTATCCTCTTTATATTTTGTTTTTAATCGACTAGACTAGACGTTTAAAACAGGGAAGAAAAAAAAATGGTATGAAACAAAACAAGATAAAATAAGAATATAAAAATATTAGTGATTGGATGATGAGGCTTCATGAAACAGCTAATAGGGTTTCATGATAGTGTCTCTGCTTCATAATTTTTTCTACTAATTAAATGAAACCTGGCATAACCTAAAGTGCCATCTAGTGGCCATACAAAATGCAGACACTGTATCATGATGCCTCGTCAGCTGTTTCATGAAGCCTCAACAACCCATCGCTAATATAAAAATTTGAATAAAAATTAGATCTTAAGACATGTTCCCAAATAGATATAATTTCCCACCTCAGATACAAGTGAGAGGTGATAAATTAATCTTTACAAACCAATTACAACAAAAGAATGATAATTACTTACATTTTGGAGGCAAAAAAATAAAAATGTATTTAATTTTACCTGAATAGGAAATGCCCTTAAATTATTATGACAAATAACAGGTTTGTCATTTGACAGTAGAATTACATAATCATTATCTTCACAATAAAACAAATATAATGTTACTAAATGGTCCATTTAACCTTGAAATTAAAAAAAGTCCTTTTTTCATCACAGATTACAAAAACTCTAAATTTAATAGTTTATTTATCTATTATAGAGTGGTAATATTCAGAGTTCAGTAATGTGACTTAAAGAAACAGTGTCTTTGTAATAGCAGGAAGCTATAATGCATAATGGAACCATTAAAAGATGGGCATATGTTAAGATTTGTATATAAGAATGTATACTTTCTTTTTTATCTATTTAAAATAAGTATAGTATTAAGGGTTTACTTTAATTACCTTTACTTTGTTGCGTGCTTATTCAATGTGAAACTATCTGCTTAAAAGTGTAGAATAATATTTACTTGTACGTTTGGAGAGCAAATATATTTGAATTTTTAATGGTGTTGTTTCTATGGTTTGTGTGAGTAAATAAGCACGTTTGTACATGTTTTCATGTGTTTTGAGGGGAAATCTTTGCGTTTCCAGGTGTTCAACAGAGACTCTTCGGTTGAATAATGCAAAGTCCAAGTTGTGTCCTCTGGTGGGATCTCTATGACATCATTCCCTCTAAACACTGTTTACTTCTGGCCTCTCTTGTCTAGGAGAATGAGCTTCAAGATTTTCTCCAGGAGAACAAGCATCTGAGCCTGCAGTTGTTCAGCAATAGCCACAAGGCGTCTGAGTATGAGAAGGTAAGCGGAGAGACGGTCCGGGTTAAACAGAATTGACCAGATCGTTTTGAGCCTAACAGAGCTGCTAAATAAAGAAGTCTTTCTCCGGAGGAAGAATGGACATTCCAAGGTTTCTTTTTAGAGCGAAAAGAATGAGAATAAAACAGGTTATTAATGTCTTATCGTGTCTGCTGGAAGGTTCTTATTCTAATCTGTAACCGCGTGGATTGGAGCCCCGGCACAGGCCAAGACGGATATTAGCCCTCGCTAACACCTGGATGTTCTGATCCCTATCGGGTTGGAAAGAACCAGAATCAGCACCGCCAGGCACCTCCCTTCATCCATTGTCGCTTATCGACCCGCTTCCGTCGAATTCATTACGGTTTGTTTAGTCTACACACACTCGCTCATTCTGTCTGCATTAGGTCCGGCAGACGCCGCCGCGTCCACGTGGATACCTGCGAGTAGGCGGTTTAGAGCTTTCTGTTTGTGTTCTGCTTTGCTTGTGTTTGATGAAACGGCCTCCTCCAGGAATAATTAGTCACTCTCGGCTGCGCCAAGGAAGGAGCTTCGCCGTGTTTTTCTGCAGCAGGAAGACGTCGCCCTGCTCCTGATATATACGCTGTACTTTCAAATCAAAGCTATTAGGTGGCTCAGTGGAACACTTGCGTGCTTATCCGTGCATCTGTTTGTAGTCGAAGGATTTTACAGTCACGGCTCCATAAATCATGTTAGCATTCATTGTTTATCTTTATCCTGGTCAAATAATGATGCTCCACTTTCAATGTGTGGTATTGAGGCCACGTGTAAAAGGAACTTATTCAGTCGCACAAAGGATATCGGTAACAGTTTTTTAAAGGTCTCATTTGTATCACGCAATACATTAGAATGCAATTATAGGTAGATGAAATGAAGACAGGTTATGATCATTGGTGGACGCTTTAATTGAAGTGTCTTGTAATCCATTTTCGATGTTATATTTTGTTATTTTAAATTACATTATTCTTAGAAATAACTATTATTTGTATTAGATGGATTTAAAGAGATGTTTAGGATGTAATATTTTGTTAAGTGTTATTATATTGCAATGAAAAATAATTGTTGATTTAAAGGTCTTTTTCAGAATTTAATACTTTTTTATTTGTATTTACATTGTTATTGCAACTGTATTCGGTTTATTTGAAGATCTTTCAGAATGTAATATAATGTTTTTTTTAACTTTAACTTTGTATTCAGTTGATTTTCAAAATATTTTCAGAATGTTTGGGATATTTGTATTTACATAATAATTAGAAACAACTGTATTCAGTGTAATTAAACTATAATTACAAAATACTTGATTGGATTTAAGGATCTCTTCAGAATTGTATTATATTGTAATGTTATTTGTAATTACATTGTAATAACATTGTGATAAGACATGGTTCAGTTTCCTTGAAGCTCCTAATATACACCACTTTAAATAATCCATAAATCGTTTTATAAGTTGATATACATGACAATAAACCATCATAACATCTTCTATAAAGTATCATTAATGCATTTTAAAGTCTTCTAAATACATTATTAATGTTATTTTAATGGGAAGAAGAGTTTTGCTTTGTAGAATCAAACTAAGTAAGGTGGAGCTGCAGCAAACAGTAGCTCTCCCATAATGTCGTTTCCCGCTCTGCCGCCACAGGTGAAGTCTGAGTATGCTCAGCTCAAAGATATCCTCGGTTCTGTGACGCAGGAGAGAGATTTAGCCCTGTGGGAGAGGAACCAGCTCCGAGGCAAACTGGAGAACCTAGAGCAGGTGCTCAAGGTGAGAAGCTCCAAGAGATAACCTGACTCTGCTTCCAGGTTGTCTCTCCCAGGTTCACGGAGCAACAACCCGTCTCGCCTCTCAGAGCCGCTCTTTCCTGTCTAACTTCTCCACGTGTCTGTTGCCTTCCAGCGTCGTGAGTTCTGAGCAGCAGCGGCGTCTGAGCTCAGAACCCTCTCCCCTCCTTTTTTTATGCTTAAATCTAACCCGCACCCCGCTCCCCTTTCCCTGCCCAAACTTCTAGAATTTAAGGTATAACATGTCCACATGGATGAAACAAATCAAGTCCAAAACTGAATGTCTTTGTCCACTGTAGCGGCTGTGCTTGGTGTTTCAGAGCGGAATGGTCACATGACTAGTCGAGCACCGTGCATGAGGCAGGAAGAATATGTTTGGCTTTTCTGTTAGAGGAAGGGACAAAGTCACCCCTTTATGATGGTTCTGTCACCCCAGAGTTGAATATCGTGACATTTTCTCAGCATGGAAATATCATTCACTTGACATTCTCGTAGATATTCACGCCAAGTGAGAACAAACGTGGAGGACGTTGCTGTTTGCTTCTCCTTGAGGGCCTTGTATTGTTTGGCTTTGACCTCTTTTTATAAACATTCACAGACATGTGAGTCAAGGAGTTTAGGCTGTGAGCACCGCAGTCACGAGACTTCTGAAAAATGGAAACAGAAAATCAACCCGTTTACCATTACTACTGGAAAAGGCTAATGTCAAGATATTTTGGTCATTGGATTTTTACTCAAGACACACATTAAAACTGTTATTGTTAATTCATGGCATCTTACCTCAAACACTTTTCATTGATCACGTTTCAAACTCAAATTCTATCACAACGACCTGCTTTTATTTTTTAAGTTCCTCACATCTGGTCCAGTTTTTCTGATTCAGTTCCTCCATTCTTTTGATTTTATGATCGTTTTTCTTTTAATTTCGATTCATTTTTGACAAATTAAAAATATGTTTAGTGCGCAGCCAGTAAAGGGACACAAACAAATAAAAGTTTGTTTGTGCACGAGAAATAATTTGCTGTCCACACAAAAGTTTATTTTCTTTGTATCCCTTTAGGGGCTCTGGAGCTTGAGGTAAAAGACCAACAACCATTTAAATATACTGATCCTCTTTGAATCATGACGGACCGATAAAAAAAAATTAATACATTAAAAACGTTAAATTAAAAAATAGTTTTGCCATTTAATTTACATTTCAAGACTTGAATAGGAAACTATCACCTGGATACTATTTGGTTCTAAATCCAGTATGTGTGCAGTTGATTCAGAACTCTGCAGCGAGAATTATGACCGCTCTAGTAGAAGAACTCACATTTCTCCGATCCTTAAAACTCTTCACTGGCTTCCAGTTTCTTTCAGGATCAACTTTAAAATTCTGGTTCTTACTTTCAGATCTATTCATGGTCAGACTCCTCCTTACATCACTGATCTGATCCAGCCTTACACCCCAGCTCAGGCTCTGAGGTCTGTGGATCAGAATCTACTGATGGTTCCTTTACGAACCTCCGAACCAGAGGAGAGAAATCCTTCCAGGCTGTTGCTCCTAAGCTTTGGAATGATCTTCCTCTCTCTTTGTGCTTGATGGATCTACTGACTCCTTTAAGAAACATCTTAAGACGTTTTTATTTGTTCAGGCTTTTCCTTGATTTTCTGGAACTCCTGTTGTGTTATCAGTTTTATCTTGACCTTTAAAGTATATATTTTATTGAATATTGTTTTGATTGTTTAAGCGCTTTGTTTCCCTGGTCTGGAAAAGCGCTATACAAATAAAAATTACTTACTTACTTACTTACTTATGTCTTGTTCCTTTTTAAGCACTTGACATTTAGGATCAATATTAACCAACCAATATTATGTATTCTTTTCTATAACCACATCTAAAACAAATATATACGAATATTGTAAATGGTATGCGGGTTGATCTCTATTTTCTGTTTCGTTTTTTCAAAATAAAAGTCTGTTGGTGATGGTCGTGGTGCACACCGCCCTAGTTTGCTCACCCTTTGAATGTAAATCAAAACCTTGTAATTTCAACCAAAGGAGAACAAAGATATCAAACAGGGGGGAGCAAACCTAACTGCTGACTGGGTTGGTTTGATCACAAGTAACACGTGTTCGTAAGCACTCAATAGTTGGTTCGTAAAAAATCACATGACATGATTTGTTGCACTGCATTTGTTTCTAACTTGTATACATGTCTTTGGGATGTAAGTCCGAGGGTGAATGGGTAACACTTTTAAATAGAGGTCTGATAAATGTGATGCTATATGTGCATAGTATGCTACAACCCTTTTTTTTCACCAGTCAGGATTTAATTCAAAAGATTACATTTTTTGTAGTCTTCTTCTAAGTTTTCTCTTTAAAGAGATATTTAGATTGGATAATTGATAACGTGGAAACATTCGTAACAGAAGGTCATAATTGTATCAAATAAAATAAAATAAGTGTCCTTCATCTGATCATGCTATTTTACAAGATGACTTTTAATTGAAAGTGTTACAGTTCACTGTTGTAACGGATGTATTTGTCATTTTTTGGAGAGTGAATTACTCTCAATTTAGCTTGTAGTTGATGGTCCAAATCTCCACTGACGCTAGCTTTCTCTACCGCCCCCTGCTGCACCTTCCTGTCACTCCAGCATATGCGCGAGGCTGCAGAGCGGAGGCAGCAACTAGAGTTGGAGCATGAGCAGGCCCTGGCTGTTCTCAATGCAAAGCAGCAGGAGATTGACCTTCTTCAGAAGGTAAGAGTCCTCCTCAAACTGAAAACAAGTCCAATCTTCAAGAGTAGAGGTGACACTCAAAGGCTGGCCGCAGCAAATCATTGGGGTTCCCTCCTTCTGAACTCCAAAAGTCATGTGATGGCTGAGAGGCTGACAAAAGCATCCTGGTGTGTACCTCCAGTGTTGCTGTTTGCCAAACCTCATCCTCAGCTGTAGCTCTCAGCCTCTTCTCTCATTAACAGCAGCTCATTACCGCCTTATCTGCCTGCACACACGCTGCATTCTCCCAATTTAATTGCCTGCAAAGTAGCTTTATGAAATTGTAAAGTCCACAGATGCAGGAATATTCATGTGGAACACTTGTTTTTCTCAACAGATGCTCTCAGTTTCTCAGAGAAATCTTGTGCGTCTTCCGCCTATACAGTCAAATGCTGTTGTGTCGCACAATTACTGTAAACTTAATTACGCTGGCGTCTAAAACACATCTTCAGTCGACAGAATATGAATAAACATGCATCCAAACCCAGACTTCTCTGTTGACATCAAACTGAAAGAGAAAGCTTGTTTGGAGATGCTCCACATTTGCTTAATTAGTCAGCGGAAGATACTTTACTCTCAGCTTTAACAGGCAGTATAGATTTAACAAGAGGCAAGTGAGGAAATGAAACGGCAATAAAAAAGTTCAAAGAAATGTCAGTGCTCGTGGAACCCACAAAGGGACATATAAAATACAATAAAAGACTCTTTCATGTGCGCACCAGAAACTTTCACTTACTTTCTATGGTATCTGAAATATTGTGCTTCATTGCGTCAGAAACACACAACATGCCTTTAAAGACACAACCCTGTTGACTGAAGAAAATCTTGATATCCTTTTAAAAAAATCAAAAGATAAACAAACGCCTGTACTGTCATTTTCACATTACAGAATTGAACGGACTAGAAACTTTCTGGTGTGCATGTAAAGGAATTGTAATCGCTAAACAGTAATTGTGTGTGTTTAGGGTTAGGGTTAGGTTTAGGGTTAGGGTTATGTGAGCAACACAAACACCAACATAAGGTATTGGACAAAGGCACGAGACTTCAAGGGAACAGGAAATACAATCTCAAATGTTTGGATGAGTGCTGCCTCATTTATTAAAAACATCTATGGTAGGAATGCACTAAACAATTGAACAAATGATTAGCTAATTAAAGAGATCGGCTCTCATTCTTCAGTTATAGCTGATCCCTGTGACTGAATGGCAACCTTCTTTAATCACATTACAATTGGGCAATATAAAGAAAACAAATCTGAAAATGATGAATAATTAAATGATTGTTGTTAGTTCAACAATATAAATGGATTGTGTTAAAATTGTTCTCTTCTTTTAAGTATTTATAGGATTTTCACATCGTTAACATTTACCTGGAATTATGTTTACTGACAATACTGGAGGACCTTTTTACACTATGATTCCAGATCAGTCCAAAAAACTATTATTTATTAAGTAAATAAATGATTTTATGTTTAAAAAAAAAGAAGTCATTTGGCAGGTTAAAATGTGTCTATAATGAATTTCAGAAATCAATTGACTTGGCATCTGTTTGGGGTTTTTAAGCAAAATATTTCCACTTTCATGAACAGCTTTGAAACTAAAAATAATCCTGTTAATAGTTGTCAAAAGTTCCAAGTATAAATTCGTTTTTTATCTCGGGTAATAATATCAGTTATTTGATGACCGTTGAGCACTCCAAGAGAATGTGCAAATAAACCATTTGTAATTTAGTTTAAAGTCGGCACCTAAAATTGATTGTTCAAGCACTTTGTGACCCTGGTCTAGAGAGGCGCTTTACAAATAACTATCACTTACTGACTTACTAAAATAAGTCTAATGTCAAAGTAATTTGTGTTTTTTTCTTCTTCCAAATGACCCCAAGGTTGTTAAGCCAAGCAGTAAACCAAAGAAATAAATATCTATAACAAAAACTTAAGGTAGATCTGTGATCTTTCATTTTATTTTATTTATTTAAATTAAATATAAAATGGTATCAATGAGTTGAATGGAGTCTTAATAGAGAATGGGCACAAAACTGGCAAAAATAAATAAAATAGAGGAAATGGCTCCAGAGGTAAGTATTATTACACTTATATAACCTCTCAACAGGTCAACAGAGGAAGAAAAAACATCAGACATTTCTGTCAAGTGGAGACACAAAAACAATGAAAGCCAGAAACTTCAAAAAAGAAGCGGGCTGACGAAAGAAACCCTTTTTGGTTCAAGGGTTTTTAAAGATATGTGGATGTGGAAATATATTGGGATGAACACAAATATGTGTAATCAAATTTAATTTCCTGTAATGCCCAGGGAAGTCTCCTTTGATCAATTCCTTTATGTGGATAAAACACATTAAACACGGTGGAAATAGTGTAAGAAAGCCACAGTACTCTGCTGTTAACAGTTCCTGTCATGCTGTAAAATTTGGATTGGTCAATGTGTTGCGTGTGTGTTCAAAGGTGTCAGAAGGATTTGAACAAGTGGTGGCTTTCTTATCAGCTGTTTCCACCCTCAGCACCAAAGAATGGAAAACTGCTTCTTTCATGTTAGTAACCATCCTTCCTTGGTGTTTTCAAAATGACTCTGAACTGAAGCGCTGCACCTGTGTTTCCCAGGCTCAGGTTGAGGCTAAAAAGGAACATGAAGGCGCTGTCCATCTGTTAGAGGTGAGCGTCTGGGCTCTGGGGGAGTGGGCTGTGTTTTATGTGCAGCTGAGAGACTTTCAGTCCTTTTTTTTTCCTGTTCTCTGAGCTGAGATGCTACATACAAGAGTGTCTCTCACGAACACATGAGTAATTGTGCTTTATTTCTTTCTTATATCTCCTTAAATGTATGGCTGTGTGTTTGTGCTTGTACAGAACCACTTGGACAGCATGCAGGTATTTCATTATTGATTTTATTTACGGACTTTCACTCCCAATTTGAGACACATTTCATTACAAAGGAAAGCTGAAGTTACTGCTTATGTATGTGTTTCAATTCGATATTTCATTTGTGTTCAACATATTGTTGATCTGTGACGTTTTCTTGGGTTTGCCCTTTTCTCAGTTTTTCTGTCTAAATAATTATAACTCAACTTTATAACAAGGACTCATAGAAACCAATATCATTTGAGTTGTGTTACCAAAATTAAATACAAAGTCAATAAAAAATATATTGTCAAAAAAGCATAAAAAGTGTACGTATAATTTTATCTTTACAGTTATTATTATGATTTGCAACAATTTAAAGATAACACTCTTCACCAGTATTTTAGTTGAAGAAGACACAGACCAAGTTAAAGATAATTTATCTTAATATCCATTTATAATCCAAACCATGGATTTATTTAAGGCTAAAGCAAAGTTTACCAGCATCGAGAGAATTGAACTTGAGGAACCATTAAAATGCAGAATCCTCCATAAAGCCTCCCCTAATTCAACATATCAGTGGTTCTCAACTAGTCTGGGTTAGGAACCATCAAAAAAAATACCGTGGCCAACTTCAGGAAGTAAATTCAAATTGTGTTAAATACAAAATGCCTCACATATACAATAATATAATAGTTGGCTTACAGTAACTTTGAAAAATGCTATTTTATATTTATCTACTTCTATTCAACCAACATTCAAACCTCATAAGATCACAGGAGATGTCTTTTTGACCCCAAAAATACGCAAAGTAGACAGAAAAAATGGATGTTTTCATCTCTGGCTTTGATCTTTTCACTCTGATTATGAATCTTCTTTAAAGAAAATTGATCACGTGTGTTCTGATGCAAACAAGTTCATTACAATATCACGTTGATGTGGCTCTATTCATCGCATGTTTCACATGTCCAGCATGTAAACGACGTCTCACGTTCATTTATGCACAAGAAAGTGTTTTGTTTGACAGTGTTGTATGCATGACTTGGTTGATGATAATGTGTTAAACGGATGCTAATCCTCATGATCAAGTAAAGATTCAAGTGTATAAAACGGCATGTCTTTATCAGAGTCGACATTCATCTCATTACATTATTATAACAAACCATATTGTGCGCCGACGTTCATTAATCCAAATTTCAGAGTTTTGTCTGTGTCATTTCCTATACTTTCCCTTTTAACCCCTTCCTGCTCTCATCCCTGACCCTCCTTTCCTCGCCGTGGTCAGGCCAAAGTCCGTGAGCTGGAGGAGAAATGTCGGAGTCAGAGCGAACAGTTCAACCTGCTGTCGAAAGAGCTGGAGAAGTTCCGTCTCCAGGCGGGAAAGTTTGACATCCTCAGCACAGAACCTTTGTCGCTGTGTGAATCTCCAGGATCCCCCAACAAATCTCTCTCCCAGCTTCTCAATGGATTGGCGGCCCCCTTAGGAAAAGGTTGGAATGATTTACAAATATTTGTTATCTTACTTATTATTTGACTTGATAGATTTATTGGATGGATGGATGGAGGGAGGGAGGGATTGGTTGGATGGATGGATTGATGGATGGATGGATGGATGGATGGATGAATGGATGGATGGATGGATGGATGGATGGATGGATGGATGGATGGATGGATGGATGGATGGATGGATGGATGGATGGATGGATGGATGGATGGATGGATGGATGGATGGATGGATGGATGGACAGGTGATAGATAGATGATGGATGGATGGATGGATGGATGGATGGATGGATGGATGGATGGATGGATGGATGGATGGATGGATAGATGGATAGATAGATAGATAGATAGATAGATGGATAGATAGATAGATAGATAGATAGATAGATAGATAGATAGATAGATAGATAGATAGATAGATAGATAGATAGATAGATAGATAGATAGATAGATAGATAGATAGATAGATAGATAGATAGATAGATAGATAGATAGATAGATAGATAGATAGATAGATAGAAAAACACAGCACTAGCTACAACAGACTGATAGAAAAGGTGCAACATTTGATACAATAACATAAAAATAATATAATGTAATATAAACCTACATCTTGTTTCTTAAATCTAAAACATAACTATCATGTCTTTAAAAACTAAAAAAAGAGTGAGAAGTTTAAGCTCTCGTCTGAGACTTTCCAAATGAATAATAAATATGCTTCTTTCTTCCACTTTCGTATTGTCGTGGAACCAAGATTTATGTAAATACAGATTTGTTTTTTAATGAATGCAGCTTTTGAAATTATAATATCCCAAATGTTATCTGCACAACCTTCACATGGAACTGTGCCTGGGATGTTTTCACAAGAGCTGCATCCCAGTGCTGGAATAAATAAGTGTGTAAACAAAAACAGCTTCTTCTTTTTTTTTAAAGACGCTTTACATGAGAATAGATCATATTTTCTGCTTTGACTGCTGTGGTTACTGTCGCCGTTTTCCATATTTGATCAAAGCTGAACGTTTTTAGATTATTTTGTTTTACGGAAAACTTAAGAAACATGGAATTACAGGGAGGTGAAGAGGAGAGTGCAGGCGGGGGTGATTGGTTGGAAGATTTTCATTGACGAGGAAGGACAAAAAAAGCCCTGGGAGAACAATAAACACATGGCGTTAAAACAAAATGATTCTGCTGCTTGTATCAGGCTGTGACTGAAGTTGTTTGCTTCACAGGCAATGAGGCTCCGACCAGCAGATCTTTGATATCAGAGTTTATTCGACCGCTCCAGATCAGCGGAGACAAGCCAGATCTTCTCACCGTCAAGCCCACATTCCTCACTCGAGGTCGATCCAGCAGCCCAGCGAGAGCTTTCCTCTCTGAGGTATCTGACAGACTACATTAATACTTGCAAATACTTTTACACCTTTCTAGCAAGTGTTTCTTTCTTTTTTTATTTGGAATGAATGATACTGAATACAAAACACTTTCAGATGGACAAAGAGCTTGGTTCTACTACAAGATCAAAGCTTCGGTTCACTGGAAAGGTTCGACTGTGTATAGCGCGTTACAGGTATGTATGATCGGTTACATGTTAACTCAGGTTAATGAGTCTACATGAAAATAGAAATTTAGAACTCATTAACGGGGGCGGGGGGGAGAAAGTAGATCACAGAACACCTGTCGAGTTTGCTTGAGAGAAGGATCGGAAAGTGCGCTAATACTCTTACAGACCAGGGATTTTTTATTAATAATCAATCTACGTCTAATCTAAAAAAAAGTTGCGTTAAGTAAATGTATTATGGTACATTTCTACAGATTGTTGTTTTAGGTCAGTTGAGTGTAATAAAATATTTAAGATATCATTTTAAAGGCTACAAGTTGGCTCCCCATCCCGACCTAGGTAACCACTGCGCCACCGTTCGCCCACTGTAGCAAATTTCAAATAACTAAAATACTTCGTTTTGGGGCCTTTTTTTGTATACATTTTTAATTTGTGAGCTTTGGAGTTACAGAGCAGTAGTATTATTTGTTGATATTGTATAGTAGTTGATATTGGGCTTTTCACGATAGCAAGATTTCAGTAGTCAATACCAATACCAGTACATTTTTTAATACTTTCAATTTGTGTTGATACCATGGTTAAAAGTACACAACTTTATTAAATTAATAAAACCAGCTATCCATCATTTTACATTTAAAGAGTGGAGCGATATGTTAACATTATTTTCCATATAGAAGCAAAGGAAAAAACACTCAACAACTATTATAAATTCAAACAGTTTTGATCAGCATTCATGTATATTTACAAACCACAACATGTGTGCAAATCATTTATAAACCTTAAAACTATTATACATTCAAATAGTGGGGATGAGCAGCCACATGTGTATACTGCCCCTGTCGGTTACGCCAGAAACAACACATGTATTCGATAATTACGGTACCAAAAAAGCTGGTAAAGTTGTATTTTTGCGCTCTGGTACTGGATTGGTTGCAGAGTATCGGTTCTTGTAAAAACCCTAGATTATATTGATGATGCCAATAATATTTACAGTCTATCAAATATTCCTGGTTGCAACATTTTGTAAATAAGGCTTCTCTTGAACAATCTCAAAGTGTGTAGTATCTTCTTGACAAAGCACAAACCGAGCCACATAAACATCGATACATTTTTTTTCTGAATTAATTTTTGTTAAACACTGTTTATTCTAAACTTTAAAAATGACTATAATTAATAAATTAAAAAAAAGAATCCTCATTATTCGTGTGACTAATCAGATTTTTTCTTATGTTAAACAACCCTACAGATTTTCCAAGTTCTATACTGTATATTATATTTATGAGGCAAAAGTCTTGTTTACTGCAAAAGAAGAGGCAAATAACTTGAACTGAGCAGTTAGTGAAGAAGCTGCTGATTTTATTTGCTTTCCTGCTCGCTGCGTTAGCCTGTGGCCTCAGAATGATTCAGTGTTTCTATCTGTACAGAAAATTACCTGTCAGCACAAAAAATAATTGGAATCCTCCGAGCACAAAATATGTGAGACAGTTCTGGAGCTTTCAACAAACCTCACATTCCTCTCGCTGTCTAATTTATAAAGTGAATGTAATGTGTCCAGCTTTGAGTTTAGTTTTTTTTTAGTTTTATATCTTGTTCTCTTCCGAGTTCAAAATATAGAATAGTGGAAGTAAGTATTCGATTTTTCTTAATGTTTTCGTTTGTAGTTACAACCCGTACGATGGCCCAAATGAGCATCCCGAGGCAGAGCTCCCCCTGGTGGCTGGAAAGTATCTCTATGTTTACGGGACGATGGATGAAGACGGCTTCTATGAAGGTTTGGTCTCTTCCGTCATGGTGAGTCTCAATATTTGACAGAGTGACTCTGTGTCTTAGGAGAGCTGCTGGACGGCCAGCGGGGTCTTGTCCCCTCCAACTTCGTGGACTTTGTCCAGGACGAGGAGAAAAAGAGGGATGCTTTGACGAAGGACTCCACAAGTGCAAATCACAGTAGCCTGGGGACGTCGAGAATTGGACTCAGCAGGGGACTGGGGACCAGTTTGAGCAGCCTGCTGTCCGACACAAAGCTGGACTGTCTGAGCTCCAGCAGGTTGGGCATAGACCTGCTCACGTCGTCCAGCAACGGGACGGGAACTTTGGACGTGAACATTGACGAGGTCGGTGAAGACATCGTGCCTTATCCTCGCCGCATTAACCTGATTAAACAACTGGCCAAGAGCGTGATCATTGGCTGGGACCCTCCGGTCCTCCCGCCCGCGTGGGGCTCCATCAGTGGCTACAATGTCTTGGTGGACAAGGAAGTACGAATGAGCGTCCCCTACGGGGGCAGGACGAAGTCTCTGATTGAAAAGTTGAACCTGCTCACCAATACTTACCGGATATCAGTGCAGAGCATCACGGACCGCGGCCCGTCGGACGAGCTGCGATGCACGATGCTGGTGGGGAAGGACGTGGTGGTGGCACCTTATTACCTGCGCGTGGACAACATCACGCAGGGCTCGGCGGAGCTCTCCTGGATGCCCAGCAACAGCAACTACGGTCACACCATCTTCCTCAACGGGGCCGAGTACGACATGGTCAAGGCGGGAGGCTACAAGTACACGTTCTTGAACCTGAAGCCCATGACAGTTTACAAAGTGAAGGTCACTGCACACCCGCACCAGGTGCCCTGGCAGCTCCTGGGCGACCAGAGGGAGAAGAGGGAGATCTCGGTGGAGTTCTGCACTCAGCCGGCAGGTCAGCCACCAAAACGTAATTAAAACCTTTGATCCTTTGAAGGCATGCACTGCATTATTGACAATCAATGAATGATGGATTCTGTGTTAGTTATTCAGTTTGTAGCAATGCTTTAAAGGGCAACTAATGTGAAAACCCATCTTTTCTGACTCGCTCACGTTCAAATATTGAAATCTTCCTCTCCAAGATGCAGTAAGTCTCTCATCATGACCATGTTTTGAACTTATTACTTTATAAAGTTCTCCCCCGACTGAAATCTCGGCGTACGAGAGGTTACGAGAGCGGAGTCCATTATGACGTAATAATGGGCTTCACTCCACCAGCCAGCTGTAATCAAGCCCGCTTTGTTTATACAACATGTTTCTTAGAGGTGGACACTTCTTAATGGTGATGCGCGGTAACCACCCTTAAAGCTTGACCAATCAGAGCAGAGTGGGTGTGGTTATGGTAAACAAGATTTAATCTCCAGATAAACAGTGTTTTCCGTGGGCGGAGCTTAAACACATTTTCTTATGTAAATATTTCAATGAAAAGAGAGTTTTGTACAAACAGACACATACTGATGAATACAATAGAGGACCGACATCTATTTAAGAGACACTTAAATCAACATGTTATTTCCCTTAAAAAAAAGCTAAGGAAATGAAGATATGTTATCTGCATATATATAAAGGCATAAGATGTGTAAAAAGAATATTGGTATTAATTTGCGATACTTCGATATGTTATCGATTTTGTACACTGATGATTAGATTGAGGTTACTCACCCATAGTAGGCACAAGTCAATCGAAGGTATTACATTAACATCATGCATTTAAGAATAATAATGTTTTGTTTTTTTAATTTCACCACAATGATCATTAAAAGGGAATTCCTTCAATTATTGAATCTTTTTTTCTTATCTTTAATCATTATTTTAGCCTCTAATATTACACTTGATTTAGTTTTTAATTATCTGATGCATTATATATTTTGATACTCTTAAATATAATTGAGATATCTGTCATGCAATATTAAGCTGAATGTTTAATTTTTTAAATAATTATTCCAGTTCATAAAATCTTTTCAATCATGACTAAAGCAGTTATAATTAAACCATTCAATTTAAATTGTTAATTGACATTGAAACAAATGGACTAAAGCTCGCCTCATAGAAAACCCCACTGGCTTTACAGAATGACTTTCTCTATGCTTGAGAGTTGAAAAGTGTTTACTCCAAATAAATATTATACAGGGGAATTTGTGAAGTTTTGTCCATTTTATAATATGTATTTCCTCAAAAATGTGTATGAAAGAAAGTACAATTTGCTTTATTTTGTTTCAAAAACATTTTAAAAATTCAGTAAAATGTAGATTATTAACTGAATAAGACTTGGTGAGCGGATATGCTTTTTAATCCATCTATCTTAAATGAGCTGTTCAAACATGAACTGTAGCAGTGGAGAATGGAAGAAGGACTTTAAGATCCAAACCTCTGAAAATAAATATATATTATTAGTTTTACTAGAATAAATCCAACCCTTCTATATGATATTCAACAGCACAGTCTTCTTGATATTCTGTAATGACGCTATTTAGTCGAGTCCTTACACGGAAATCTATTTATTTACCGAACACACACGGAGCCATTACACTCGCCCGACAGAAGAAAAAGTCATTTTCTCTGCCATTTCGCTTCCCTCTCCAGGATTTATTTGCACAGCTTGATAAGAGACAGAGAAACGCTCGCTGGATTGAGCAGTCAAACAGCTGGAACGGGAGTCATTCAAAAGCAAATGATTGTAAATATTAGACAGAGATTCGGTTTGTTTTGTGCAAACTGGTTTGTTCCAACGCGGTGTCAATGTGGTGCCAGTGTGGAAGAGAGTTTAATCCCTGTGGGGCGGCACAATGCAGTCAGAGTTATAAATAAAAAACGGTTCGTCTTGCAACAGTTCTTTATTATGCAAAGCATTCAGTGAACTGTGAAGCTCATGAGCACGCAGAGGAATTTAAATGCAATTATTATAGTCGGACAATTTCCTGAACTCTAAAAGCTTTACTATTTTGAGCCCTTGCGTGATCATTTACTAGAATCACCATTTTTTTTATTTAATCAAACACGTTTTCATTTCCATAGAAAATATAGCAAACATTTATCAATCAACCAAAACAATGTGTATAACATAATTGTTATACACATTGTTTACACAGCTATAAAAAGACAACATTCCTGTAAAAAAAAATTCTTTCAAATCTTCAAGTATTTTTCTTTTCAGTATTTCAACTGGTTAACAACAACAAAAACGTATTTAAAAAGGGTTAATTTATTTGAGGATTTAAATAACAATTCTGATTGAAATTCAACTTATCCTGGGACTTTTAGACATGGAGTCGGAGTGAGGCCGAGGTTCTACAAAAAATAACAACTAAGAAGTACAACAACCTGCAAGTGGGTCAAAGATTCAGAGAAAATGTAAGAATCCCAAATCGTTTAAAGCCAGTATTGTAAAAACAACAGAGGAATTCCTAGTTATGTTTAAATAAAATAAAATAAAAATATTCTCACATTAAAGTGGGCATATAAAATTATAAATTAAATAAAATAAAACGGGAAAATCAAATAATTAAATAACTGAAATTAGTATTAGAAATTTTAATGAATCCTTTCCAGCCTCATATCCAGTCATTTTATGTGATTATTTTATTATATAATGGATTTATGGATTTTGACAAATATATACATATATATATATATATATATATATATATATATATATATTATTTTTAAACGCTCTATTTAAGCTTTAACAAACAAATTAGACAAATTAACAAATTACAAATAAATGATAATAAATCAGTCACATCAATCAGTTCAGAAAATGCAACACTGATAACATATTCCCAAATCATACTTCAAAACAAGTATAAATCAAATGCGCCGTTTAATATATATTTTGAAACATTTTTGATGCATCCGAGTAGAGCTCAAGAGGATTTTCTTGTAAATGGCCGATACAGTGACTCTGCAAGTGGCTCTTCTTCAGGTGCTGAAGTGACAGCGTCTACTTCAACTCCTTTCAACTTCAAGGACATTTTCCTTTTATTAAAAAACAATCCCTAAAATCCAGTGAAATATTTATTTTAAAAGTCAAGCGCACAAAAGGTGAACGGCAATTTTAAAAGGGGTTTATTAAAAGTATAAAAAGGAGACACAATATATTGTCTTTGAAATGGTTCGGAATTTGAACTCTTGGTGTAGAGAGAGAGAGAAATGACCCTCAAGATATACAACAAACAGGTAGAAATACACCTGTCTGGAGAGAAATTGAAGATGAAGTTACAATTGTGTCAGTTGCTGCAGCAGAGAGAGAGGAAGGGATGAGGAGAGAGGGAAGAATTTGAAGCGGTGTCTCCTGTCGGCGGCTGACAAGCCGAGTTCATTAAAGGATTCTTCTATTGAACATGTTAATTAGCTGTGTCTGAAGGAGTTTCAGTATCAGGTCTGGACGACTGTTGTCAATGAGCGGCGCAGTGTCAGGAGGCTTCGTATCGGGAGCTCAACACTCCTCATTAGTTGTTACTAACAACAACAGTTTCATGCAAATTACAACTCTCAAATCCTACAGAACAGTCAGGGACTGACTTCTGTTTTAATAAAGCATATATTGAGGCGTTGTTTCTACGTTTTTCATGCTCCCTGTGCCATGTTAAGAGCGTGTAATGAATGCATTCCAGCTATATTTGCCGGCTGCTGACAGTCGTAAGTAAGCAAATGTGATTAAGCCGCCATCAGCAGAGATGTATGGATACAAACAGCTGCTCTGCTTATCCACACCATGGATGGAAAGAAAAGAGAAATTGCTGTGTATGTTTATTTAATCTCAGTCAAGTGATTTTTCGTCACCGTCACCTGCGATTATGCCAGAATAAAAATATATAATTCATATTTATTACTGATAATGATTGCATCTAGAACGTGACATTCCCTGTGTTTACTTTGTTCTGCTCAGTGCCCCCTCAAGCCCCCCAGGAGGTCCAGATTCAGTGCAGTCAGACGCCGGGTTTCCTGCAGGTTCGATGGAAACCTCCTCCTCTCACTCCTGCTGGAACCTCCAACGGGGCGTGTGTGATCGGATATGCTGTCTGCACAAAAGGACAAAAGGTACAAGTCAAGGCTCCCAGTGTTGCCAATACACAACATCCTTCATACTTGGGGAAAAATTAATGAACAATTTCAAAATATCAAATGAATTCTTCAGAATATACAGATAAAAAGGGTTAAGAAGTGTTAACTAGTTAACTAACACAACAAACTATAATGACTTTGTTTTTATCACATGGATCTGGATTTTTTATTTCTGTATCAAGTTCTTAGTTGATTTCACTGATTTCCATTGTCCCATTAATTTTCTATCAATTATTATTTGAATACACTCGAGCAATGTGATGCTCTGACTCCATCTTTGCTGCCTACATCAGGTCAGAAATAATACTATAAAACGGACCATTTAGACATTTTTCCAATGGCTATCTATCAATTGCAATACTAGTTAAACTCTAAATATACCTTGTTAAATATATTTGCTTGAAGACCTTTGTTATCCTCAGCTCTTTATTTTATTTGTCCTTTTTATGGGTAGTTTTTTCTAGTGCTTTTATATAATATTTATTTAATAAAATATATATGGTATAGTATAGTATATTATATAATAATACTGTATTGCATTTGAAGTATTATATTTTAAAAAGTTAAATGAAATAGGCAATTATTTCCTTTAGAATCTTCAAATAAAATCAATTAAAAAATCAATTAAATACGATCAAATAAGACTAAAGCTTATTTTAGAACGTCCTCCCATTTGTATTATTCTTTCAAGATTAAATTCTTCATCTGTCCTTTCCTTCTTTTGGATTGACGGCCCCAGAGTACATTTAAACTTCCACCCCTGGTTTAAGATGTTGGTAACTATAAGTGCACTGGTTGGTCTTCCATATGTCTTAGGGCCAGAATTACATTAACCTGATGGTTAGTGAGAGAAGTGCTGCCATCTCCTGGTGAGAGTTAATAATGTTTCTATTGAGGCACTAGAGAGGAAACAGTTGATAATATTACCTGTAATATAAAAAAATATATATATTATATATATTGTGTGAAAATCTATTTAAATTTTCTTTTATTGTACTGTATTTTTTACTCTTCTGTCCACAGATAGCAGAGGTGCTGTACCCCACAGCGGACTATGTCACGGTGGAGATAAACAGGATTCAGTGTCTGGAGGCCAGAGAGATCATCGTGAGGACGTTATCCACACAAGGGGAGTCACAAGACTCACCTGTGGCTGTCATTCCACACGGTCTCTTGGGCTCTCCTCACCTGTCCCGGCGAACTACGGGACCCCCCCACACATTGCCACACACGGGCCCTTCACAAACCCCCTACCCTTCCACGTACCCCCCGAATCATCCTCAACCCCAGGTGCAGCCTCGAGCGCAGGCTCACACGCTGCCCCACGCACAACCCCACACGCAGCCCTTTCCCCAGCCCGCCCCGCACCCGCAGCCCCACTTCCAACGGCAGCCGCCGCCGCCCAAGTCCAAACCGCTCATAAGTGCCAGAGATCCAGAAACCAAAGAGCACGACATGCGGCCGGGTCAACCGTGGGAGCGCTGCCCCTCACCTCTGCCGCCCATGCGTGGAGCCAACCTGGAGCCGCCGCATTTCCAACCCCGGCGGTCGCCCTCTCCTCAGAGAATTCTGCCTCAGCCTCAGGGAGCCCCCATCTCCAACACCATCGCCAAGGCCATGGCCAGGGAAGTTGCCCAGAGAGTGTTCGCTGAGAGCAACAGGGTGAGTCCGACTTTTACACTTGATGGTAGCTACTTTACTTAAAGGGCAACTAATGTAAAAACCCAACTCAATCACATGTTGTAAATCTTCCTCTCCAAGATCTAGTAAGTCCTTCATCTTCGTTTTAAAGTTATTACTTTATAAAGTTCATCCCTGCGTGAAGTCTCGCAGAACGAGAAATTACGAGAACGGGCCTATCGTGACGTAACAACGGGCTTCGTTCCTCCTGCAGCAGCCAAGAACGTTCTGCTTCTGTCTGTATATACACGTCTCTTGGAGGCGGAGACTTCCTGGTTTGATGACGCTACACTGACAAGCCTTGACGTTTGACCAATCACAGCATAGTGGGCGTGGTTATGGGAAACAAGACTTGAGCTTAACCAAAAGAAAGTGTTTTCAGTGGGCGGGGCTTAAGCGCATTTTCTAATGTAAATATCTTTATTAAAAGAGAGTTTTGTGCAAACAGACACATACTGTTGAGTACAATAGAGGTCCAATATCTATTAAAGACACACTTAATTCAACACATTAGATGCCCTTTAAAATGCTAACATTAAGTGGATTGTTTTCATTCAGTTTTGAACTAAGCGCTATATTTACCACCCTAGCTTGTTGATAACAATGTTTTCCTTCTGTAGTGAAATTCACATGCAGGAAAAAAAGGAAGACATCTTGGTGTAAACATCCTGAAACACACAACAAAGGGCTAAAAGATTGTTGCAATTCTCAACAGTAAACTGTAAACCCAATGCTTGCTAGCTTATCTGGTAATTAGCACAGAGAGCTGAAGTTGTTTAGAGGTGAAATTTACAAATAGGAAACGCAATCTTGGTCACAGTAAAACTAATAATATGAATATGGATTCATGCCTGTGGTGTAAATATTATATGTGAATGTATTAAAAAAAATGTTTTGCAAAGCGAAAATGGGTTTGGTCTTAAAGAAACGCCGAATTAACAGACTTAAAAAGTCTCGACTGATTACACTTAGAAGTCCTACGATAGTAGCCACAAGGCTGTTTAGCATCATTGTTTTTTTCTATGATGCCTCTAGCTAAATCATTGGATATCAAATCTCCCTACTGAAAACAATCTAAGTAGATTGTTTAGCTGTTGAGCAACATCTTCTCGGATGTGACGCTTCCCATGCAATGACAAACGCGTCATTCGATGGTATTGTTTTTTTCAGGTGGAGAAAAGAAACATCTTCAGCGAGCGCGGTCATCCTATCAACTCTGATGAAGAGGAGGAAGGGTACGACTCTCCTCATGCACGCAGAGGAGCTTCGGTGGACGAATTCCTCCGAGGATCGGAGCTCGGGAGACATGTATGTGAGATCTGAAGATGAATTGATGACATGTTGGACACCTGAGCTCGCGTCTGAACCGAGTGTTCCTCGTCTCAGCACCACCACCACCACTACAGCCACAGCGAGGAGTACCACACGGAGAGCAGCCGGGGCTCAGACTTATCTGACATCATGGAGGAGGACGAGGAGGATCTCTACTCGGAGATGCAGCTGGAAGAAGGCCGGAGGCGCAGCATCAACTCCCATAACTCCTTGAAGGTATCCACATCACACTTTCTGGATCTGTATGTGGTTAGACGGAGATGCGGGGAGTAGATAAACGGAGGGGGTGGGTCGTATGGGTCCAGCCTTATCTCCCCTGCAGGTCCATGCTTCTCTCTCTCACCCTCAAGCTCTACAACCAGGTCCATTGTGGCTTTGCGTGGCTGAGCGCCCCCTGTGTGCTTTATTAATTTACGCCTGAGGTCTTATTTACAGCAGCATGCAAACACAGGGAGCTCTAAACAAATCTTTTTTGCTAGTCGATGTTAGCGTTTCATTTGTCGATGCACTTGGATGTAAACGAGGGTGATGGCATATAATTGTACATGGGAATCTCATTTAAGTCAGCGCTTAAATGAAAGGTTGTGTTGTTGTTTTGTTGATTTACCGTGTCTGTCAATTGGATTCAGATGTGCATTTACATCTTGTTGTTACTGCTTAGTTGCTTTATGTTGTAACCATCACCATCAGTAGTTTATAATCTTACACCATAATCACCTTCTTGTTATTGTGTTGCTTTCACATTGACTTGTAAGCTTGATGGATTCTTCAGGTTTAGGTACGCCAATTATTGTAGTGAAAATTTGGGTTCTTGATACTAAAAATAGCAGTAACCATATAAGCGCTGTTTTCTTCATCTCATTTCATCCAATTTTCTTTTTGTCATTATCGTGCCCAGTTCTCTGTTGACCTCCATGTGTAAGTTCAGTTTGCTCTCCAGATATCAGACTCCACAGATTCCTGTTCAGAGCATGCCATTCCTTCCTCACCGAATGACTCTGCATGACTTACTGCATTTGCCACAAATAACTAATAATGTCTTTATTTTGTCTTTCCTCCCCATTTATTCTACTCATGCACTGTTTTGTTTCCCGCCTGTTCTAAAACCTTCAAAAAACTGTTCAACTCCCCCCTTCACAAACATCTAACCCGAACATTAAAAAAAAAATCGAACTGAATATCTGATCGTTGAACTGACTCAAGGCGTACTACAAGCGTCAAGATCTTGCTGAGGAAAGGGACTGTTGGGACCTCCAGAGAGAGGTGGTGAAGCACAAGTCGCTGAGAAGCAAACGCCTCCACAGCATCCCGGAGGTGGAGGAGGAGTCGGACAACGTGGACATTATGGGCCAGCATTTGTACTTCGAGGAGAACGGTCAGCCCGGGACGCTACACGCACAACGGAGGATGTATTCGCAGGACAGCCATCTCCCCGCGGGCAGGAGTTCTCGCCACTTGCGGCGGCAGCGCTCCTCGCCTCGCTTCACTGACGCGCGCTACTATTACAACACGGAAGAGCGTAGCTTGGGGCGAACGAACCGCCAGAACACCAAAAGTCCCGACAGCGGTCTAGACTGTGGCAGCGAGGAAGAAGGGTCCCTCGGCAGGGGTCATCGAGGGTACTACAACCCTTACCCCATGCGAGGGCCGGTGCGCATCATCCACTGCGAGGGGCCGGTAGAAAGGCGAGCCCTGGCGATGGGACGCAAACGAACTTTGACCCGCCAGTGCAGCGTGGAGGAAGACTACACTAACATGCCGATGACTTCGGCCACTTCGCTGCACACCGGCGACTTTAGGAACAGTGATGATTTCGGGTCGGGCCAGGAGGCCGGGCTACGAAACTACACAAGTGAGGGTCGGCTGAAAAAGCTGGACAGGGTCTATTACAGTCCTCACAGGGACTCTAGGGTCCAGACTTTGTCCAGGCTCAACCGGGACCACTCACTGGTGTGTGTTTTAGACTTTCTGCAAACTGTAACCATTCTGTTTCCTTGCCGTTGTCTATTTTCTTTACGGCTACCCCCTTTCCTCCCCTTCTTTTTTTCATTTGGCATTCTCCGTTTTCATTTGATCGCAAATTATTAACGTTCGTTACTAGTTATTACTATTATTTGTGTGAAATACTTCTCTTGTACTTTAAATGAAATGTACTTTTTTGTATTTGCTTTTTACCTAAAGGCCATTTAACAAAGTTTTGGCTTCTCTCGTCTTGGAGAAGAAAAGGTTTCTTGTGCAAGGCTTGGGTTTTGGTCATTCGGGTCACGGTATGTGTACGGTCTATGCAAACTGAATTTGCTTGAGGTTCTTCAGTGGGACGAAGTTGGATTTAGCGCTCTCTTAGAGGTTTAATGAGCGAGAAACCTGGAAAGCGTTTGTCCCCACCATCAAGTAAATCACTTTGCTATAGTACTTGGAACTACAGCAGCTTCTTGTCTGGCACGTTCTGTCTCAGCTAGCTTCATGAATTCTTTATCATGTCTTCATTTTTTCTTTTTGAGCGTTGCTGCGTCCTAATTCTTAGTGCATTATCTCATCACTGCTTTAAAGCTCACAGATATTCCATCGTGTCAAGAGCCATGTTCGTCATCACACTTGTGTTATTGCAGGAAAAACATGTCCACTATCATCTCTCCTACAACAGATGAATATGTTCTGATAGATTTGACAAGTTTTTAGTTATAGTTTGTATCTTGACTCCTTGACAGTAAAAATAGAGGATAGGGCTTTAACTGGTAATATTGAGAAAGGAACTGGGGACACGCTTTATACAAATATCAATGCAAAATGCAATTTAAAAACCTTGATTTAAAAAGCAAACTAAAAGTGTAAAGTATGTTTTAAATTATTACACCCTCATGGGCCTCATGGATTACTAAAATAGGATCCTATGTTTGTGTTCTTACCCAGATAATAATCTTTAGATTTAAATCCTGATTTTGTACAATTTAATCAGATAAATTACCAGACCATTAGAGGCTTAAGAAATCATTAGAAGGTTCTTTATATCAATTCATAAATCTATGTTTAACCGCTACGCAGGGTCGCAGGGCAGACAGAGAGACACAACCATATTAACACACACCCACGGATATTTAAATGTAATACATTAACCTCTGTATGTGTTGGACTGGAAGAAATGGTATCCAGAGTAAATTCTCGCAGACACTGGAAGAACAAACATCTCCACACATGCAAATTTCAAACTGGTGTGATTGGCATCACATTCTGGTCCTTGAAAGAAGAAGAAGCTTCTTGACATTCAAATATTGCTTCAACACTGCAAACACTGATTTTTTGAGGCAAAAATATAAATAACTAAATGACTTAAGTTTAAAACTTTAAGATGAAGATTGAAAGAACATTTAAATCTGAGTAACATTAAATAATTCCAAGAAAGCAAAAGTGAAAAAGTTAATATATGACAAAATAAGCATCTGGTTGATTTCTATCACACTCTTTATCCAGTGCAACTTTCTATTTGCGATATATGTATAAATATACTGTATAATTTCTAAATTGAAATTGTTTAGGGTCTTGATGTTAAGAATCGATCACGTCACCAGTGGCAACGATCTTCAATGTGAAGAGCAGCGTTAATCTATCAAGTGTTCTTATGATGAGTGGAGGAAAACCAGCGACAGACACAAGGAGTGTGGTCAGGTGTGATCAGATAAAAGGTGGGAGAAGGACATGCTCTTCAGTCTTGTCTAAAGATTCTTACTGTGCTCACTTCACCAATCACTTCATCATCTCATTGACATGAGCGTCACATGTGGCTTCACTCTCAGTCTTTCTGCATCACGGAGCTGACATGCACAGAACTAAGCAAAGCAACAAATGGTCTTTAGCTAAACCCCTTTCCTAACCCTGGTCCGTGTTGTTGTGTTGGGGGTCGATTTGATTTACTCGTTTGTTGGAGTTACGATCATTTCTTTATGTTTTCGAAACCATCGTTTCGCCTCTCGAAGAACAAATGATTGGACTCATTTGGTCTTGAGGGCGTTTTTTTTTTTGTTGTTGTTTGTCTCTCACTGAAGTTCGCTTCTCTGCTAACTCGCTCTCTGTTTTGTTTCCACTCTCAAGATCATTGGGAACTCGCCGTCACACGGGAATGCCGACCATCTGGATCACTCAGGGAGGAGGCCAGTTCACATTGGCAACCCCCCTCAGCGAAGACCGATCCCATCCATTGGTTAGTGAGGTCATCGTATGAGGAGACGCCTCATCCCTGCAGGGCAACTGATGTTTGTGCTATAAAAACCACCAGTTTCCATCAAGAGCTCAGACCCCCTTTGTGTAGCGTCTAAACTGTAGCAGTGTGGGTTATTAGGACCCCCACCCCCCCTAATGACCTCCCTGTACCGCATTGCTGTTTTACACCCAGCGACTCCAGAGTGACACCTGTCGCACCCCGACCTCACCCTAGGGAGAACTCATGTTCCTACCGTGTCAGCATGATTGAGTCGGCCGTGGGGTTGATCAGAGTGTGTGTGCGGGGGGATCTCTGACTGTAACGTTGTGATTGGTATCTTCTGTAGAGATCACCATGGACAGTAACAGTGAGGGGAGTGAGGGAAACCCCTCGCCCGTCAAGGAGGATGTTTACTATGGCAGTGTAGCTCGGCGCAGGATATGGCGGTCCTCAGAGGATCAATATGGTATGTGGTGCAGCCTCTCTCCCAAATTCTCTTTAAAGACAGCGTCAGTACACGGTCCGGTCAATCTGTGCGACCCTTGAACGCATGCACAACCGCAGGAGCCATGTTTTTATGGCAAACTAGTTACTGCATATTTGTGTCAGTGCACGATCTGGGAAATCAGTCCATTGACACACAAGTTTATTTATATAGCCGAGAATGTGTCTTCTGGTCTCAGCGCAGGAAGAGGAATCATCATTATTTTTTCCATTAAGTTTCCAAGTAGAACCACCGTTTTGCAGGGATAAACATTTTTGTTATGATTCTGGACACAAACTCACAACTGCATAACTGCTAAACAAAAACATTTCCTTTGAATGCCTCCATAGTTATCTTGATGTTAACCACTACAGGTATAGAATGGATTTACCTCTTTCTTAAATTGATGCTTTGAGACTAAGAGACATTACATCATCTGTTGTATGAATAAAGTTTTGTTTTTAATGAATTGACATTCGAACATGGATTAATGGTTTCCCAGATCGTGTTACATTCTTCTTTTTTTTGGCTGAATCTGGTTGCCATGAAAACTTGTTGTGTTCATGGATCACACAGATTTCCCGGATCATCTACTGATTGTTAAAAAAAAAAAAAAATGCGGGTGCTGGATAAAACGCTGCTTTTCTTTAGCTTAAACACAAACGGGCCACTTTTTTTCTTTGCTGGAGAATGACCCCGACCCCCACCTCCTTGTCCCTTCTTGTCTTTCCCTAACTGCAATCCCTTAACCTACCACTGTACCTGTCTATGTCCCACAACTCACCCCCAAAACCCACCCTGTTCTGTTTCTGTCTCACCCCCCCTCCGGGACCTGTTTTTATCTTTATTTTGCATGGCCCTTTACTAAAGAGAGAGACATAACTCGGCTACCATCGGAATCAAACACAACGTAACATTCCACCGGACTGTACCTGAGCTTTGGTTCGGAACGATTACTCCGCCATCGAGTCATTGTTAAATGGGAGCATGGATATCATCCTCTCACTCCCTCACTGTCACTTACATCTGCAAGTACCACAAGGGCATCTGTGCCCACCCTCCCCCCCCCCCCTCCCTGCTGCTCTGGCTTCAGGTGGTTGTTCCCAGCATGACATCACAGCGGACAGCATGTTCTTGAGTCAACCTCTGTGAGAGAAGGCAGTGAAACAGCAATGAATGAGTGTGTTCCCCCCCCACCCCCCCTCGACGTGCACATTGACTGTCCCCCCTTTTACCCGAAACAGCACATTGTTTTGTGACGTTGAGTGACCGACCGTCACACACACCAAGTCAAGATGTGTGAACAAAGAACCCCTGCTGGGCGAAAAAAAAAGATCAGCCAACATTACAAACACAACAAACTTGTTGCACTGATGGCTCTTTTTTCACACATTCATCACAACACCCCTCGCCCCCTGCTGGCTTTAACAGCACCACATTTTCTGCTTTCATTGCCTCTACAGCCAACGTGGCTGTACAAGGCTGGTAGTAGCAGCAGAGGCCTCCTCTGTCTTTCAGACGGCTACGGTGCACGGCGACACGGGCGAGCGCGGCGCTCGCAGGACTACTACGAGGACTCGGAGGCCGAGGAGATGACCCGGGTGTTCGTGGCCCTCTTCGACTACGACCCATTGTCCATGTCTCCGAACCCGGACGCTGCTGACGAAGAGCTGCCTTTCAAGGAGGGGCAGGTTATCAAGGTGCGGGATCTGAACCTTCAACCAGTACAACAATGATGCTCAAGAGTGTTAGCCAAACATGGAGCTCGCTAAGAAAATTTGAAAGTTAATTATAGTGATAGTTCATCCAAAAATTGACTTCACTCATTTTCTACTCACCCTCATGTTGAGTAAGAGTTGGGATTATTTTCAGAGTAATATGTTCCTTTTTAGAGATATAGACGAAACGGTTTGTTCATTTTAATGTAACGACTGGAGCTCAGTTGTCTTCGTCTTCATCTTCGTCCAAAAAGACACTAGAAAAACATCCAAATATATCTGAACTGCTCGTCTGTAAGGTCCAAATATCAAATATAGAATTAGCCTCTCATGTATTCATCCAAGTTCTTACTATTTTTTTTTACATTAAAATGTTACAATTATTCCCATTATGTTTGTTTTATAAAGCTATATAGTTTTTTTTTCATAAATCATGATTTTATCCCTCTTTTTAAAAAGGTTTGAAAGGATCTGTTTAGCTTGATAAACATAACTTTCGTTAATTTTAACTCAAATCCACTCGTCGACTCAGGATAAATATTGTTTTTTCATGTAATGCGTTTGAGAAAAAATAAGTTTATTTTAAAGTTTTTTTCTCTGATTCGTACGTCATCAGGTGTTCGGCTATAAAGACACGGACGGCTTCTACAGAGCAGAGATCCGGGACCGAGTGGGTCTGATACCGTGCAACATGGTTTCTGAAATCCAAACGGAGGACAACAAGATGATGGGCCAACTCCTCCAACAGGGCTTCCTACCGCTCAACACTCCAGTGGAAAAATTAGGTGAAGTTTCTCATCATCACTTTCATTTACTTTTCTTCTTCTATCTACGCCGAGCTGTTCACTAACTTATCATGTCGTTCTACTTTCCACCGAAGTCAACTGTGACCGTTTCAAAGATGGCCGCCCCATAAACCGCAGGTCCAGGAAGTCGAAAAGAGGTTCGTGATTCTCAGCGTTATCTGCTGCTGACAGACGTCCACGTCCCACCGAGGCAATAAACTCTTTTCTGCGTCTTTAAAGAGAGAAACAGGAGGAGTGGACGTCCGCACCCGATGTCAACGCGGAGAATGGTGGCTCTTTATGATTACGACCCCAGAGAGAGTTCCCCAAACGTTGATGTAGAGGTACCTCACTCTGTTGCACTCAGTCTTCAATACAGCGTTGTACGCACCAGCTAGAGGAGCCAGTGGAAATACATCACTTTTATTTGAACTTAAATTGACCTCTTTAGTCAGTTATTCATTTTATTTATTTGTTTTTAAACCCCTTATATAAGGTAGTAATAGAGATTCTGAGATTTTGAAATGAGGTAAGAAACAGTATCAATAACGTCAAAAATATTGTATACTTTTACGTTTCATTACTGTTAATTACATCTTTGTAAAAAATGTATAATTATAACTAACATCTTCATAAAATTATCTATAACGTCTGTGTTAATGTGTTTAACTTCTGTTTATATTTTCACAAAAAAGAAATAATACAAAGCAAACTCTTAGTATAAACAGGGGCGGTGAATGGGATGCAATATGCTTTATTATTATCATTAGTATTATGATTCATATACACAAAGTATTAAATGTTAGGAAATAATGAATGGACAATTAAACAAAAATGTAAATTAATTATACATAAATATAAATAAATAAAAATATTATTTCCAAATTGTGGCTTTTCTTTTCTCACTACTAACTTAAGTAGATCACTAGTAAACAAAACTCTACTAAGTTAATTTGTTCAACGTCTTATAATCTTTAAATTTTCTAAATAACCTATTCTTGCTCCACGGTTCCTACAACATAAGGTAAGTTAATTTTATTCCATTAATACCATTTTAAATGTAATGTAAGACTAACTGAACAATCAACTCAAATAAAAAAAAAAAACAACATAATTTATTGATGCAAGCATGATTTAAATAAATAAAAATCATATTTTTTGCGAATAAAAAAAAAATCTGTAATTGTCATTTTAAATTAAAAAAAACATTTGTTTCAGATGTGAACTTAACATTATATCTTAGTTCAAATATGTTGCTAAATAAATTGAATTTTAAGAGTGGGTATCAGGGCAAATAAAGAACAAGCACAGCTCAATTTACACTAGTTAGCACCTCATGAATGCCTCTCTTTGGAACCCTCTGGATAACCATTAACTGGATGAATGAGAATCTACACAGAAATTAAGTTTTAACACGCTTTGCAAGTTATCCAATAAAATGCTAAAAAAGTCAAGAGCAAAAGTACGATAAAAAATGTGTTCATCAACATATTAATGTGTGTGAGTGTGTGTGTGTCAATGAAACAAAAAAGGGTTAGAGGTGGTACCAGGTGAGGCACACGTGGATATTGTGATCAAGAAAAACCGTTGTAGTGCTGCACTTACTCTCACCTTTCTATCGCACCAACACAGTATGAGGGCAGCAGGCTGAATGAGGAGGTGAGCAGGATACACCAGCGTCAAACACTAGTGTGTGTGTGTGTGTGTGTGTGTGTGTGTTCCCTAACCCTGTGTGTCAGGGAGGAGCTGAGCTATTGTCCACCTCTGTACCTGTGGTCAGCAATACAGCCCCCCCTCCCACACGGCCTGATCCAGCAGATCCCCCCCCCCCCCCCCCACTCTACAGTCCGTCGACCCGTCCTCCACATGTGTTTGGTTCTGGAGATGTTGCTAAGTGTGTTGCAAATCCTGTCTCCAAACTCCCTACAGTTGATGCATTTTCAGCAGCCACTGTCTGTTGAGACTGAGAGGACACATCTGTGTGTGCGTGTGTGAGTGTGAGATGCATCACATTGATTTGGAGAAGGAAGCACAACATTTCACACTCATCACTCCCCAGTAGATTTGATGTCATGGCTGGTGTTTGGACTGGAGCGCTGTGGCGAGGAGCAATTCCCAATTGATCCCCAATATCTCACTTCGTCTTGACAGGCCGAGTTGACTTTCTGCGCGGGAGATGTCGTCATGGTTTTTGGGGAAATAGACGAAGATGGCTTCTATTACGTAAGTTCAGATTGTCTCCTTATTCCATTTGTAGACATTCCTAGAATTAATGATGAATGTTAAATATGCTACGGATACTAATAATTGAAAACCCTAATTGAGAAAATCACTTCAAACAAGGACTTAAACAGAGACTTGTATAGGCCAGTCCAGGGCAGAGAAGACAGCTTTATATAGTGTAGTCATCTTGCACACTTATTGTGTTACGATACATCGTTGCTAAAGTGGAAGAAACAAACAAAAAAATGGAGAGAAACCATATCAACTGCAGTTTAAATGAACTACCGTATTTCCCGCACTATTAGGCGAACCGGATTATAAGGCGCACCTTCAATGAATGGCCTTTTTTAGAAGTGTTTTCTTAAATAGGAGGCAGTCAAAACGTTTGACTGGGGTTGCGTTATACATCCACTAGATAAAGCTGTGCTAAAGGGAATGTCAACAAAACAGTCAAACTTTATTAAGCGTTCTAACAACTCCGTTCACTCCCATGGTGACGACGTTGAAATCATGTTTAAAAGTTTTCAAGCAGCAGCGCGTGAGACTGGTGTTGTGAGCAGACAAATGTTGAGCGAGCAGCAGTGAAGTTGAGCGCGTGTATGACAGCTAGAACGCTTGGAGGTGGCAGTCATTTTACTCCATAGTAGTCTGCCCTGATATGACGTTCCCACTAGATAAAAACAGCACTTTTTTAGTCCTCTGTTCAAAGATGGACATTTTCAACGTCCTCTACGATTCCCTCTGCTGTCCATCTGCTCGTAAAATAACTTGACAAGCGTAACAGTTAAAATACACCGTTTGGATAATGGTGCGTTCTCATTGGCTCAGAAAAGGTTTGCAAACTTTAGATTTCACGTGGTTAATGACTTCACAAGAGATTTGAATCTAGAGTTGGACTGACAATAATTTGTCATGTTCAATTCGTTTTTAAATAGAAGTAACGTTTTTGTTTGTTCTTTTATCAATAAAAATTCCAATAATTATTACTATTATACTACAGATACATTCAGCGTGTACAGACCTTTGCCAAGTCAAGTATTCCCAAAGTATTGGGATTCTTTTTTGTGGTTTATTTTATTTATTTTCCATCACAGAACTTACTTGAACACCACAATAGGCAAACAAAAAAAAATCAAAATTATTCAAGTATTATTTAATGTGTGACAAATCATTCAAACCGTTCCTAAATAGGAATGCAACCGCTGATCACACTTAATGTTGTTGCCCTACTGATTTAATTTGATAAGTATAACTATAAGTGTATTTGCAAGACTCTGTCCCGGGACAAGGATACAATATATTACGATACTGTAGGAACAAAGATATATTTGCAGTATTTTCTGAGTACTTGACTTAGACGTTGCAGAATTCACAAACTGCATGACTTTTGTCGTAATAATTTTTATGCGTTTTAAAAACAAAATATTCCCAAACGTCAGCTTTAAAAGCTGGTGGGCCGACTGTATCCTCTCGACCTCAGTCATCAGCGGGCTCTTGCAGGATTTTATTGGTCCTTAAGCGGCAGAGAACGAATAACGGCCAAAAGTTTAATCCAACAAAACAAAAAACTGTATTTAATCAATAGAGTGCTCTTGAATACTGATATTGTGAAAAGAAATACTGCGATATTCAAGTGATTACTTTTTCTAACACCTCTATGTACGACGCCTCTTGTTCTCCTCAGGGTGAACTAAACGGTCACAAAGGACTCGTTCCATCCAACTTTCTCGAAGAAGTGCCTGACGACGTGGAGGTTTATCTCACTGACTCACCATCTCGATACTCCCAGGACACTCGGATAAAGACCAAAAGGGTACATGCTCCTTTGCAGTACTAGCACTCTGTCCTCCATCCTCAGCTCCCTCCCTCCCTCCCTCTCTCTTCCTTCTCTCGTATTCGTGCCTGTGTGTGTGCGTCTCATTGGTGCAATGGGATCTTCCACTGTAAATATTTACATGTTTCAGATTTATGAAAAGAGAATAAAACTTTAACTCTAATACTTGACAGAACTTTTATTTTTCATGTCAACTGCTGTGAAGGGTGGGGGGTGGCGGCGAGGGGAGGGGCTCAACTGTACAGTAACAAATGAATAAATTGTATTTATCATTCTCAATGAGAGCTAATGGTGGAGGGGAAGGGGCTAGACTTTTTTCCTGTCATGTTTGGAGAAGCAGATGTTTTTTTGCACATGCATATGCAGCAGATGATTTAGGAATCTATTCTGTGTGTCATTTCAAATAGTTTTGATGTACCGAAAAGATGAACGATGTAGCTCCGCATGTTCAATCGTCCAGATGCATGAAGGGATTTTCTTCAAAAAAACCCGAAAAAAAACCCCATCAGTCTAGTGTTAGCCACATTTTTGTATCTACTCCCAATGCCTTGTTTTCTATTTTGCTTTTCTTGTAAAGTACCTTTAGACTCTGTTGCCATCCCAGAGGTTTCGTAAAAAGAAATGTAAGATGTGATGCTATTTTTCTGTTCAATGAAATAATAATGTTGAAATATTCCTAGGCGTCATCTTTGCCATTGTGACTGTGTACAAACTACTGAAATGCCATCACCATGTTTGTTTATTTTCTTTTTCTCACCCGCTTGGCAAAACAGAAGAAGAGTGTTCATTTCACACCTTAACGGCTCTGTTTCCGTCACGTAAGTGAGCAACTGAGGATACCAAGATTACCAACCCCTCGTCTAATGCAGATGACATGGGTCCCCTTAGCTTCTGGTACGCACCACTAACCTGCTCTTCTCTCCTGACGAAACCCTTGTTTCACCCCCAAAGTCTCAGACACTTGCCAATGCATTAGACAAGATGTATGGTATCTTCAGTTGTTTCTCTGAGTGTTGTACCTGACAATGTCCGTCTCCTCAAACGAGTCTCCAACTGTAACTCATGCTACGCTAAAAGGCCTTTATTTTTGCACTGATTTCCCTAAATTTGAACGTCACCAGAATTTGACAATATGTAGAATGTTACATACAATGTAAGTGTAAATAAGTAGGTGCTTACAATTGCATCAATTTACACGTAAATATGAGAATACAAATCAAAACGGAGTTTGTAATACAGCTAGATATAAAATCAATCAAGAATATTACCAGAACGGTCCTTGTCTAGTCCAGGCCACTTTTATTATAGTCAGTTTTTTTACGCTGCCGTCTCTAATGTGCCATTACAGAAGTCAAGGTAACACGCACAATCTTCATTTGCTAGATCGATTACCTTGAACTGAATCATTAAAAAAGATAAGTCAAACAATCTCATTTAATATGGCTTTATTAGTCGTGGGTTGATTCAGTGTCATGGAGTTTGAAAGGCCACTAGATGGCACTGCCAGTATAAAAATGATGCTGTTGCAACACATTTGTAAGTCAGACAAATATAATGCAGAGTGCCATCTAGTGGCCTTTCAAAGTCTTGCTAAGATGAGTAATTTATTTTTTCCACCAACAGAAAGCTTTTCCTAAAGTATTTCAACAGCCATATGAATAAGAAAAACAGAACTCCTCCAAGCAGCTCATTATACACTCATTTAAAAAATAAATGGATCAAAATAATTCATCAAGTTATTGCATTCCAGAACACACTTTCAACAAACTAGTTAACAAATGACCAATACCTGGAATACTATATGATCCGATTCCTCTTGTCCAATTATGAACATTCCCTGAATAATTAAAATCACTGCTAGCATATATATATATATATATATATATATATGTATATATATATACACACACACACACACACATATTACAATAACACCCATCTTCAGCTTATAACCCACAAACACTCCTATACACGTTTGGATTTTGCATATCGTTTCTAAAAACCACCATCTTTCCAAAGTGCATCTTGCTGAAGCCTTTTAGCTCATGATTACAGCGATGGATCTGGTGACTAGTAGTTTCTGCTACAACACTTGTATTGAACATCGACGTAAATGTGACATAAATATGCCCCACCTGTCCCAGAACTGAAACGTATTTGGTGATATGTGAAGATCTCCCCTCTGCCTCTCATAGTCCTTGTGCCAGATGTCATCATGCACATGTTTTTGACTCCCGCTTCAGTTCTGGCGCCGTAGCTCAGCAGTTCTGTGGCAGCTTGGTAGACAGCTCAGAACTAAGTGCATCGTGGATGAGGGACAAGTAGACTTTGGGGACCCAGCGAGGACAGCATTGGGGGACACTACTTTGACTTGTTAACACCTTCAACTGTCCCTTACGGGTCTCCCATTAGGTTCTACTGGATAAATCGCCTCGACCCAGAAGAGCAGCAACTCTCCCAGTGGGTCCACACTCCTCTGGTGGCTCCTCCCACTGTGGGCCGACGTCCCCTTCAGGGCGCCACTGGACTTGTCCTTGAAACACAGAGGCACTCCTCTCCAAGGGGGAAAGACTGTTGACACAACTGGGAATGTGAGGGGAAAAAAAATCCACGGCATCGACTGGGAATACTTTAACTTTACATCTTTGGCTTCAATCCGTTTTACGTGAAAGTGATTCGACCCAAATGTGAAGCAACAGATTGGAGAGGTCATGAGGTTCTAAAAATAGTTAAGTTTCATCTGAATGTCATCACATGAAATGGGAATAAAATAAAAAAACATGCACAGCAATAAAGCTGCTGCTTAAAACGACCAAGCACCTGGAAAAGCTTTACTTTTAGGTAGATTAATCATCTTTAGATCAATTCATTACAATTGAGCACCCCATTCAGAAAGGGAATAAATTCAAAAGGTCAAGTTCGATTAATGCCGACGCCTCATTCTCCCATAAACCCCAGCAGGCAGTCATGAAATGAGCACATACTGAAACCATCCAAGATCTGAACTGAACAATGCAACTTGCCTTATATTAGCACAAAGCTCAGTCAGTTCTGTCATCTGTCCAACTAAACAAAGCCAAGTGTGTGATGTGCAGGGTTTTATTTCCAAGTCTTGTGTCCAGTGTGAAGTATATACTAGAAGTTAAAAGAAGGGAGAACCAAGTATTTCAACATCTGTCACTAAAGTCAGAGAACTAAAGAGCAGGTGAATCACTCGATTTATTTTGCAGTATGTGACGACACAAGACTACCTCTGCAGTCCTAATCTCATACCCCGATCTTGATGGAGCCGTGTGTTCAGTGTCGATGTCAAGTACTGTATTCAACCTATATGAACTATCTACACCTTCAATGTAGAGTGAATGTACCATGAAGTGAAGGCAAATGTATAATCGACGCTGCAGATGTCGTGAGTAAAACTGTCCTCTTTCTCATCACAGCTTTTCCAACTTCTGTTCTCAAAGTCCCATTTTCCTCTTAAACTGCCAAACTGAAGAGAATGTACACCAACACATTCTGCTTGAGTCATTGCTCGGCCAGACAACCTGTGACACCCTGGTGTACGTTCTTCACACTCTAGTTTCTTTTCATTTGAGTAACTTTTTCTACTTTTTCCATGTGTGAAAAAAAAAAGTTGTTTTTAAATGTTTCTACTTGATTTTGAAAAAAGAAAAAGCCTTTTTGTACATTTACAATCGACAGTGCAAGCTTTCTTCTCATGGTGTCTTGAAGAAGTTTTGGATTCAGCAACTGTGTGTGCTCTATGATCAAGATTTATCAGCCTATAGTGATGAAACTATTACTGTGTGGGTGTGCATGTGCAATATTTTCTTAAAACTATATCGAAATAAATTTGAATATTTTTTAACACGTTTCTTTTGTTTTATTGAACAAAACACAAGTGACTGTAGACGTTTTGTCAAAAAAAAATGAACATAAAATGATTTAATTCACTAAACTTTGCTACAACAAAATGTGGCTCATCTGCCAACAACAAACTTTGACACTTGTATCTACCTACAAGCATTAGTTGACCAAATTAAAACAATTCCAGGCCATTATTAACAACAGTATAACTTAGCCATGTGTGATGTGAATGTGATACTTGTATCCACCTACAAGTAAAAAAGCAGGCTGTCCAGGTTGGGGTTGTGCTCCCGGTGAAGGCTCTGACCCACAAGAAAGGCCAGCTTGTGGGCGTACTGGCAGGGAGCAGGCACGGCGATGATTCCCTGTCCACAAGTGGCAAGTTATGTGTGCACATCACCCGTGCTGAGTCAGCAAACATACCTGCCAGTTGTAGTACATGTGGCAGAGCTTGTAGGTGAGTCTCTGCATGTGGTCGGGTCTGAGCCCACTTGTGTCGTACACCACGTTGTAGTGTGTCGGAGACACTGTGCCCTGGCGGACTGCCTGGCTGATTATAAAGAAGTCATACCTAGAGAACAAAAAACAAACTTAACAAAGAATGCATGTGGAACTTTCTTTGTCACAACCAAAAAGAAAACGTACCACTCTGGGCGGGTGACGTCAGAGTCCACGATTGTTCCTGGTGGTGGATTGGACAGGTTTCCATTGATGTGGGCGAACAATCTTGTGTTGATCCTTTTTTTCACCACCACGACACTCAGCTTGGGCCTGAATATGTATCGAAATGTCAAAGGCGACCAACATGCAATAAATAACAATAGCTCGACTAACATGTAGTCCTCTCCCATGGACTTGATGGATTCCAAAATCTGAGCGACTTCATAGTTGACGACACTGTGCAACTGACCGTCGCCGACTCCATCACGATAGATGATGATCCGTGAAGGAAGGCAGTTGTTGAACTTCAGGTAGTCTTTCAGAGCAGCTGACCACAGCAACATTTAAAGAATGACTACATTGTTTCAGTATTGCTCAATCAGTACTGATTCCATCTACATACCAATAGTGTTACTCTTATTTACATGTTTGTTAATGATGCAAATTTTAACTAATTTAGCCATTTCCAAGTAAAAACATTAGATGTTTCATGGCCAAAGTACATCACAATGCACTTGATCAGTTCTAAGCAAAAACAATGTTCACGTTTGACATTGCAGTTTAAAATGAAAAATAATGAACACGTTACTAAGACCTTTACTGACCCTTAAATGGCATCTTCAACCCATCCATGATCTCCTGACCTCTGTGCTGCAGCACACACTTTGAGTACCATCTGGATGGGAACACAAATCGACCATTAGTCAACATAATCACTCGACAAGAATTGACATTAGACATCAAAACCTGCTCATAGAAGGGTTCAGACTTGCCACCAGAGCACCAATTGAACGTTTTTGGGACGAGGTGTCGTGGTAGCAATCGATGCCAACAATCATCAGCTGCTTCAGCTGCAGTAAAGAGTGGATTAAAAATCAAGCAGCCATTATGAACCATAGTTAAAGTTATTCAGTTGTGGCGACTAAAACATGCCCATTTACTTCTTTCCAAAATAATTGTGTAGTTTCCAGCACACGCTTAAAACGACTTGCTGCAGGTTAAATCATTTTTTAGTTGACTCACAGGAATCTCTACGCTCCACAACTCTCCTCCCATCTTGCACGCCATCTGCAGGACAATCTTGGTGGCAACAGTCATGAGAGCTTGAGGTTTGGAGAGCGTGCGAGCCACCACACACTGGCTGGGAGTGGGACAGTCAAGGCACAGGTACTTCTTCACACAATCATACTTGTCCTTCCTGATGCTGCTGAGAACCACCACCACCTGAAAAAGTTAAATAAACGATTCAATTGTCCAATGAAACCAGAACAAGATGCAAGTCTGAAAAATACAGAAGATTATAGATGCATATTAATCATAATTTACCATTTGAGTTTGTGGACCAACATTTTGCTGCAGAGCTTTGAGAAGCATCTCTTGGTGATCATCATATTCAATCCTGTTAAAAAAATAAAAAGCTAATTTGTTTAATTAAAACACATTCACAGTAAGAGGTGTGTGTACTATGTGGTTCTTGCATTGTTGCCCTTTGTAGACGAATCCCAACTGGACCAGAAACTTTGTTGAGTGTCTGCAGAAGGGCCTGAGCTTCATTGAAACTGCGCTTTGAGTAAAACATCAGCCAGTTGTTTAGCGGTGGGCAGCAGATCACAGGAACTCCTCGCATTTCTCTGGACCAATCAGCAGTCCAAGGGTTGAACTCGTACTGTTGGATCAGTTAGTTTTAACAACTGCACAATTTGACATAACATTATCCAGGACCAGCAGAAACACTCCATACCATTCTTGATCCCTGGATGATCTTTTCTCCAGGCAGAACTCTCCCTTTCATTTGAAGGAGTTCCTTATCAAACCGAAGACCCCATTTGTCCAGTTCTGCCTGTGCCTCAGGATTGCTGCAAGATTCAGTTTTATTAGAAATCATATACTCTGGTTCCAAATCTCGAAAAAAAGAGTTTGCCATCACCTTTGAATTGAATTGACAAAGCCATTAAGACGCCCCATTCTCTGCTCTGGGCCAAGTCTGGTGTGCTGACCCAAGTCCTTCATGACATTGAAATCTGCTCGCATCTTGTCAGTCAAGCCTGTACATCATTATAAATGGATTATTCAACGTCACATGCCTATACCACGTTCCAAAATACCTGTGAGGTAGCACAGCTCAGGTATGAGCAGAGCTGGACCAGGAGGAGGAGCACCAGCAGGGGCCCTCTTTACATGGCTTACTAGCAGAACCTGGTTTTGATCCATGATGTCCACATCATAGCGCTATCAAAACAAACATCGAGTCAAATAGAGGGAAATATAACAATAGATTTAGTTTTAACTTACAGACTTATAGTAGTGCATAAATGACATGTCCGCTTCTCCTTTTTTGAATGTGTTTTTTGGAGTTTGATCCCAAGCAATATCATCAACCCTGTAGGTTTTGTTGTTGTACCTAATGATGAATATATTTGTCAGAGTTGTAAATAATATTGGCAAACTATTTTGAAATGTATCAACACTCACTTGGTCAGGACGACAACTCCAATCAGTTCCTTTGCGCAAACATCAGTGAAGTTTGCATTCCCGCATCTTTCCCTCAGACTATACATGAAGTCCAAGACTGTCTCACTACGTAGCACCTTATGGCTAACATCTGTGCACAGCATGATGGATGTCTCATACTCCAGGATGGTTGTGGTGTATCCCGGCCAGATAGTCAGCCTTAGACAAGAAACTATTTTAGTTTAGGGTTCCCAAAGGTCATACAAAAATTCATTTTCATTTAGCGATGCAATAATAATGTATAAACTCGATAGTGCACAACAGCTAGATGAAAAAAAAAAATGTTTCATTTACAAGTTAAATATTGATCAAGACACAGTATATATCCACCTACGTTCCAAAGGCACACTGAACAGAGACGGTATCGTTTCAGTGTGCCAAAAATGTGTTTTCAATAAGCGCTATAGGAGAATGCTAAAAAATTCCAACCAGCTCATTTTCAAAATGTCCGATTTGAAACACTGCACCGGATGGAGAAATTTCAAGTCAAATATTTGGGGGGGAAAAAAAAAAAAGAAAATTAAAAATCACCTGTGCTTTGGAATGCTATTTGCATCCTTTGGGTTGTAGTAATTTCTTCCAATCTGCTGCATCTCAAGAATCCTCAAAATTCTGAAAAAAATAAGCTTATTTAAAATACAGATAATAGCATTTCACTTTTAACTTAAAGGTGAAATTAAGTTCCAAATTTGCTTCATGCATAATACTTGTATTCCAAAAACTAGTTATGCACCGCAGGCATTTGTAGTTATACAAGGTTATACAAGACAGACATTCCTACAAATGCATAAAATACATCCATGTGAATTTTTGGCTACTGATAAAATGAGGTGTTTCGTGTGGATCACTTTCCAGAAAGTAGAAGATATATAGATCAACTTAATGTTTTAGTGTTTCAATGTTGCGATTCCGAGCCAGGATAAATGCCACCGCGCGGGATGAAAAGTATGCAAAAAAGGCCATTATTGCCAAGAATGGCGACTCAAGTAATTTGTTGACGCACCTGAACACACACTGAGGCAATTTAAGTGCATAAATCTGGGTGTTTGACTGCATTAAGAGCAGAAGGCACCGGTCCTTCTCTTGGGATTGAAGTCATGTGAACGTTCTCAAGAAGCCCGATTTTAAGTCTTTCCTAATAACTCAACTTCGTCTGGGAGAACTAACTAAAGCACTATGTCTAGATCTAAACATACGACTGTAAATACTGTAGAGGAAACTTCACACGTACATTTTGTGATCAAGTTAAACAGGTTTGTAAAAAGGATCAAGGTGACGCTTGTGTTGCTTTATCTTATGGGTTTTCTTCAGTAAGTTAGTTAAACAACTTAAATAAACATACTGTTATTCCCATCTTCTGCTTACATATGCCTGATTTGAGGGGAACAGTGAGACACCATGAGATTTAGCAACCAGCCATCTGTGTGAAAGCATCCCCCAGGTCCATTTTTCTACTACTTGGGACACCACAAGCAGGCTTGAGTCCCAAGAAAAAAGACATTGTTCTAAAGAATAACTTAAGTGTAATAAATACAAGATTGTTAGTCCATGTTTTGCACTAGAAATGCATTTTTTCTGCAAGGCTGGATTGGAAATGTACTGATTGACTTTACAATGGGTTGTGGAATTTTTTGTTTTAGAATTGACCTTATGAAATTTGCGTCGTAAAAATTATAATTCAGGAACCGATATCGAAGTTAAGGGATCAGAATTTGTACTGGTTTCTAAAAATCTTTGATCGATACATAAACATACCATAAATTTTGAAAAATGTAATAAGAGAAAGATTGCAGTAGCATCACTGACCTTCTGAATATGATGTTGTAAAACTGAATACAGACAGGCGAAGTAGGTGGGAGCTCGTTTGTCAAGGTTATGGTGACCTCAACCTTTTCTCCAGTCCTGGTCTCACTCTGCAGCTTGGTTTGCTTAGCAATTACAAGCATTTAGACCATAGTCAAAGGCAGAAAAGTACCTTTGGAAAAAAATTTATCAGCATTTGTCATTAACCTTATCTGGAAGGACAACTGGAAGAAAAAGGATCGCTCCATCAAAGCTCCGGGCTGGCCCCAATGTTTCTTCTTGCTGGAAGAGAAGGTGAAATCTGCGACGACGATCCTCAACAGGGGGATCAAAGTCTACATGGTACTGGTAAAGGACCCACTCGGGTCGTGACAAGATCCGGAAAAAATTGGCGGACAATGCAATCTGTGATCCAGAAGCTCCTGAAGAGCCAATTGATAAAAGACTCAAATTAGTTACTAGTGCTTTTTGGAAAATAAACAAATGACAGGACCTTTCTTGGATTCTTTGACATGTTGCATAGTCTGGCGCGTGTTGATTCCAGCATCATTATAGTCCCTTCTTCGCCCACCTCTCTCTCCAAGTGTCACCTGCCGAAATCCAACCGAGATCTGCTGAACAGCTAATGTGTACAAAAGACACCATTAGACTAACGCGATGCAAGTGAACTAGCAAGTCTTGTACAATTGAAGAGACATTTTAATTTGCTTTACAGACTAAAATATGACTTTTTAACCAACGAAAACATTTAAATATTTTTTCCCGAATGTTTTTACTATGTCGATTGCCTGCTACTTAACACCATACTCTAGACCGTAGCTGAAATTAGTATCCTGTATTCAGAATATACATTTCCCATATGGGTCTTCAAAGGAAAAGTGGGTTTAAAACCACTTCACTTGCCTTCTTCAGTGATAGGTCCTGGAGCTCCCTTCTGCCTCCCTCTTCCCACAAGCTCTGCCTCAGCTTGCGAAGGAGGTATTGACGGCTATGTGGATAGAAATTCATATTCATTATTGTTGACAGATTTTTCGTTTTAAATCAACATATCAATTCAAGTCAACATATCGATTTAATGGAAAGTATTTTTAGTTGCAGAGGCTGCAATTTCAATTTAAAAAAATTAAAAAAACACCCACAACAGAAGGAAGCCACGATGACATTACATTTAGGAGGGGGAGGGCAGAAGAATTGTTTGGTAGCAAAGAGCTGTGCACCTCACATAACACAATATAATACAAACCATGTCGCTGATCCAAATCATATCGCCAATATGAACTTTACTTTTGTACTCCCCAGTGCAGCCATAGACATATATACAGACACCGCATTGACTGCCGCTGCCAACGAGAGCGGTGTGTCTACAGGGTGTCCATCTTGTTACAGTGCATTACATCTATAGAGAAATCCTGTGTTTACACTATAAAAGTGATCATAAATCGCTTATTTGTCAAGCTTTTTTCAAACCTCAGACCAGATAGACATTAGAAGGAATATTTTTCTATAAAATGTATAAATACAAATTTTGAATATAATGAATTTGATAGATGAAACAAATACAAATTCTCAACAGATAGTATGTCTCAAATCAAACACTGCCGCTACGAACTAACCGGAAATGACCCGTCAGCTTCTTCTTCTACTTCTATTTAACAATGGTTTCAACCAGCTGTAGGAACTCTATCACAGACACCTGCTGGCAGCACGTTTTGCAAGTTTGGATCAAGAAATAAAGAAAAAATATGAGAATCAAATTATTCGTGAGATATTTAAGCTGGTTTCAGGACTGAAGACGTGTTTATCCTCCTACTGCTGCTGAAAATACACCTGTAAGTATATGAATATATATGACGTAACTTCCGTTTACAAAGTCACTAAGATGGCAGCCGTTTAGGGTAGATAGTGTCCATCGAACCAAACTCAGTTTTCTGGGCATTTTAGAACGCCAATTTAGTGTGCATGGCGCACTAAATTTCGCATACTAAGAATTGAGACGCACTTACGCACTAAAAATACTAACTTTGAGTACGCTAGTATGCGATTTGAGACACAGCCCCAGTCTATCCAGCGTCTATGTATACATGTCTATGAGTGTAGCCTCAATCAGACTCTCTACCTCCGAGAGATGTGTATACAGAAAGGAGCAAAGCCCATTATTACGTATCAATGGGCTCTGTTCTCGTTGCATGAAAGAACTTCATAAAGTCACAGTCTTTAAAACGGAGCATCATCATGATCAGGGACTTCATCATTTAACTCCAACATGAAAACTTGGAAAATGTCAGATTTGTGGCGAGTGTTTTTAATAAATCCACAAATGTAGACATTCTCCATGAACGCTGTCCTTCTCTGAACTTACCCCAGGGGGCGCCGCCTCCTGGCCACGCGCGCGGCCTCTTGATCGTGCACGTGCTCGACCAGTCATGCTAGCTAGTGTTAACTACAAACAGAAAGAAGAAAAACTACATTTACACTCTTTAGTCGTTGTATTCACGTTGAAAACCCAACAGCACACTGAGTCCCCAACATTTTAAACACACAACGGACATAACTTATATACAAGAGTCGGTGAAAACGCAATTATATATTACTAAACATGCATTTTATCGGAGACTACAATCAAGTCAGTCTTACAAACATATTTAATCACTACAAACGTTGACAAAAGGCAAAATAATATTAAATACACTCACTTTTCTAGGTTCACATGCAGTTTAGCACAGGTGTGTTCCGTTAAGTCTAAGCCAAAATCGCGCCATCTGTATTTATACGCCTTTTCACAATTCAGATCAATGCGCACGTACCGTTGGAAAAACACAATCACAAAATTGTTTTATATTATTCTTCACTTTGAATCGCATAGAATGAAGTAGTTAAACTTATTTACGCGTGAAAAACGCTTTTGAACAAACGCATGCGACCGAGAACTAATTTCTGGCGGCGTGATACACTTTGGTGTTGTAGTGCGTTTTTTAATTTACATGCAGCGCTCATTCTCGCCACAGGAGTGCAGCAGAGTACAGATTTATTTTTTCATTTCTTGTTCCCTGCACGTCTTCAGCGGCCACACGTTTATTTAGAAACGAATTGTTAACATAATTCAACACTTGCTGAATAAATTGGGAAAATCATCTTAATTTACTGATCTAAAAAGCTGTTAATGTCGCAGCATCATTGATAAAATACATATTAAGTTATTTATTTAACTTTTATATTTTTATTTAAGTAAAAGTTGTAAATGTTTATTTGAGTCCAGCATAACATTTTAGATATTTATGTTATGAATTGAAAATACATAAATATGAAATGTGTAGATTTATAATACAGTTTAAAGGAATGGACATGTTAAATTTATCTCATTTGACTTTGCTTTGACCTTGATTTACCAACTTGTCTACAGTTAAATATCTATAAGATATTTGTCATTGCAAATGACTGAATGTTGACCTTGTAAGTTTATATTTGAGTATATTTGTACAACAAATGTATCATTCATTTAACAGTTGAATTAATAAAATAATAGTCTATTTTAAGGTAAAATTATAAATAATCATAATGTGAATAATTCAAAATGGCTACAAAAGCATAGTGGTGATTAGGTTACATCAATCAATAATGTATATCTATAGGTATGTGTAAACTATGATGTAGCTTCAGAAAATCTTACTCTTGACTACACCCGTGTATTTTCTGCGTCTTTAAAAGTACAATTCGGGAGAGAAAGAGTGAATTAAGACCTTTGTAAAAGTCTTGCTAATCAAATTCTTTTGAAGTGTTTCTGAGCACAAGCTATTGTTTTTTCTTTCCTCCTCAAACCTCTTCTCCAACTATTTGAAACCAAACTTGGCACCTCAGAGGGCATTCTGAAGAAGATGAGCAGGAGTCTTTCATGTCTCAGATCTTAAGAGTGATTAAAGATTCAGACCTGAGGGACCTGTCTGGGAGGACCTGCTGCAGTCACTCTTACCTGGATGGAAAACACTAAGGGGAGATGAAGAACGGCATGAACATCAATGTTGTCAGGCTTAATTGTCAGAACAAAGTGTTGAGGTAATGCCAAGAGCAACATATGATCTGATACCGTATTAAGCGCAGTAAGTTAACGCTTCACACTTATTAAAACATGTACAATCAAAATGGTGAAAAACGCAAAAAAATAGTTTTAACGGAGAAATATCACACGAGTGCCTGAGTTAATTCTATTTCTGTAATGAAACCAATGAACCAAACCTGTTAGCTGTGTATTGGCAAGAATCTGGCGATACGACCGTATCACGATAAATGTGTGACGATACTATATATTGCAATTTCTTGTAAAAAAAAAAACATCATAAGATAGCAAACATTCAATGAAATTGCATGCTTAACATCAAATGTATCTATCTATCTATCTATCTATCTATCTATCTATCTATCTATCTATCTATCTATCTATCTATCTATCTATCTATCTATCTATCTATCTATCTATCTATCTATCTATCTATCTATCTATCTATCTATCTATCTATCTATCTATCTATCTATCTATCTATCTATCTATCTATCTATCTATCTATCTATCTATCTATCTATCTATCTATCTATCTATCTATCTATCTCTCTCTCTCTCTCTCTCTCTCTCTCTCTCTCTCTCTCTCTCTCTCTCTCTCTCTCTCTCTCTCTCTCTCTCTCTCTCTCTCTCTCTCTCTCTCTCTCTCTCTCTACTGTATCTATCTATCTATCTATCTATCTATCTATCTATCTATCTATCTATCTATCTATCTATCTATCTCTCTCTCTCTCTCTCTCTCTCTCTCTCTCTCTCTCTCTCTCTACTGTATCTATCTATCTATCTATCTATCTATCTATCTATCTATCTATCTATCTATCTATCTATCTATCTATCTATCTATCTATCTATCTATCTATCTACTGTATCTACCTATCTACTGTATCTATCTATCTACTGTATCTATCTATCTCCATCCATCCATCCATCCATCCATCCATCCATCTTTCTATCTATCTGAACATTATTTTTATCATGTGAAAATTATGTACTTCACGTTTTTTGTCATTTAAACATATATAATACGTATAATAAATTAAACATATAATTGATCTATGTTATGCGGACATTATTTATGTCATGTGGATATTATGGATTTCATGTGATGATTTATTTATTTCATGTGAACATTATTTATGTCATGTGAACATTATTTATGTCATGTGAATATTACAGTTTTTCTCAGTCGCTTTGGTGCTTTTCTCACATCCCTATTAACATACAGTGTTTTCCAATGCAAAAAAAAGGTCGGAACTCCAGCTGAGAGCAATTGTTCAGGAGACATTTCCAGGAAAAAATGATAAAGAAAGGTATACAATTTGCTTGACAGAATTTGATAACTAGTTCAACAATTTTGTATGTAAGGACTCAAGCAATGAAATGAAGACTATTAGTTTTATTGGGAACAACTATTCAGCATCCATAAGTATAGTTCATTTTGACTGACATGACATGAGCAAATGACAATGTTATTAAACAGCAGAGAATTGTATGACAGCAACTGATACATGTCCAAAAGCATTTGCAATTTGTTAAGAGGAAGGAGAAATTGCTACTATGATCTGCTCAAATGACTAAATGTTGTGGAGGTTGAACTAATAGTCTGATCTGAGAAAAGCACCAGAGCAACTGAGAAAAACTGTATGTACTTTAAACAATTAATTTAGTTATGTGAATATTATGTACTTCATATTATAATTTATTTATGTAATGTGAACATTATGTAATTCATATGTTAATTTAGTTATGTCATGTGGACATTATTTACGTTATGTAAGTATTATGTACTTTATAAGATAATTTATTTATGTCATGTAAACTTTATTTATGTGAACATTATTTAGTTCATATGTTAATTTAGTTATGTCATGTGGACCTTATTTATGTCATGTGAACATTATGTACTTCATATGATAATTTATTTATGTCATGTTGACTTTATTTATGTCATTTAAAATTGATTTACGTAATGTGAACATTATGAAGTCCATATGATCATTTATTTATTTCAAGTAAACTTTATTTATGTCATGTAAAAATGTGATACTTCATATGATCATTTAGTTATGTCACGTGAACATGATTTATGTCATTTGAAAATTTGATACTTCATATGAGAATTTATTTATGTCATGTGGACATTATTTATTTCATGTGAATATCATATACATATGATAAAGTATTCATGTCATGTGAACCTTATATACTTCATAAGATCATTTATTCGCTTCATGATAAATTATTTATGTCATATGAACGTTATTCATGTCATGTGAACATTATGTAGTACATATGATAATTTAGTTATGTCATGTGAACATGATTTATGTCATTTGAATATTATGTACTTCATATGATAAATTATTTATAAATGTGAACATTATTTATGTCATGTGAATATTAAATATTTCATGTAACAATGTATTTATGTCATGTGAACATTCATTTTGTATTGTAAACATTGTGTACTTCATGTGAGTGTTCATTCATGTCATGTAAACCTTTTTGTATCATGGCAACATTATGTTCTTTATGTGATCATTTGTTCACACCATGTGAGCATTATTCATGTCATGTATTCATGAATAGTATTATTTATCTTTATTTTATTCATGTTATTAATCATTTGATTCTTCAGCAAATTGTATTTACCCTTTTGACCAATCAGTCAATTTATTTTATATTGTATATTGTCCCATGACCTTTGAATTCATTTATTGTTCTCTGGTGTATCCTTGATATGACAAAAAAAAAGAATGAATCCAAGTATTTTTATATGTATTAACTGCTGTTTCATTCACATAGATGACAACAAACCAACTGTCTGTTATTTATAGCCTAAAACTGTCATTGGTGGATTGTGCCAGCGATGTTCCAGCAGATATCAAATGTTTAGATTCTGCAGTTGCTCGGTGAGTTCAATCATTAGTCGGCCAAGGCCGCTTCCTTTTTTCTGCCGGGGTGGTGGAGGAAGAGAGCATGAGAAGAAGGCCCATGCTGACCACACAGAGTCCTGCAGAGGCGTCCCCCATGGAGCGCGCCTCACGAATGATGCCATGTGATCTGTGGAAAGTCAACAAGGGTTGGTCCACAGCTGGGCTGCAGGATAACAGAGAGCAGACACGTAGCAACACCCTCCTGCTGCGAGGAGCTGAAGACTTGCGAATAAACAAATACTGTACCGAGGAGCTTGAACCAGATGTTTTAATGCAGTCAACCAAATCAACACAAACCTCACTCACACTCAGATCTCGCTTTTTTTAGCATCACTCTTTGAACAGAAATAGTTTTCCGTTGATATAGGACGACTGGTTCAAGGTGACTCCTGACCCTTTTAAGAGCTGATGACGAGGAATTCTGCCCTTTCTGTGCATTATAAATAATGTGTCAATCACTTTCGTAGAGAGCACTTTTACCGTGGAAATAATCCAGGCATGTGGCGTGAAGATCCTCGCCCCTGGGTCAACCTGTGTTACTTGGCATTAGACACACAAAACCTTTCCGCCATCACAGTTGCTAGGTAGTTTGCTAACTGGTGCAGAACAGAGCTTAGGACTCTGTCTAAACTTGCAGAGAATCTTGGTTTACAGTCAGACTTATCACTTCACCCCTTTGAAGAACTTACAAGTATGACAGCTGTTAATATGAATCTCAAACATTAGAATTTATTTATATATATATATATATATAAATTAATAAATTATGAGATTTTGATCTTAATATAGATTTTTGTTGTTATATGAATATATATTTGTGACCCTGGTCTAGAAAGGCGCTATATAAATAGAGATTATTATTATTATTATTATATCTAATTTAATCTTTTTTTTTTAAAGATCAACTAATGTGTTGATTTAAGTGTGTCTTAAATAGATCTTGGACCTCTATTGTATCATTAGTATGTGTCTCTCTTTTCATGGAAATATTTACATTAGAAAATGTGCTAACATTTGAATGTTATGTACTTCATATGATAAATTATTTATAAATGTGAAAATGATTTATGTCATGTGAATATTATGTACTTTACGTGATAATTTGTTAATGTCATTTGAACATTATGTACTTTAAATAATAATTTATAAATGTCATGTGAACATTATTTACGTCATGTGAATATTAAATATTTCATGTAACAATGCATTTATGTCATGTGAACATTCGTTTTGTATTGTAAACATTGTGTACTTCATGTGAGTGTTCATTCATATCATGTAAACCTTTTTGTATCATGGCAACATTATGTTCTTTATGTGATCATTTGTTCACACCATGTGAGCATTATTCATGTCATGTATTCATGAATAGTATTATTTATCTTTATTTTATTCATGTTATTAATCATTTGATTCTTCAGCAAATTGTATTTACCCTTTTGACCAATCAGTCAATGTATTGTATATTGTATATTGTCCCATGACCTTTAAATTCATTTATTGTTCTCTGGTGTATTCAAGGGACTCGTTGTGTAAACAAAGTGGGACGAGGAGTGAAGACCATCATTAGTTCACAATGGACTTTGCCGGGATTGTAGTTGCTCTTCAACAAGATACTTCCTTTTCTGCAAATGAAATTTGTAAATGTTTGTTGTTGTAATAAATAAATAGAAATATTGAATACAAAGTATATTACAATTCAGTGATTTATCAAACTAAATAAACTGTTCATGGCTTATACTTTTAATGTCATTCTGAACTTATTCAAGGCATCTGATTGTTTTTTCCGCAACATTTTTCCTTCTTTTTTGCTTTGCCTGGTTTAATAATAGTCTCGGTATATGGCCCTTCAGGAAATACAATTGTATCCCACTGCTTTAATATTTATTGGTTCATTTTGAAGACCAACTTTCCCTTCAACTCTTCTTTCTTTTATTTTGCTGGCTCCAATTATGGTGATGTATCATCACTGGGAAGTCCAGATCAAATACACTGGTACGTCCTGTGCTTTCAAACAGCGCTTGTCTTACACTTTTGGAGATGCATTCAGGTGTCAAGAAGCATATCCATGAGAAAATCCAGCCAACTTCTACTTGGTCAAGTAAAAATGCTCTTACATCCTGCAGGTATGTGGTCATGCAGACGCCACACAAAAGAAAAGCTACAGATTTAATTTCCACAAAGGATTAAGTTGAGATTAGGTTCTGCATCACTGCAACATTATAGGGGTTTGAAGTTAAAACCTCAGCAGATATAGGCGTCTTTGTCCAAAAGGATGGTTGGAACAAAGGTGCAGTGAAGCATCGGCAGCAAAGAACCTAATAAGCACAATGTGGGAATAAAGCAGAGGGGAGTGAGCATCAAAGGAAGCCAGGCACAGCATGATTGGCATTGGTCTGAACTCCCAACATAGGACACTCAGCATGCTCTTCAGCAATCGCCCCCGAAAGACCGGTAACTGGGCAGTAATTAAAACCATCATTCCCACTGCCTCGGTATCTCAATCACCACAGGACCTTCAGCTTTCATCCCTGCTCGTCCAGAAATATCACAACCTCACAACACCCGCTAATATCATCCATCAACACCTAAACATGGTATCGTCTCTGTGTAGCTAGTTAGCATCAGCTCTAAATGTTGCATCTGTAAGGATTGTTACTCCTATTAGGGATGGTCTGAATGATCCAAATGATGTCTGTTCATATGGTCTGAGGTCAAAGTGGACACACGGGCAATGAAGAGACGCAATGTCTCAACAGGAACTTCCTCCAATACCAGACGGTTTCCATGTGAACTGAGAAACTGGCCTGAAACTCCTCACCAGGGAGCCGTCCATGATACCAGCGCCAACATATTAACCTAGAGAATTAAGCGTTTGAGTGAGTCGCGTGTGTGTGGCAATTGTAAGGTACAAATATTCAAGCTACAATATGAAACAATATTAAACCAGTGGTCATAATAAATAATATAAATAGACTTGCTGTCTATTCCTTGGAAGAAAAGTTACGGATGCTTCTATGTCAGTGTCAGAAAACCATTAGGATATGAGGACAGTCTGATACGTTTGAAGCTCCTACTCTATGACTATCAAAGGGAGGATTTGAAGTGGATGACTATCAGTTTCAATGGCCAGCTTTAGTACTTTGGCTGAAGATCTAAAGGAACTCTTCCTTTCAATGTTTAATTCTGTGTTAGCCCTGCCTAAATCATGGAACACATGAGGTCTCTGCTCTTTTTGTGCTTTGAAAAAGTCATAAATATATAGCTGTAGTATTTGAATTTCTTGTTTTATTATTTACAGATTTGTTTACACTACAAACTAAAAAGATGTATTAAATGCCAGCTCACTACAGGTTATGACTTCCAGACAGTCCGGAAATTTTGGTGTGTTTAGTCATGTTGGCTTAAGAAACAAAAACACCATGTTTCGATGGGTCGTTATGAAATCAACTAGTCAAGCATGTCTTTCATAGGTATATTTAGTTGATTTTTTAGTTGAAAACTAAAGAAATCAAACTGGTTTGATTGACACAATATTACTATTTTTAAAAACATATTACACTGCTTAAGCTTGTAATGTGAAAAAAAGAGACTTGAGTTTAAAATAAGACATTTTAAGGGATAATTATATCATATATAATGGGTATTGTAAGTTTAAAATACATTCCTCTGCAAAAGTTTGCTGTAAAAACAAATAAAACTGGAAACATATATGAAAATAAATAAAAAATATTAGGATGTACAGAATTAATTGACATTTTAAACACAACTAAAATCAATATAACTGTATTACTAAAGTAGTTTATACATCAATTATTTCCATAACTGTATTCAAATATTCCAGGGAAGAAATCGAACACGAATCTAGAAAAAGCAGGAAAGTAACAACTTCAGATAAAGAAATATTTTTAGCTATTGTTTTGAACCAAATGAAGAAAAACATTTTTTATTTTAATATTTCACATGTTGAAATTGATTCTATGTATTTCCTGGAATGCACTTATCTTTGCATGTCACTGTAATTAATGGTCTTGTTTCCAGCTCACGTCATGTCGAGTTATACGATGATACACAAAATATACTGTATGTATTATGTGAATTAGCAGTGTGATACCTGGAGTAACTTGTCATGGTTTTTCTTTACATATTCTTTCATTTGTGTAAACTCTGATTACAAAGTATTCTGCCACAAAGGGAACATAAAACTCGAGAAATATTACGTAAACTTATAACTTTACTAAAAGAGTGCTCTGTTGTTCTTGATTATCTTGATCATCATTTTTTTTGTGCTTCACAATTATTTTTTCTTTACACGACAGAGAGTGTTCAATTGTTTTTATGTTTTCCTTTTTGACATTTATTTATTACCCTATCCAAAACCACTGGATACGCCAGCTACTGAACACCATAAAGTGGAACCCAGGGGACAAGTAGCCACACACAGATGAGCACTTAGACACAAGAGACCACAAACATTTAAGAATCATATATTACCCTCATATGTTTTCAGGCTGAGGCAGGAAGGAGTGCCTCTAGGACACCCACACAAGCACCGGGAGAACATAGAATCTCTACAGAGAAATGGTCCATGTGCGATCCTGACCACGCTAGCCCCGAGCTGGAGCCACTGTTCCTCAATGCTGCTCTTCCCTCTCTCCCCGTTTGACGATAAATATCTCGACTCAGCATTAAAAGAGTTGATCCTTCACAAGTGTACCAACGCTTCCTTCCTACACTGTCTTTTCTTTCTCTTCCCTTTGATGTAAAGTTGCAACTTTTCATGAATCAAAACCTGAATATTGTCTTATCAGTGTGTTCCAGACACATTCAAGCAGGAACTGCCACTCCTTCAGTACGTGAACTTATGATATATGTGTTATATAGGAGGAATCCTACCCTTTTTTCTTGGGCTGTGGGAAGCCTCTGATCTTTTCAGTGCCACAGAGCCCGAAGTCTGTTAGCTCCAGACTTGTGTCAACAGACAGTGTCACATTGTTTACGCCAGACGCAAACCATAATAGATGGGTCCACATATTCTCATCGGTACCATTATGAGTCATTTGAAATTAAAAACCCGACCACAAGCTGGGTCTGGGCCAGATTTAGCCAACCGGCTCTCTCGCTCTGTGTTTCTTTGAGAATCCTTTGATGCTGGCGGGGGGCTTTTGCACTTGCACTGATGCTAACGAATGATACTTTAAGCGATTCTTTTTTATCCGCGGAGCTTAATGAAAGATTAATGGGTTTGATATTTTCTCTTGTTTATTATTCAAATTAAAAGCTGTTGTCCTTGAAACACATTTAAAGTTCATTTATTATGACTTTATGATCCTTGGAGTTTTGTATTGTGTCCCCAGCGATAAAGAAAAAGTGTAGAACAGCATGTGTTCCCTGGTAATATGAATAGTTTACTGAGATATTTCTTACCTCTCAGCATCTTTCAAACCGTTTTAGATTGATTGATGACACTTTATTTAATTAAACTATTACTTCGAGTAAGATTCCTTTTAAAAAATATCTAAATATATATATAAATATATACATTTTCTAGACATTATGAAGGCGAAATCCCAGACTTCATCAGATTACCTTTCCTGTTAGAGAGCAGAATTATTCATTTTAGCTGTACATCATGTTAAGTTATAGAAGATAAAATTATACAAATAAACACAGCTACACTATTAGTAAATTGAGGGAAAGAATTGGAACTTTTTCCATAAAATATTAGATTATATATATTATAGCCTGGTTTCTTTTTAATATCTTTATAAAATACAAAAAAACAATCTTAAGATGTTGGTGTAATTTCCTTGGACCGATCTCTCCCTCATATGATCTTGCTCTAAAAAAAACTGGGTGTCCTTTTTTAATAATTTAATTTGTCAACAAATACAAATATCCATGCAAATCACACAACATAGTCAACCAGATGGCTCCAAACAAATAAGACGTTTGGTTTCAATCCAACGTCTAAATCTCAAATAGCCAACAACAAAAACTGACAATATCCAGAATAGGTTTGCAGCCAGACACACTTACCACTTAAATGGAAAAATCAGTCAATTATTAAAATAGAAATCACCCAAAACCCAGTAACAAATCTATCTGACGGAGAAAGAAAATACAAGAATATTCAAATAGTCCAACAGATTAAAATCCTAAAATCAATCAACAGACGAGGGAGTGTCTAGTATAACACTAGGCAATACTGTCAAAAGAGCTGACACCGGTCTGTGGAAAGTCTTGCGTAGATGAGGGCGGGATGATTGGCAGACAAAAGAGGAAGTGTCTTCACAAAATATTATCCTTACAGCGCTACTTACAACAGCTATTATGCGCACTAAATTTCGCATAATAAGAATTTAGACGCACTTATGCACTAAAAATACTAAGTTTAAGTACGCAAGTATGCGATTTGAGACAGAGCTTAAGATACACCAGTCTGTCAGGAGTAACAAAATAATGCCTGGTTATTACAAACAACACTTTTTGGCTCATTTGTTTTGTGTTGCTGGAACTTTCCTTCTTTGGTAACATAAGAACAGCTGCATGTTGTTTTACATTAACTATATTTAGTTTGCTTTTTATCCTGATCTAAAATGCTTGGACGGCAAATAGGTGTTTCAAGTAACTCAAAAGAAATAAGGGATCAAGCATATTGAGCATGGAGGCAAAAAGGAGTTAAAATGAGGCCTCGCTGAGGGGCCTTGGGCTTCAAACTCCTGGTGTGTGATTTATGGCTCACCTGTGTAATTACACTGCCAATCGCAGCAGCCGTCAGGTTCAGACGGGGTGAGGCACAGACATGCCCCACCACCTGAGCACAGCCCCTCGCCAGCTCCCTGTTAAAGTACCGCTGCAATTTTCCCTTCACCCTAATCCCCTTGACATTGGCTCCGGGAACATATTTGCGTGACAAAAAAAAGACGACGCACAACCCTGCCAACCATCAGTCAATTGTTCCCCATTAGCAGACACACCGCGGTTATGATGAAGGTCTATTGAAGGAGGGAATCAAATTAACTTCTGGTGATTGATAAGTTACTGTCGTCTCTTTAGTGAGCATGTGTGGTCGTTTATTATTGATGTCGCAAAAACTTGCTGTATTTTCCTTTTTCTGAGCTTCAACATACATTATTTATTACTTTAATATGAACAAATTAGTGGTTAAATTATGAGATCATTGATTTTTATGTTGAAATACTCTCCAGAATTCAGCCAAATTCTTATCTACCACTCCTCCAAATCATTTTCTATCATCCTCAGGTGTACAATATTGATAAAATTGACCCAGAAATCCTTGGAGGATGTTAATCTGAACCGTTTACAATCTTTTTTTAATGGCATTAAAGTTCAAAAACTCCATTTTTTTTATCTTCTCACGGGAAGATGTTTGAAACTACAAAGTTTTTTGGTTTGGAACAAAATTCTGAATTGACGGTCATGATAGAAAGACCGAAAGAAGTGACGGCTAGCAAGAAGTAGAGAATCCGCTCACATGACTGTGACAAAGAGGTGCTACACTGATTCGCTCACCATGACAACGCTGTGGAAGGGCGGGCGAGGGGGGCGGGGGTGTAAGGCTGGGGGACCCCACTGGCTTTTTGGCCCGGCACAATACAAAGAGGCATGGCTGTCTTAACCCCGCTGACATCACTGTTGTCTGCGGGTCAAATCCCTGAATATCAATGAACTGACTCTGTGCCCCTCGCAGTGATCCTTAAAAAAAAATGTCGGACTCGTATAAGAAGCTCAAGCTGTCCTTTCTGACCCGGTCCAGCCTCTCGCGGCTTTCAGCCCAGAGAGAGAGAGAGAGCACGAGGTTAAACAACGCTTCATCAGCACTAAAGCATATTTGCTTTCAGTTGAAGTTAGTTAATTCCAAGGTCTGTGATCCAGCTTTAATGCCAAAGCAGGAATCCATTATCGGAGCTCTTTATTTGAGTGAAGTGTAAACACCACCCGGTTGATATGCCATACATTCTTGTATTTATATTAACTAAGGTAAAGAAGCATTGATGTGTTAAGAAATACTTTAATATAATGTTTGCTAACTATGAATAAAAATAGCTGAGAAGAAGCACTGGTTATTACAACAATTTGGCTAACGCAACTAGCATTGTTTTGGGAGAAGGTTAACTATACTCTGAACAAAAAGCACAAGTAAACATTGGAGTCCTAGAGATGAACATAATTAGATTATGAGTTTGCGTCTATCAAACCTTAAAAATGCTGCAAAATAACGTTCAAGCTCTGTTATTTTTCTCACATGTTCTTAATACATAAGAAAAAATCTTGGGTTTAGCCACGTCCCCAAAATTAAACACACAGATATGTACTGAACTTAGAACGTTTTCAAAATAATCTAAGTTTATAACTTTTTTTAAACATATTTATTAATGCAAAGAACTTTAAACTAAAGAGATTGAGAGACATTTCAATATTGTTTAGTGCAGATGACCCAGATGCAACACAAGGGATATCACAAACACGCTTCTTTTCTGGCCTTGACCCTGAGATAACACATGGGTTAATGAATCTTTAAATACATATATATATATACACATGCACACAACCTAGTGTAGTCTAAGCTTTTGTTGTTTCTTTTTTCATTAATTAAGATACTACATTTTTAGGTTTTCTTTTCATTTCTCTTCATGTCCATCCACTTTATTGTGTTTTGTGATATAAAGTGTTAACTGTGAGATAAAACTGAGTTGATTTGATAACCTTGAAAGGTCGTTGGGATTTAGCAGTATTTAATGAAATGGTTAGTTTCAAAAATGATGTTCTTTGTTGAAAATGTGCTTAATATAGTTTTGTTTTTAAATGTTTACTGCTTTGTTTTATGAGTAGAACATTCCTCCTTTCACATACGTCCCTTTAAAATATCTACTCAACATTCCTGAGTGAAGAGAGGTCAATGCACCACAGTATGAATCCAGTTGGTCCTGGATGTGCAACGACGTACTTTTACAACCCCTTAAAAAATTCCAGGGAAGTCCGAGGATCTACTTTCCTCTCTGCTGAAGATAAATAATGTAAATGATTGGAAAACATTAAAGCACATTCATCCCTAAACAACTTTTAAATGAATGACTGATGAGAGTGGTTGAACTTGAAAAGACAATTAAAAAATTTCCGACCTGGGATTGAGCTCTTTGTATATTGGCTGACCTACCGTTCAAATTAATTTAATCACACCTTTCCCTGACACAGCAGATCTCACCGGGAACAAAAGCCTCCGACTCAGAGGTGCTGTTTCTCCTCCTTTTGTTTGGGGAACCATTTGATCTACTGAAAATCATTTTAGCCTTTGAGTACACCTGAGTGATTCAAGCAGAAAGAAGGCATATTTCAAAAGCAAGATTAAACAGCGCTGGTTTCAACCGCAGGAGCATTCTGAAGGCAGCACCACCCATCGCTCCAGTTCCCATCTGCATCAAGTCATGTGTTTCCTGCTCGATAGAAGAGTTTGTTGTCTGCAACTCTCTTTTTCCTTTGAAGCTCAGATTAATCTGACGCTTGTTTTTTTTTTGTTGGCAATGAGAGTTCAAATGTTTTCTGTGACCTAGACTGATGATCAAACAGGTAGCTAAATTTAGACCTTCATCTCTCAGCCAACTAGTGATGCTTAGGCTGACACAAAGGGCTACGACATATACATGTGTTCTCTATGAACAGTGAATAAAACATGTGGACACTTCATGCATGTGTGGAACAGAGCGTGATGGAATTCTTCTGTGAATTATGAGAGCTGTCTTCAACACTACAGCGTTCATTTTGAGGCGCTATCTGGCACCACTGTATGTCGAAACTAAATATATTCCAATGTCGAAGTTTCTTAACTGTCATTCTAATTAAAGCCATTCAACAGAAGTTTGTTCATCTGGCTCGTCTTTTATCGCATCTTTCATTCACTAAATCTTTACTGAAATGTTTGAGCCAGCCTTCAAGGTGAGGCAGATAAATATAGCAATATATATACTAAATAATTGCAGAAAAATACTACTTATTATAATGCTGAATCAGAATAGGAGTCATTGGCTTGTTTCTCTCCTATAAGATGATCGGAAAAGTGTGGCCCTGGGGCCACGTGTGATTTCAAAATCTACATCTATAAAGGTCAACTTGGTGCCCTCACAAGTGCTACAGTTCTTCTTGGGTTTAAAATGACCCGATTGAGCTTGATTTTTCTTTTCATAAATAGGCTAATTTTCCTCGTTCATTCCAAGAAAGGTTTCTGTGTCTTAAATATTAAGCAATTTACAGCCTTTTAAAAGTCTTCAAAGGTTTTTGGGCTTCTTTTAGCGAGAGCTGTGGTGTTATTTTTTCGAATGTGTCGCAATGGGCCGAAGCTAGCAGAACAAGTCCATTGGACAACATAATAAAATTACATGGCGTTTGCATTATTCACTTTAGATATACTTTGCAGTTTTGTATCTTGTATATAACTTATATCTTCATTTTAAGACTTTTTCTGTATTGTTTATTCTTTTTATTTATCCTTTTATTTTTTTTAAATTTTATTCATATTATTTGAAGTATTACACAATTTTTTAATGCATACTTATTTGGATTTGATGTATATTATTTCTATGTTTTATAAATATATGAATGAATGGATGGATGGATGGATGGATGGATGGATGGATGGATGGATGGATGGATGGATGGATGGATGGATGGATGGATGGATGGATGGATGGATGGATGGATGGATGGATGGATGGATGGATGGATGGATGGATGGATGGATGGATGGATGGATGGATGGATGGATGGATGGATGGATGGATGGATAGATGAATGGGTAGTTGTTTTTTTCCTCATATTTAATACTTTACAGAGAGTGTTTTGAAATGTCAAAGGGTGAATGTAATATGCCCTTTTTCCAAAATAAAACGTCTTTCAGATTGTTATAATCAATACAAGAGAAGTTATATACGTATGTCATTTGTTTTTTTTGTAAAAATTGCACAAGCTTGTTTGCGCTATAATTCATGCTTGTGTTTTCAATTATTTTTAAAGGAAATGCCGCTTAGCAACATGTAAACAAAGATGGCTCTGCTTCCATCAAGCTGTCTTGCTGCAATCACAGAGTGGACTTTCAAGTGGTCCATTATTTCTCAAAAAGGGGAGATAAGTGGGGCCTGACCCCTCCTCAGCGCAGATTAGCGGCCTCTGCCATCATCCCCATTACTATTATCAGAAGCAGACAATCTGGCCTGCCACCGGGCCGGAGGAAACTGGGAATCGTTCGCCATGCACTAGCTTGATTGCTCAAAAGAACACATGTCCTGGCATCAGATACAGTTTCAAACCCTAGAATAAAGTCATTTATCATCCACTCAACTGCTCTTTGGTACTCCCAAATTGCTTCCAGTCATGTCACAGAAAATAGAGGCCAGGGACGGGACAGCCGACGTCCAGCCTTCAACACATGACGTGTGTTGTGTCAGTTTATTCATGAAGAAAAATAGAAACAAAGGGAATTTGTCATATGAAATAATGGTATAGGTCAATATATTTGAATAAAATCTGGTTTTAGTGTGACTTGTCATCAACGGAATACATCAAATGTATTCAAAGGAGTTAAAAACAGTCTTAACTAAGAATAATTTGAAATGCTAAATCAAATTTACGAAATCTTCACAAAAATGTTTGAACGAGTCTTCTAGGTGAAACAGATACATACAGCGATAATAGTAATACATATAAGTGCATTAAAATACAAGTTACTATTACAGTGAGTCAGCAGATGTCCTTGGCTCCTTTCTCTCCTTCAAAATGATCGGCAAAGTGCTGAGGTCAAAATGTATATCTATGAAGTGCACTTGAGTCAGCTTGGTTACTGACAGGTGCTACAAGGATCGTCGGGCTCTTCTTGGGTTCAACATGACCACCATGAACTGTTCCGGACTAACCCTGATTTTTTTTTTACTGAATAAGTTCCTTTTCCTTGTCTCATTACAAGAAAATGAAAAAGTTACATTAACTTTTGATTCACAGTTTTGCTTTCAATGTTTCCGGTTGGATTAGAATAATCAATGGATAGACTTATTTTATGATACTTTTTGGTGGAACTGCCTTCTCCTACACCAGCTTAAAACTACTTGAAAATCTTTCTTTTAAATATTAATCATCCAGGCAAAGTGAGCAAAATACTACAAGGACAGATCAATCATATTGTTCTCTATATCGTAAAATTAAGCGGCATACTCTGTCAAGTCAAATACTATAATAATATATATCTATATTGAAAATAAAGAGCAAAAACAATTGAGTCTAATTATGGACTGCATTGCATCAACCTCGTTTACTAACACAACTTTTTTTTGTGCGTGTATATATGACCACTGAGGACTTCTGCGTGATGGGTCATTGTCGAAAATGTCTATTTCAAAATACATATTTGGGAATTTACATTTGCATCACATTTGTTTTCAAGAAAGGGGTTCAAATATACCTTCTAACATTGCCAGTATAGTTTGTTTTGTTTTGTTTTCCTAGAATTCCAGGATGTTTTCTCATGTGACAATCGATTGTGTCTTTTTTTCCCTGCCACACTCCCCTCTGCGACATCTTTCTTTGTTAAGTTTGCTGAGAGCGTCTTTGAACCCCAGGCTTTTTTTTTTCTCTCTCAGTGGTGCTCATAATCCCTGCCGGATCCATCACGGTTCCACTCACTTGGTGTGTAGCTGTCTTTTAACTCACCCACCCTCGAGCGTAATCACAATACTTTATTGTGTGTGTATGCCTTCCAATCAAACCGACACAAATAAGTCGAGAACACAGTTTGTAAACAAGCTTATTTTAGAGTTACAATTTCAGACGTCTGTCTACTTGTGCTCTGTTATAGTCTAGTGATCAACATGTTTACTTCAGTACAGCGTGTCTTTTGCTCTAGTTTATTTAATGCATTCTTGCCTTTCAATGGTAACTCAAACAAAGTTTTCTTTTTTTCTTTTTTTGATTTGATGACTATGGACACCAGTATTAGAACATAATCACCAGGTTGAAAGGCTAAACCCATACAAAAAAACAATTAAAACAATAAAAGCAAAAAATCTAAAGCAAACAATAATAAAGGGTACAGAGGAACCCTAAAGGCAAACAGACAATATTAAAAGTAAAACTAGTTAAAATAAAGTAAACAATTACAAAAGCATACAAAAAACTTCAAAGCATATAAAAGACAAAAGCATAGAGGAAAAAAAGACGTTAAAGCATAGAAAAAACCTTATATTATTAATATTTCGTATCACGGTGTGTATTTTCATTGTACATGTCTGCCTGCACAGCAAATCTTTTTCATGTGCACACAATTTTAAAGACAGGGGGCACCGGTGTATCCATATAATGTCCGTTGTTCGAGGTTTTATAATGACACTTTTTACTAATCGAAATACTAATGTGTGCAACAAATCATAATTAAAACTAATATCCCACAAAAAAAATGATGTTGGAATTATTATTATCAAGGCCTGCACTGTGAAATGCCTGTGGTTGACCAGAGATCGTATCTCGGCCGAGAATACTACAATAATAATAATAATAATAATAATAATAACAATAATAATACAATAATGTGTTCATAAAGTAACTGAATTCGGAATCAGAAACTTTTATTGACTTATTCCGTTTTTAAATTACTTATAGTGGTTTGAAATGAAGCAGTTGTCTTTTATTATGACTCACCTGCTTGAGATTTAAAGTTATTTTGGAATCATTGTTGGATATAAGCTATCGCTCCTTCAACAACTCATGCATGTTTTCATTCACGGTTTTGTTTACTCTTTTTGCTTGAACGTTTGAGACTAAATATAAGAGGGAACAGGAAAGACTGGCTTTCAGGGATGATGCTGACACACAAAAGAATAATGAAAGTCGCAGATGTCACCACGCCGACTGATCGTATTTAAGCTAGCTAGTCTTCTGACCAGTTCATGGTTGTGCTGCTTGTATGAAGTGGGCGTGTCTGTTTGCACAGGGTCTCTGTCAGTCACCACTAATCTGCCTGATCTTCACCGCAAAGTCACTTCTCAACATGCAAATAAACATGTTCAGAGCTCATTCCAGCCGAAAGCCGCTATCAAACACTTGTTTGATTAGCCGAGAGGATGTGAGACACTTCACTATGCATTTGAAAGGTCGCCGCGACCCATCAATGACTGTTGATGCCAGGCTTTAGTGTAATTACTCTCACCTTCTCCTGCGGAGAACAACAGACGAGTGTTTATGCTCCTGCTTTAGAACCTCGTCTATAAAGAAGGTTGGAATCAACACTTTTGACTTGCAACACAAATGTGATTTTAAGGTTTAACCTCCACACTAATCTTAACAAACAAAACTGGGAATTATAAACGAAATATCATGTGACTTTTTGTCACAGGAATATAATGAGAATGCTTTGAATAAAATTACAATATTAATAAGAGTTTTAATGAAGAAAAAAGGAACATTTAAGCTTTTAAACAATCAAGTGAAAATACTCAACACTAAAAAAAAACAAAAAAACAAACAAACTAGATAACCCAAATTACCCCCCAAAATAATGACAAGAGACCTGAGTAAGTTGAGGTAAATTATTGGTCTTGGTCAATTGCAGAAAATAGCTGGAATAATGAGAACCCTTATTTAATATGTATTAAATAAAGTATACATTTAATGAAAAAAACATTATTTATATATTCAGGGTTCTTCCGCCCCCTTTCCACTACAATCAATAAACTGAGCTATGATTTTGAAAATCTCCTTTACTTAATATGAAAAATATAAGGTTTAAAATTGAACGCGTTTACATTTTCATGGGGGTCTTTCTTCCCCCCTTTTCCCACTTTCTCTTGACCTCATGAAGTTGTGCTCCCTAATAAAACCTTCACTCGGAGGTCAATAGTCTATTTATAAAAAACATAGAACAGACAGATCTCAGTCAGACTACTTAAGTTACATAGATAAGCTAAAAGACAAATAATTGTGTCAAAAAACAAAACCTATTTTCAAAAATGTATAAGACCTTAGTGCAGTTTTTATCCCGTAAATTTTGCCTAAACATTTTAATGTTATCCACATTAAAAAAAAAAAATATTTTGATCTATTCATGTATATTACGAAGGAACAGGAGAAGTAAAAAAAAATGTAAAGGCAAAACTATTAAAATATGTGTTCAAAAATACAAAACTAATCATGTAAATTCAAAAAGCATTACATGTACATTAGATATATATGTAATAACTGATAAGTAAGCAAGTCAGAGTTTCAGCCAACATTTGACTCCACGCAGCCAGAATGTAAACAGCTGGAAGTGACAGCCAACTGTTTTTTGTGTCTGTGTGTCATGCATTGAGTCTGTCTGTCATGTATGAGTGGAAGTCTTTCCATGCAGACAGGCCCAAACTCGTAAACAGGTGCCGCGGCAGCAGCTGAGGATGAGGACATGGGGCGTCTCCAGAAAGATTGATCAAAGAGAAGCTGCCTCACCCGCCAGTCATCCCCAAAAAACCTGATTTATGGCACCGTGACAGACGACCCGTGACGGCAGCAGGCAAAGTTAATTCTTACAAAGGTTCACAACAAGCAAATAAAAATCACATGGCACAGCGAATGTCTAGATATTTATTTGTATAGAGGCGAAGATCAAAGACGATAATTGGCGGTAATGATTGTTCGCCTCTCTTGCTTAAAATCACTTTGGCACACAGAAAATTCTTTGCAGTTCAGTCGCTCCTCTGAATCCCTCGCACACTGAAGCACAGCATAGATAGGAAAAAAAAGAGTGTTACATTTGGAAGCCCTGACTTGTTTGTGTGCCAGTCATGTTCAATGAAATCATGTACTTATCAAAGGTTTGACGTTGTTTCAACAATACTGATCACAGGCACTTTGTTTTGGAAACTTTTCTTTTGTCCTTTGAGCTATCTGCTGAATTTTCTTGTACAAGTTTTTTTTTTTTCCGTGAGCCTGGCTGACTGACAACCAGAGCAAGTAGGCCTCTTAAGATGTCAAAAAAGACAGAATAATTGACAGTTTTAATTCAATACTGATGCTGTCTGGACATGATTTAAAAATTATATGTGGGGGGAATTTTATCAGAATAACACTATTTTCGTCTGGGGGTCTTTTCCTGGAGGTACAGATCAAAGAGCAAATCTCTCATTAGACATAAACTATAATAATTATTTTTCTCTTAAGTTAAAATTAGGAGAAAAAAATTATGAAAGCCATTTTAATTTAATTTTAATTTAAGTATTGAATATCAGAAAGTAATAATATGTTCTAAACCTGCCGTTGTACCTTTTTTTTTAACCATTTGGTAAACAGTAAGATGGATGGATGGATGGATGGATGGATGGATGGATGGATGGATGGATGGATGGATGGATGGATGGATGGATGGATGGATGGATGGACGGACGGATGGATGGATGGATGGATGGATGGATGGATGGATGGATGGATGGATGGATGGATGGATGGATGGATGGATGGACGGATGGATGGATGGATGGATGGATGGATGGATGGATGGATGGATGGATGGATGGATGGATGGATGGATGGATGGATGGATAGACAGATACAGTATATGGATGGATGGACTGCTATAGGGATGGACAAATCAATGCACAGACTGACGGATTGATTGATATATAGATGAAGCAACAGATAAATGAACTGATAAGGTATATGGTATGATGGACAGATGGATGGACTAATATACAGATGGACTAATGGGTGGACAGATGGATTGACTGATATAGAAATGGACCAGTGGAATGACAGATAAATGAACTGATATATGAATGGACGGCTGGAAATAGAGATTAATAACTGTTATCTAGACTCACAGATTGAAGGACAAATGATGGATGTGGTATTATACGGACAGACAGATGGATGGACTGATAATCAGATGGACGGATGGATGGATAGTTGAATGTGAAATCATACGGATGGACTTGTATACAGATGGACGGATGGATGGATAGTTGGATATGGTATTATACGGACGGACAGATGGATGGACTTGTATACAGAGGGACGGATAGATGGACAGTTGGATGTACATTTATACAGATGGAGAGATCGATGGACGGTATATGGATGGACGGATGGGTGGACTAGTATATGGATAGATGGATGGACAGTTGGATGTAGTCATATACAGACGCACAGATGGCTGTACTATAATACGGATGGACGAATGGCTGGACTGGTATATAGATGGATGGATGGATTCAAAGTTGGATGTACTATTATAGGGACGGAGAGATGGATGGACTGGTATATGGATGGACTGATGGATGGGATGTTGGATGTACTATTATAAACTGACAGACAGAATGATAGACAGACAGACGGGTAGATGTAAATGGAAGAAAACTGAAAGAAGAACTTGTATACATTGGAGGCAGAGAGAAAGTATAAGAATACACACAGAAGTCCATGTTTTCCACACCCCTGTGCCCCCCTGAAAAGACCTTTCTTGCCAGCAATATTTTGCTCTTGCTTTGAGCAGAATTTCTGCCTTTGATGAGAGGAGAAGAAGAAAAGTGAAGCCTGCGCGGCTGAAGAAGCCCTGGAGGGGGGTGCTAACTGTCATTTATATTTACAGCCTTCCCAGGCACCTCGGGGCCTGTAATCCAGGTGGCCTGTGTTGAGGCTGGAAGACACACTCGCACCTTTTTCACAACTTTAGAGTATCAATAGACAGTGACTGACTTTGATTCAGCCACATAGTGTCTGTGAGTCATGTGCTGTGGACTGTTAAAACGGATCGGGTTGACGCTGGGACTTGAATGCCCTCTGGGTGCAGGCCTTACTAGCCTCTCGACAGCAGAGATTTCAAACCCTGCAAACACATTTCAATGCATGAAGCTGGATCCAAAACACATCTTTGTTTCATTTACAGACCATCCAGCTTTTTTTTTCTTCTTCTTTTTCGAAGTGTAGACATAAAAAAATCAAGCCCGCAAACACAAGACACGACTTGTACCTTCCAATTGTTGATGACGTGAGGATCGTTTAGCATTTCAGCGCAGCACACAATATCTTCAGTTTGCTCATGCTTTGGAAAACCTCCTCAGTCAACACGTAACTCCGCCAAATCCAGGCCAGATGTGTCTTTAGAAACGCCACTGTGACTCCGCTGAGCAGAACAGATGACAGATATTTTTTCTATCTCGCCTTCTGATGAGGAAACTTCTTTTCAAAGTCAGAAAGCTTCAAACAGGCTAATCCTGTCCTGAATGAGAGCTTCATTATTGTAAAACCTCTTCATTGATACGCACCGACCGACACGTACAGCAGTCGGCGAGGGAGAGAGAAAGAAAGGAAAATAAAGTTCTTAATCCACGCTCAGAAGTATAGACGGTTATATAAGCCGGTATTCTTGAAGATATATTTTGTTAGTTAGAAAAGAAATCAGCCACAATTTCTACTTTTAATATGCCACAAGTGCTATGTTTGTCTTTTTAATTTTGATTTATTCATTTGAAATAAACACTCACTATTTTTTTTTTAACTTTTATTACCAATACATGCAATCTATTGAGGGCCCTGTTAACACAAATCAAATCAATACACTTTTTAATAGTAACTTTAGAACGAATTACCCACATAAATGCATACATGCATACATTTTATTTTATAGTACACTTTGTTTCTTATATAATTTTCTTTCTCAAAAAGACCTTTACATTTGAGGATTTTTCCTCAATTTTCATAATACATAATACATAATAATGTCACGTTATTTTCTCATATAATAAATCTTTAGATTTTTTATTAGAAAGTAAAAAAATATTACCCTTTATATGTACATACTCCACTAACACATTTTCTTTTTTAAATGTCCCATGTATCATCTCCACGACGACGCATAACAAACCAAGCCAGACTTCATACACTTTTAAAACTAGAACGTTTTTATTAAGGTTTTTTTTTTCTATAAAATCTGTCATTTTAGAAATATATACAAACATTTCCTTGTGCTTTCAAACAGCAAAAAAAAAAACAACAACAGCAAAAAAAAGGCGAAGTAACTTTTCACTGACGAGTGCTCGATTAACTTATGGGTTTTTCTCACAATAGTTTAGAACGTCTGTGAAAACATACATTTCCAGGAAAAAAAAAAGCTTCTCACACTTGTATCTGACCATTTTTGCCTGAACAAGTGTTTTTTTTTGACAGTGAGGAGAAACCTCTATTGCACATTATTCAAGTAGCCCCACGGCGCATCCAAATGGTTCATTCCACTCTGTTTGTCATTGAAACCATGCGTTTCTTAGTCGCACACTATGATAAGTGATTCCAGGGACGGCAACAAAGGCAGCTCTTGTTGCACGAGGCTTGAAGAAACATGTCAAAATGTTGCATTAACTTCGATGCAGTCACACATAAATAAAACACAATTTGTGTCTCATCGCCGTGACGACACAGTTTTACTTAGATAAGAGCTTTTTGAAGGAAGTCACCGGCTCACACGCATGTGGGAGGGGGCCGGGTCGGCTCGTACTTGGTACCGTGTCCTTTGAGGGACGGGTGAGGTTTGATGTAAGGCCGGCTGCTGGTGAACACGCTGGTGGCCTTCCTGCTCGTCCTCTTCTTCAGCTTCCTGCTGAACACGTTCTGCCACGACTGCAGCGTCTTGGAGGTCCAGATCCACATGCCGCTGGTGATGCCCACCACCAGCAGCATGAAGACCTTCACCATAAAGATCTCCACAGCAGGGATGGACGTCTTGATGACGCACTCGTCCGACTCCGGGCCGCCGCCGCCGCCTTCCGAGCACTTCACGTCCCTGGCGAGGATGCGCCAGTAGTCCATGTTCAGCCGCTCGTAGAAGTAGCAGGCGATGACGCAGGTGGCGGGGACGGTGTAGAGCATGGAGAAGACCCCGATGCGGACCATCAGCTTCTCCAGCTTGTCCGTGTTCTCCCCTTCCGTCTTCATGATCTTGCGGATGTGGAAGAGGGCCACGAAGCCCGACAGCAGGAAAGACGTTCCAATGATAAGGTAGCAGGAGAGAGGGATCAGGACGAATCCGGTCAGCGCTTTGACGTCCATGCTGCCCACATAGCAGACCCCGGTCAGCTCGTCGCCGGCCACCTTCCTCATCACCAGGATCATGATGGTCTTCACGGCCGGGATGGCCCACGCCGCCAGATGGAAGTAGCTGCTGTTCGCCTCTATGGCTTCGTGACCCCACTTTTTGCCCGCCGCCAGAAACCAAGTGAGGGTTAAGATAACCCACCAGAGGGAACTCGCCATCCCGAAATAATAGAGGATCAGAAAGACAATGGTGCAGCCGGTGCTCTCCAGGCCCTCCTGGATGATGTACTGTACTCCGTTGTCTCGGTCGCAGGCGATTCGGTCGGCACCCACGAAAAGTCTGATGAGGTAGCCCACAGAGTAGACACAGTAGGACATGGAGAGGAAGATGATGGGCCTCTCCGGGTACTTGAAGCGCTGGGGGTCGATGAGAAAGGTGAGCACGGTGAAGGCACTAGAGATGAAGCAGAGGATGGACCAGACGGCCATCCACACCAGGGAGAACTGCTTGTCCCCCTGACTCCAGTACACGTCCACTTTGGGGTAACACTTGGGAGCGCACGACTCGCTCTTCTCCACAAAGTGGAATTTGCCGGGGTTAGGGCAAGACCGCCTGCTGTTCACGGTCTCCCTGGGCTGCAGGTCCTGACCCCCCAGGGGCCGCTGCGGCCGAAAGTCCGTCGGCTGGGTGGGGGAGACTTTGGGTGGCTCGTCGGAGCCGTTGTTGGGGGCCACCATGCAGAGGTTGTTGGGGTCGTTTTTTATAGGCAGGCGCGAGCAGTCCAAGGACTCCGGCCACGGGAATTTGAACTGCTCCAGGATGGGCGAGCACTTCACCTTGACTTGCTCGCACATGACCCGGCAGGCGGGGATGGGGTTGGACACATGCTCGGTGCACATCGGGGCGTAGAGCGAGCACAGGAAGAACTTGAGGTGAGTGTGGCAGCCGAACTGGATGAGCGTGGCGAACTCCTGCAGCTTGATGGCGGCCTCCTTCTGGTTGTAGTGCCCCATGAGGTTGGGCATCCGGGTCATGTTGTAGCCGATGTCCTTGCACAGGGGGATGGTGATCTGCTGACAGCGGCCCTCCCCGGACCAGTCCGGGTCTATGGAGCTGATGGCTGAGGCGACACAAGTCCACAGAAGCACACAGAACAGTCTCAGGGGAGCGTTTGGACGCATCTTCTTGGGCTTTTAAAAAACAATCTTTATCAGAATAAAATCAAACTCACAGGACTAACTGCTGCAGCACCACATGGTGTACTGGGTTTTATAAATCCACCGATGAAGGGGGGAGTCCCAGTCCATGTTTTCATTAGTTTCAAAACAAGTTTCAAACTTAAAAAAAAAAGAAAAGCTCTTCTTCTATCCGCCCTCGTGCTGCTCGCCGGCGTCGCTCCGGCAACTTGTGCAAAAGTCAGAAAAAGACGCAGTTCCCGCGTAAGTTCGAGCGTCGGATCGGTTCCTAGAAAGGCACCGGAGACGACGATCCGTCAGCAGCGCGTGTCACGTCGACGCTCGAGGTCGTGCTTTAGTGTCCGGGGAAGTGAGTCCGACGATCGCTGGTCGGGATCTGAGCAGCGAGTGTGTTCAGCAGCGGCAGAGTGAAGCAGGTCTGGAGTCTCCAGTCCGGGTCTAACCTGCCAACAGATCCGCCTTCAAAGACTCCTGCTTTGCATAAGAAAGATGACACTGACACGCAGATTATTTCCAAATCGTGCGGAACAGCTTGTTCATTACTGCGTTTTCAAAGGCTCAAAGCAGAATTTCCCTCTCTCTCTCTCCCTCTCTCTCTCTTTCTCTCCCCCCCCCCGTCTCTCTCTCTCTCTCTCTCACCCCCCGCCCCCCAAAAAACGTACACTTTAACAAGCGCATTTTTCCAAAACATTGTTGCGCAATATGGCTCAAGGGGCGCAACAGTTCAATCCAACCAGTGTCACTGTCACTATTATATTTACCACTGGGACAATCCTAACCATTTATTTTTTAGTTGTTGTGGTATTTACTTTCCAATACTACCTTTATATCCTAATCAATGTACTGAAAGTTTTATTTATTTATTATAAGTTATTTATTATATGATCTTTCTTCTAAGTACTTTTTAAATGTTATCTTTTCAATGCTAATGCGATTTTTAAGTTACGTGTTTTTGGACACATTTGTTTTATATATAGTAAAATAAATTACATTACATTATTGTTGTTTTATGCGTAATACACGTTTTTTTGTTATACCTATATTCCCCCCACTAAAATAATAGTTTAAAGCAAAAGTAGTGGAAAAGAAAATAAAGACCACTATACTGCAATAGTTTCCATGTGTTTAATTTTCCTGTTATTCCCATTGTTAAAAGAGGGGATCATTCTTACATTGGGAACAAAAAAAATCAAATTTAGATGTTTAATTTTCGATATCATTTAATAGAGAACAAAAAACATAACATCAAGACCTCGCTACAATTAAAACAAGTTGTCTTTTGTTATTTGATTTGACTTGTTTGGTTAAAAAAATGTATTTAAACACTTTACATTTTATAAATGTTCTTATGCAGTTTATTGTTGCTAAAGTAAATGAAATAGCTGGTCCCCTGTTTTTTCCCTTTAAATATTAATTTACTCTCCAAGTTTAATTAGTTTAATTAGTGTTTTGTATCAGCATATTTTCAACTGAAAGTCAAATAAAATTGTCTCTTCATTTTCCATTTTCTTATGATTCCCCTTATTATTAACCTCTATTTTGAATTAAAGTTAAAAACAGAATGTGTTGCAACATTTTAACTAAATACTAAGGCTAATCTCACATTTCCCAACACTATCTCTAAATACACTGTTTTTTAAAAATAGCATTCATTATTGTGTATATTTATCGATATGTTGCAAATATGAGGAACATTTTCTTGCTGTAATAATTGAAATTTATTTTTTTCAGATTTCATCAGAAAACTTACACATACTTTTTTTTGTGGCGGCAACATTGAATTGTGTATACATAAATGATGACAATCAATTATTATTAAAGATGAATTAAAACAACTGTACATAAGAGGACATATTGAGCATCATATGTTGTTTTCCTTTGTTCAGCTTGACTAAAAAATAGGTTGTGAATTATTTCTTAATGAAACTTTTATGATTCATCATTCTGTACCTCAATAAATAATTTAATCAGAAAGAAAAAACAAAAAGGTGACCTATAGTGCTTAAAATGACAACACTTTATATCCCAATGACAACAATACAGTTTATTATGACTAAAGCCATAAGCACAAATGAGAAATATTCAATATATAAAGACGTTTGTAGTAGATTTTCTAACATGGACTGTTTTCATGTGCAAGTCAGAGTGAAAGAAAACAGTTTCTTTCCTGTCTTTGTCAATGAAGGAAGTAATCCTACAATAAATAGGAAGACTGAATTCCTTCTCAAGTGCTGACTTTTGTTCAGAAGAGTTATACGTAATTAACATTCAGGCATGCAATCTGACAGAACAAACAACTTTTCTTCTCAGGGCTTTATCAAGTTGTGCCACATGGTTTCACACAGATCTACCTTTGTTTCATTTTACACAGTTGTCCACTGATGTTAAAGGCAGTTTCCTGGTGTGACTTGTTGTTAATTCATCAAAGAAGTGGCTTGCTTTAAATTAGGCAACTTTGGATATAAAAACATGTCAAATTATAATTTATTTAAAACAATTCAGTCAATATATTTTACAAGTGCATTTGAATCTTTATGATGAAGGGTTTTAAAAGCATTTATTTTGCTTTAAAATCCAATAAGGAATATAATGCATCTCCACACAAGGCGTGAGAACCTCTTACACAGCAACACCTTGTAGCAGAGAATCAAGATTAACCTGTCACTCTTATGGTATTAATTAAGTAGTCCATGTGATGTTCCTGTGCTGTGGCTTGGAAAAAATAGAAGCTTAATTGAGATATTTTAATTATATTGTGCAACATCTTTCTCACAGCACTCTGTCGGTGCCTCTGCGAAATACAAAAGAAAAACCGCAAATGTCTTCTGTGTCCTTCAGGGTAAATATTTAGCTTTTAATCAGTTTTGCGGAGAAGAAAGTGCTTTGTTTTCCAGATTCTCAGGCGTATCTGTGTGAAGATACAGAGTGAAATGAATATAAAAATGACTATTTGCAAGGCAGAGTGACAAGAAATGTATTATTTATTAAATAAAATTAACTTATCATACCATCTCAATGAAAACTGTTTATCCTTGCACTAATAAAAATCAGCATAAAACACTTATAAATATAATCCATAAATAATACTTTCCTGTTTATAACATACACACAAAATCCAACTTCAATTGTCTTTTAAAATAGGAAACTTAAAGTTACCAATGTCTCTCGTGAGAGAGATCACACTCTAAAATGTTCGTGTTAACCCATAACTGCAGCTAATTATCTTATAGTCTTTCTCTTGTTTCTTAGTAAAACATATTTAAACAGCTATGCATTAATGATGTTTCCCAAGAGCATCATGCTGGCGGCAGGGGAAGACCCCACACCATTGTGACCACTAAGAAAAAAAGGCTAATGGTAACCCTTCATCACCCAGTTAAAGTCCAACTATCATAGAAAACAGCTCTTCCTAAGTACGAGCACAAAACTCAACCCGTCATCCTTTAGAGCATATCCTGGGTTTTATAGTTGTCGCCTTTGTGTGTTTATGTGAAACACTCCAGACACGACTCCCATTTTCTTGTAAAAACCGTTCAGATTTACACTGCCATGGTCTTCATCACACATGACGCAGTGATCACAAGTAAACAGCAAAGCTTTTAGCAGGTTTTTACAGCAGTCGCTGAAATTCTTTTGGACTCGTTTTACCAATGTGTCCGGGCAAGATGAGAAACATGGCACCAGTGTGTCTAAATGGTTTAAGCAGCATATCTTACTTGTGGCATTTCAGCTGTTAGCACTCAGTGTGTGCCGCAGCAGCATGAATGTAGGGTATGAATACATTTGTGGACACAATACCCTCCTCCCATCAAGCACATGTGCGGCTCAGATTTCCCCAATCCAGCTGTTTGAAGAGTCTGAGACTTAAACCGCCCTGATCTCAATCATATAATGACTGTTAGTAAGCTGCCAGACCAAATTCCTGACATGGAACGTTATTTTAGACAGGCACTGTCTTGTGTTGAGGTTTCATAAACAGTGATCACGATCCCATTTGCTATACATGCTCCGATATTAGGAGAGATCTATGAATAAGTGCTTATTAAGACGAGAGAGATGTTACTGACAGACCTTGCTCCTCTACAACCTCTACTACTTACTATATACTTCTACTGTATTTTCCTCATATACGTTTTCTCGCAATGAAAACAAATTAAGACAATAAGACATTTTAAAACCATTTTTCCTTCTGATTTTAAATGTGACATTTCAGGAGATCCCTTAACCTTTTTATTGTTTTTTATTTATAAAGTTTATTTTTGTCAAGGGTTTACATTTTTTTTCTTGCTCAGATTTTTCCTTCCAAAATAACTAAGAACAAGTTGTTTTTAATCAACCTTTAAACTCAAACTAATTCACAGGCAGAACAGTATTTATATTACAATAAGAGTTTATTCTGATTATCAAAGGCTAATACAAAAAATCTAGTGTCCTGGGTTGAAAATGTAAACATTTTAAATGTACTCTATCATCATTGACCCTAAACAAAGCTTGTCGTACTGCATTACGTCGAGGGTTGTTAAGAGTTTAAGGTGGTTTAATTTCTAGTTAAGTGTACAACTAGTCTTGAATAGTTGTTGAAAGCTCTTCTGAACCACATACAATTCCTTGGCAGGCCAGATTTGGTCCCTGATAATGGGTATGGGTACCTTAATCCCCAAGCAAGATAGATGTATACATAGATAGATTACTAGATGTGTAGTTGTATAGATAGATGTATAGAAATAACTATAGATAGATGTATATATAGATATACAGATAGATGTTTATCTACATGTATAGATAGTTGTGTAGAAGTATAGATAGAATTATACATAGATGTATAGATAGATGTATAAATAGATGTATATATAGCTGTGAATATAGATGTAAATAGCTAGATGTATATATACAGTAGATATATATATATATAGACATATTTATAGATGTTTATATAGATGTATTGATCGTTGTGTAAATAGATGTATATATGGATAGATGTATATATATACATGTATAGATAGAAGTATACACAGATGTATAGATGTATATATAGATATATAGATAGATGTATATATAGATGTATAGATAGTTGTGTCGTTGGATGTATAGATAGATGTATAGATGGATGTATTGATAGATATATAGCTAGATGTTTATATAGATGTATAGATAGTTGTGTAGATAGATGTAAATATAGATGTAAAATTGGATGTATTGATAGATGTATATATAGATATATAGATGGATGTATATATAGATGTATAGATAGTTGTGTAGATAGATGTATAGATGGAGGTATACATAGATGTATAGATGGATGTATTGATAGATGTACAGTATATATAGATATATAGAAAGATATATATATAGATGTATAGTTGTGTATATAGATGTAAAATATAGATGTAAAATTGGATGTAGGGATAGATGTAAATATAGATATTTGTATAGGTATATTTACATATAGATGTATAGCTAGATGTATATAGACGGTAGATATATAGATAGACATTTATAGATGTTTATTTAGATGTATAGATCGTTGTGTAAATAGATGTATATTTAGAAAGATGTATAGCTAGATGTATGTCCTTCATCATGTGTACCTCATCAATCAAAGACGTGCACACAGTAACAAAGACTTTGCTAATATGACCCCTGACAAAGACAACAGCTGACTTCCCTGCTCCGTCCCCTCCCTCTCTATTAGACTTTTATTATGCGTCTGATGTGCAGAAGTGGAACAGAGAGATGTGACAGCTTTAATGTGAACAAGAATAATGAAATATCAATGGATTCCCACGGCCGGGGCAGTTCTGCTCTCCATTCACTGATCACCCGCCTGTCAAGGAACAACTCCCGACATCTTCAAGAGCTAATATCTGTCCGTTATATTGTTCGCTTTGGTTCAATAAAACGGACGAGATAAGTCTAAAAAAGAAGACACAGTCCGCCGGGTCGTTGTAATTCACTCCCTCCTGTCTCCGTCTCTTTCATGATCGTCGGGCCGGTCGACGCGATTGGTCTTTGAATCAAACCGACTCACAATTTAGCAGCGGTGCTCGCCGCCGCCAGCTCCCTTTCATGATTCTCCATTCTCCGTCTTCACACGTAAACACACACTTTCCAACGCACAAACTTTATCTCATCTGTGCGCCTGTGTGCAGAAGAAAGGCTGCGTAGCCCCATCTCTGAGAAATCAGCAACTGTGAGATAATTCTGTAACTAATAACGTGGAAAGGGGAGGGAGGAGGGTCGTTTGATGGCTGAAGCTGAAAAGATATTTTATTTTTTTGTGTGTGGGATTTGAGATGTGTGATTCTATGGAGCCGGCTTGCTCCCCTGCTGCTAGGCTCTGGCTCGGAGCTGGCCCCCCTCTGGCTAATGTTATGGAGAATCGGAGGAATTTTATGGCTGTCTTTTCCCTCAGCCCCCTTTTTTCTTTTGTTCCGCCTTTGAAGAATGACTTTAGACATTTTATTTACATATTTAACCATGGATGAAAGAAATGAAGGGTGAGGGACCAGAGCTATTTTTCGGGGTTCACACAGGATTGTTTTTGATCAGCAGAAATGAGCTGAAGCCAATAAGATCTGTTTATTTCGACTGAAATCGGATCAAACGCTGTGATAGTGACATATCAGCAAAAATGACGCCATTTGACGCGAGCTGCTTATCCCGATGCGTCCGGAGCGATCCCCCTGTTTGCTCTAATTGTGGCAGCCGGATGATTTGTACGCCTTTCCGACATGTGAGGTATGCTGCGGGATAGGCGAGGGACGTTTGAGACATGTTTGGCATTGTTGTCGGCACTGAAAGGGCATGTTGATTAAACGTACGGGTGGGGTCGTGCTATAATCTTCTTAACCAAGGCCCTCCTCTTCCCTTTCAGAGGGCACAATGAGAAGAAACAACACACTCAGTTGGAGGTGAGACTACTTGTTCGCATGCCCCGCACATTGTCCGAGGATCCTGTTCTCCCTGCTGATCGCACACATTCAGCGTTTAGCTCAGAGTGATCCTATTTATCAACGTAATCTGCTATTTTCTCTATCATTGTCGTCAACTATTTCTTCAAGTGGTTGAGAAAGATACTTCGCAATCTGTTTGCAATGAAGACAAACATGTTTAAATATGATTAGAAATATCAAAAATCCTACAAAACAAAATGTTTCTATTAACAAGTGTCATTGTGTCGTTTTGTGTTTACTTTCTTCCTAATGTACTGAATAATGGTAAGTGAGTTATCTATGCTAGTTTGGTCCGGTCTGGTCCAGTGGCCATTTGCCCCACAGTATTCATCACAGAATACACAAAAATGTCTAACAAGCAACTTAAAACAAAAAGCACAGACAAGATACTGTCAATCTAAAACAATTCAAAATTGTTGGCTGCTCATTGCGATGCTAATTTAGAAACACATGTTTTTCATTGGAAGAAGAGGAGTCGCCATTTTGTTTTTGGTTAATTCCAGTTGAAGACAAATATGTTTTTTTGTTTAAAACCTAGTGATAACATGGCTTTAGGGATACTGTGGTTTAACCCTTGTGTTATGCCTGGGTCAAGGTTGACCTCCCTGGCTTCCAGAAATACCTATGCAGTGGTAGAGGTCGTTCATCTTGACCCAGAGACAACACGAGGGATACCACAAACACATTTGTTCTCGGGACTTCGGGTCACCTTGACCCAGAGAAAACACATGGGTTAAAGAAAAAGTTTGGATGCAACCGCCCTAATTGGGTCACAGCAGGGGCTGGAGGCAATGATGGCTAGGTGAGAAACTGGAGACACCCTAGACCAAGAGTGTCAAAGCCTTTTGTGAAGAGAGCAACATTTGACGAGGTGAAAACCATTGGGGGCCAAACGTGAACAGTGACATCCTATAAAGGGTAATCTTGCTCAGAAGTTTAAAATATATAGAATTTGGTCTTAATTTAAATAATATTTACAACTTAGTGAATGCTGTCTTTACAGGTCACACTTTTTCAGGTACTTCTAAGCAAGACAGTGCAACTTATCCAACATATCGGCTCAAACTTTAAACTGAAAGCCAAAACCGTGACGACATTCTTTCTGTGAACCCAACAATAGAAGGATTTATCTCAGATATAAATGCTGGTCTTCCTGAATTCAAGCAGGAACCTACAGATGATAGATAAACCTCATGCTGGCATGGGAAGAGGAAAACTCCTTATCTGAAAACAATTTGAATTAAAATGAATAAACTCAATAATAAGTAAATGAATAACCTTTTTGTACATAGTCTGATCCAATTTAAAATGGCTCATAGAGCTTACTCTCAGGCATATATCTCACGGTCGGACCAGTCTGCGACAAATGTCATAGATGTCTTTTATTTCTGGGTGTTTTATTTGTGTTATATTGCTCTTGCTGTTGTTTAAACCGAATTCCCCCTCGCGGGACAAATAAAGGATTTCTGATTCTGATTCTGATGTCATGTCCTGCCTTAAAATCACAGAAAACTATTCATGACACAGGGATCTCATTTTTGAATTGTTTAAAACCCTGTTAACTATTTCAAATTAGGGTTCATATTCAAAGTTAATTAGTGCAAATTGCAAGAAAAAGAGAATAAAGCAGCAATACTAGTTAATTTTGCCCTTTCTTTTATTTATAACATTTAAAAATATATATTGAATTTGATTTTATTATATATTTTATAAGAATATGTTCTTTTTTGTATTTTATTGTCTTTGTTTTGCACCATGTATCTTCCTTTCATTAATGTGTTTTAGACTTTTTAAAAAATAAGAAAAGAGCTTTGCTGAAAATTTTGCTGCTATGATGGGCGCACCTGCCTCTTAACATCGAATGTGCCCTGTATTACACCTTGTGTACCTGAATTGCCTACAACTGCTTAATACAAATATTTTGAATTGAAAAACTATTTTAGGTTCTCTGGTTAATGATTCAGTTAAAATAATATAAAAATGTATTCTACAATTCGAAATACGTAAGTACATAGAGCTCAAAACGGACACAGCGGGCCGCATAAAATCTACCCAAGGACTTCCTTAGACATGCCTGCCCTAGACAGAGATCCGTTAAGACTTAACCAACTTAACTTTCTATATTTGTTGTCAGTGTTTTTTCTGTGCTTCTTAGCTGTATTGGTCTCTCTCTCTCTCTCTCTCAAACACACACACACACACACACACACACACACATACACAAACACTGCCCTGCTGTCTTCTAATGGAGACCGCCTTTGAGCAAACCGCCGACAGCTAGAATCCAAGACCCACCATTCCACGCAATTACAGCTGCATAAAATTTAGTTGTAGAACGTTGTTGTTTGTATTTACATCACAGTCAGATTCAGAAAATATCCTTCTAGATTGCATTCTATAAACTACACTTGAAGAATCCCTGTGAGTTGCATACAAACACTTAATTCCAAATGTCCAAAATCAGTCTAGGTCTGCTCCTGCTGTCAGTGTTGGTCGCCACATCTGCACGACTGGAGCTGGAAAATGGTCAAATGTTTTAATTGGAGTTTTGATTCGGGGGAAACTTCAGTTCATTTCAGCATTGGTCTGCACAGCAGGTCCACTCTGACTCGGCCACAGATGGCAGAACAGCAGAGCCACGCTGTTACTGGGGCGACCGACAAGCCTGCTGTTCTTCACTTTGGCACATTTTGTTTTTGGGGAAATATTATTAAATAAGAAAATCTCCCCCAAAAATACATAAAGAAGGCAAGAAGAAGACAACTGGAAAATCCAGTTATATGTTTGGATCAGATAAATAGATACTGTTATTATAATTCAATATCAAAATATTGTAATTTGCCAACCACAACTATTGACTATAGATTTTTGAATGTGTCTGTGAGAGAGAAATATTTTCTGCCTACATATTATTAATTGAGAAAGCTGTCTTATGCCTCTTACCCTATGTAGCTGGGACTCGTACTAACCCCCTACGACCATTAGGGCATAAATAGACGATCATGATCATGTATGTTTATATAGATTCATTTTAAAAATAGTAATGTTCTTTGTCTGTAGATGTCTGACTAGTTCAAGTATTTAAACATGGCTGTTACGAAAACTAAATTGTACAGATGAGTCTTGCCATTTTTAGTAAGTAAGTAAGTAAATGTAACTGTTAAAGCGCCTTTCTACACCAGGGTCACAAAGCGCTTTAACAATCAAAAACAATACACAGTTAAAATATATACTTTAAAAGGCCAAGACACATAATACAAACACAGGAATTCCAGAAAATCAGGGAAAAGCCTGAACAAATAACAATGTCTTAAGATGTTTCTTGAAGGAGTCAGTAGATCGATCAAATGCAGAGAGAGAGGAAGATCGTTCCAAAGCTTAGGAGCAACAGCCTGGAAGGATTTCTCTCCTCTGGTCCTGAACCGTGTTCAGGAACCATCAGTAGATTCTGATCCAGAGACCTAAGAACCCGAGCTGGGGTGTAAGGCTGGATCAGATCAGTGATGTAAGGAGGAGCCAGAGCATGAATAGCTCTGAAAGTAAGAACCAGAATTTTAAAATTGATCCTGAAAGAAACTGGCAGCCAAGAGTGAAGAGTTTTAAAGATCGGGGAAATGTGAGTTCTCCTACTAGAGCTGGTCAGAATTCTCGCTGCAGAGTTTTGTATTTACTGCAGGCGAGACAGCTCCTTCTTGTTTAGACATGAAAATAAACTGTTACAATATTCTAAACGAGAAGACAACTGAAGGAGGGATCGAGGTCAACTAAGACTTTTAACACAAATACTAGACAAAGCTCAACAGATTTAGACACTTCAAGTGCCGCATTACATGAAAAAAGCTTCTTCACCTTAAGAACTTTAAGAATTGTATTTGTAGATTTTAGCTTAAAATCAAACAAGAAAATAGGGAAAACATTTTAATTTTTAATTCTGTTTAGATGTAAATTTCAAAGTATTTTTAATGATAGATTATTATTGAAACATAATCCTGTATGTATTTTATATATTATATCTACTGATCAATCGTGACGTTTTACTCATTCATGATAAGCTTCCACGTGTTTAAGTTCTGAAGCGAAAAGCAAAACAGTTTCATTCATTATCTTTCATAAGTTTATTTTTCCTTCCAGACTCTGGGTCTGGACTTCAGTCAGAGATGGTTGGACTTTAAGATAAAGGTGCAGAAGGAGTCAAAGGCTCTGGTGAAGGACTATGATGGCAATATTATTACCGCGGGTCCTCGTGGGGGCACTTGAGTGTGAATTGCTAATCAGGAAGGACGTCGCTGGGTCTAATCCCTCTGAGTGGCCGGACTGGAATCAGCGCGTCTGGGGGAGACTCCCCACTGCTTCTGGCTCTAGAGGCGCCATTCAACATCACAGTGCTCCCGTCCCATTCCCACAGTCCCCTCACACTGTGCGGTGCAGCCATGCATGTGCGCGCACACACATGTTCACACACGCACCCACACAAACAACCACACATCCTCCTCGCACCAAATTAGATTAGACCCTTCCCTTTCTCCTCAGGAAGGCGCTGGTCTTTTTTCTGCCCGGTCATTTATCCTCCCCCTTTTGTCTCTGCTTCATAAAAGAGAAACAAACTCTCAAACGACTCCGCGACTAGAATTGGAGACAGTGCATCTCCATCGGACCTGGTATATTATACTAGCATCCCTTTAGCATGTGCGTTTAATGATGGCGAGAACAACCTGTAACGCCACATCAACATTTGTTGAGCGAAACAAAACTCTTGCGACATCGCCCAGAGATATATATATATATTTGTTTCCGTTAACGACTCAATGGCGTATTTAAGGCACGAAATAAGGTTAATGTGAGTGATCTTTTGTCATAAAAAAAAAAATCCTGGCGAAAAGATTGTTCCTCTCGCAGTGGAGCCATCCCGAAAGCAGCAAATTGAGATCAAAGTGAAATTAAAGCTGACTCGTTCAAAGCCAGATAAAAATGTGTGAGCCTGCAGCGATATTTCTTCTATTGATTTCCTCCTTTGCTCCGGCTCCATGGGACTGTGCTGGCTGTGCTGTTCTAAGCAGCGGAATACGAGACGGAGGCTGCTGCGGGGCGAAAGGAAGTGTCTATCGATACAGACAGAAAAACGCTGCCATAATGATCCACCATAGACAGTTTTTTTTCGGTGTCTTCGGAAATCAGCCTTCACTTTGTATTAAGCTGCAAGAAAGACTGGACGGGAGGCGCGAGGAAAGGCATGAGGAGCAACAAGGCACCATTTGTTTTTTTTGGAGCTTCATTTGATGTCAAACAAAAAAAAAACAAGAAAAGAGGTGTGATGTGGAAAGAAACTTGTTTTTGTGTCACCATCCTTTGTATGGGACTTCTCTTTGAGAAACCACATGTGGAGTCGTTTTTCTCCATGAAGTTTATTTATATCTGCAAAAAAATACTGAAAGATTCCTTTAACAGACAATTCTCTGGACATTTTTGATTCCTTTCATGTTCGATAAAAGCACAAAGAATAAGATCAGATCCCAAAACAATGCCGCGCGACGTATAACCGCAAGTTGTCAGCCTGAATGTGACATGTTGTGCTGTGATGACGGTATTACTCGTTTGGAATTGATATATTTAGCAAGAGTTGTGATGTGGTGAGACAAGGTTATTTTAAACTGATACAGAGTGACATTTCTTTAGGAATGGATTCACAGAAAAGTCTCAAAGTTGTCAGAATCACCAAAATATTTCCTTTTTTTTTTTACAATCAAAAATATTGATCTAGCAACTTGGGGTTATTCACGATCAATAAAACTGAATCATCGTTGCTGTAGTTATGGACAACTTCAATATATTCACCAAAATGTTTTTGAGCAATATGCTTCTATCATCCACGTGAAATTGTTATTTTCAGTTGCTACAACAGCAACTTTTTGAAAGCTTGTTTTGGGACTTTTTGAAAATCTGATGACATCATGACTCGCCTATCTCTGACCGACACAGTAATGCCATTGTTGAATCTTTGTCAAAACCATAATAACAGAACCTCTTGTCCATGAAAACTTGTAGTGTCTAATCTTTTTTTTTTCTGAGAGGGCCACTTCTGAAGAAATGAAAGAAACAGGCGGCCAAATATGAGATACATATACATACAGTTTACACAACATTTTGAACTTCTTCATGGTCAGACGTAAAAACTAATTCAGTATTTCATCCTTACTTAAAATACTAAAAACAAAGCTCATTGTCCTTTTAAATAAACTGAACTGAACTGAACTAAACCGTAAGATAACATAACGTATTAAACATTTAAAAGTTAATAATTCCAATAAATTTTTTTTTTAAGAATGAGTTAATCTCAGACAAAGTTACAAGACATGAGAGTTTGATTGTCACAGAAACTGCTTTAAAACCTCTTATCCCACTGCAGAAAACAATTTGTACAGGTCAAAAACATCAAATCAGCACCATCACCACTATGCCATGGAGTACCCCAAGGCTCAGTGTTGGGTCCATGTTTCTAATTTACATTCTTCCCCTATGCAATATTTTTTATCACTTTGGTAATCAGATACTCAACTTTATCGTCGAAACCAAAACCTGGTTCAACTTGTCCAACTGCCCTCACTTACTGTCTACAGGCCACCACATCTTGGATGACAATAAACAAACTCAAACTCAACGGAGTAAATAATAAATAAATGTTTTTTACATACAGTTTAAAAGGCACAACTAGGACGGCAAACTCAAGGGCCCCACATGGCCCCCATGCCTGACTTCAGACATGTCTGGTCACTGCTTACAACTATGTTGTTGATGGTATTCAATGGTGCAAGAACTGTCATCCATTCTTTCTCTGCATTTCTTTTGCAATAGCATCACCATGCCATGTAGAGGTCTGGCATTAGTTCTACATTGTTCTGTTAGGAAGGGTGGACCAGTCGAGGTGGTGGATCAGGAGAATCCCCCATTAAGAGGGGCTAGTTCTATAAATGTTACACTCAGCACCGTATCTGATCTGCTAGTGTTTCGTTCTACTGCCAAGAAACCAACAAGTAGACAAGATTTACTAGTTATCGACATGTTCCAGGTAACTTTTATAGTATCAGTTCAGATGAGGAAGAAAAGTCCCACGTTTTCCGACTGGATGTTATTGTGTGTATCACACATATCACAATTAAAATTTAGCTGCTTTAGATTCAACTCTTTCGTTATTATTATTATTGTGTTTTTTGTTGATTATTGGCTGAAAATTAAATTTGATATCTTGATAACTAGAATGTAAACGTTTATGGTAAATTACTTTTACATTTTTTCACACAAAAACACTTTCTTTTAAAACAGATTCTCAGACTTGTGTAATAGAAAGTAAATCATCTTCAAATTAATACACAATACAAAAGTCAAAACGACAATTTTTGAATTTTCACAAAAAGTTGCAGGCGAATGGGTTATGTATAAACTGTATTTATAGAATAAACTGCATTGGTGGCCATAGAGAGAGGCCGATTTAGTGGTGGACGACTAGAGAAACAAATAACTAACTGTTCGTTTTTAGAATATTAGAGAAAGTTGAGGGATATGAACATGAACGAAAATCTTTTTTTAAACCAGCCGACTGCTTCGCTTTGGGAAGAATTACTCTTCCACTTTTGGGCTTGTTGGATCATAAAACCATCAAGTTAAAACACTTTGACAGTTCAACAAAAATTACACATAACAAGAATCAGTGGTAACATAACATCAAAAGCAGGCTTAAGCCACACACGGAAAATGAACTCCACTTTTCTTCTAAGCCCCAAATACATGCAGGAGGGCATTAACGCATGTTTCCTGCTTCCTCCGCCTTCCTTTTGTGAGGCGTAGCACCTGGGTGAACATGAATCAAAGCGAGGAAAGCGTCTTTTAATCTGTTTCAGATATTGTTTCATAGCTTTAAGCTCTCTTACCTCATCTGTAAGGCTTCCTCCTCAGATGGTAGATCACTGTATCTGCAGACAACCCTCAGGCGAAATAACCCTCCATGCTCTTGTCTTACAACATGAACATCAGGCCATTTTCTGTAAATGTGTTCTGCAAAGACAAAACAGTTCCAAAAAGTTAAAGATTAGATTCCAAAAACAAAGTGTTGTTATTAGAAGTTAACTGTGAGAAGAAAGTAGAGCGCATCTGACATCTTAGATGGCAGCAAAAATATCTTGGTTTTAAAAACTTCATTCAAAAAAAAAAAAAAAAGAGACATGTTGGTAACCCAGTTATGGAATATGCTCTTGGGCTTTTTTAAAAACACTTTAAAGTGCAACGGCTGTTGACTTCCGCATGTGTAGTTTTCAAGAGGTGTCGCAGTCATTGATATCAAAACTTAATATCTGTGGGTTTTTTTACTCGACATCTGTCTCCGCGCCTCCTGACTGATCGAAAGAGGAACCTCTGACATGTCAATAGAAGATGCATCAATGAGAATCAGCCTAAATTTATCTGCTTTGACACACAAGTTTAATACATCCTGTTTGATATGGTTCCGATTTATCTCCAAGTGAGAGACATTTGATCTTCAGGGAGGATTCTCTGCGTCTGATTAAACAGCCCATGAGACAGTTCAGGCACAGACGCTTACTTCTATTGAAAAATCCAGGTTCTTCTTTCTCTAAATTATTATTCTGTTTGGTAGTTAGTTTACCAGGATGTCTGTACTTGCTTCTGAAGACACAGCACGAGAGACACCAGAGGTCCAGTTTGAGCTTTTAAGCTGATTACATTAAGAGTATTCATTGTTCAAAGACTGGAGCCTCTTTGTCTGTCTCCCAAAGATAGTTGACTTAGTGCAGAGCAGTCAACGAGAATTCTCATTTTCTCTTTCATTTTAAACCTTTATCCATTTTCAGATATGTAGAAAAAGACAGCCAGAAAGGCCCTGTGTTAGGACATACCTTCGCCAATTCACTTAACATGATTGAAGATTTTGTTTTATAAAAAAAACCCCAAAAAAACATGTTTTTTTAACAGGATTTGATTCCTTTATGAAACCACAGAAATCCAATAAAAATGACCAATTATCTTAAAAAAAAGGAAAAAAAAAGATTGGCAGATTGTAAATCGTTTGGAATTTTTATTTTATTTTATGTAATTTTCTATTTATTATATTGGACCTAAACGGCTCCAAATATAAAGATAGTTAAGAAATGATGTAGAGTTCTCCTAGTGGAGAGGACAAGTGCATCTAAAGAAATCTATCAGTTTATGTAATATATGTGTTTATTGTTGTTACTTTTCAAATGTATACCATATGAAAATCTTTCATTCTATCACCGTTCAAGTAAAACGTTTATTTACCAGATAGGCCAAGTCAATGTTTTACTGGCTACATAACGACTTTCATAATTTTATAATAATCATCATTTTATACACTCATTATGTCTTGTTTGAATGAACAACAAAACCTTTTAATAAAATGACCTAAGAGTGCCTTATTCTTTATTATCTTTTATAATTATTATTATCATTTATGTTATTTTTTAAGGTGCATTAATGCAAATATTTGTGAACTAAAATCAAACAGTAGTTTTACCAGAGAGCAGAGATATTTCTTTTTTTTTTTCCTGGATAATAACCAAATTCCTTCATAAAAAATGTACTGGCAGTGCGCTAAGGAATTCGATGTTTTCGTTTCTGTCTGTAAGTCACATGCTACTACTTGAATCTGACTTAAGCAACAAGGGGTCTAATATTTCTTCATGACTGTATATAGATAGTCTCGGGAAAATTCTTTGAAACATTTTGTGTTTTGTGTCACAGCACATATTATAAGTTGGACAAAACAAAGGTCGATGGGTTAAATGTAAAATAATGTCCTGCAAAAGCAATAATAGTTTTTTGGTTCAATCGGTCACAATCCTTCTCTAGTTTAATCAGGCAAACTGAGGGGACAGTTTAGTTGCTGCAGATGCCTTGTTGATGTGGCCCAGGAGGACCAGCTGCCTCCCAGATCCACACACATCATACGACACATGTCTGTATCCAGTAATTACTCTCCTCCATTGGTCCCAGGTGTTAGGAAACCTCATTTACTTCAGAGGCACAGCTAGTGTTGAGGGTCTTTAAAGGGGCGAACAACAGGCAGCTAGCATCACAGAGCCTTTCTTACCTGTGACGACTGACACCTCTTCCTCTGGCCATCACTGTAAAGAAGAAGGACTTGTCGTCGTCACTTTGACCCTCTAGTCCGATCAAACGACTTTTGTTTTTGTTCTCCAGTGATTCCTTCTCACCCTCTCATCTGTGTTTGCTCAGAAAAAAACACCGCGGCTCCACTTTACAGAATGTAACCATTAGCACCTTTTGGTGAATCTCTTTCATCTTGCTGTCAAAACCTCTGTTGGTCGACTATGTCGCGGCTGTTGGCCAGTGTTGTGACAGAGTCAAAGATGCCGGCTACACTATAATCAGCAAATACTTTAGAGTTGCTGGTGTTAATCCTGTGGGCTGACGGATACAATATGACTCACACTCTCTGACCCAAGTTTAGAGTTGAGACATGACATAACAAGTTTAATCTGTCCGAGTGTGAAAGCTGAAATAAATATACAATCATATTATATATATATGAATAAAATTAAATTGGAAATTTAACGAATATCTAACAGGCACTTCTTTAACCCGTGTGTTACATTAGGGTCAAGGCCACAGAACCCAGACCCAGAGACAACACAAAGGATACTTCAAACACATTTGTTTTCAGGCCTTGGGGTCATCTTGACCCTGAGCTAACACAAGGGTTAACTGGAAAGTTTGATTGCAATTATGTGCTGCAATATTTGGATGGTTAATCTATCATAATTTTCTGTGTTTTTCTCCATATGTTAACTAACTTGCTGCCTCATATCAACGACCACCTGCTTTCTATACTATACCCTTGTTTTTACAAGTTTCCTCATAATTGCTAAAATTGTTTCCTAGCGCATCTTGAAATCCAGGATCCTAGATTTTAGTATTTCTAAAGTCACTATAACAACATTAACCTTAATATGGATTGACACACATTTTCCTTCTTGTGGGCCACATAAAAAGCTTTATGATTTAACCCCGGGCCTTTAATTGGAAATCATTAATTTGACTGTAGCACTTAAAATAAGGCAAAATAAGGGGTGACGCCTAACTCCAGTATAAAGGTCAGGGGGAAGGGAAGAGTAGTGCGATAGATGTTTCTGCATTATAAACAACTACACACTTACACATTGCAGTGGCTTTTGGATTGTCAATATGCACATTACGGTCTATATTTGGTGAGTTGTGTAGTTTTATTAATCTGTACTTTAAACTATTTTCACTTAGGCAGCCATAACAGTAAACTTTACAAATAAAGCTTACTTACTTACTTGATGAATACAAATGTTGTATTGATACAAAGCTACTCCTATAGGTAAGTACTTTAATTGTAGATCTTGTATAACCACAAAAATAAAATAAAATAACATGAAATAATTTGAATAGCCTGGTTATTTGTAAATTGGTACCACCGACATCCAGTGATGTGACTATATGTAATCTCCTATATTCTGTAAATGATGTGTAATCTATCTTTAGCAGAGTAACGTGGGCTTGAAACACTGTCTGTTCTGTGCGAGACAATTCATGTTTCCCTTTTGGCACCCAATGAATCAAAACAATAAAGGCATTAATCAAGATCTCAATGAATAGCGTGGGACATACTTCTGAAATAATGCCATCCTGTGTATTTGAAGTCATTATACGGCGTTTGTTCCCATCTGCCTTGTGGGAGGAAGTGGCATCCCCCATGCAGATGCTGTTTGTCAGAAGTCAGGACGGTGAAGCGGCGAGCCAGCGTGCCGCACTGGAGATTGAAACAAACCGAAATAGAACAATAGATCTTCCAAGGATGTATCATGTTTCACAGAGAACAATGCTTAGTTTGTGCCACTTTTTCATTCACATGAAAGACAAAACCACGCTTCGACGCTGCTATGCTGTTTGCATTTCCTGGTGTCAGGGACTTTTGTATCGGAGGTACTGGTTCTTGCTTCCCATCAGAAACTAGAAGAAGAAAAAAATGTCTTTGTGTCAGAAAATTGAACATTGAATCTATATATTTTTATATTTAACGATTGGAATTGTACACCCATCAAAATCAAACATGTTTGGTTTTACACTGGTGTAAGATGGTATACGTCAGCTTACATTAAAGTTGGCACAATAAACAGATTGATGCAGAAAGAGTATAAACTAGTTTGGATATGGCGATATTTGTTGATAGACAATCCAGGAACAGTCTTGTGTTTTAAAAACTGAAGCGAATGAGGAATTGTAAAAAGCCGCAGTTCATTGAGTGTCCACTTGAAGCTGGCTGCAGGAAGAAAAATAAAAAAACAATCCGATTCAAAAACCATCTTGGGTCTCAAACACTAATTTCAATATCGGCCTACACTTTATGGTTTGAATTAATTTTCTAACATTTCCTTTTTTTGATAATATTCCCAACTATCAGTTTTGAATTTACATTATTATGGGCACGGTTGACTCTACTGACAAGTTAGCACGTGTTAGCAATAACTAACTTGGCGCGGTTTCATTGCCCAATCATAATGCAGCCCACCCGAACTATGCCTCTTGACCAAAGTATGACTCAAATTGAATACTACTTTTACAAAATGGCTACGACCACAGATTGTCTGCAAACCAAAGGTTCATTGACAAAAAAACGATGACGTCACATATGCTACGTCCATATTGTAGGACAACCGTTAAAGGAAGTCTATGTCAAAAGAAGAATGCAATAACATATTTTGTCATAGTGGATTTGAAAGGTAGCTCTAGCACAACATGGAAATGAACCAAAAATAAAGTCAAGCAATATTTTCCATTAATTTAAGTATAATTTACCAGAGACGGTGTCTAGTTACATTATTCCACCTCAGGTTTGTGTCAATGCAAGAACTGACTAATCTTGTTAGCTGCGCTTTCATGAAACATGTCTTTCATAATACAATTTCTAATCTGGTGTTTTTAAATGAAATCGCATTCATGGATAGAGTGGGAGATTATATCATCCATCAATCCATCCATCCTCTCCTGGTTTCTGCTTAATTTGTGTATCTGTATATCTGAACCACACATACCATCATGTATTACACCCCGGCTTTTACAAATATAGAAGACATTTTTGTTTTTTATTTCGTGAAATGAGTGAATATTGAATCATTGAATATCATATAAGTGCTTATGATCATAGTTTTTTAATCACTATCATGTGCAGATCACAGTCATAACTAATGGAAAAATGACACACAGGTCAAGACTGAGCACTCTTGTAATAAACTACTTTAAATTCTGTATAGATTTGACATGTCAGTGAATTTCTAGTCATAAGTTGTTGTTGAGCTTCGCATAATTGTGAGGAAGACAAAATATTGACTTGTCTCTTAATGAGGGCCAACCCCAATGCTGTGAAGGCATTTCTCAATGGTTGGCCTTTATTTGATTTGTTGTTTTCTCTGTCACTTTTTAATCTTGTAAATAGTCCCAGATGTCAGCTGGTTGTTGCCATTCCCATACAGAATATACTTCAGGGCTTAAACTTAATGTCCAACATGGAGGTTTAAGGCCAGTTTTTGTCTTGATCTGTTAATGATCAAATAAGATTATAGAAAGATATACATTGTGTGAAGGGCCCCTCTGTTTGAAATCTATAACATAGTTTCCCCCTCAGGTACCTGAGTTGGTTTATTGCTCCCCGATGATCTCAGGCCACCCTGATCTGTAAATGTTAGGGGAAGAATCCTCCCAGTGAGCCCTCGAAAGAGGCTTGTTGCAGAGGGCGAGATGGCCCCGGAGTTGCTTCTTACCACCAATCAACAGTGATACAAAAAAGAGCAGAGAGTGCCAGAGGCGGCGATGCTAGCTGAGCTCCTCTGTAATTACAACATGGTCTTAAAAAGCAAATACCAAGCCCTAGCAACCTCAGCCGGGAGACATGGAGAAAAAGGGGGGGGGTGACGGTGAAGAGGAGGGGTGGAAGAAAAAGTAGACAAGGAGAGTTAAGAAGCACCACAGAGAGCGACCCTGTAGTGACCTCGGCTCTCCAACAATCGTCCCCTGCCAGCTGGAGCCAGGGTTAGGGGCGAGAGCGAGGGGCCGGGCAGGATCCCCTCCGATTTATGACTGACTATAAGGACCTTGAAAGAAACCCAATCACCCAGGATTCCAGCACAGCATGACTCTGGCTACACAGAATAGATAGCCCGGGATAGTGTGGGACTCGGGCGGCTGAATGGCTCATATAGAGAACCTGACACACAGGGCCACTTCAGCCAGGGGAGGGCTGGTGGGCGCTGGCTCAATTATGTACAGCCCTCCATGTCGAGCATGATATCATTGCACAGCTTTGACTCTTACCTCAGCAACGCCTCTGACTCATCTCCCGAGCTTCCTTTGTTGGATACATTTCACATCTGAGATCTACATGCACCCCGCTAATTGGACGATCTGTGCAATTAGCAGGAAATTTAAAGGAAATTACGCTTAAACCTCGGTAAGAGAAAAGGGAGGCAGGCAGAAAGTAGTGCGTGAAAAGAAAAGGCGAAGGCAGCTGTCTTTTAAATCGGGGTAAGCCGCGCTCGGAGCAACCCCGCTGATCCATTAGCATATCTGAATGATCCTGTTCCTGCACAGCCACCACCACGCTGCAAGGTGGCACATCTGAAGAAGGCGCCCTTTGAATGCTCTTGCAAGAAGGGGGAACTCTTATTTTTCAGTCCCCGTTTGAAAATCCGCAGACAACTTGATATTTGAGAAGCCAACAAAAATAAAGGAAAAGAAGAGGGGCATGGGGAGGGAAAAGTTTCAGATTTTGAGGGGGGACAGAGTTTTACACGCTTTTTGAAGCTGGATACTTAATAATTCAGTCGATGCTTTGAGCAGAAGTGAGAAAGTACAGACACATGCATCACAACTGCGTTCATAGTGTGCAGTTCGAGGGAATGTGTCACAACCCTGATATAGCAATAGAGTTTCTGATTTGATGAAGTAGTCACTCAGATATTTTGAATCATATTTTTATCAGTTTTCATGTTTATCTAATGAATAGCCAACAGTGCATTCTGACATGTTGCTACACTGTTGAAGAAAGGTACCAAAATAAACGGTCAGATGACTAAAAAGGGTAACAGACGATTTGAAAGATTAAAAATATTTAATAGAGTTGGCTTACTTGCTGATGAGAAATACTGAAGGTCAGGGGTAGAAGAAGACGATTACACATGTGCCTATGGTGGGCTAGTAGTTGGCGCTACAGCCATACCAGATCCAAGATCAGTGGTTTCCTGTGACAAGCTGACGAACTGTTCAGGGTGTCCCCTATCTCTCACCCTAAGCAACTGGGATAGAGCTTCTTGTGACACAAATTATCTGGATCTCGGGTCATCTAACTTTGTGCAACTGCTCCAAGGGAACTGTGTGACAACAAGAGCTAGTATAAGTTTGGTACTTCTGAAACATCCTAATATATATTATTATGGAACATAAATTATACAACGCTTATAAACTAATCACATTATTGGTTCTTCAATATTTACCAATGGGGGCATAGGTAATTATTGATGGGTAAAATATATAACCTAACACTCAACTAAAGAACTCATTTAATTTATTTTAAAAACAGAGATCAGTCAAATCAATAGAATGAAATGCAACAACTTCCTTTATTCAGCAATGGCAAGTGTACTAACAGGAAAACATGGTTTTAAAGTTCAAGTTGCGATAACAGATCTTGTCACGTGAGAAGAAAAATAAGTGAACAATGAAACTGGAACACTTTCCTTAATCCAGATCAACACAGACAGCGTCAAAATAAAAAGAAATACAGAATCAAATAAACCAACTTCAAACAATCATATTGACATCTTATTTAAATGAATTAATCCGTTTTTGAGTTATTTTGTTACCTAGAAAAAAGAAATCAATGTGATCAACTTCAAAGCTCCTTCTCGTTTGGTGAAGGAAACATTATGAGGCTAGTTGTTATATTGGAATGTGAGCTCTGTAGATATTGTTTTAATAAAGAAAGAGAAGTAAGAACATCTTTTTACATCACAAACTTCAACATTAGAGAAAATGCTACTAGTGAACATGCATGGTTTTTTTTTTTTCCAAGAACCTTTTAAAGGGACAAATTGAAATTATCTAGATAAATAAGATATATACAGAGTACTTTATAAATCCTTTGGGAAGATTCCTTTGGGAAATTTAAATGCCGGAGAATACCTCTATTTATAATGGCTAATTTGATTGTTAGACAGCACAATAAAAAAAACAACCCGTCAGTATACGTGATAAGGCCAGTGACGGTTGACAAAAAGTGTACTTGTAAAGGACGTGTTTGGTAGTAGCTGTAAAGAAAGCCCAAAAAGGAAAACCGCTTATAAGAGCCACAATTTAATTGACCATTGAAAGTTAAGTGAAACTTAAGGTGTGTCAAGAAACACTTTTAAACACACAGTCATGCTTCAAAGTTTTGTTTCATAATATCACAGGATTGTGAACCTGTCCTTCTATTTACTTGTCAACTATAATTATCCTGTGACCTGAAAGCATAACACCATAATTAATCTATAAATACATTCTGAACAATAATGTTTGACAGCTGCACAGTGAGTTCAAGAATTTGTGTAAACAATTATCGACAATCTACTGTCAAACAGGTTCATCTGGCTGACAGAATGAAACACTGCTGCACCGTCATTGTCGGTACATCTAAATAGTGATTCATATGCTCAAAAGAAATGCTTTATATTTTTAAATTCTTCTTTTTTTTTTTTTTGATCAGCCTTGAAGTTGGTCTCCCCTAAACCACAAAGCGGCTACTATTGACTGGTTCCAGGGAGTGTATTGATGGTTCCATAAATTGGGCACAGGAACACAAAAAGGCTGACCCCCGCTGGGCTCAGCACGAAAGCCCAGTCAGCAGGGAGGCTTGCATTTATTAGCCTGGGAGAGGAGCTCCTGCAGAATTAAAGCACATTCACCCAGCCATTGATCTCTGTCATGAAAACAATACCGGCCTCCCTCTCTGGCAGCGAGCGCGGCACGGCGCGCTCAGAGGTAATTCGGCGGCCATAGAAAACAGGACGTCTCAAACCCCGAGGCTATGAGTAAACTATTTGAAAAGTGAGAGGAATTTAAAGAGAGAAAAAACCCCATATAAGATTATAATCCATCTTTGTGTTGAGCCGTGTTGTTCAGTGGTGATACAAGTTGTGCAGGACGTGTCTTTGTGTTGGTAGTGGTGTTGAAACATGTTAGCCTGTCTCACACAAGAGTTCAGGTTACTTCTCATTCCATCAAATGCTTGACAGCTTGGCTTCTTGCGGCTCAATGAACTTTTATCTTTTTTTTTTTTACTTCTGGCACCGATGTGATGGTCACATGAGAAGATCAGCGCGTGGTTGCAAAGCTTCTTCAAGCATCTTATCTGCTGGTCAGTGGACAAAGCTGAGCATGAAATACAGGCCGAGAGCATTAGGACGGAGTGTTCAAATACTGCCTCTCTCAACTTGTTTTTTTTGTTGCTAATCCACCGATAATGGCTTTCATCATCTCCTCAAATACCAGACAGTAAGTCACGAGATTTCATGTCAGTCAGAGGGAAGGTCATGACGCGAAGAGAAAAACAATTACCTGCAATTTGTGGTTTCTAAGATGCTTAGGTAGAGATTAACCTAAAACCAACTTCCCTTTATGTTACAAAACGATCTACACACAAGCAAACCTGTTAAAGGAGAAGAATAGAAGTTTTATTAATTATTAAAACTCATTGACACACACGCACAAAATATCAAATCCTTATGAGTGAAAACTGATGTGTTGTTTGTTCGTACGTAATACAATTCCTGTAAGTTATTTTTAAGGGACAGTTCAACCAAAATTAAAAATTCACTAATTTTCTCTTCACCCTCAAGTCAACTAAGTGTTGGGAGAATTTTCAAAGTACAATGTGTCTTTTTGGAGATGCAGGCAGATATGTTAGTCCATATGATGGTCGAGAACGACGCCCACTTTTCTTCACTATTCTTGTCCAAAAATACAAACTTAAAACAAACAAATACCAAAAAAAACAAATACATCTGTACTGCTCGTCTGTCACTTCCATCTTGTGTTCAAGCCATGACGTGAGAAATTGTTCGAATTTTTTTTTTTAGACGACTATATTTAAAGATAGTTTGTAGCAGTAGCTAACAGGCTAACAGAAACCTTATTGATATTTCGACCTTCTTTTTTGGTGTGTCTTTTTGGACAAAGAAACGTGGGGCGTCGGTTGCAACCATCATATGGACATCATATGGACATACATTTCTACCTGTAACTCCAAAAAATACACAGTTGACGCAGAAAATAATCCAAACTCTTAGTCGACATTAGGGTGAGATGAAAATGAATTTTGGTTGAACCATCACTTGAAAAGGAACCTGAACTTTTCAAAGTATTACACCATGTGGCTTGTCAGCTGAGTCCCTAACACTGGGTTGGCACATATAGATGACTGAGTAATATCATAGATGTTGGGTCGCAGGCGTGAAGCTGATGTGGTACAGACTCCAATCTTTCCAGAAACCTTCTCCAGCTCAACTGAGAGGTGTAATCTTTCCATTGGATCTGAGATCTTTCAGAGTCGTCATTTTTATTGGCTCATCTCAAAGCAAAAGCAGCAACCTCTTAATGTCTAGCTGTTTTTTTCCGTTACTACTTTTGGTTACTACTAGAATAGGCAGATGAGGTGTCCGTTTGTTCAACTGTTTATTAAAGGCTTAGCGTAAAATAAGATAATAAAAAATATCATTATCCCAGTTAGTTCATACACATGGAGGTAAATTATTCTGGATTTTTTAATAAATGACATTTAGATGTCCAAAAGGCCGACCTCAGTAGTACTTTAACATCTCCTGACATCATGCATTTTTTATTTTATTTTACTTAGAGTCGCATTCATGGACTTAACCCTGAGAGAACACACTGGAATAAATGTCATAGAAATGCTTAAAACCAAATACTGTATAAAGCAGTAAGGTTCAAACCTCATTATACAGGATTTATTAACTTTGTTTTTCTGAACATATTATGCATCCTATTTTTTTATGTGTGTATGCACAGGACACATTTCTACCGTCCTAACTGGAGAAAGTTTTTTAAAAGCTCCAATGTGCAATATTTCATATAATTGTTAATATTATTTTTTGTATTTTTTATGAATTGTTGGTTTTTGAAAAATCATGTCTCATTTAGTCGACCTCTTTAGATATTATCTTAACTATGATCTTCATTGCGTAACTTTGTCTGGGCGACCTGCCTGAAGAGTGTCCACGGGACCAGCAGTGGGTCATAGACAGTGAGAAGAAATGAGAGACTTTTCCAAGACACCGCCAAGATGAAACGAAAAAAAACCCAGACACAACAAGAGCCTTTTATCTTGTTTTGTAAACAAAAAAAATATGTGTTAATGTGGCAACGGTGCAACAAAGAAGCCTGCTGCTACAGGGTTCTGACACTGAGGGGCGCCAGACACTATTTATAGTAAAGTAAGTCAGTAAGTAAAGTAAAGGTTATTTGTAAAGCGCCTTTCTAGACCAGATTCACAAAGTGCTTTAACAAACAAAAACAATATATAGCTAAAATACATGCTCTAAAAGATCAAGACAACATCGAGACGAACACAGGAGTCCCAGAAAATCAGGTAAAAGCCTGCACAAATAAAAATGTCTTAAGATGTTTCTTAAAGGAGTCAGTAGATCCATCAAATGCAAAGGGAGAGGAAGATCGTTCCAAAGCTTAGGAGCAACAGCCTGGAAGGATTTCTCTCCTCTTGCCCGGAAGTGTGCTCAGGAACCATTAGTAGATTCTGATCCACAGAGCCCGAGCTAGGGTGTAAGGCTGGATCAGATCAGTGATGTAAGGAGGAGCCTGACCATGAATAGCTCTGAAAGTAAAGGAAAGGAAGGAAAGTAAAGTTAAAATTAAAATTGATCCTGAAAGAAACTCGTAGCCAGTGAAGAGTTTTAAGGATCGGAGAAATGTGAGTTCTTCTACTAGAGCCGGTCAGAATTCTCGCTGAAGAGTTTTGTATTAACTGCAGGTGAGACAGATCCTTCTTGTTTAGACACGAAAATAAACTGTAACAATAGTCTAGAGGAGAAGACACAAACGCATGGATTATAAGCTCCAAATCACGTTGTGACCTAATTTTCCTACATTTTGAGATTGTGGTTAGTTTTCTGCAGTGTTGGACTAGAGACACATCCTTGTCAAATACAACACCCAGGTTTCTCAGGCTCAGTTAAACAGACTGGCCAAAGTCACCAAAGTACTGACTCAACCCTGGAATCTCATCATCAGGAGCAATAACCAGAGTTTTAGTTTTGTCCACATTTAGCTGCAAATACTTTTCACTCAGCCATTGTTGATTTAACAAACAATTGACTAAGCTGTTCAGCCTCTGGGGCTCAGTTGGATCAAATGAGCAGTAGAGCTGGATGTCATCAGCAAAAATGTGGTAAAAAAAAAGATTATAATGTTCAATATTGCTAAATTAAGGGTAAACAATTGTACATTTTCCTTACCAGGTGGACATTAAGATAAAAACAAGGGATGTTTTCTAAATGGCAAGAGTTTCTAATTATAGAAAAGTAAATGTGATCAACAATAATGGTGGGAATGATGGATGTAGACGCTTGGTGGCCTGGCAGGGGTGTGGTCAGCTTCCAGAATCAAAACCACAAGGTCATCATAGTAATTAAACAATTAAAAAAAAAAAATAGACTTAACTCTATATTGCAATATAGATTTATTTTCAAGATTAAACATTTTGCAAATGTACAATAAAAATGGAAATGTCATTGAAAATATTGCATAATTGTTAGTAAAGTTGTATGTCTTAAAAAGTACATACATTTTTTGTTTTTGTTTTTATTTATTGATTAAACAGGTGACCTGTAGTCATAATGAACCTGATTTACACTAAAATACATAGAAATGTTATTTAAAAAATGAAGCTACTGGGAAACAGCAGCGTCATCTGAAAATCCAGTACTAAATACAAAAGAGAAGAACAAGGAGTGGCAACAAAACTGTTCATGTCTTTCTTTTGTCTTGTTTGTGTGCATCTGTGTACACAGAACTTTGACTGTTGACCTCAGGATCTCATCTGTCTTTGAGGCTGCCCTTCGTGGCAAGTGGCCAAAGGAAGAGGGGAGTGGGGGGGGGTTGACTGTCTAGTCAACTCCTCACAAACAGGCTACAATGTCAACACAAGATGCACGGAGAAAGAGAATGTCACACTTCACACATAGTTGAAAGGAGTGGTGCGTCTCATTATGCCACCTAGAGCTACTTTTGTCAGCCTGGGTTTGATGTGTGGAGGGGAAGGGCCCAGGAAGACGCTGTGGCCTGGTATGGGGCCTGCGCTGCCACCTTTGAAGTCACTGTTGGAACAAGGTCTTTCATATTGACTAAAAAAAAATAGATGGAGAAACTCACGGGATGGTGATGATTGGCACACGGTGTTGCTGGATCTAATCACTATTTGCACCAGTTATGTTCATCAACCTTCATGCAACCCAAGGAGGTTTGCTTCTTTTTAAAGACACTGCTTTGCAGACACTTTTTTGGCTCCGCTAGCGCGAAACTTCCTTTAATCTATTCTTACTCCGAACGCCATTCAAACATCTTACATAAATTATGCTCTTAGTATTAAAATCAAAGGCGAACGCCAGGCCCTCTCATGCTGTCAGTGCTGTTTGATGGACAGATGTATCAGAGGCTGCTTTAAGGAAGTGTGCATTGTAAATCCAAAGGCATCTTGGAAACTTGACTGTATATGCAGCAAGCAAAGTGACAACCAGCTGATAACTTTATAACGCTTTTCAAGAACTTTCTCAGACTCAGAATACCCTCTATATTCTTGCCATGCTAACCATCACCAGGAAGTGTTAACCCTGATTGTTTACCCCAACCAGGCAGGTCCACAGTCTGGACCATAGCAGACAACAGCCTCAAGGTGACCTACTTCTCCATGGGTTGAGACATTGGTCCACAATAATCAAGTCATCTCCAAAACAATTAGATATGCAATGCAACAATAACAGGGAATGAAAAAGATTAAAAGAAGTGCAGCACAAGTAGGGGAGAAAGTATGCTTAAATATTCCCATAGAAGACAAACACACATACAAACAAAAAAACAAACGTGATTATTATTAAAATGCATTTAGTGTGTTTATTTAAGTTTCTCTTAAATAGATTTTGGTCCTCTATTGTACTCATCAGTATGTTTCTGTTTGTACAAAACTCTCTTTTCATTTAAATATTTACATTAGAAATGTGCTTAAGCCCCGCCCACTGAAAACACTTAATTTGTCTGGAAATCTTGTTCACTATAACTATGCCGACTCTGCTGTGATTGGTCAAGCATCAAGGTTTGTCACCACACATCATCTATCCAGGAAGTATCCACCTCTAAGGGACTAGTTGAACAAACAAAGCGGGCGTAATTACAGCTGACTGAAGGAGTAGTGAAGCCATTATTACTTCATAATGAGCTCTGCTCTCATAAACTCTTGTTCGCCGAGATTTCAGACGGGGACGAACTTTATAAAGTAAGTAAGTAATAAAAACTAATTAATGACTTCAAAAATCATTATGATGAGGGACTTCCTGCATCTTGGAGAGAAAGATTTGAAACATGTGGGTGAGTCAGGAGAGTTGGAGTCTGACATTAGTTGTCCTTTTATAATGACACACCTCAACCCAAATCAACAATAACACTAACATTTCTGACTTAGTCCTGTTTCCAAAAGAAAATCATTAGTGTATGTGCTTTTGTATTATTTTGCTCTAGCCAAGCAATGATGAAATTCCCCCTGATGTTTTCTCTTTAATGTTCATTGATGGTGCTTTGGGCAGTGGACTGAGATCAGCATGGACATGTTGGCCTCACACAACCGACACTATATAATGTGGCCCATTGGGCAGTTGAATAGCTCTAGCCAGAGGAGCTCCAGAACCTTTTAAAACTGCCTTTTTAAACTTCAATTATTCAATTATTATGGGCAAATGTTGATTTTATTGAATAAAAAGTTGTTATGGGGATGTGGTATAGAGGCTACATACGTGCCCTTAGGCCGAGGTTAACCTTGGTTTGTTTAAGCAATGTTTGCTTGTGTTTGTGTTTTCTTTTTTTTTTTTTTCTCTTTTAACAAGCAATTTCCTCTTCACTTTTTAAAGAAACATAAATGGAAACTTTGACGTGTGTTCCTGTTGTTGCTGTTATTTCAAAATAAAATAAAATTCAACAAAGATACAATTTCGTGTTAAATCGTGAGCGTAAATAAAGATACTTTGATTAAGAAATAGTCTGAGGAAGATACACGCATTTTCTTTGTGGTAGTATATTTTTTTAACAAGATCAGAATCAGCATCAGGAACAGCTTTATTGCCAGTAATGTAAAAAAACAAAACATTTTAAAAAGACTTAGGAGCACAGAAAAGTATATATTTTTCCCATCATTTCGGATTGTATCTTCTTAGTTGTTTTTTTTACATCATTCACTCACCAAAGGTTTATAAACTATAAGTTATGTGCGCCAGACCTTCCCCAGTATCTCTATGATTTCTTACTCTTGAGCGTCACCTGGTGGAAAATTGCGTGAAATTACAATTTGTTCCAGAAAAAAAAAAGAATCCTATAGCACAAATAAAAGGAAATCAAGAAGCATTTAGTCGGAAATATTGCTGACACTAATAAAAAAAGATTATGTAAGATCCTCAACACCAGATGTCTGTTTGATCCATCTTTCTTTAATCTTGAAATACTTAGAGAAGCCACGGCATCAAGAGTGACTTTTCAGCTCATTCTTTGACGTTCAAGAGTGCTCTGTCTTTGAGAGGCACATCACAGCTCTGGCTCATGCCTCTAAAAAAAGGTGCTGGCTCTCATCCGACGTCAAGCATGACATTAAGTATGATTTCAAACGACAACAAATAAAGTGTGAAAAGGCTACAGGCTCACAAGTTACTTTCAGAGAGCATAAAGGATAGGATTAGTTGAAGGCTATCTCTGATGTGTCAGTCATCTTCGCGGGAGCGGAGGAGGAGAACACACGGATAAAACATCTTTCTGGTGGACCAGTGGAGCTTTAGAGGAGCGAGAGAGACAGAGAGATGTGCTTCAGTAGATAAAACTGATCCAGACACTGACCCTAATCCTGATCAAGATTTTATTTTTTATCTCATACCTGTTTGAAGGGATTGAAAAAAAAAAAAAACACACGCTTCTGAGCCTCTCTGTTAGATAAAGAGGGCCCCGCTCAGAGGTGGGCTGTGCCAGTGGGACAACATGGCAGTACTTTGACCATGGTAGGGCCTTGAAGATGTGAGGGGCAGTGGGTTGTTAAATTTAACCCAACACAGCAGCTCTCTGGCTGAGCTCTGAGAAAGAATTCCAGCATTGAAGTGTACAGAGGGAACAGCCAGGCGTTCCTGGGGAGGCTAATGAAGCGGCTAGTTTTCTCTTCTTCATGTGCCGTCTTTGATATCTGCCAAATATCTAAAGTTGTGGAGACTTTTCAATCACTTCTGATCATTCTATAACCTACATTGAATTAGGAGCCATCAGGCGAATTTTATATTTAATATTTCTTGAAGAAAGAATTGTGAGCTCCTTTATTCTTAACCCTTGTGTTATCTCAGGGTCAAAGTGACCCAAAGGCCGAAAAAAACAAATGTCTTTATTGTATCCCTTGTGTTGTCTCTGGGTCTTCACCTTAGGTTAGGTTAGGTTAGGTACAATTTTATTATATTAAATTTTTTTGTATAAATTGTTTTTTTTCCAATTAGACCAGTGGTTCTTAACCTTGTTGCAGGTACCGAACCCCACCAGTTTCATATGCGCATTCACCGAACCCCCAAAATGGGTGAAAAATAAAATATGACTTCTTGTATTCCCCGTCTCCACGCAGCTACAAGAAGTGTTCCTTCAGTTTTTCCGGTGCTCAACTTGGCGTTGCAAATCATGCAGATAGGACGCTCACATGAATCTATGTTGTACATATTTGTCCAACCACTTTCTTCTTTTGCTCGACAAAGTTAGTATGGATTAAAATATGAACAAAAAAAATCACACAACGTACTACCACAAAAAGTCACACGTTGACTACTGAGTGCAATCAATTCCCCGCATCACTGATTGGCCAAGCAGTGTAGGTTAGGTGGAACTTTATTGATTATGAAATTGTTTTTTTTTTACAATTAGCGACAGCAAATAAAGACTTTTTTCATAAAAAATAAATAAATAAAATAAGTCCAAGACCAGCTCCTTTGTCTTTGAGGTGTTAAGCATTATCATCTGCAGCCAGTGATGGCCAAGCGAGGTGTGTGATCTCAGCGGTGGAGGCTCTGCCGAACCCCTGAGACCGACTCACCGAACCCCTAGGGTTCGATCGAACCCAGGTTAATAACGACTGAATTAGACACAGCAATACAGCAATTATTCATAAAAATAAAAATAAGAACAAGAACAAAGAGAAATAAAGAGAAATAACATTGACCCAGTGGCACCACAAGGGATACTAAAAAGACATTTTATCATTAAGTGTTTCGAAAGCGAGTCAACAGGACTTCCTTTGGGCAATTAAGAAACTCCTAAGACTAGACAGTTGCCTTGGGCCTCTGGGTCACCTTGACCCTGAACAAAATGTGAAAATCATCAAGATATTTATGAGAATACTGGGAGGCCAGATAGTTACACATGATGGGAAACTCATTCACATGGTGATTGGCTGATGAAGCTTCATGAAATGGTGTCTTTATTTTAGAGGTCAGTAGGTGGCGCCCTTCAGTTGAAACGTGATGTGGAGTTTTAATATTGCTGTTCAAAACAATAGATTGTGTTGACTCCGATGATCAGAAAGGTTGAAGTTAATTTGATTAAAAGTCAAAAATCTAACATCCAAAAAGACAATTTCCCATGAATGAGCAAAACAAGGTTTGCAAGACCACCCAGAGGATCAACCTGCAGAGCGAGTGCAGAGAACATGGCTGGCTGGACTCAATCAATCAGATACCTATTTCTCTCCGTCCACATCAAAATGTGCTGCCGCTGCACCAACCCCAGGACGGAGCTTTGAAATAAATCACAGTATATCAGATATCCTGTCAGATGACCCTTCAGGGCCAGTGAACGCATCGTCCCACCGTCTGCTCGTCATGCTTGGAAGGACTTCTTTTTGCAGCTTCAAAATATACAGGATCATTTGATCTGTTCAAACACAAACTCACAGTCAATAGATGAATGAGTCATGATACGTAATTAATTGATCTAACTAATCATTTTTGAAATTAACTAAAATAGCTAAAAAAAAAGAAAAAAAAAGCCCTCAACTTGAAGTTATTTTATTTATTATATTAGCAGCTCAAAATATTGATTTAATAAATAGTACCCAGATGCAACACTAATAAAGTCAGGTACTCATTAATTCCTCAGGCTATTAGACTTTATAATTCTGAATTTGGTGGTAGAAGTGAAGTCAAAGGATGATGTTTTCTATTCTATGTTAATCTTTGCATCCTTTTTGTGTTATTTCCTCTGATCTATGTTCTTTATATTTGTAGTTTGTCATCCCTTGAACTTGATTCTTTTATTTGCTCTTTGTTCTTGTTTTTATGAAACTATCGTCTGCTGTGAACTGAAAACCCAATTTCCCGAAGGAGATCTCCAGAGGGATTATTAAAGTCAATCTTATCCAATCTGATCTGAAGTATATCTAAAGAGACTTCTAGTCATTTACAATCATCTGTATTTGAGTCCCAAGTGTTGCTGCAACCTTTGGTTTCCACCGACAGGAGTGAATATTGCAGAGTTAAATTGTCTCAATCGTTAAAAAATAAAAATAAAACATCAGGTCCAAAGGAAATAAAGTCACAAAATCAAAAAAACAGTTTTATATGATTCACAAGACCAATCAATGTTCACCTAAGTGTGTGACTGACCATTTATTTTCACCACAACAAGAAGACTCACAAAACATTTCATGAAAAATAAAAAATAAATAAAAACAGATTCCGCAAAAAGGCAACCTGACATTCTTACTAAGATTAATGTAATTAAAACCAACCAACCAATCGTGAAGTAATTAATTAATTCTGATTAATCGCATACTTTGATAACAAAAACATATATTTGCATTTAAAAAAAAAGTAAAGCATATATATTAAAAATATACGTACAAGTTTCTTGAAGGTATGTGCTTTGGTGCAACATTAAACATAAGTAATGTAATGTAATGTATTTATTTAGATAGTGCAGCATAAAAGTATTTGTAATTACAAATAATAAAGTTTATTGTGGAAATCGGTGTTCAATAAATTATGAAAGCTCCTTAACAAATGATTTTAAATATGAGTATAACGTGAAAAAAATGAAATTGTGAGTCATTTTAATTTCAGAATCAGCAGAATTTCATGGCGTGATGCAGCCATAATTCGAGGAGGCTGATCAACGACCTGTGAGGAGATAAGGTGAACAGGACAGGCTCTAAATCTCAGCTTGACTCACCGCCTCCCCCTCCTCTGGCTCACCCGGGCAGCCTGCTGACAGATGACCCACTGAGCAGTCCGGGCTGTATCTCTCTTCTCGGGTCATCCTTTGCTCCAGGAGTGATAAGTGGCTCTGAGCCGCTGTAGCTCATCCTGCTGCACTCCTTCACAGCTGGAAACAAACCAAAAAAACAAAGCTGTGGCTGACATCTAAATCATGAGAGGAGTTTCCTGACGGAGGTGAATTTCATGGCTGTAATTGGTGGACATTTCTACCGTGTTATTGTTTGTCATAGTCGTGGACTTCCAGCACTTTTCTGGAGGCAGCAGCTTCAGCAAGAATGCTGAAAGTTCTGCTCCCTGTATCCTTTGTTTAGGTTTCCTGGGGGACACCGAGACATTCCCAGCCCAGATTAGAGACATAATAGTTAAAAATATCAAAATCAAAAGTATTGTTCAGGAGATCATTTTTTTTGTGCTTTTTTTTTAAGCATAAAGACAATAACAAGTAAAAAAACAGAATGAGTGCACGAATGCTCCTTCCCAGGTGCAAAATAAATAGACTCAGGGACTCATTCATTCCTCGGGCTATTAAATTGTACAATTCTGAGTTCGGGGGCAAGAGTGGAGTAAAAGTATCATGATTTTCTGTTCTATGTTAGTCTTTGTATCCTTTGTCTTTGTTATTTTTCTTTGATCTATGTTCTTTATCTTTATCTTTAGACTTAGATTGTATCATCTTGTTCTTTCTCTTTATTTCTCTTTGTTCTTGTTCTTATTTTATTTTGATTTTTTATTTTTATGAAAAATTGCTGTATTTGCTGTGGATAATTTGGAAAAAAACAATCAATAAAGTTCTATCTAACCTAACCTAACCTAAAAAACAAAAAAAAATTCCACGTTTTTCCATAATCATGGAAAAATGAGAAAAAAAAACAAAAAACCAAACATACATGCAGTATAATGGTGAAGAAATTTGGTTGATAGTGTTAATTGTTTAAAATATTGAATAACAGTTCTGGAAACACCTCTCATCTCTGAAAGTGTTTATCTATATCACAGCTATTTCTCCTATAGATCCACAAATGCACAATGGAATCGGGGTCTATACTGAGATGGTACATGTAAGTCAGGTCAACAAACCTACGCCTACAGAAAATGTAAATCAGAATTAAAAAATAATAGCCTAATGAATTTTAAATTCAACAGCTGTTTGCTGCAACACAACGGAAGAAAAAATCATATTTGACCGAGTTTAAAGATTCATGAAAGCGCCTGCATCGTCATGGTACAATGACGGAGAAGTGGAAGTGTCATTTGTGCAGCTGAAAAGTGATATCGATCCTTGCCCGTAAGCCTCCACAATGCATGAATGCAGTCAAAAAGAAAACGAGTTTTCCTAAAAAATGTTGAGCTATTATAGCAATAAGTGTCCTTTCTACGGATGATCCATGGAGCAGACTGTCAGAGGTTCTGCTTCTGCACAATTCTTTGTCAGAGAATTATGGATCTAATGGTGCAAATTGCAGCTAGAAAAAGAAAAAAGCCTGTATTTCATTCATTAATTCTATTTGGTTTATTCTTTTAATGGGGTCGGGTTCTGCTACATTTGAAGATTTAAAACACATTGAAGAGACAAGGACATGAGCATAATAATCACCAATTGCAAATGTATATTTTTGGACTGTGGGAGGGAACTGGAGTGTGTCAAGTTGGCACAAATGTGGTCTTTGTCAGACATGTTTATAGTGAGGAAATGGTTGAAGTCATTCTTGACTGTTATGGTATATTTTGGAATTGTATAAGCCAACAATACAATACAATAAATGCCTTACTAAATCATATTAATCCTATAAACAATCTAAATGTTTATCACTTAAAGGTAGGGAATTCAAAAACCATTCACAAGTTGATCATATATATATTAAAGGTATAAATAAATTAAAGACATATTTTCATCAGACGTTGTTAACCAATGCAATCTTCTCAGTCACCAGCAGATGTCACTGTACTCTTAAAATGTTGACAATACTTTTGGAAGGAAGGTTATCAGCGGTTTTAAGATAAGCCATACCTATACACTTCTTCTTCAACTTGTGTCATTTCCTTGCGTTAAACGTTTGCTCCCAATAAATCTTAACAGCTTCATTGATCAAATATATCCACCAGTAGGTGGCAGCACCACAGCGTCACGGGAACAAACTCTACACCTGTATTTCTAAATCTTTTCAACCTCGTTTCTAAGACATTTCCAGGGTGTACGCGTTGTCATAACGACTCATTTACCTGTGCGTTCAGGTGAACATGCAGCCGCTTTAGAACACACGCACGTTCGTCACAAGCATCATCCGGGGAGCGAGAAAATATCTAATACCATGGCTGACTTGCTGCTCAGCTGCCATGTCTGGCTGATGTGAGCTCGCTTTAAAAGACATGTACATAAATTAAATTGCTCTTCTTCATCCTCCCAAACAGGAGGACCAAATAGTTTGAGATGTGTTCATTAAAAACATGTAAATAATAACAATTTCATTAGTTTGTTTTAGTTATTTTCTTAATATATTTTAAGAAACTACAGATTTTTGAGCAAAGATTTTCTAGCTCATGCTTTAAATTTTTTTTTTTCAGCTGATCCAAACTAGTTAGGATCATAGTTGTTATACTTTATACAGTAGATAAAGTTGGGCAAAGTACTATTGCCACAGTCTTTTAATTCCAGCCAGTTGGCTTTCTTTCGTAACAGCAGTCGTAGAAGCAGAATAAAAGCTGACAGCGACGCTGGACCGTGTGCTGGCAGGACAGAGCGTCGACCAACCAGAGTGCTGCGTTTCATTAACCAGTAATAAAAGTCAATTGATTTATAAATGGCCAACTTTCAACAGCTCTACAAGTGAAGCCTCCAATGGTTTAACGGCAGGAGAGATTCAGAGATTTCTATGAGGAAACAAAAAGAACTAAAATAAGGTAAGGTTTACATCTTGGCAACACAAGACCCTGTTGTTGAAGCTACTAGAAATGTTTCATGTTCTGTGGTTCAGTTCACTTTACTTCATCCTATCAAATGTGATGAGAGTTTGCCCATTTAAGACCTGCTCCGGGGGCAACATGTGGCCCTTTGACTGTGTTTATGTGGCCCTCAAAGATCATGTTGAAACTAACAACTTTATTTTGTATTTATTTTCCATTATTTATCACTAGTCTTTAATATGAATTTTGTTTTACCCTCCACATTTTAGTTTTTGTTGCCCCTTAAAAAAAAAAAAGTGAATCTTAAAAAATATTTTAGAAAAAACCCCCATAAAATACAATTACATTTTATTTTTTGCATTTTTAGCTTGATATTATAACTTGGTTTTATACTTTTTGCTATTTTTTGCAGCCACTTTATAAAATGTAGCCACTTAGAATATTAAATTGCCAACAACTGGGTTTAACTGGTCCCATCTGTCTTTTTGTTTTACTTAAAGAAACAGTGTGTTTGTAATAATATCATCAGGTAAATGATCTGTAATAAAACTGCACAATGGGCATAATATACTGTCGATTTTTCTCATTTTTTTTTTTGTTTACGTTAAACTAATGTTTTATAAATTTAAATTTCCAATGTATGCATTTAGAAATGGAAGAATAGAAGTACAAATCTAAAACCTGAGGTAAAAAATGTAAATACAATTGTTTCACGTCACAATAATGAAAAGTTTTGTCTGAATTCTCTACTGATGATAAGTTATTATTATTCCGTCTGGATTTTCTTCCTGATTATCGATGTTATTCAGCGCTCACAGGGACAGGAGCTTCGTATGGGCGCCCCCACAAAAGAGGGTGAATCCTGGTGGTGTTGCTGTACAAATATGTGCTGAGTCGGTCCTTCGTGACTCACCCCTCCGTGGCTTCCTGTGCTCCCCCCAGAGCATAAGACAGAAGGTTATCATCTGTCTCCTCATTTCATGCCCTGTAGCACTCAGTCCAGCTATCAAGCCCACTCTTGATTGATACCGAGGACGTGTTTATTCTTGCTATTGACTCGGGAGTTATGCAGCGTCCTCATAAAAAGACGACCTTTTCCTTGTGCGGGAGAAGACATGCTCGCGGAGAAGATCAGCAGAAGAAGAGCCGAGATAACTCCGGTATCAGGAGCAAATGTGGCAGAAAGAGCGGCTCAGGACATTTCCTGCGTGTACGATAACTATTGTCGGAGGTGCAGGTGATGGTTTGACCGATCTCCAGGAACAATTCTTAGGCTGTTGATTTAAAGGCGGCCTAGATTGCCAGGCGTTGTGAACAAGCGGCCGCGGTTCTTTTGGCTCGCTGGGGAAATCTGTTTGGGCAGCTCGGAGTTGAAGAGCAGTTCCCTTTTACTCCCGGTGAGAAGATTGCTCTCATGTTTTATTGAATATTGCCCTCGGCACCTTTCATCCTTGACAGTCTGACTCCACTGAAGGTCCACCTCCTGACCTTAATGTTCAACCAATGAGGTGCCAGGTTCGCTGGTGCTGACCCCTCCATCAATCTCATCCGCTTCCTCTGGTCCTCTGGGTAACATTTATGAGTCGCCCTCCGACTGCGTTGATAAATCGTCTCCTGGCTTCAGCGGTGTTTACCTTCATCATGCCTAAATAATCCACGGTGCGGTCGGTCTGGTTCAACGCTCCAATCACAGACTGGACTCGACATTGTCTGATTCAATAACGCTTCGTTGTATTTTACAGATAAAATGCCTGGAAGTCACTATATCCTCAGACATGACCTCCAAACAGGATTACAGAGGATTTTAAACATTACTGCCCACATAGGTCAGTTGCATCAACTTCTCTACCAGTTGGTCGGTTCCAGGATTATAGTTTTACTTTAGGAGGGTTTTGAGTTTCTGTGTTGGGGAGGTTTGTGTTGCAGGTTTAATATTTGGAAGGTGTGTTTTTGGCCTACAGTATATATTGAGATGTTGTGTGTTTCTGTCTATATATCGGTATTGTGTAGGTTGCAGTGTATATATCGGGAAGTTGTGTGTTTTTCAACTTAGAGTATACATTGAGATGGTGTGTGATTCTGTTTATATATTATAATGATGTTTGTTTTGCAGTTTATTTATGGTTATGGTGTGTGTTACAGTTTATATATTGTTATGGTGTGTGTTACAGTTTCTATATTGTTATGGTGTGTGTTACAGTTTATATATTGTTATGGTATGTGTTGCAGTTTATTAATTGTTATTGTGTGTGTTGCAGTTTATATATTTTTATGGTATGTGTTGCAGTTTATTTATTGTTATTGTGTGTGTTAAAGTTTATATATTGGTATGGTATGTGTTGCAGTTTATTAATTGTTATTGTGTGTGTTGCAGTTTATATATTGTTATTGTGTGTGTTGCAGTTTATATATTGTTATGGTATGTGTTGCAGTTTATTAATTGTTATTGTGTGTGTTGCAGTTTATATATTGTTATGGTATGTGTTGCAGTTTATTAATTGTTATTGTGTGTGTTGCAGTTTATATATTGTTATGGTATGTGTTGCAGTTTATTAATTGTTATTGTGTGTGTTGCAGTTTATATATTGTTATGGTATGTGTTGCAGTTTATTAATTGTTATTGTGTGTGTTGCAGTTTATATATTGTTATGGTATGTGTTGCAGTTTATTAATTGTTATTGTGTGTGTTGCAGTTTATATATTGGTATGGTATGTGTTGCAGTTTATAAATTGTTATTGTGTGTGTTGCAGTTTATTAATTGTTATTGTGTGTGTTGGAGTTTATATATTGTTATGGTATGTGTTGCAGTTTATATATTGGTATGGTATGTGTTGCAGTTTATATATTGGTATGGTATGTGTTGCAGTTTATTTATTGTTATTGTGTGTGTTACAGTTTATATATTAGTATGGTATGTGTTGCAGTTTATATATTGTTATGGTATGTGTTGCTGTTTATATATTGTTATGGTATGTGTTGCTGTTTATATATTGTTATGGTATGTGTTGCTGTTTATATATTGGTATGGTATGTGTTGCTGTTTATATATTGGTATGGTATGTGTTGCAGTTTATTTATTGTTATTGTGTGTGTTACAGTTTATATATTAGTATGGTATGTGTTGCAGTTTATATATTGTTATGGTATGTGTTGCTGTTTATATATTGTTATGGTATGTGTTGCTGTTTATATATTGGTATGGTATGTGTTGCTGTTTATATATTGTTATGGTGTGTGTTACAGTTTATATATTGTTATGGTGTGTGTTACAGTTTCTATATTGTTATGGTGTGTGTTACAGTTTATATATTGGTATGGTATGTGTTGCAGTTTATAAATTGTTATTGTGTGTGTTGCAGTTTATTAATTGTTATTGTGTGTGTTGGAGTTTATATATTGTTATGGTATGTGTTGCAGTTTATATATTGGTATGGTATGTGTTGCAGTTTATATATTGGTATGGTATGTGTTGCAGTTTATTTATTGTTATTGTGTGTGTTACAGTTTATATATTAGTATGGTATGTGTTGCAGTTTATATATTGTTATGGTATGTGTTGCTGTTTATATATTGTTATGGTATGTGTTGCTGTTTATATATTGTTATGGTATGTGTTGCTGTTTATATATTGGTATGGTATGTGTTGCTGTTTATATATTGGTATGGTATGTGTTGCAGTTTATTTATTGTTATTGTGTGTGTTACAGTTTATATATTAGTATGGTATGTGTTGCAGTTTATATATTGTTATGGTATGTGTTGCTGTTTATATATTGTTATGGTATGTGTTGCTGTTTATATATTGTTATGGTATGTGTTGCTGTTTATATATTGGTATGGTATGTGTTGCTGTTTATATATTGTTATGGTGTGTGTTACAGTTTATATATTGTTATGGTGTGTGTTACAGTTTCTATATTGTTATGGTGTGTGTTACAGTTTATATATTGTTATGGTATGTGTTGCAGTTTATATATTAGTATGGTATCTGTTGCAGTTTATTTATTGCATGGTATGTGTTGCAGTTTATATATTGTTATGGTATGTGTTGCAGTTTATTAATTGTTATTGTGTGTGTTGCAGTTTATATATTTTTATGGTATGTGTTGCAGTTTATTTATTGTTATTGTGTGTGTTAAAGTTTATATATTGGTATGGTATGTGTTGCAGTTTATTAATTGTTATTGTGTGTGTTGCAGTTTATATATTGTTATTGTGTGTGTTGCAGTTTATATATTGTTATGGTATGTGTTGCAGTTTATTAATTGTTATTGTGTGTGTTGCAGTTTATATATTGTTATGGTATGTGTTGCAGTTTATTAATTGTTATTGTGTGTGTTGCAGTTTATATATTGTTATGGTATGTGTTGCAGTTTATTAATTGTTATTGTGTGTGTTGCAGTTTATATATTGTTATGGTATGTGTTGCAGTTTATTAATTGTTATTGTGTGTGTTGCAGTTTATATATTGTTATGGTATGTGTTGCAGTTTATTAATTGTTATTGTGTGGGTTGCAGTTTATATATTGGTATGGTATGTGTTGCAGTTTATAAATTGTTATTGTGTGTGTTGCAGTTTATTAATTGTTATTGTGTGTGTTGGAGTTTATATATTGTTATGGTATGTGTTGCAGTTTATATATTGGTATGGTATGTGTTGCAGTTTATATATTGGTATGGTATGTGTTGCAGTTTATTTATTGTTATTGTGTGTGTTACAGTTTATATATTAGTATGGTATGTGTTGCAGTTTATATATTGTTATGGTATGTGTTGCTGTTTATATATTGTTATGGTATGTGTTGCTGTTTATATATTGGTATGGTATGTGTTGCTGTTTATATATTGTTATGGTATGTGTTGCTGTTTATATATTGGTATGGTATGTGTTGCAGTTTATTTATTGTTATTGTGTGTGTTGCAGTTCATATATTAGTATGGTAGGTCTAGCAGTTTATTAATTGTTATTGTGTGTGTTGCAGTTTATATATATTGTTATGGTATGTGTTGCAGTTTATTTATTGTTATTGTGTGTGTTAAAGTTTATATATTGGTATGGTATGTTTTGCAGTTTATTAATTGTTATTGTGTGTGTTGCAGTTTATATATTGTTATTGTGTGTGTTGCAGTTTATATATTGTTATGGTATGTGTTGCAGTTTATTAATTGTTATTGTGTGTGTTGCAGTTTATATATTGGTATGGTATGTGTTGCAGTTTATTAATTGTTATTGTGTGTGTTGCAGTTTATATATTGTTATTGTGTGTGTTGCAGTTTATATATTGTTATGGTATGTGTTGCAGTTTATTAATTGTTATTGTGTGTGTTGCAGTTTATATATTGGTATGGTATGTGTTGCAGTTTATTAATTGTTATTGTGTGTGTTGCAGTTTATATGTTGTTATTGTGTGTGTTGCAGTTTATATATTGTTATGGTATGTGTTGCTGTTTATATATTGGTATGGTATGTGTTGCAGTTTATTTATTGTTATTGTGTGTGTTGCAGTTTATATATTGTTATGGTATGTGTTGCTGTTTATATATTGGTATGGTATGTGTTGCAGTTTATTTATTGTTATTGTATGTGTTGCAGTTTATTTATTGTTATTGTATGTGTTGCAGTTTATATATTGGTATGGTATGTGTTGCAGTTTATTTATTGTTATTGTGTGTGTTACAGTTTATATATTAGTATGGTATGTGTTGCAGTTTATATATTGTTATGGTATGTGTTGCTGTTTATATTTTGTTATGGTATGTGTTGCAGTTTATTTATTGTTATTGTGTGTGTTGCAGTTTATATGTTGTTATTGTGTGTGTTGCAGTTTATATATTGTTATGGTATGTGTTGCTGTTTATATATTGGTATGGTATGTGTTGCAGTTTATTTATTGTTATTGTGTGTGTTGCAGTTTATATATTGTTATGGTATGTGTTGCTGTTTATATATTGGTATGGTATGTGTTGCTGTTTATATATTGGTATGGTATGTGTTGCAGTTTATTTATTGTTATTGTGTGTGTTGCAGTTTATATATTGTTATGGTATGTGTTGCTGTTTATATATTGGTATGGTATGTGTTGCAGTTTATTTATTGTTATTGTATGTGTTGCAGTTTATTTATTGTTATTGTATGTGTTGCAGTTTATATATTGGTATGGTATGTGTTGCAGTTTATTTATTGTTATTGTGTGTGTTACAGTTTATATATTAGTATGGTATGTGTTGCAGTTTATATATTGTTATGGTATGTGTTGCTGTTTATATTTTGTTATGGAATGTGTTGCTGTTTATATATTGGTATGGTATGTGTTGCTGTTTATATATTGTTATGGTATGTGTTGCTGTTTATATATTGGTATGGTATGTGTTGCAGTTTATTTATTGTTATTGTGTGTGTTGCAGTTCATATATTAGTATGGTAGGTCTAGCAGTTTATTAATTGTTATTGTGTGTGTTGCAGTTTATATATTGTTATGGTATGTGTTGCAGTTTATTAATTGTTATTGTGTGTGTTGCAGTTTATATATTGTTATTGTGTGTGTTGCAGTTTATATATTGTTATGGTATGTGTTGCAGTTTATTAATTGTTATTGTGTGTGTTGCAGTTTATATATTGGTATGGTATGTGTTGCAGTTTATTAATTGTTATTGTGTGTGTTGCAGTTTATATATTGGTATGGTATGTGTTGCAGTTTATTAATTGTTATTGTGTGTGTTGCAGTTTATATATTGTTATTGTGTGTGTTGCAGTTTATATATTGTTATTGTGTGTGTTACAGTTTATATATTAGTATGGTATGTGTTGCAGTTTATATATTGTTATGGTATGTGTTGCTGTTTATATATTGGTATGGTATGTGTTGCAGTTTATTTATTGTTATTGTGTGTGTTGCAGTTCATATATTAGTATGGTAGGTCTAGCAGTTTATTAATTGTTATTGTGTGTGTTGCAGTTTATATATTGTTATGGTATGTGTTGCAGTTTATTAATTGTTATTGTGTGTGTTGCAGTTTATATATTGTTATTGTGTGTGTTGCAGTTTATATATTGTTATGGTATGTGTTGCAGTTTATTAATTGTTATTGTGTGTGTTGCAGTTTATATATTGGTATGGTATGTGTTGCAGTTTATTAATTGTTATTGTGTGTGTTGCAGTTTATATATTGGTATGGTATGTGTTGCAGTTTATTAATTGTTATTGTGTGTGTTGCAGTTTATATATTGTTATTGTGTGTGTTGCAGTTTATATATTGTTATTGTGTGTGTTACAGTTTATATATTAGTATGGTATGTGTTGCAGTTTATATATTGTTATGGTATGTGTTGCTGTTTATATATTGGTATGGTATGTGTTGCTGTTTATATATTGTTATGGTATGTGTTGCTGTTTATATATTGGTATGGTATGTGTTGCAGTTTATTTATTGTTATTGTGTGTGTTGCAGTTCATATATTAGTATGGTAGGTCTAGCAGTTTATTTATTGTTATTGTGTGTGTTGCAGTTTATATATTGGTATGGTGTGTGTTTCAGTTAATATATTTGGAAGATGTTTTTTTTATCTTACAGTATATATTGAGATAATATGTGATTGTGTTTATATATTGTGCTTGTGTGTGTTTCTGTTAATATATTGTGATTGTGTCAATTTCTTCGGATGTCTTCAGACCTTAAAGAAACAAATGTAAAACACAAGTGTTTTAAGCCATGTATCGTGCAGAATAGTAGTAACAATGACTAATAAAGGAGTAATATAGTTTCATTGATCATCAGAGGTGGATATATTAGAAAATATGTGCATTTGACTTCACTAACTAAAAGACAAGTAATCTGAATACACAACATGTTCCATTTACAGTGTGTATTACCAGATTCATGCATTGTAACCTGTTTGGATCACCACTGAAATAAAAAATAGAGGATATCTCAATAATGAAGAACAAAACTATCTGGGACAAACCAGTGGGAAACAAAATCTCTTGTATGAAGCAGAAGTGGGAGTCACCAGATCAGAGGTGAAGAGCATGAACCACTCATCTGTGTCAGAAAGAGTGGGAACTGATGATATCAAGCTCTTCATTAATGATGTCATCAAAGAAAATGTGGGGCGCAAAGAGGAGTGAAAAGTTCACTCAGCACACTGGCACAGGATCAGCTGCCAGAAAAAAGCTGGGAACACAGTTCCAAAATTAGAGCTAAACCGGGAAGAGAAAGTTACTCAAGGCTCCTTGAGTTGACCATGATTATTTATAAAAATGTATTATAATAGAAGATGGTATTGTCCAAATCTATGAAGTCCTAATGAGGTTCCCATAGGAAAGAATAGGAGAAGCTCATTAAACTGTAGTAGTACAGTAGTATCACTGTTAAAAACCAAAGGACGATAATTGTAGCACCAGAAGAAAAACTTTAAACTTTAAATGTATGACTAATAGATTACAGTATAATTAGACATGTGTATCATAATCACTTGTTCTTTAGCCAGCTCGGAAAGCAGTGCAGATATCAGTTTCTTAGTATGTGTTTTTTTCCTGCTAAAATCATCCATCTGCACCGTTTCATACATGCACTATTTAGTCCCAAAATAACACTAAAATAATGTACAGTTTCGGCACCGGAATTGAATAAAATCTATACAAATCTCTATAATGGAAAATTATACATCAAAATCAACTTCTGAAAATCAAAGGCTCAATACTTTTCAATGTAAACTCGGGGATTCAAAGGCTTGTGTCAGTGTTCAAACGAAAAATGTTAATACTTAAATGAATATAGAGTCTTTTCTTTTAACCAACCAAATGTCAATTAGTCAGCGAACTGGAAACAGTACAGAGGGGAGTGGGGGCAAGATGCACAGACCACTAAAAGAAAGGAAAAAAGGAGATGAGATGCAGTAAAACTCGCCAAAAAAGATGATTAAAGGAAAGCACTGATGAAAAGGAGCAAGTGTCCAAAACTAAAAATCCAGAAGGCTAACACCGTCAAGAAACAAGGTAGAGTCTACATCACACCAGTCAAACTGTGAACGAGCTGACGCTGGTCTATGGGACGTCTGGTGTTTATAAGGGGATCATGACTGACTTAAACAATATTCTTCTCATTTTGCCTCCCTTATAAATAAACTGGTTTAAAAAAAAGCAAAACAGTAAAAATAAATCAGACTCAGCTCAGGTAAAATATACATATTCGTAAAAGTTTCACTTTTACTTTCTTTTGTCTTACGCTGTCACTCTGTTGCCACAACAACATGAAGGAAAAACAACAATAGCAAGTTAAAATGATCAATACTCGGATAAAAAAAAAAAAAGATCCCCTTTTCACCATTAGAGCACAACATGTCATTTAAACTAAACCAGTCATTTTGATCCCCGGGAGAGAATCAATTGAACAATCTTTATTTAAGAAGCACCTTGCTCGCCTGAGACACAGCTCAAAGAGATAAATGGATAACAAGTTGAGAAAACAACAGTCGCACAATAAACAAAAGAAGACATCTTTAGACACAACTATTTTCATAAAATATTTAATACAAAAATTGAAATGAGAAGAAGGTTTTGAGGTACAACAATTAGTGTTGCTCTCTTTCTTTATTAAGATAATGAATAAAAAACATGATGGGAGGATTTTAAATTTAACTTTTAATATTATTTAACTGTTTTCAGTCAAATGTAGTGGAATTATGTTGCTTCAAAAGTCAGGGGAAATAAATATCAATCATAAATCATCCTTGTCAGGCGATAATATAGGCTGACGTGTGGATTGAGACTTGAGATCGACACAGCTACTCCACATCTGGGATCCATCTGTTTATGCTTTTCAAGACTGAAAAAAATCTGTGCAGATGTGACATTGGACTAGTTTCCACACTGACTGATCCTCTTCCTCACAGAGGCGTCAGTACTAGGGAGGCGAAACAATGTAGAGCAGCTGCAGCATTTCTTTTCTCAAGAGTTAAATTTCAGAAAAAACTCAGGTTTATGAAGATAGAAAATATACATTTCTGTTTAAACATGAAACTCTGATGTGGTTAAACATTAACGCTTCAATAATATTTTAAAGTTAGTCAAGCGTAAGGAGCAAATTTTGAACGTGTGTGTGTGTGTGTGTGTGTGTCTGTGTGTGTGTGTGTGTGTGTGTGTGTGTGTGTGTGCAGTCAGTCCTGGCCTGCCTGCACGGGTGTGTCAGAATACTCTGTTGTGGTTGTGGGATTACTCCAGGGATTAGCAGGATACTGGCAGCGCACATCGATGGGACAGAGATGACAGTTCCAATCACGGCGTCTCCCGCTCCAGCCCTTGCTACTTCCTGGTCTTACAGCAGCAAAAAAACTGCAGATTATACAAGAACGACAGCAGAGAAGAAGTCCTGCATCCCCACTGCGGAGATTAGGCTCAACTAGCTCTTCCTTGCTGCCTGCAAGGATGCAGCAGAAACATGGTGATCTGGCTGTAATGCCCCAGTTTGGACGGGATTAAAGCAGATATTTTTTCAAGGCTCAAACAACCAACTTTTGTTAAGTAAAGAATGAGCGGGAAACCTTTGATTGCGCTGTTTTGCTCCACCTCTTAAATTAAGCCAGCAAAAATAAATGACAATTTTTACAGTAAACAATTTTATTTTGTATATTATTTTTTGTATCTACACTAAAGATAACTTTCTTTAGTTCTTTTTTTTTTTTTTGTAATCAAATTTTGAATTTATGGTTTATAAATTTTGTATGTGCATGTTTGGGTTTATTGTCCTTTTTCGGTAATTTTTGGACTTTTTGGAGGAAATTTTATTGTCCACTTCTGTTCTCAACATTGCATTTAAAACATTTCCAGTAAGTCCACCACCTCCATCAGTGTTTTCTTTGTTTGCCCAAAGATGGTGAAAGGTAGTTGCAAAAAACCCCAAACTATTTTCATTCATTAAAACCAATTAAAAAACCTTAATAAATAAATGTATTCGTACCATACACATATATTACTTGTTCCTGTTCTGTCTTTACATATTTCTTTTGGTTTGTTCATCATTTTGTTTGCACCTTTCATATTTTTAACATTCTTTATTCTTCCATTTATTGATTTATTTTTATGGGTTGGTTTACGAAGTGCATTGCTTGGACTTTGTTATACAATTTTTACCATTCTTTTTATTGTATTGCTTATTTGTCTTTTAAATTATTTTTGTACGTTTTACTTTTGCATTTATTTTGTATTTTCCTTTCTTTATTAATGTATTTATTGGTTTATTTTATGTATACGTTCTGCGAGTGCATGTTGTTTGAAACTTATTTTAATATTATGTTAATGTTAATTTATTTTCTTTTATTTTACTCCAATGACTGGTACCATGTTTTTAATTTAACTGAACTAGCAATTAGTATTTTAATTTCAGAAGGAGTTGATGGTGCATTTTATGTTTGTGCATTATTTTCTATTAATAAAGAAAAAATGTTTATATATTTACTTTGTATAATGAAAAATAAATATGTTTTACTACACATCAGGTTGGTTCATTAATTATTTAAACAAAATAAAAGTGCTGGTAAAGACCTGTTTTTTGTCTTACAAGTTCTCTGAAGCTCGACCTCCTTCTGCACCCATCTGTCATTAAACTTGCAGTGACTCGTAATGGACGACTTGTATATCTCACTAATGCAACGTTGAAATTTTAAAGTCGGTTTTTCCACTTCCCTTAATATGAAATTGGAAATGAAAAGGCTAATAAAGGAGAATAAGGTGCCTTCACATATTTAAAGTCTCGTCATAAGATTTGAAGATGTTCCTGAGCAGGACGTTTAAATTCAATGAATCCCTAAATGAAGAGATGATGGCTGTGGTTGTTCATGGAGCTTTAAAAAAAAAGGTATTCATCAGTTCATCTTAACTTTATTGAATTGACGTATTAAAAAAAAGGAGTATGCTTAAGAAAAAGAAAGAGAGGAAGGTCAAACCATCACGTACAGTCGTTCAGAGTGAAGTCCTCTCAAGACTGTGAGGACCAGTGAAGAGATACAAGGAGCACCACTCAGTCTTGCACAGCGAGGCGATCACTCGTGTGAAGATGAGCTGGCAGTTGACCTCTTCCTAACACTCCGCGGAGCTATGAATCACAGCATGAAGGTCAGTGAAGGTATCATCAATTTCCTCACACAATGATAGGATCCAGTTTGTCAGAGAACGCTTGGATCTCTGTGTCAACAGTGAAGACGTCAGAAAGTCTAGTTACTCCATGAACCTTTCACACTTTCTGTCAAAACATATATAAACTCTAATATTTGACATTTTCAGACACAAATATCTCACGGAAGAAGAAAGATATAAAACGATGTTTAAACTTTCTTCTAAAGCATGGTAGACATTATATAAATTATAGAATAAAACATTTCTGTAACAGGTTACTAAATGAAAATAGCTCTATGTGTTTTGCAAACCCTTAAATATATATAATATATACTTATCTTTGTAAGTGAGAAAGATTAAAACAAAAATAAATCCGTTGTAAGTTTGCTTGTTTTTGCTGTTGAGATACAAAACATTGAGAGAGTTTTCTATTAAAAACTGTGTTTTAAATATCCCTATTTTTTAAATTTCGCCTATAAAATGGTCAATTAATGGGTGTTTCAATTACTTAGAGTATCTAATATATAAGAAGTGTCAATTAATGTATTGTTTTTAACAGACTTGAACCGATGCAGTTCTAGTCATTTACATTCAAGTCCAAGTTGTTGCCTGCAACTATAAGTTTCCACCTGCAGGGGTTAATATAACTGTATTTTCTTTCATCTTCTGGCCACAAAATAATTCATTAGTGCCCACGACATAGTGTATCCTGGGCCCGGATTCTTTTTTTTTTACCATGTCATGTCTGGGGCTCAGTAAAAATGAATTTGCTGTGAAATCGCGAGAGTGGGCTGTGCTCTTTGCCCTGTGACGAAACAACTATGAAAGCTAGATCAAATCCCACGTTGATCATTTTGACTTTTATCTACAGTTTAAAGTTAAAGTGAATGGTGTTTCTACGTGAACCTATGCCAGAGCAGGAAATGTTTGAAAAACGTAACAGATGTACGGCTTATTTGACCCTGTCCTATTCGTTCCTCTCTGGTCACAATGTTTCAGTCTCTGATTATAATGGTTCAGTCTCTGATTATAATGGTTCAGTCTCTGGTCATATTGTTTCAGTCAAAATGTATTTTTGCTGGAGAAAAATTTGATTGAGCCGCACGTTTTGATGTATTTTTTGTTTGTATGCACTCAACAGTGCAGGGCGGGAAAAGTGCCAAAAACGGACGGAGGATGAATAATAATAAGAGGCGCAGGGAACAACGATAGGTCTATTTAAAGTGATATAAGTTAATACATTAAAAACAAATTTGATACAATTCATCAGACCAATCAGTGTCCACTTCAGGGTGTTACTGACCATTTGTTTTCAACCCGACAACTTATATATATTTATTTATTTTATGAAAAAGGTAACAAACAAACAATGTAGGGAACAAAAATGTGATTAAAATGTTTACTATAATTAATTAATCAGGATTAATTTCCCACAAACGTATCATAAAAATGAACAAACCATGTGTAAAAGGAAAACACTAACTAAAATGGTGCATTATAGTCTCCGGGGAAGAGAGTGAAGTTGATCTAAGACGAAGAGTGTGTGGGTGCATGTGTGGGTGCGTTTTTTTTTCGTGTTTATTCATGTACTTTAAGTAAAAAATACATATTAATTTGTGACTACTTTTCATGAAAAATTCCAGCAGCACTCGAGCACTTGGCCAACACCACTTGAAATGATTCCAGTGCCGCTTCTCCACTTCTAACAAGTATATATCACAGGCTGCTTATGATCTGAATAACCTTTATAGTCAAGTCTGATGAATGCTAGCAAATATCCCACGGTGACATCAGCGAGCAGCTTTTTGGACCCTGGAGAATAAAGAGTGATTCGGGCTTGTGGCTGTGTTTCAGATCCGTGCGTCTCCTCGCGTCTCGTTTTCTTTCAATTGGCGTAGAGTTGGGATGCGGGTTCAGCGTGCAGGTGCGTGTTGGTAGATAACAAGCATTTACCTCCCACCTCAGAAGGACGCCGAGGCCTTGTCTTTGTCATTTAGGAGCACAAACTTTCATCTTTTCAATCCGCCGCAGAAGAAAATATATTCCTGCACAGCGCTCATTATGGCACGCATGTGTAGGAATGCACAGTATTGATGATGTGTTCTGTTGCACACCGAGCTGCTGCACACGGGAGCGCCACGATCTCTAATGGTGTCGAACTGTTTTATGACGCTCAGGTTTGATGTCGGATGTTTGTGGGAGAAGTTTGACTTCAATAGCAGCCCAAAGACATTCTTATTGACTGCTGGTTTGTGTGTTTTGCGCACATTGTCTTCTGCATTTTCCCCCCATTGTTGACTTAAAGCACATCCCGAACAGGTTCAGAGCTGACTGTAGATCAGTGTTCATATCTACTTAAAGTCAGTTGGGACATCTTGCTGCCATTTTCAGACCGGCTGATGGTGCATTTGTTTTTATTAATATGATCAAAGTATTGGATTATTGTGTCAAACTCAGGTGTTGGTTTTTTTCAGGGGAAGTGGATCAGTTCAAGAAAAGGGGGAACAAGGGAGGCAGAATAACAGAAATACAAATTCAAATAGGACATGAACTTAATTTTTTTTTTAGTTATTTGTCATTTATATGTTATAAGTTTGTTTTTAATACATTTCTATTTATTACCTTTCCTTTAGACTATAGACTACTCATTTATACTAAAGTGTAACATAACATACATACCTGACTCACCAGGATAATGATTTCACCCATAATGTTGTGACAATTTAATAACAATTATTCAGATTTTTTTATTTTTATTGATTAATCAATTTTAAAAGGTATCATATTTTCTGAAAAGTGTTTAAAGGGTAACTCATGTGAAAACCTAACTCTCCTGACTCACTCACATGTTTCACATGTTGAAGTCTTCCTCTCCAAGATGCAGTAAGTCTCTCATCATGACCATGTTTTGAACTTATTACTTTATAAAGTTTTCCTCTGTCTGAAATCTCGGCAAATGAGAGGTTACAAGAGCAGACTCCATTATGACATAATAATGTCTTCACTCCTCCTCCAGCCAGCTGTAATCAAGCCTCCTGTTTATACAACAACTGGCTTGGAGCTGGAGACTTCAGGGATTGAGGATGTGCCTTGATGTTTGACCAATCACAGCAAAGTGGGTGTGGTTATGATCAACAAAGTGTTAGCTTGTGGGCGGGGCTTAAGCACATTTTCTAATGTAAATATTCAAATGAAAAGAGAGTTTAGTACAAACACACACATACTGATGAGTACAATAGATGAGTTGTAAGATCTATTTAAGACACACTTAAATCAACACCTTAGTTGCCCTTGAAAATGTTGGTTTATCAAATAATTTTCCACATATTTATTGATTTGAATCAAGGATCTTAGTAACTTTAAAGGTCATTTTGTTAAACTCAAAATGTATTAATAATCATATAATTATTATAAAACATGTAATACTGCATTAGTGTAGTATCAGGTTTATTGAAAGCTGATTTGACCCTATAAGTATTTTTGTTTTTGTCAGCATCTAACCCTGGTATTCTTTGTTTAGTCTGCTACTAAGTGTCTTTAATGCTGCCTCACAACAACATCTGGTTAGTCGGATTAGGGGGGGACAAGCCACCATGTGATTAATCCATACCACAACAAATAAATGTTCTTTTTCTCATCAGCGACGTCTCAGTCATTGACAATACATCAACCGGGCTGAAGTGTGTCTAAAAGTTAATGAGGCGCCGCCGTCAGTCTTACAAACAAGAGACCGAATCTTTAATCTTCTGAGCGTGAGTGTGACCATCCAGTTTTTATGGGATTTGGGGATTTGAAGAAGGCCTATGACCCTGCTTCTGTCATCAAGAGAGCTGTGGGAGGAGTCTTATTTGTTCCTCGACCCTTTTTTTAGCTGGAAAATAAGACTTTACATTGACAATAAATCCGCTCCTATCATAAACACTCTTGCAAGCATCTCCAAGTACTATACGGAGAACTTTATTGCCCAATTACTCAAGATATATTGGTCAGTTTCTTCTTCTTTCTGTCTCTTTTATAGATTACTTTATATCTGACTGAAAAGCAGGGGGTCTCAAACTAAAGCGTTTTTAGGGCCACCAGGTTTTGTTGATACAGGGCCACAAAATGAACCGTCACTCAATTCTCTTTACAATAAGTCTAACATTATTGTGGGTCTTTGAAGTGAATAATAAGAGTGAGTCCTTAAGAAACTTTCATCTGGAGGTCATTGCCAAAAATATTGTTGCAAAAAAAGTTATATACTTAAAATATTATATTATTAGTTTCGAAAATTCAGTTCAGACCCACAGCACGTAGTGGTTTAAAGCACAGCAAGAAAGTTGTTCCGCCTGTGATGGCGTTTACTCCAGGCACTCTGGTTTCCTCCCATAGTCTGGAGTTCGAAATCAGTACTCTTTTAGTAACTCACTATTTTCTACTACCTACACTGTTAGTTTTAATATATATTTTTTATACTATGTAGCATTCAGTCACAGTCAATGATGCAGCAAGGCATAGGGCTATATTCCTGACCTTAACCCTTGACACTTGTTCTAAAGGCTGGGGGTAGATTTGGGACGCAGCCTAAAATTTCCATAGGTGTCAGTTGTTGTTTTCTCAATGTGAGTTGAGTTTTTCCTCAGAATGTCTGGTACACTTTGCAAGTATGTTATCCAATAGTGATCATCAAAGTAGCTCATTGGCCTGTTCCAAAAACACTTTGTTTTACATTTTGTAGGTCTTTGATGAATATCTGTTAGCATTGAACACATCAATTTTTCACTAGCACTTCTGTTCAATGGATGGTTTGATCAAAAAGTTTAATCTAAGCTTCTGCTTCTAAAGTAAAGTTTTAGCTGAAATCCAATAGTATACATCGGTCTGACACAGTTCGACAACAGTTAATATGCTGCACTGTCTGATATTTATCCTAAGTTTAACATCAAGATGAAAAGGTATTATAAAAGGTATTATAATAAAACTTTCATTCATGTTATTAAGTGTTAGGAGTGGAGTGAAAGTATCTGGATGTTCTGTTCCATGTTAGTCTTTGTATCTTTGTCTTTGTTGTTTTTCTTTCCTTGACCTATGTCCTTTGTCTTTGTCTTTAGACTTAGATTGTGTCATCTTGTTCTTCCTCTTTATGTTCTTCTTATTTTATTTTTTATGTATTATTTTTTATTGTTTATGAAAAATTGCTGGCTATTGGTAAAAAACAATTTCCCAAAGGAGACCTCCTGAGGGATCAATAAAGTTTTACCTTACCTTACCTTACCTTATTAAACAAAGGGCGCCACCTATTGAGTTTTAAAAATAGGACAATGTTTCATGAAGCGTCATCAACTCTTACTAGTTGCGATTCCTCGATGTTTAACAAGAAAATGATACACAACTGACGAACACAGTCGACAAGAGTAGCTGTTAGACATAAGGAAAACGTAAACACAACGTGAAAAATGTTTAAACTAAACTAGATCTACTTATGCAGTCAACAAAGGAGACACGCCTGGATAATGGCCACTGCATTAACATAAACGTAAATTGACAAAAAGTCTTCCACAAACAGGTTCCATTAACATCACTGTAAATATACCCCATAAGACATTTCACGCACCTATTCAACCATCAGTGCGTCTATTATCGTGAAAAAATGTAAATTTCACTGCTGTTGTTTTCTCACCAAGTAAACCGCTGTAAAGACAGGAGGAAGGTGTGTGTTGCTCAAATATGCTTGTCAAAGAAGGACTGATGCCCGCTGAAATGGATTCTCCTCCTCGTGACACATCTATCAACACTTTATGACCACTTTCCTCACTCCGCTGAATCCATCTTCGTCACAACATGCATATCCAGGAGCTTCATGTTGTTTCTCATGCACGCGTTCCTCTGTACTGTACGTTAAATGTTTGGACAGTTTTGACAGATGGCGCTCGGAAGGGTCAGAGTACCGTGCGGCAGGCTCGGGCTGATTTAAATGAAAATCCAAGCGAAGTGTCATCAATTCCACCCAAACAAAAGAAAGACGTGTTTTTCTATTTGTGTTCAGAGCTCAGTGAATCCCACGGAACGTTTGTGCTCATATGCATGTATAACCAGCATTTGTGTCCTCATTGCACGCTCTGTGCTTGTGTATAAATATGCATGCATGAGCGTGGCTGCTTTATGGCCGCTCTGCTGCCACTAAAACATCAATCCCAGATTTTGGGTGCTAAATCTTGCCCTCTTTAACACTCTTTTTTTTTTTTTTGTTGGTGACTCTCAATGTGTGAGGTGCAGGTGGAAAGGATGGGACCTAAATTATCCCAGGATGGTTCTTGTTGCATCTGTGAGCAGCCAAGAGAGGGGAGAGTGTCCCCTGTAAGTTTGAGGCCATGCTCACTGATATTGTCAGGTTTGGAAGCATTCCACGTGTTCAGATGTTTGTGGAAGACAAAAGAGATGTACTGTTCACAGAATCCTCGATTTCTTCTCAAATATTTGTACTCATGACTCAAAATCTTTTCCTTTTATTCTCTGATACGATCAACTCTTTCATTCATGAAGTTTCTAGCTTAAAGAAAGGGAATAAAGTGCTGAAAACCTGATGATTTATGACGCAACCTCAAGCAACAATGGTTTTTTTTTTTTAATACTTCAGCGACATCTGGACTCCAACCATCAGAGGGCACCAGAAACCAACCTGCTGCAATTACAGAGGTTATGCCGTTTCTTCGAAGAGTGGTTCTATTATCCACGCTGGTATTACAAAGAAGACTATGAAAAAGCCCTAAAGTGAAACATTTAATTTTGAATGAGAAGTTTTAATGAAGTGTGATGCAAGTGAGTTCTAATGAGGCTGGATTGAGACTTCAAGAAGATTCATGAGCCAACAAGGTTGCAACACCTTGACTTCTGGTTTAGTGTAACGTTTGTCTGGTTGGATTGTTGCCTGTGATGTTTACCAAGCTAACACACACATGATGTCCAACTAAGAAGCTGTGCAACAATCAACAAAGGAACAATTTAACTATATTGTACAATGACACTTTTGAGGATGCCTGTCTATATAAAAAACTTTACAGTATATCAGACATGTTCAGTTCTATTATAATTATCTGGTAATTAAACAACAATTTTTATATTTTTGTCCGTTTCCTAAGCTCCAATTTTTTTTTTAAATGTGTCAAAATGTACTTCAAAAAATTAAGAAGATTAAGAAAGATGTCTATAATCAACTTTTAATTGGACATCAAGGAAACTTCAAGGAAAAGGTCAATGTTAGGAAAGTCCCACATATATTGACTACAATTAGTGTAAGTCAACGCACATCATCAATCCCGGAAATCTCCACCTACAAGAGACTCGTTGAATAAACAAAGCGGGCCGCAATTACAGCTGGCTGGAGTAGGAGTGAAGTAGGTTATGTTTTAAATAATGTTTGAAAGGTGTGGGTGAGTCAGGAGAGTCGGGTTTTCACATTAGTTGCTCTTAAAAGCATTTTTTAAAAATTCGATTTTGTCCTTGAAACATTACAACCTACTTATTTATTATTTCTTACTCCAACATTAATTTTTACAAATAAGAAGAAAGTCTCAAGCATTGTCTCACAATTAAAAAGTCAAGCTTATTGTTAACACTCAGAGCAGGTGTTATTACCAAGTCATTACATACGTTATGCTTGTTAATAGTGCAAGTTGCAGTCAATCTGTGGTGAAATTTACCTCCCTGTAACAAAGAGCTTTTAAATGTACTAGTGAGTCACATTATATACTGTAACTGTATACTGTATCTGTATACTGTATACTGTTATTTTCTTGTTCTTATTTTATTTTGATTTATTTTTTATTTTGTTATTTGTTTTATAAAAAAAATGGCTGTATGTATTGGCTATTGGAAAAAACATTTCCCGAAGGAGACCTCCTGAGGTTAAGTTTTACCTTACCTTAACTATTTTGAGGGGCCATTAAACAAAAAACATAAAAGGCAAGCCTTAATTGTTATTCCATTATATTTTATTTTATTTAATACATTGTTTTTTTTCAATGAAAATCATAAACATTTTCCTAAGTATGTTAAACATACATTTATTTTGGAAAAAAATACTCGTAAAGGAATGAAAATAAAACAAGAAAACAAGAAAATCCTGAAATTATCAACTTAAAAAAGTTATGACATGTTTAATCATTAAATAACAGTTTTTTTTTTTTTTTATCTCTGTGTGTTTTGATTCGGAAAATCTGAATTGCATGTATTTAAAAGTCACAGACTAGACGTAGACAAAGATTGCTTTAATTTTATTTATTTTCTTTTGCGCATCTGGATTGCATCCTTCTGAATAATGTTATCATCCATCCATCAAATCAATCCAGCCAAAGATAACACAGGAATGGAGACATCATCCATCATCCAATAAACAAAGTGGTTATTTTGGGACCACCACAAAGTGACTGTTAGGGTACTTGTTTTGTGGTGGAAACATCGCGGGGTTAATCCCAGCAGCTGCGTGGACGTGGCTTCCTGAGCGGATGAGCAGTGACAGATGATGAGTTTAGTGCTCGCAGGATTGCGCACAAGACAGTCAGTGATCCGCTAACAGGCGCTTGACACCGCAGAGGAGCGAGAACAGACCCAATCCCGAGGAGATCACGAACACACAACTCCGTTATTGATCGCAACTGGAGTCCATCCATCGAGCGCGCGCGGGTTTTTTTTTTTTCATCCTCTTTCTTTCGCGGACACAATCTTCGGGACATTTTTTTCTATTTTTTTTTTTTATATCTTCCAAGATTGCCGCGCGCAACTTTTACGCGTGGATCTGCAGACAGGTCGTCACAAGCGGGGAGTTAGGAGTGCACGAGAGTGTGACCACAGCCAACATGAGAACTGCAAGAACTGGGATCAGATGTATCCTCTGCTGAAGCGAGCCATCAGACTCTTAGACCTGGTCTGGACCTGAGCAGTTTGTTGGTGCCAAAATGAGTCTCTCTTGCAGGACCTTCTTACACGTGATGCTGGCGTCCATCTCCACGGTGCTGACACAAGGTGAGTCTTTTTTGAATGTGTGATGGATGACGTGCTTCATATCAGACTAATGAGTGAGTCCAATGGATTGGTTGATTGATCACAAGTGATCGGTGGAAAGTGGGGTTTCGTGTCGGTGTCACAGTGAGGAGGTGGCTTCTCTTCTCAGCCAAGGAAAAAGAAAAAAAGGCTTCTCTGGAGGACCTAAATAATAGATGGCATGTCCTCTGTGCCACAAACTTACATCTTGACCCACTGTGAACAAAGGCTGACACGAGCATCTGTGCGTGGCTTCTCCGCTGCAGTGGGGTGCCAGCTATTAATCATTTAACAAGAAATCCAAGAGAACTTGAAAAGATCCAGAGATGATGACTTACCTCATAAGTACACTTATTCATCTCTCTCTCTCAAAAAAAAACTCACCAAAAAACTAATTTCACTTTAAAGTCATACACTTTGTGAAATGAGAAATTGGATAAAACCATTACTGAGCCATTTACTCTAAAGCCCATAAATACCTGATAAGATAGCTATTTCCGAGGAATGTAGTCTGGCGATTTATCTGGATAAAAAAATATGACAAAAAATGGGGGAAAAAACTCTAAAATCTGATTTTTTTTAAGCAGCTTTAAGAATCTCATTGGACATAGCAATCCCTCCCAATCACTGCACAGGCTTAAGCTCCTCTCAATCTCTCTCTCCCTCTCGTCTTATCTCTTCACCCTCTCACTACTGAGGCCCACAGAGCATTACATGCTATATGATCGGCAGTAGATCATCTTTATAATGTTTCCCGAAGCCCGCGACACCGGGGTGTAATGTTGTCACCCTCACTTGGCGGAGAGATTTAAGCACTCGGGCTAACTTTTGTTCCACAGTGTCCATGATTGGAGTGCTCCGTGTAGTTCATTGACTTCGAGCAAAGATGATATTTTTAATCTAAACTTGAGTAAAATATGGATATGGCTGCGGTTGCTCTGTGTTTTTACCAAAGTTAGGAGCATGAATAAAGGTGGTTGCGCAACTATCAAATTGAAATTGTAAGTTAAACAAGTCTGATATTAGTTTGTTATAATGTAAGGACAATTGCACTTGGCATTAAAAATAAAAATTCACCTGTCAACTCAGGGCACTGGGGCCAAATCTAGCCCGCCAAGTAATTTTATATGGCCCCTCCTGATGGTTGTGCATTTCATGTTGATATTGAGACGTATAAAGCTAGCAGTGTTTTCAGAGTAAATTGATGTCAATGGAAAGTTTGATGAAGAATAAACATTCTATAGCATCAAAGAACCAAAAGATAATTTGGAAATCACATTTGTGCACCTTTTGTGATTGAACTTGACGCCCCTGCTCTGGTTTATTTACATAAGACCTGAAAAATTATAATAACAATCATAAAGAATAAAAAAAAAAAGAAAGACAAAAGTGTACTTGGGTCAAACAAGAATTCAAGTAGAAATTGACTCATTATAAGGGTTCTTTCAACAACTATGTATTTCAACAAGAAGCAGCCATAAACAAAAAGTAAAATAAAGAATAGCATCTTGGGAAAGATCCATTCCATAAAAAAAAACAAAAAACAATTGTACTGTTATGAATCACCCAAATCTGAAATGTAGTTTGAAATGAAATCCAATTGCGAAATGCATATAGTTTCAGCGTCTAATACATGGTATTTGTTGGAGGGGTTAGGCTGAAGAAAAAAAGAAGAAAAAAGTTTTTAATTGTTTTGTGGGAAACTTTCTGTTTGAGACTTTGGCTCCTACAAGGGATTGTGTGATGTCACATATTGGCTTTTATGTTGTTGATTTTAAATATATAAATTATAATAAAACCGATATCATTTACAATTTTATAAAAATGAAAATAATGCAAAGTGACATTTTACTTATGTTCCTAGCTTGTCATTTTGCTCTAATGTATCTACTCTTCAGATTTAACCTGCTGTCTTCCATTACCGACGACAACATATTGAATTTAACGTTGTTTTAAAAGGTCTGTTGAAGTGACAGCTGCCAACATACATTTTTGAGACTATGTGAGGCGTTCATAGACAGTTACTATAGCAACACTGGTCTATTTATTGATTCATCTTTAATGCACTCAGTAAATGGCACACATTTTCAAATTGCTGTCACAACCCATAACAATAAATCCTCCTCCCTTACATCCGATGCGAGTCCGTTTGTTCTGATAAACAGGCACATGTCAGGCTCACAAAGCTGGATAGGAAGGTGGCGTGGTGGCATGTCAAAAGAGTGCCATGTTAGATTGACATATGAAAACCTGCGGAGGTCAAGTTTCAGAAGAGTTTATATCGAGCAAATCTCATTTGTGCATCTTCTGCTACCCAGAGAGTTTGGTTTGATTGGCAACATGTTTGGATTAAAGGTAAAACATTTTCAACATCCAGACTTAAGTCCGGTACTTCTTTAAAGCCTCTAATACAACAGCAAGTCTCTGAAGTTGACCTGCTTGCAAAGCGAGAATCACATATTGTAGATTTGAAAGTCCAATTAGGAGAACGCTAGATAAAGAAGCTGCATGACCTTAGCTATCAAGTCTGGAATAGCAGCGGAAAAAAACATTCAAACTAACTTTACACTGTGTGTCTATCTACGTGGACGTTGAACAGCGAGCGCGACAGAACCTCAATGCTCCACAGAGCCAGTACAGGTTAGCGGCGACAAAAAGATCAAAAGAATAAGGAGACTTAAATATGAATGATTTTATGGTTTGATGTTATGTTGAACACTCTTTTAATGGGTTAGAGTTAAACTGAAAAATCTCTCAAAAGGAGTCCCGTCATTTCTCGGGTGATAAGCCGCTACTTCACCTTTCACAGGTTATCTATAGATCAATGGCCTCCAGGAGGCGCTCTATGAGAAGGAAAAGCTAAACAGACAGGTGGAAAAGATAATCCAGCGAGGAAGACGATGGTTTCCGGAACAAGAGGTGGCAGTAATAGCAAGACTCAGGTAGCAATAGTTATATTTTGAATTTCTTCATCATGGCCACACCCTCATCATGGAAATCACACGGTAAAATGCATATGACGCAACTTTAAAGGCGATGACATGCTATACATTAGCTCACCATATTAATGGTGAGATGTTGGAGACGGCAGCGTTATCAACTGACTCATTTTCGAACTGATTCCCTTATCGGGTTCACAGGGGGCTTGAAGCCTATCCCAGTTTGTTCGGGCGAGATGTCGTACGCACACGATGACATGCTTTGGATGTTGTTTTATTTATGGTGATTACAGGGAGAACATACGAACCCAACACAGACATATCAAAGGTTATCTCAAGCTGCAATTAAACTACCAAACAAACATTCCTGCAGACAGTCAGTCATGCAAACCACTACACATTTTTCCCTTTATTTTTTTCTTGCTGTGTTACTGCTGTGTTACAAGCGCTGTTCAGAAAAATCATGTATTCAGCATTTATCCTTCTGAAGCTTATAGACAGGTGCAGCCGACAGTATATCTGTACAAATTACTTTGTTTCTAAATTGTTTTTTGAGGCTTATTTTCAGGTGCACTCTATAGGCTTTACAGTAGGAGGCTTCTTTTGTTCTCTGCTAATACACACTCTTAAACAAGTCAGGAATCTGCCACCTCTCATTTTACAATGCATGAAATGAATGATATGAACAATTTGTAGTTAAAAAACTCCCCATTAATGGACATTTTCTGGCTCTGACGGTGCATTTCAAGAGCTCATCAAGTGAAATATTACTGTGATAATGCACCAGTGGATGCGATGACAGTCCATCCAAACAATGCATCTTTAATTAACTTGGTCTTATTTACCATAATTTGACACTTTTGACACCACAAAATATCTTCCCAGGATCCAAAGCTGATTAAATATGAATAAAATAAGTTAACTTTCAGATAGCGTTTGAGTCATGTGAGTAAGTGATGTAATATTGGCCAGTAAAGATTTCTAAGCAACAATTACAATTGAAGCTTATAACGAAAAATGTAACCTTAAAAAAAAAGGCAGTGATAACGTTCTGACTCAGACGAGGATACAAAAAAAGTCTGTGTGTCTTGGAAATGAGTAATTTAGAGGTTTGAACAGCTGCCACAGCGGATTGGCCGTCGTGTTTATCAGCCGAATGCAGCGCTTGTCATACTGAAGTTGCCTTCAATATGTGCACAATCATGTTCACGTGTGTTTTTATGTACGAGCCGAAAAACGCCATATGGGCCCTTCCACTGCTCTGCACATCCATTTATAGTTGGTGTACGGAGGTGGGGGAGATTGCCATATTATTTGTTGTCGGTGAAATATTTAAACAGTGAGCTTACACATATTTTTTGCAGGTGATAATTAAATAAATGATTGTCTCCGCCAAAGAAAACTTCACTAGTCAAAATACCCTTGTATGTCAACCAAGATTACCACTCATTTCCTTTTTTACTTCTTACACTTCATTGAACATATTCAAACTTATTTTTTTTCCTAAAATTTAAATAGAATATTTTGACCTTCACAAGGTAATGTTAGTTCTATCAAAAGTTTTCGGCCATTTGCAATACATCGATTTGACACAAGATATTGATATAACTTTTACATGCACAGAAAGTTTGAGGATTCTTTATATGCAGATGATACTTAATGATTTAAGGCAAAATGTGTCTAGTTGTTAGGGTTTTGTTCCTAAAAGAGACAAACAGGTGATAAGAAAAAAAAATATATATATATATGTAAATTGCACTGATGGTAAGATGAAGGGTCTCATTTGGTTAATTGTAAGACCAATTTTTTTGGTCAAAACCTTCAGACCCGGCGATAGTATTAGTATTATAGCAGTATGTGCTCGCTTTTTTTGCACAGTCTCACATAGTACCCATTTTCTACAATATCAATAATATATTAATTTGCAATACAAAGTTTTACCAAGAATATACATAATATGTTCATTTTATAATCTTGTTTTCATAATTGTAGCCCATTCATCATATAGGTTAGCATGGAATAGATGAACCCATTAATTTTAAATTCAAAATTAACTTTTTAGTCACATATATATATATATATATACAGTACTGTAGTCTACTTAGTCTATTCAATCTGGTTGTTTTCTCACGCCAAAGAAAGTGGTCGATTTTTTCACGAGGAAAATTCCAAGACTTCCACAGGTCAGTCTAGTTCAAGGTGATAAAACAAACCAGTCAAAGACTTCATTATCGGGAACTTGACCTGGCCTGACGGTGCAGTTGTGTTGGTGGGAGGAGGATTGAGAGGAGTTGCAATTAGCTGTGTAATCCTGGTTCAAGATGGTCACCTGATAAAGAGTGAGTAATCAAAGACAGATGGAGCCAGAGAACGGGCCGCTGGAAGGAGGATCACTGGCGAGGGATTAGAAGAGGGCAACCTGGGTTCGATGGGCCGTCTGCCACCGGAGAGGGCACCTGGAGATGTGATCTCGGAGGAGTTGTGGTGTGACAGTGAAAGGGACATCAGCGGGGATCAACATGTCGTCGACTCCTTTGCTCGCTCCCGGAGGAGTGTGTGCAATCATATGTAATGGGCACCCCACGTCGGCAGTTGACCTTGCTACTCCGGGGCCCAAGAACGCTCACAGATCACAGTTATTCAGTGTCTCGATTGATTCTAAAGGACAGAAAGAAATAGTCCCTCATTCAGCTCTGAACATTAAACTTTGCCCGTGTAATTCCTTCCGATGATGATCTGTAGCTACTACTAGTTGATTATTTATACATGTTTATTATCTCAAGGTGTGTGTCAATACTTCTGTTTATGACTGGACTCACTGTTGACTTTCATTCACACCCATCTCAGCACTGCCCACTGAAGCCTGGATGTTTATTAAAGATTCAGTCGGGGCCTGAGAGAAAATACGATGAATATATATTCTGGATAAAATAATTGTGGTGACAAGCTTGAGGGAAAGTGAATCCCTAATAACACAATGTCAATGTTTTTCGCCAGAGATGGCGATAATGAAGAGATGATGATAATTACTTTGGAATTCATTAGTGACAGAGAATTGTTCCCAGGTGATTGTTCAGGATTGAATTGTCGTCTGATAGAACTTCTGTCTTACTCAAGGCTCGCCAAGACCAGCCATTATACAGAAACCTAAAAGAAAAAACACAAAATTGTATTCCAAATATTGCAATAATAGTGGCAGCAAAAGGAGAGCTGAACTGTAGGTTCGTCATCTATGTTTTCACATTTTATTCCCCGCAAAATAAAAACATTTTTATACATTTTTGAACACTTAACAATACAAATTGTTAACCGTGACAGCCTCGTAACTCTCTGGAAATCTCATTCCAGCAGATTCCGCTAAAGGAAGAACTTTTTGCCTTAAAACAAAAACTGTAGTTCAGAGCCATTGTCATGATGTACTTTATGTAAAGGATTTAATAAAATGATCAGTGGATTAATAATCTCAGAATAACCCGAGCTCTAGTATGATGAAAAAGATACCCTTGTAGCTCTTGTGTACCATGAGAGTTCCTGCTATTGGAAATAAAGGGTTTTCATAGAGACTTTGCAATATGGTTACATTGCAAAACGACCAAAACATTATTAACATAAACTTTAATATTTGCCATTATTCTTACAATCTTTAGGGGGAATAGATAGAGGTGGTTATTGCACAGGTTAAATCCAATAACATTGACACAAAGGCACTGCATGAAAAACAAAAAAAAGGCCGAAAATTTTAACAAAAGTGATTCTAAAACTAAATTAAATTGTTTGTAATACAGTTACTTACGTACTATGAGTATTGATTTTGGGATTGATTTGTTCAGACAAACAGGGCAAACTAAGTAACATCAAAATGACTTTAAAAGCAAAGAGAGGCACCAAAATAAAGCATTGAAATCTGTGTTGCTGTTTGGTTCGGTTACTACCGCTTATGTCAGAGCCAGTAAATATATTTGGTGCCAATATAGTCTATCTGTACAGATCTCTAGCAATAACAGGGCTACAGTCTGTCACTCTGCAAATATATTTTTCTTCTGATGAGTGATGGTTTATTCTCTTGAGCTAATAACGTACATTTAATTAAAGGTTTCGCCTCCCACCAAATGTCAGCGGAGATATCTGTATCCCTACAGTGAGAAGCAACAGGGATAGATGACACGGATAGTGACGCCTTGATGATGATGGTGTTAACAATGAAATGATGAACCGGTAGATAAGAAAAGTAATAACAGGGAGACGGATGGACTGATGGAGACGGAATGCGAGTTCATGCTGCTGGTATTAAACGGCACATCTGTCACAGGGGCAGCAGGAGGCCAAACCGGGGCAGCCCTGCACGGATGACACAGACGGAGCGAACGTGACAGACGCGTGTCTGGATCTGCAAAATGGAAGAACCGTGTCGCTTGTCCATCCGTCTCATTGTGAAAACACTCTGCTCGCAGATGTGTGCCGTCAGACATTAAGGAGGGATGTGTTTTTCCTAAAAAAGGGAAAAAACACATGTGATTGGTGGACCAGTTAAATCTGTTTGGCAACTGTTTATGATGCTGAAAACCTCTGATTTCCTCTTAATGGACTTGTAATTATAGAGAAATCAGTGGGAGTGTTGCTTTCTCTGGGCCATTCATCATCATTACATGGAGTTAGCTTTAGCGGTTTTAGGTTGGAGCATCTGTAATTATGGTCTTTGATTTGTTGTGGTCACTGTGCATCATCTTGCGTTCCAAAAGACATGTTTTCCTCCCTCTGTTCGCTCTCCCTCTAAAAGACGGCAATTAGCCTTCAGATAAACAGCACGCACTCAATGTCAGCTGCTATATTAATCTTATAATTCTATCAAAACATCTGGTCAGTGAGGTCACATAATGTCCACGCTAGTGCTCCAGCTTTTAGAGAACATCATTCAATGTTTACGCTGCTGGTTTTAATCTCCTTTTGGTTAAAAAACCCCAACTTGCAGCACATTTGTGATTAGTCTCGAGACAATCTTCCCGACAATCAACTGATGGATCTGTCCATGAATGTATATAGTCTGATCGTGGTGCTTTCAGTGCTTTTCCCTACCTGCTGACTTTCTGAAAATCCATTTTTAATGCCATCCAGGGGTGTTTGATTCTCCTGCTGGATGAATCAGATATCACATTTTCACAAAGCATATGATCAAAAAGAAAGATCGCCTCAGTGAGAGATGCCCCCCCGGGGAGAGGAAAATTGGGAAAATAAATGTGAGTGATAATTACGTGGTTACCCAACTTGAATAATGGCTACTGTTGCCTTTTTTTCTCTCAATGATGGTGTTTTACAAAAAAACAAATGTGGTTTTGTATCTGGACTGAAATGTGTAAAAGCACTGAATGTTTTTTTTTATTTTTATTGTTTTGAATCTGTCGTCAAATTATCAGTAAGCGCTTTAGAAGAAGAATAGAAAGAGAGAGTGGAAAGAAAGAGTTCCAGCAGTGAGTTAATTTCAAATTATTAATGATAATCAGTATGAATTAAAAATTGTGTTTGCTAATGGCAAGAAGAAATAGCCTGATCATGGATTAAGGTGCGTGGTTGATGGTTTCTTAACCACTAGGCCACCAGAAATGTTTTTTTTAATCCAAATGTTCTAAATGAACAGCTTTTTTGTCTCTAAAATCACACCAATGAATTAAAATGTTATATATAAAACAGTGATTTGATGTATGCTGTTCTTTATGTAGTCACGTTTTCTGATTTGGCTTGTACTGAACGGAAAACGGTTGTGTTAGCATTAGCGGCTGCTACAAGTGATACCGGTGAATCAAAAGATCCTTACCTAACCTCCGAGGTAAAAGTATTGAATGCCTTTTATTAACTAAAATCAAGATAAAGTTATACAACGTTTACAACAAGGTTTTTTTCACAGATAAACGTGAAAATGCATCAACAATTGATGGGTTAATAAAATGCTTAGTTCTAAAGGTATTAGAATTGAGTGTCAGACACTATTTTTACAACATACACATACCAATGTATTTTTCATTTTTGTTGTGATTCACAAATATTTCAATAACTTCCTTGGCAGAGGTAATAAATGCCCTTGACCAACTTAATATCATACATTTGAATGTTTCCGATAAACCCCTAGAAGCATATTCTGGAATAAGCATTTGCGTCAGAAATGAGCTAAATAATGATTGTACTGATGAACCCTGACTGTGCCTTTGATACTAATCTTTGTCCTCACAGGAACCGATAGGTTAATACTCTAAATGATGAAAGAAAAGGTCAAGACCTTTATTTTTTAAACTTTGACTCTCTGAGCGCAACACATATTAGAGCTTAGAACATGCAGACAATAAGTCTTATATTCAACAATATCTCATAATTATCATTGGCAAAAATCATTTTGCGAAAGCTGCTTGTGGAAGAATGAAATCCATCATGCATCTGTGATTCCGCTCAGATGTGGGCCAGCATGTTTAGGGACACCACTAGACATAAACCCTCTGCACTGTTCTAGTGTTCCCAATTTCCCTCGTTTGTGCATATTTTACTTCATATATAAAGTAGGAAAGAGGCACTCATTTGGAAGTTTCAGCTCCCAATCCAGCTTTTCTTTTCCCTCTGTAAGCAGAAAAGTCACACGACCAGTAAAGTTTGAAATTAAGATTATCACGGTGTTACTGTGTTTTTTCAGGTCAGAACTTCCTGCCCTGAAATCTCCGAAAATCCCCACTTCTCTTGCCGTATTTTACATTATAATCTTGTTTACATGAATTTTGAGGTTAAGCCCTTTTAGTATAATACTTTGATCTCCATTCAGCTGATCATTTGCCCTTGACCAGCATTGTGCTGAAAGTCTGGAGAAGTGCATATATGTTTTTTATTGAATTTTCCATTCCAATCCTTGGAGACCTGTAATCTTTCTTTTTTTTTTAAAGTGGGCTTTTACATTTGAAAGCTTTATAACTGATTTGAGCAATAACGGTGGACATCTTCTTTTCTTTATCTTTCAGATTTGAGCGCCAAAGAGCTGAGTGACAGTAAGAGCCTTACGCCTTTACCCATCTTTCTGCCGGTCAGCTACGAAGTGCGAGATGCCGACTACCTCTTCCTAAAGGAAGCCGGCCAGGACTTCATGAGGAACAGCAGCATGAAAACCCACACGCAGCCCTTTGTCATACTAAAAGCCAGTCGCCTGCCTGTGGTCAATGCGAGCTACAGAACGATGTCCGCTGAACAAGCAGTGCCTCTCGATCTCCTCCAGAGTGTTCAGCTCTTCAACGCTCCAGACGTCTTAACCTTCAACTGGAAGATCCTGTCTTTTGTACTGACCCCGCGGGTGTTCTCTTCCAAGCCCAAAGTGCGAATTCTGTTTTACGTTTCCGGCAGGGATTGGGGCAGAAAAGTGAGTGGTGTGGACGAACTGCCGTGCGTGAGTGTTTATGCCTTCTGGCAAACTCAAGAGGTGAGGGGTTCCTGCGCTCTGGGAGGGGAGAAGGCCACCTGCATGGCCGAGTTATCCCCGCCTCCCGGATGGTTTGCTCAGGGCTCGGACAGCACCAGTCGAGAAAGACAGGATCCATCGGCTGGAAACCCAGTGGAACTGTACTACCAGGCCCGGCCGAAAGTCAACGGGAAGTGCGTATTTGTGGACGGGGGTCGCTGGGGACAGCAGACCGAGTTCGTCCCGGTCACGCCCATGAAGAGGATTGGAAGTGTACGTCTGCAGCAGGTGCCTAAAGGAATGGCCACCCTTTCCCGACTCAAACTGGGCAACTCAATCATCATACGGACATCTTCAAAACCCCTGAAGACCACCGACATCGCCACCTTTTATGTCCTGATGGCAAGCTCCGCTCAGCTCACCAACTTCACACTGAGGTAGGACTCGCTCCGCCTGAAACCCCGTCATTATTGGATGCTTTATAAGGATTCAGCGCAGAGAAGAGTCCTCTAACCGAGAGCGCTCTCAGGAATATAGCGTTATTAGTCAAATTCATATTAGGGATGGATAGTCATTTCTCAGAATATACGATACCTTCTGGGATTTGCAGTGGATTAATCATGATGAATACGAATTTATCTATTTGAGCGGCACAGGCCTGTTAGAAGAACTGACGTCAAACACAAAGTCCTGGAATAAATAATATGACAATATTGGAGCTTAAATTAAATCCCTCTGATATCGACGAGCTCAAAGCAGACGTTTAAACACTTATTGGTGTCCCGAGAATGGGTTTAGGAAACGACTCAATCCCTCATTTATCTCATTATTTGTGTTTGTGCAAATTTATGCAACATGCATGTACATTTTATATGATTTTTTTTATATATATTCTAGTGCAGTACACCTTATTTAAAACAGTATTTAAAGAAGCAGTTATAAACTTTAATTACAGTGTACCATATTGTTATAGCAATATAAATGCATTAATCAAAGAGACACCAGACGGATATAAGATCATAAGTCATCCACTCACGTGCGTCACACACATGTTGTCTTGAATTATTGCCTGTTGAATTGAATACGGCCTTGTGTTCAGGCATTCTATCATTGAATTTCAGGACTGAAAAGACTACAGTGACCTTCTATTTCAATGTTTTTCCCTCCCTATGGATTTTAATTTAAGAGATGAAATCCTTAATGGGGTAATATTTGAAATGTTAAGGATCGTTATTAGGATACGTTATGAGTCATTTGATGGCTTCCACTGTAAGTAAAAGTATTTCACGTATCCTCTGTGTATCCGTGCCATGTTTAAAAAGCTTATTTACAAGGTAAAGCTTCAGTCTACATCCATCAGGATTCAATTAAATGCGTTTCCAAGCCATCGAGGATGTGCTTACATGGGCAGAACCTACTCTAGTAAACAAGGGGTGCCAAACTCAATCACACAAAGGGCTAAAGCTTTAAACACACAGTCCAAGTCCAAGATATTTGGGGCCACATAAAATGACTTGGCGGTCCTGATTCTCACTCAGACCTTGAGTTTGGCACACAAAGTATAAATCAAGATGCACTTTACAGAATATGTTCAAAGCTGATTAGAATCCGAACTCCACGTGGATCTCCTTAAAGTTATACTTTTAATGTAGCATGTCATTAAGCTTTAAAACCTATTTTTTAATTACGCGATTCATCTCCGTCTATAAACACCACCTGTCTATGTTTTTAAAGTTGTCTCTCGACGATTATAAGATTTGCAACGTAAACCTCCTCAGCAAAAGTTTTACAAATGATGTTTGAATTGAACAGAATCATCGTTCTCAGCATGTGTTTATATACAGTATATGAACAGACTTAAGAAAAGCCTCAACTCTTCATAACGACAGAAGTTCAATAGAATTATTGTTTGATTCTGTCAACACAAAATCATAAGAATCATTGGCATCTTATTTTGTCAACATCTCTCATCGATAAGACTCAATTAACCTGTGTTATCTTAGGCCTGAAAACCAATGTGTTTGAGGTATCCCTTGTGTTTTCTCTTTCCTGAAATAACAGGAGGGTTAACATTCAAGTCAGTAAATTGAACATTATCTATGTTACGCTACATATAAGTTTAACAATACACTAAATGCTAAAAGCCAAAAACTGGAATTTGTAGCATTGGTAAAAAACTAAATGAATACTGAATTAAGGGATGTTTAAATTCTCATTGCAGATAGAAAAAACACCGCAATAACTGTCAGATTATCCAGAAATTACTGAAATTACTTTTGAAAATTGACTTGAAGTTGAACTCTGAGGATTCACATTTTTTCCATTGAGTAGATGTTTGTCTTATTAGAACATGTAAAAAAAAGTTTTTGAAATAAAGTTGTTTCTTATCATATAATAAATAAATAAATAATAATAATAATAATTATGAATAATAAACACATTTTATCTCATGCATTAGGAAGAAAAAAATGTTATAATTAATGTTTAACAGGCTGCCAGTTTCAAGATGAGCTAAATACATTTTAGGTTTCTTTTGGGTTGTCTGGAGAATGAACGATTATTTTTGAGTGGACATGCGTCAGTTGAAGTGTTCCAAAGAGTTGGATTGAAGGCGGTTTTTAATGGACAGCCAGTGCTGCTCTTGAGCTATTGACTTTTGCATTAGAATACCACTCGGTGACGTAAGAAGCAGTTCTGTTCCTCAGTTGACAAAGGTGATAAAGCGGTCCCTTAGCGTTCTTACAAACAAGTTCCAAGATTAGTCAAATTTTTTACTTTACAAGACTGATTTCGCCATCTCCATTCAGTCAGACCTATGACCAAAATCAGGGCAAAGCATAAATCAATAGGAAAGTCGGTGACTAGCACAACGCTGATGGAAATATTGCATCGTGTCTGAGAGTCTCTCTCGGGCGTCTCTCTCGCTTGTTACTCAAGGCTACTTTACCAAGGAGAAATAATGCTCCGTGCGTAGATTGATGTACCGAAGCTGTTTCAAAATTAAACGTCTCCCTCTCGCCCGACTGTTTTCATGGTCATTCCCATTACTATTCCTTCGAATATGGTCAGACGTCATCCCACAGCGCAAACAGGTGAAGATTTACCCGAGCTTGATTAAAGACTGATTCCCACTTTATTATTCCAGACACTTGCTGCTGTGAGGACGTGAATAATGGTCTGTCTAATGGTCAAATGCATTTTCATTTTATTCCGCACATTATTGATAGTGTTTGGGTGTAGATTTGGATCAGGGGTAAAGCAAAAGTCATAAATCCTTCTATCTGTGTGCCGGGTAATAAACATAATATCACTGTTTGTTGTGACGCATTTCTTTGGTCCAGTGCACTGATTTTAAAGAGTTGGGTCCTTGAGAGCAGCCATCCAAAAATGTGCTGACCTCGGCAAAGGAGTATCCACCGTGCCAAACAAACTGAGGGGCCGGTGGGACACAATCAATACCTCCTGAAAAATAAATCATTTTCCAGCTATCTGTGCCTGGACATGCTCACGTATGCTTCACAGGAAGTGCAGGAGAGGCGACAGTCAAGAGGAGCTCATGGATTATTCATTCTCCTTTAACCTGCTCCCATGTCCATTCATTTAGTCACTTACTTAGATCAATGCTGAATGCTAGAATAGGTAAATATTGACCCGGGCGCTCGCAGAGCACGCATTGTACGGTATATGAGCTTTAAAACTTACTACAATATATATCCTTCACTTTCAGTGCATTCCTAGTTCAGTTTACTGTCACTTCAGCTTACTTTAGAAATATTCAGGTTTTCTCTGAATCAATGAAAGCATGCCCCGAATTTGCCTTTTTATTTTGTCTCTTCGAATCATCGTGATGGCAGAGTCAACTTTAAAAGAGCCTTCAAATGTTTGTTCAATTGGAAATGAAGCTCAGACTGAATTACAGAGATGTTTTTGAGAAAATATTGATTTTTCTTTATAATACTGGCTTTCTGACTGGTTGCGAAAAAAAGAAATAATGAAATCTCTCTATAGTAAATGTTGAGCAAACAATTGCATTTAGGTCATAATCACCATCTGAATCCGTAAATATTTTAAAGCTTTACGAATGTATACTTTACTATTTTATTTTACAGTGTTTATTAGAAGGAGCAGCTTGTCATTTCTCCATTACATTCTGTTTTTTAGCAAGTCAAGATTTATTTTACACACCTCCGATTTCAATCACAAAAATCAGAATAATAGCCACAAGTCAAACAGGCATCAGTGTCAACAGCTAAACAACCCATAATGCACTGCAAGTGTAGAAGTTATCATTATAATCAACATGAAAGTGTCGACCATTTAAGATAATATATTATTCTATTAGTAATACAGGGGGAAATTCCACTTACAGAAACCAGAAACATAATAAAAATACAAAAGCTTAAAAAAAGCATCATTGTAGTCATTAATAAATACAAAAATATAAATAACAAATCATATACTAAATTATATTTTTACAAACATGTTATTCATTTTTAATATATGGATGTATTCCTGATGGAGGATATTCCTATTCAGAATATTAAAAATATAAATAAACATAATAGTCGTAACAGTACTTGTAATAAATTCACACAAAATAGTGTAGTTTTGTCACAGAAATCCCACATGGAACTGAATTAGACTGAAGCAGAACACACGTGAATCTGTTCTTCTTTGCCAACGAGCATCATGAATATTGAATTGTTTGGGCTAAAACTAAAAGATGCAGAATTCCATCATAGTTAATAATGTATAAAGTAAAAAAGCAATATCTCAAATGAGAACTAAAATGTACTTTTTTTGGAAACGTGTCGACGCCTCTGCAACAGCTGCTTACGTTGAAGCATAAAATGTAATCCATGTAAATACATACATGAATATATTTTATTAGAAATTTTGGAATCCTGTTCTGTTCTTGCTGTGTGCACAATGGTTAATAAACTATTGAAAACAATTTATTTTGGTCAAGGCTCACTTTAATATGATGAAAATTAGTTGAATCTAGTGGAGAAAAAAAGAGACTAGAAGGTCAAGAGACCACAGCTGCACTCTGGCAAAAGATGAGCATCCGTTGCTACGGTTTCAGCTTGTTGGAGACATAAACCGGTTTAATTCCTTACACATCATGAGCCGTTTGGTGCGCCACGTCCCTCCGCTCCTCGGCACATTAACACGCCCCACGCATTTGGCCCTCAGCAGCTGTCTGCTTGCTTTATCACTGTCGGAACGTCCCATTAAGCTCTGCTCAATATTGATGATAAACCTGTTATTGATCTCCGTGACTGGAGTCGTACAAAGTTGAGGCGGATGGAGAGCAAGACGAGTCACGGCCTGAGGAACTGGAGACGGAAAACTACAGTTAACGCATTGTCCTTTAAGTACACGCTTGTCGAGCTCAGATCAATACATATTAATGAGCTACTTTATCGACAAGGAACGGCTTAATAGGGACCGGGGACATTTGTATGTATGACAGCGTAGATTTTTAGTGGCATGCTGTTTGCCATCTGGCACCTGCGACGGCTTGCATGTCTCCTCGGCTCCAAGGACCGTTCCATGAGTATGATGAGCGTGTTGCTGACGGCCGGCCATCAGAGTGGCAAAAAGATGGACACTTGCAGGTATAATTAATGGTTGCATCTGTTGCCGCTCGCCTCGGGGCTCACCGGTGGTACTTCAACCCTACAGTGATGAATCAATGAAGCAGGAGAGAGGGCTGCACAAATTATATCAGGGAAGTAATTATGTTCCCCTCTACTATCCTGGTGGAGGCTATGGGGCGTAAAGTTGGTCCTCTCTGACAGGTGAGCTTGACAAAGTGTCACCGCAGATGGTTTTGACCCAAAATCTAATGGCATCCTGATGTATTTTATCATCTCATTGCCACCATTATGAGCCCTGCCTGCTTTATGCTTATCAGCAACATATTCACTCAAGTTTTATGAAGGTCGCTCTTTATCTTACTCAATGCTTTGCCGGATCAAATCCTTTCATTCATCCATCTATTTCCTGTCCGGACTCAAAATGTCATCCATCTATCTTTTTTCCTAAGCCTACTCAGCCGCCTTCTCAGCTGGAGAGTCTTCTTCTTCTTCTAAAAAAAAATGTAAATCACGCAGATGCTCTATGATAAAGCCAGAACAATCCAAGTCAGGGGTCTCAAACTCATGTAGCCCAAGGGCCAACAGATGCAAACTCTCGTGGAGACTGGGTCACATTCGCCGGGGTCGTTCATCAGTTTTTTCTGTACTTCTTTTAAGAAGTAAGTTCTAATTTTGTTGTTTAAGGATTTATGGATTTTTCTTTTCCTTGGTTTCACTGTAAATTTCGGCAATTTTTGTCTAATTATTTTATTTTAAAAATCTGTTCCATCTTAACCCTTGTGTTATCTCAGGGTCAAGGTGACCCGGAGGCCCGAATGCAATGTGTTTGTAAGTAAGTAAGTAAGTAATTTGTATTTATACAGCTTTTTTCCAGATCAAAACAATACTCAATAAAATATATACTTTAAAAGTCAAGATAATACTAAGAACAACACAGGAGTTCCAGAAAATCAAGGAAAAGCCTGAACAAATAAACATGTCATGAGATGTGTTATACTTTGTGTTGTCTTTGGGTCACTGTAAACAACCTCCACCACTGTATGTGTATTTCTGGAAGCTAAGGAGGTCGATCAACTTGATCCAGAGTCAATACAAGGGATACCACAAACACAAACACATTTCGGGCCTCCGGGTCACCTTGACCCAGAGATTACACAAGGGCTAACTATTTAATAAAAGCTATATAAATGATGAGTGAATGATTATTGTTATTCCCTTGCCATCTTAAATTTAGCAAAAATGGAAGACACTTGCTCTTCCTGCACTCAGAAGATGAATGGAGGGCCACATCATTTTATGACACAGGCCACAAATGGCCCACGGGCCGTTGATTGTTAGAGACAGCTGATTAAAGACTTTCTAATTTTTGAAGTTTGACATCGTCATTGCTGATACTAATGGCTTTGCAAAATGTCTTCCCTCTCATGTCATTGGAGTAGATCTAGTTTTTGTCTTGTCTGTTATTTCCTATTTTTCTCTATATTTCTATTCTCTATATTTCTGGAACATATATACAGTATATATATATATATATATATATATATATATATATATACTGTATATATGTTCCAGAAATATATATATATATATATATATATATATATATATATATATATATAACCTATTTGTTCTCTCCATCTACTTAAGTTTTGTAGTTATATTAACCCTTGCAAGATAACTACAGGGTCAAGATGACCCGATGGCCCGAAAACAAATGTAATTGTGTTATCCTTTGTGTTGTCTCAGGGTCAAGGTGAACGACCTCCCTGGCTCCCATAATTACACATACAGTTGTGGAGGTCGTTCACCTTGATCCAGAGACAACACAATGGTCAATTTAGCTTATGATGCCCACTTACACTTTTCCAAAAAAAGTCTTTATTTTAAAAGCATAACAAAAATAACTTTAGAACTCCTCACAATTTGTTCAGTGACTTCCCAATAGCAAGAAATACAGTTTACTCACCCTTGCATGAGAGGTGAAACTCTACTCAGTCTGGAACCCTATGGATAACCATGACCTGGATGAACCTACGCGGCCAATTAAAAATGTCCTTAGAATCTTTGCAATATTTAGATGTATTTCTCTGCAAGCCTCAGTCTAACTGCTGTGTTGTATTCCACACTGTTTAAGCAGTGTTTCTTAATAATATTCACCAGATGTTGCACTATGACCCAGATCTCATAACTCTTTAATGAAGTGAATCGATCGTCGGCCCACTTGTGCAACCCGTCCCATTGAATAGTTTTGCATGTGTACCGCTGGTCTCTGCGTGAGAGTAAAAGGTGAAACAATAGTGGGATTGAGATTGATGGCAGGTGCGACACCTGAGAGCTGCTTTTCTCACACACTGTCAGATTTGGTCTCCGCAGCCATCTGTCTCCTCTGCCTCTGCACCTCCCCCCTCCTCAACCAGACGCTGTGGACACTGGCTTCTACTTTTCAACCACGCAAAGAAAAGATCGTCCATTTTTTTTTTTAACTCTAGAGGGACTGAAATGATAAAACAGAGCTTTTTGTTGCTGTCACTTTTTATTAGTTGCACCGCGATCCTCTCCTCACGATCCTCAGAGGTGTTTTGTTACAGCGCTGTGTTACTTAGAAGCCAATTCATGCGTTTGGTTTCACTGAAACTGAAATCGTTGGTTTGGATTAAAGTTTGAATTCATTTATTCCAAAAGAAAGAAGTTTAAAATAAGTGGTTAGTCAAGAGAGAACTAGTTTTCCTCCCACAAACCTTACAGAAGTTAATTGAGTACTCATAATTGTCAGGTATGAGAGAGAGTGTGTGTGTCCTGGTGACCTTACCAGAGCGTCAACCACTTCTTTTTAACGTCCTTCATTTTAAGCACAGTTAAATGTTATATACAGTCCCATAAATGACACTGACAGCCAGATGCCACAGCTCTCCTGGTTTTTAGCCGTCTGCTTCGCCAAAATTCAAACTTCACTCATATATTTTAATGTAGCGATAGAAAGTCGTCATATCGTAAAAAAAACAACTTTTAAATTCCTCCATGGTGCTCGTCTGTAACATCCATCTTATATTGAAGCCTCAACTTTAAGAATTGTTCAGAAAAAGATTAAACAAGTCAATATTTAGAGCTTGTTTTTAGCAGAAGCTGATAGGCCATCAGCGTAAATCTTGCTTATTTAAGTGTAAATACAACAAATAACGATGAAAAATTCATAGAAAAGTACAGTTTGTTGAACCACGTTAAGCTTTGATTAAGTCACACATTCACCACCACATTATTTCCAGTAGATTGTAAACTGTCCTTAGATTGATTTAAGTTCAGCATTTTTCGTTTTTATTAATATCTTGTATTTATGATGAGTCTGACATCTGCAGAACAAAATTATCCTGCACATCCTAAATCGAGTTCAGATCTGCCGTCTCCACTTGGGAAAATAATCTCACGCTATCTGAACCACAATCTGATGAATCCTGACATGTTGAGATATCTGGGAAGAAAATTAATCCACCGGTGAAAAACTAAATCTTTTAATATCTTTATATAGTTAATTAACAAAACTGAAACCGAGACCTGGGGCTTATAGAGTGCTGTCAACCTACCCCTGTTAACTCGAATTTATTGAAAGGTTGACTTACCAACATCATAATCAACATCACGACTGGAGTTGGTTATCATTGCCAGTCTCCTAAATCGATTCGATTTGGATTCATGAGTTTCAGAATCAATTTATTTCTATTCATTTTTTCACTTCTAATTCTTTCATGCTCTGCACTCTACATGCTGTTGCTATGGGTTAACTTAAAACAACTCATAGCATAAAACGAAAGGTACAACAATGACCTGTTGAGGGTGTTTTATAAACAATTAAAATAAAATAAAATGGAAAGTCTCAAATGCAACAACAATATTGTTGTATTGTATTAATAAAAAAAATATTAACTTAAAGCTTAAGTCAAGTCCAGTGACTTTGTTCTCACTTGGTGATAGTGAAATTCTTGAGGAAAAGTTGAAATGTTATAGCTACTCCCTCTACCGACTGCATTTTCATTCACACATTCATACATCCTGTGAATAACTGTTTCAGTCAGATGTTGACGTTGGACCATAACAATGTAGTTCTAGCCACTAACAAGCCGTTTGAAGCTTTGTTTTCTACTCCAGAATATGGGTGTTATTTTGTCTGGTACCCTGACAAGGCTGTTGTCGGAAGCTAATGTTAGCGCAGCGTGATACCTTGTTGTGTGGGTTCTGTCTTGAGTTTGACTTCATCCATCAGTGTGCGAGTATTTTATGCATGTTGTAAGCTTCAACCCGACATAAACACGACGCTGCGCGGTGAGGTGTACATAATGAATCTCATGCTACATTAATTGATATTATAAAACTACTTAATTTATTTTATACTGCTACCACAAAAAACAATTCATATTCCTATGTTGTGTTTACAACACTGGTTATGAAGGTTTCTGATTTAAGTTTTTTAGACCAACCCTAATAACAAAGCAGTTTGAAGCACATCTATAGATGGATCCAGAGGGTCAAATTTAACCTCCAATTTGGCCTGCTCAGGAGTAGATCATTCGTTCAGAGTAAGTCAACCTAGTTATCTTAACTAGATAAGTAAGAAACTAGCTTTGATAGCCTTGAGTTAACCCTGAAGTTACATTACAGCATGAATTGAAGCTGAAGTTAAAAGCTAAATCCAAGCAGCGACTCTTTTATGCTTGTCCCTGTTATTACAGAAATACGTCCAACATAGGTGAGTCATGGTGCTGACCAGCCGTACAGAACCAAAAGCCAAATAATGTATTGCAGGAAATAAAAACCGGTAGAACAATAATGTAGCAGGTGTATTGTAAGTAATCCTGAGCGGGAAATAAACAACTGGTTGGCTCCCCTGATACAAATAAATAAGCTTAAACCAGCTGGCAGCTGTTGACACACTTTCTCTGACTCCACCCTATCAGTGCAATTTTGAGATAGCGAGGCCTGGTTCTCTGAAGATCCACTTGACTTTGAAGTCTTATTTTACATTTCGGATAAATTAGAGCCTGTTCTTGCTTTGAGTTTTGAGTTGCGCCCAAATAAGGGCCACGCAATACAAGCTAACATCTGTCACATATAGTCTTTTTAAAAAAGCGTAACGGCGGTTTCTTTCTTTGTGATTGTTTTATTTCATGGCACTGTGACTTCAACTTTAGCCGAACAATCCTTTTCACAGTTCCCGCTTTGTAGTTACCAACTTTCTGATGCATGAACACAGCGTCCGGGGGTTTAGCTCAGGTCACTGGAGATGTTTTCTTAAGGTAAACTGTTTTCATGTGAACAGCTGCTGATGTGGCATGAGATTAAAATCCTCCTCGCTGGTGAAATGTTGCTTGCCCGCTTTTGAATCATCACCTGTGAGTCAGACGCTTGTTTGAACTTGAAGCCAAATAAATAAATAAAAAAAAGTGAGTGTTTTCCTGCGAGACCAAAGGATCAGTCCTCTGCCGGCAGCGATTCAGCCTTGAGCCAAGATTAGTCGCCGTGGAAGAGCGTCTTTGCGTGTTTGAACTGACCGATGGTGGTAAAGCTCACGACAGAGATTTCCTCCAACATTTCTAAATACAAGCTTTATCGGAAATGATTATGGTTTTGCAAACTCGATTCTTAGCAATGTAACCTTTTGATTTACCACACTTCTTTATCATCACGGAAAGCCCAGTCTTTTCAAACGCAAAGCCTGCGACGTGCTCCGTGTCAGATTGTTGTCTGAGATTGCAACCCTTCAGAGATTTCTAATGCGATCAGTTTATCATAAGATTGGGAGATAAAGCACCAGCTTTCTTTTCAGATGGAAACCAAATATCCCAAGCTCCTCCACTCAGCCTGTTTTCTATCATTTCAGATAGAAATCTGAGTCGTGGCAATACATATAAAACGTGGTAAACATGAGTAATTTTACATGATACACATAGCTCCAAACAGCCAGGGTTGTCATTCAGATAATATAAAGTTTTTAAAAATTGCCTCATTTAATGAAAAAAAACCTCTCAAAAGTCTCAAAAAATATTAGCTTAATAGGATGTGGCCCAGTACAAGATATGAATGAATACAAAAAACGTGATAGAAAGAGGTAAAAGTTTGTAAGTATTGTGTATTTTGTCTGAGAGACACCTCTTATAGTATATCTTTGACATTACATTGAAATTAAGGGTTATGTTTAAATCAGGTAGGGTTAGGGTTAGGGTTAGGGTTAGGGTTAGGGTTAGGGTTAGGGTTAGGGTTAGGGTTAGGGTTAGGGTTAGGGTAAGGGTTAGAGTTAGGGTTAGAGTTAGGGGTAGGGATAGGGTAAGGGTTCAGAGAAAGAACAACTACCTTAAAAATGCAGCTAAATATTGTATGTGGCACACAAGAAAAGGGGAGAATGGGGAGTGAGAGAACAAAATTAAACGAAATTGAAGTAGAACATAAAAAGAATATTGTCATTTAGGTACATCTTTCCTACTTCCTGTGAATTTGTTCAACATCCCAGCATATTGTACACTGAATTATCGAAACAAACTATTAGGAATGTATTGTTTAAACTGTGTTGTGTTTGCACGTGCGAGTGTTGATTGTTCCCCAACAAAACAATTTTAATAAATTGTAGAATTGTTTTTATTTTCCTTTTTTAATAATGCAGACTATTATATTTTATTTTCTCAAATTAAACATGGATATCAAATGATATCATTCATTTAGGGGTTAAACTCCTTTAATTCCTTTGGCGGTATTACACAGAGATGAAGTTGGTCATGTGATTAATGCAGAAAAGGGGAGAATAAGTTGAACGGGTGCCAGAGGCTTAAAACGGAAATCAACAATATCGGTGTCCAAAACAACAGTAGAAAAACAAACATGATTACATCAGAGCGCTAAATGAAGTACCAAGCCTAGGGCTGGTTTGCAATCAACCACAGCAGAGAAGAAGCAACTGTGCCGTCAATTCTCATTAACAGAAAAAACACATTAAATCATTTCATAGTCAAGACAAACATGTACAACCAGGAGTCTCTAAGCTCTTCTTCTGAGGGCGTCAGACTTTAGTGGTTTGCTGCTGCAGCTTCAGGTACGAACTAGACAAATGTATGAAGATGGCCGGCTCTGTCCCGGGGTGGCCGTTGATAGGGTCGAGGTGGTGGAGGACAGGATGCTGATGGCCATTTCTACTCCTTCTTTTAAGCAGCTGGAAGGACAAATCTTTTTTATTTTTTTGTGTGTTTGATGTATATATGTAATATATATGCGAAAATACATCACAGAAGTCTAATTTGAGGTTTGTGTTTTACTAGATTGAAGTTTATCTGTGTTAAATATTGCTCTTTATTCATTTGTTCAGTGAATTCAGATACAATATGATGGTGTAAAAATGAGTACAAAGTACAAAAATTGTAAACAAATGTTACCCAAATGGACCCGTCATATTATTGTCGTTTTAGCTTTAAAAAAAAAATCTTGTTTTCAATGCTCACATAGATTAATTAGGGTCAAAAAAGCATTTTTTTAAAAAAAAAATTGTAATAATAATAACAATAAAAGTAATGTGTTAAATAAATAAATGTAGTTAAACCAAGTTACAAAGAGCACCAGGGCCATTAAGCATGAAATTGGAGCAATTTGGGTGTCAATAAGACGGATTTGGGAAGAAAATAAAACCAAAAAAATAGTCAAACTCAGTTGACAAATGAGGAGCCAATGAGTTTGAGCACATAAAGGATTTCTCAGCACTGTATCAAGAAGATTTCTGCATGAGAGCCGCTGTCTGATAAATAATTTGGCTGAGAAATGATGCAAAGCAGCAGCTTGTCTGACACCAGCCACGAACACCAATCTCTGGAGCTGAAGCCCTGAAGATTCACGGACGATTCTCCTGTGGAACACTTTGTATTATTGCTTCGTCAACAAGACACATAAGTTCATCTTGCTTAAATCTTTGTAACAGCAAGTACCATTGAGCTTTTATTTCAGTTTATTTTTAAAATTTTACCAGAGGTTAACATTTCAGCTGAAATGTTAAGTCGATATTTTAAATATAAAACATGAAACTTGTACCCCTAAAAAACATGAATTGTGGTAACGCCTGTTATTTTGCTGTCGATGCCAGGATCTTTAGTAAAAAAAACACTTTTATTCCATAAGAAACATTTGTCAGTATCATTTAGGGAGATCACTGAACTTGTGATGTGTGACTCTCAAGGCTGAATTTCATGCATGTACCAGGATGAAGACAATTGAGACAAAGAAAACTCTTGACACTCTTGAAAGGCTTAGACAAGTAGTGAAGCTGACATTCTTAGAGTCTTTGTGATGTGTGGAAAAACTGCCCTTAGCAGCAGCAGATATGGAGCTATAGGGTCATGTGTTCAAAACTCGATGAGATAAGAAGTTTGGACTTCTGGGCCGTGTTCTTAGTGTGACTTGTCGTGAGTTTCTTTGGTAAAAAAAACAACAAGAAGAAACATTTAATGAGCTTAATGTCTGTCGCAGCCTCTCTTTATGTTTCCCAGTATCCCCTGAGCTCATAACATGGAACATTTATTATTTATAATATAATACTTATCTTCAGTCAGTCCCCCAGAAGATAACTAGACAAAGATAAACATGCAAACATAATAAAAACAATAACTTAAGGAGGCATGTCAATATTTGTGTCATGTGTATCAATAACTAGAAAAAAATAATCACTGTCTTTATTTAGTACCACTACTGGCGAAAAAGAGAAAAGTGTGTCTTAAATATATTATTATTGGACTCTATTGTACTCTAGTATGTTTCTGTTTGTACAAAACTCTCTTTTAATTGAAATATTTACATTAGAAAATCATCAATCCCGCAAGAATCTACCTCAAAGGGACTAATTGTATAAACAAAGTGGGGCGTGATAACTGCTGGATGGAGAAGCAAAACTATCATGGCGTCATTATGGGCTTTGCTCTCGTAACCTCTTCTTCGCTGAGATTTCAGATTGGGGAGAACTTAATAAAGTAATAACTTCAAACCTCATCATGATGAGGGACTTACTGCATCTTGGAGAGAAAGACTTGAAACATGAATGAATGAGTGAATAAATCAGTGAGAGTTGGGTTTTCACATTAGTTTCCATTTAACTCGGTCGGTATTGACTGGGTCTGGGGATCTGTTTTGCATGGACTTGTGATTTAACAGCGCTCACAAAGCATAACGGACCATGATTATCTTTCCTTTTTTAATGATACAAATTACAAAGACAAAACCAAGGCCAAGTTTGATTAGTCTCGGTCTCTTCAGATGGTCCCGATTCCTACAAAACTCACCTGCTAAGTTTGCTTCATCTTTTCTATGATTTCCCTTAGGATTAGTTCATTTATCTATCTATCTTAGACACAGCAACTAATCCTTAGTGTATTATGGGTGTAAAATAAAATGAAAATTAAAGATGTTTTTAATCACAAAGTTTGTCTTCTTACAGATCTACAATCACCAAAGGTGTGGTCTTCAGGACAGCAACGCCGAGTAACACTGCACTCTGGGATATCACTCTGGACAAAGATGCCGATGGTTCCATCGCTGTGAGCTGCCAGAGGAAAGGTGCCATTCCTGGAAAAAGGTATTTGCTTTAGGCAATGATAAGATATTTTCCTTCGCAAACTACTTTCAGCGTATTCAACCTGAAGTGGGTCTTGTTGGGTGGAACAGTTTTAACACATTTGGAGTGATGCCCTTGGAGGACTTGATGGATACTCCCTGAGCACACTTTGACTCAACGTCTTCTTTTTACGCCTCTGGAAGTAAAGTGGCACTATCGTTTCAGTTTTAATACCTCCACTGTGTGAGACGCAACCATCTATAAAGACTCCAGTGAAAATTCCACCTCCATGCTTTGTAGTAAATGGACTTAAACTTGTGACCTCGGCCGGCTGGTGGAATCTCCTTGTGACGCTGTTATCGAGGCTCGTGCACCTGTGGACAGCTGCACCTCTATCCAAGAAGTACTTAACTTGTTCCTAGACCTCATTAAACAGGGCTATACTCCCAACAAGCAGCTTAACTCAGATCTCCTTGCGAGGGCAAACAAGTTTGTGGAGCAGTTCCGCAAGACATTCATTTAATGCCAAGTCATGCACTGACCTTTCTCCATTAGAATACAAATAAATATTTTAAAAGCTATATCTAAACAAACCAACTGTTCTTTAACCCATGATAACGACTTCTGTGATCTGTGCTGATATTAAAATCACAACCCTAAGGGCGAATTAAAAATAAATGAGTGAAATTTGCAGCTTTTATGGGCTACCTTTGAGCATTTTAGAGAATGTGTTTGCTTTGACAGGCGAAACTATTAAATATTAAGGAGCAACGCTAACCTTTACTTTATTAGCTATTGATCCAGAGTAATGGTCAGAGATCAAGGGAGGCGGAGACGAGAGTGCAGGCAGGGTAGAATGGTTGGAGGCACTCGTCTGATGGGACAGAAGAGTGGATGATTAAGTGAAAATAAAGATTAATAGCACAGTAGAGAGGCGTATCATGATGTATGAAGGGTAGGAGTTGTAGATGCTCAGATTTTTAGTAGGAGTGACAAAGAACAACAATACTGACGTGCAGAAAAGTTTGGTGGCAAACAAGAGGTTACGAGAAGTCTATTACTATGTAATAATAGTCTTCACTCCTCTTGATGCAGCGAAGAACGCCCTGCTTCTTTCTTTATACAACAAGTCGCTTGGAGGTGGAGAGTTCCGGGATTGATGACGCGGGGTGACATGTTTTACCAATCAAAGCAGAGTGGGCGTGGTTATGGTAGATGATATTATATCGTCAGTGTTTTCAGAAGGCGGGGCTTAAGCACATTTTCTAATGTAAATATAACAATAAAAAGAGAGTTTTATCCAAACAGACACATACTGATGATACAATAGAGATCCAAGATCAACTGAAGACACACTTAAATCAACATATGATTTGCACTTTAACTGAATGCAGCCCTCATAAGGTTGAAGTTAAGCCGATGAAGACATGTTTCTATCTAACAAAAATTGAATTGGTAGTTGAAGAGGATGCTAGGCCAACCTAGTTAACTATCCGTTTGGATCTTATTTGTAATGGTATTTCTTATAATAGATGTGCAAGTAGAATTTGCTATTTAGCCAACGATTCATGACTAATGCATCATCACTGACTTATATTAATCGGCAGGATAAAATATCACCTTAATATACAGGACATTCAATTTTTTTATCTGCTCAGACTTCAGTCTACTGATGCTGCGAGTACAAAGTGTGTTCAACAGTTACTGCCCTCGAAAAACAACCTCACCACTGCACTGTAGGGGTTCATGGAAACTTTTCTAGTGCATTCATATATTTGGTGCTATAGATATGAGGGAAAAAAACACAGTTTTGTCTTTCCAAAAATCCCCACTATGAAGGTGAGTTGGATTACAATCTTCCAAGAAGGCAGCAGCAGCCAAGTTCTAATATACGGTTTTGTTGATCGTAATCTTCTGGAAAAGGCGTGCACTGGTTTACTGATGTGTATGCACTGATCCCCACGAACAAATAACCACACTTCGAAACGATTCAATCATTCACTGGGGTGACATAAAAAACATCTTTCACAATGAAGGTGGTTAGGTGTTCACAGATTTATAGCATGAAGATGTTTTTTTGTTTTTATTCACAAAGATTCGGTTCAGAAGTTCAATAAATAATTCTTACATTTTCAATTTCTTTCCTCCATGTAGCTCTACCCATTTTTACATATAATTATATTGTGGCCATATTTGTGAGCTTTAAAAAAAAAAAGAACAAAAAAAGATAAATTAAAACCACAAAAAAATACTCTAAAGAAAAGCTATTCTATGTTTGGTTCTGTTGCAAAAGAAAATAACAAAACATATGTTGTACTTCATTAGTTACCAGCCCTGTGATCATGGTCTGTTGCAGAGTTAATGAATGAAATACAAAAAGATTAAGATTAATATTTTACCATTTCACCATGAAATAACATCGCTTAAATATTTAAAACTAATGAGTTAGCTTAAGAATGCTTAAAATAAATTGTTTCTACTGAATAAACGTAAACTAATCTTTTAAGAAGTCCCTGAAGTTCATGGTCAATCCAAACCAGCAACAATTCAGTTGATTCTTAAGTATTTCACCGCAAAGCTCTTTAGTTTCCTGTTAGGATTCTAGCACAGTTTTCCAAAAATAAAAGAAAAAAAAGGATCTATTGAGATTTCATTTCAAACAGCAGGATTAATTTTGCCTCGGGAGACATAGGAAAAATCCAATGCAAAATTAAAGCCCTAATCTGTGTGCAAATTGCTTCCATTGCTGGAAAAGAGCAATTTGTCCATATCCAACTTTTAAAGGATGAACACTGGATAAAAAAAGTGGATAAAGATAAGCATGTTATAGTTTAATAAATAGGACAATGGCATAAGGTCTGTCAGTAAAAGAAAGTTCTTTGAGTGCTGCAGTGGAAGCAGCAGCCTGCCATAACCATTCACTGCACTATTTTCTATTGTTTTGACCTCATTAAAATGTTTTCCCTGTCCTGCATGGATTATGGTATTGTTTATCGCGTCCTTTTTATGGGTGAACATATTTTTTCAGTCGATCGTGTGAGCTAATCCCTTCCAAAATGTCATGAATGGGACTGAACCCCTGCAGAGACTGTCGATTCTCACACCACATCTGGGCTTTGACTTTTAGTCACTCTGCCTTTATCAGGGACACAAAAGTATTTGCTGTATCTGTACACGAGAGCCGTTCTATGCTTCACACGGGGCCTTTATTAAACCACAGTCAACCGTAAACAAGCCGTAAAAGACCCTGTGTTTTTTATAAAGCCTCACAAGAATGATCACAACAGCAGCATATCTGTGTTAATGCATACTTAGGAGGATATACTCATACTTATGTGAACATCTTGTTTTGATACTCCTTTTAATCTCAGGTCTGACAGCAATATGTTCAGATTATTAAATTACACAAAGTGTGGATCTAGACTAGAGGATCATGGTTTGAAACTTAATGTTGGATTAGCAAAATATATCTCCTGCTATTGTCACGTACGTCGCCCTTTTAAAGCCTGTTGTCGTGCACAAACCCAGCATGTTTCGAGACACACAGCTATCCATAACGTGTTTCCACACACATAAAAACACACACACACTAAAAGGTCTGATAATATCTGGGTGGGTATTGTTTTTTTCCTGCACCAATATATCTCCTCTATAGTTCTATAGTTTGCCAAGAAATAAAACAGAGGATACTAACTTGGGCCATGAGAGAAAATTGAATCCGCTGCGAGGACACTTTGTCCTCGTTGGCATCACTGAGAGGCCATTAGAAGTTGCACAGGCTTATAGTCTGTTCAGTATGCAGCAAGCCGCCGTCCTCGGACCACCTTTTATTCTTTGCACATTTCACACAAGCAGCAACTCAACACTAGGAATGTAAGAACAGAACATTGCAGGAGCTCAGATCATGTGTTGTGGATGATGTGTATACAGAACTGGGAAAAGTGGGGTCAGCCCTTTTAAAAGCAACTAATTCAAAAACCCAACTCTCCTGACTCACTCACATGTTTCAGTTCTTCCTCTCCATGATGCAATAAGTCTCTCCTCATGGTGTTTTAAAGTTATTCTTGTTCTTGTCGGAAATCTTGGCGAACGAGAGGTTACGAGAGAGCACTCTATTATGACGTAATAATGGGCTTCACTCTGCAGCAGCGAAGAACGCCCTGCTTCTTTCTCCATCCACAGTTCCCTTTGAGGTGGAGACTTATGGGATTGATGACCCTGAGTGACGGACCTCGATGTTTAATCATCACCGCCGAGTGGTTGTGGTTATGTTAAACTTGATTTTAGTTTAAGAAAAACCAAGCGTTTTCAGTGGGCGGTGCTTAAGCGCATTTTTGTAAATATCTTTATTAACAGAGAGTTTTGTACAAACAGACACATACCCTACAATAGAGGTCCAAGATCAATTTGAGAGACACTTAAATCAACACATTTTGCTGTCATTATGCGGCCCTCTATTTCAAGCATAATTGTTTTTATTCTTAAATACATACTAGAGAAGTGTCTGAAGAAATTCTGAACAACCTTTAAGAGATCACACTTGACATGTTGTTAAACCAGCAGACTGATGGATCAGTACAGAGTCGATGAAAGTACAGAACACACTGAAGTTTAATCACCGACCTTCCACTCAGACATGATTATCTCTGCACGCATGCACACTGACGTGGAGAGGAAATTTCTGGCGCCAATGGTGAAATAATCATATTAGGTGTTTGGTGCTGCGAGGGTAAATATTCTCTGTCGCAGCCGCTCATTAACATGAGAGTAAAATCCTCAAATCCTTGGTAAAAAAGAGAAAAAAAAATATCTTACCCAAGCTCTTATGGGAATCCCAAACTTTCAAGCCAGAGTGCAGATATAAGCTTTCTATGTGGTCCAGGATCTACTTTGTAGATCCACAAAAGTAGACGCTTCTGGGTTACATCCAGAGAAATGTTATATAAGTAAGTAGAACATACTTCAGTTGAATATTGATACTTGGAGAATCAATGGCTCTACTGTGGATGTATGAGATCATAAATTATTCCTCGTCTGATCCTCTCAAGGAGCAGCTCCTTCACGCCGAACCTATCCCGGATCCTCATGCTTCTTTAGGAAAAACTCCTTGTAAACCCAATCAAGTTCTTTTACCAAAATATATTGACTTAAACAAACTTTTTTGGACACTGATCTCCTTTTATTTGTTGTTTGGTAGACAAAAAATTAATCCATTATTGCAACTACATTGACGTAGTATCCGTTATCAACATATGGCCCACAATTCTTTGCATCTTCAATTATTTTCTACAATTTAACGAATTTTTATGAAGTTTGAGTGACAATATCTTCAACTTCCACTCAGACCGGACGGCAGCCTGATCGATGTGCTTCAGATGGACTTCGAGGTGGAGGAGCTGAGCAGTCCCCTGGACAGTCAGGTGATCGTGTGGCGGCTGGAGCTCCCGACCGGGACCAAGACCGTGTCCAAGACTGAAGGAGCCATGAGGATCTACACCACACAGAGGGATTTCGTGGGCCTCGCTCCGCTCATCATGGTACGCCAGGGATCACCCACATGTTTTTCCAAAATAAAAAACCCGCCTCATTAAGCAGCGACTTTAAAAGCAGCACAAGAATCCTCGCCCTTGTTGTCTGTCATAAATATAGAGCCTTCATCCTCCCGTGCAACGGTGTGTGAACACATGATGTATAACGCACTTTGCTTTAATTGTGCCTGCCTGGTTTGCATACACAAAAGGCTGGTCATGTGTTGGGTGGTTAAGTAAGTGGGATTTATATAAAGCAACGTGACCTGGTTGTTGTTCCAGCAAGCTGAAGTTAGTCGCTTGCATGTCTGTCATACGCTGCTGCAGTGATCAGGTGGAGATTTCGCTTCTGTTTAATTCATCAAGCGCTGCTATAATTAATCCTTGAGAGATTACACAATCATTTACACTTATTTAAGTGTGTCTGATTGGAGTTATGATGGTTAAACACGTCCATGGTTTACTCATTCATTTAATGTTCTTGGAGATTTGGACCTTATGCTGGAAACAAAACAGAACGATTGGACAAAAAAACTGTCTTTAACGCCACCATATTGTCCATTTATAATAAATACTGCAAGAACTGGAGGATAGAAGTCGACTTCTGCTCCATTTAGATCAGTTAAAGAACAAGACTCCATCTGGTTTTCTTTTTTCCTGAACAGTAAATCTCACTTTCTACTCACACACAAATCCATACATATAGACAAATACACACAACCTAATGATTTCCACTTCATTTAAGCAGTGTGTTTTACCACGGCACACAGAAGGCATTTGAAACATCCATCTGCTTCAATTTCAAGCTCTGTGAATCCATGGATGCCCACATATGCAGAGAGAGGGAGAGAGATGCGGTGTGACTGCAACCACACTCAGTGTGAATAATATATAACTCAATGATACATACGCTCCTTGGCTAATCAAAGTTCTCCCAGAAACCACTGGAAGCAAGAAGAACCTGAAGAAAATTCAGGCGGAATTTATGAGCAACACTTGGCCGGATGAAGCCAAAGAAAATACGTATTTGTCCAAACATTGAAATAGATCCACAAAGAAGGCGAGGGTCTATGTTTAAATAAGAATTCTATTCAGTATATGTGTTTCAGAATACATTAAAGTTGTCCAGATACTTCAATCGCATACTCGATAACCCGCTCCCCCCAAAGAATGACAAATATGGATGGATAGATAGATAGAGTTTATTAATCCCTCTGGAGATCTTCAGTAAATTAGGGTTCCAGTTCGGTACAGCAAGTTTCATAAAAAACAAAAACAAAGATCATACAAAAGAACAAAGTGCAAGTACAAAGAACAAGGATCAAAAGAAATAATGTCAAGAAAAAAAATACGAAATTTACAATTGTTTTCTGTCTTTTACCGGCAGATAGTTTCCTATTCAATCACAATTAAATTGAAAAAAAAGTATGCAGTGAAGATCCACTTGACCATAAGATGGGTTATGAAGGAACGAGCCAACCTCATTTTGGTTTAACTACGCTACTCGTTCACTGGAAATTAAATTAGCTCGGAAAATGGAAAATAAATCCATGATCATATTCGCCGTATAAGCCTTTATCACATGTTTTATCTGACCGCCGGAGTGTTCAGAGAGATCTCGACAATAAAATGAGGAAATCCCATAACAATATGTCACGCTCTCTATCCTGCTGGCCACTGAGCGAGAGAAGGATGTGATTCAGGGAATGGAGGATTTCTCAACGCGCTAGAGTAGTGTAGTGATGCTGCGCACGTGTTCCACGGCGGGATTAGAACCCATTTCAACACGTTTCATTGCACTGTTCTAAATCAGTGCCATTTACCACAGATGGACACTTTGTTATTGCATGCTGGGTTTTGCTTTTGGATCAACATGTTGTCCTCGAGTTCACCAGCTTTTTGTTCTCTCTAAATTTAGAGGGATATTCTCAGAATGTTTTCTATATTTTTTTGGAAACCCCTTATGTTAGAAAGTAAGTCTAGTGAACTATTTTGTTTCAGTTCTATAAAGAACAAGGTAGCAGTTAGAAAAACCCCAAACTTTGCATTTTCATTCTTAATAAATAAGCAACATCTTATTATTTATAACACACTTTTCAAATGTTCTTTTTATGGCATAAGTCATAGAAGAACATATTATATGTCATATGATACATCACGCAGAAGCACACGTTTGATTGTACATGGGAAGCACCATCACGTATCTAGAGCCACATCAGAGATAATAGTGTGCAAGTAGTGGAACACGCCACTAGAGTCGTGCCATTTGTTGGCCATCATGTCCCCTGATGGGCTTCTCTAGTGGGGCTACCCCAGAGATTAAAGGAAGACAAGGAACAAAAAACAGCTAACACAAGATAGATGGATGACTTTTATAAAAAACATTGAAAAATTGACATTGGGAAAACATCCTATATGTAATAAATAAATGGTCAATAAATACAAGCATTGTGTTACATAAATGCAATCACTTTTTAGTCTAGTGTTTTGTGTGGAATCAAAAGAAATGAAAAAACATATTTTTTATTCAACATGGTATTTGTAAATGAAACAAAAACATAATTACATTAACTAGTCCAGTTGTCTCGATTTTGAACCACTCTCTCTTTGCGCTTGATGGATCTACTGACTCCTTTAAGAAACATTTTAAGACGTTTCTATTTGTTCAGGCTTTTCCTTGAATTTCTTGAACTCCTGTTGTGTTCTCAGTATTATCTTGATCTTTAAAGTATGTACTTTTTTGAGTATTGTTTTGATTGTTTAAGCGCTTTGTGACCCTGGTCTCAAAAAGCGCTATATAAATAAATATTACTTACTTACTTTGATGACAATGAGATGAATGAGAACCTTCACTGATTTATTAAAAGCATTGACAGGATCAAATAAAAAATATGTTAAAGTATTGGAGTATTTTTCAATACATCTATAATTACTTGTTAATGTTATAAAGCAAGTCTAGTTAAGTATTTCGTTTATAAAGAACAAGATAGCATAAAAAATAAAACAATTTTTCTTTTCATTTCAAATTGTCAAGTTGTAATGTCAAGTACTCGTCTCCTCCATGAGAGAGGTTCCCCTTCATCATTAGCAATTGTATTTCCATACTTAACCTGCTGCCTCTGAACAGGACACGGACATACTGAACACAGCGGTCCTGACGGGAAAGAAAGTGGTGATGCCGGTGAGGACGGTGGCTGTGGAGGAAGATGGAGTCGTGACGGACGTCTCCGACTACACTGACTGTGACTCCAGCGATGAAGATGTTCTCAAGGTAGGTTTTTTTCGTTCGTAAGAAAAGAAAGTGTAAGAAGGAATCAAAATTTCATATCCGCCTCTGCTTGAAGTGAGAGATGTATTTGATCCTTCCTTATCCACCTTTGTAAGATAAAAGTCAGGTTCGGGTGCATAAGTGTACAAAAAACAAATCAACAGAAAAATATGTTGTAAAATTGTTTCATTTACTCACATTAACCATATAGAATCATGATCGCCTCACAGCAAAAAGGTTGCTGCAAACTTCTGTGTGAAGTTTGTATGTTCTCCCTGTGTTGCATGGGTTTACTCCGGGAGCTCCAGTTGTTATAAATTCAACATTTTCCGAATGTAATTATAATGGTCATCAACATAATTACCTTCAGTTCGCGTAAACATCCCTTGCACGTTTAAAAATAAGTCTCTTATTTTCCCAAATATTGAACAAAACATTTTTTTGTTGTAAATCATTCTGAATATAATATTACAGTACATGTTGTTCCTTTGGACATATTTTAGTGATTTTATTTTAAAGGGCAATGAGACGCTTTGGTTAAGCACATTTAATTGTAAAAACTCTAGATTAAAAAATAAATATTAAAAGTTTGAGGTAAAACAAATTATGATTAAAGTTGAATTTATGTTGTATATAACCATAAAAATATGATTTCTATGACCTCTTTCAATCAGAAAGTGACGTGCTTGTGACACTATAGTGTTACTAATGATGTTGTAGCGATAGCCAGGAGATAATGCTGGATTAGGAAGTTGTTTTATCTGGAAAAAAAAAAAGGTTGCTTATATACTCTCCCTCAGACTAAACCTGAACATGAATTATGAATTGTATATGATAAGAAAGCTCATTTGAGGCAGTGATGTGAACATGATGTTCATCTTAAACAACTAAATCCAAGATTCCTATTTATCAGACAAACCTGAGCACAGCTGAGCACTGAAAGCGGCTTTGTGTACTGATGAAATTGAAAGTCGAGCTCGTCGACCCCACGGGTCAAAGGCTGGTAAACGTATTTAGTCAAGAGTAAAGTGGCACCAGATAAAAGGCTGCGGACAAATTGAAAGGTTAGTCACTCACTGCTCTCTTATAAATGGTGTCAGGCAACATGTCTACTTACTCTGCCAAGGAACTTGATGAAGTCAGTCAAGATAAAAAATATATATACCATCATATCCGTACTATAATCTACTACTTTTTTACCCACTCTAAAAGCTGCAGCTTATTCAACATTGTATCTATGGATTCAAACGGGTAATAGCCTCCAGGAGGCGCTCTAGCAGGTAAAAAAAGGAATTGGTTTTTAATAGATCTAGTTTTAGAGTTTGCGCTAATGATTGAAAACACACATGTATAGGATTGAGCTTTTAAGTGAAAGCTGGTCGACCTCGCAGTTGAAGAAATAATAAAGAGAAAACGAGAGGAGAACATGGTAGACTTGACAATGATTGTTTTACTATCGTTTTAAAGCCCCGCTTGGAGAAAAAAAACAACCGCCCTCATCATGACAATGTTATGAAGTTATTGCTTTATAAAGTTCTCCCCTGTCTGAAATCTCAGCGAACGAGAGGTTATGAGAGTGAAGCCCATTATGACGTTTACTCCATTTACTCCAGATGTAATCAAGCCCTGCTTTGTTTATACAATTAGTACATTGGTAGATAGAGACTTCTGGGATTGATGACGTGCGGTGACAAACTGTGATGCTTGACAGCAATCACACCAAAGTGGGTTTGTTTATGGTAAACAAGATTTTAGGTCCAAAATTCACGTGGTCATGCGGATGAGAGGCTGGTTGGATGTACTGCCAAATTCTTCGGAGACTTACTGTCAAGTTATGAACAATCTATTCCTTGCCATACCTGTGAGGTGGCAAACTTGCTCACTATAACAGACAGAATTGTGAACAATCTTCGAGAGGAATGGTTATTTTGTGTCTCATAAAAAATGGGACCAAAAACAAAAGTGTTTCTTTCATAATTTTGTTCAGTGTATGCACAAACATAGGCGGTTGAAGCAGCTTGCATTGAGATACTGAAAATGACGGTATATGAAAAAAAGGCTTTATTAACACATAAATAATTCAAAGTCAGGATCCATACAGACATGCCATGATCTTGCTCTATCACGTATGCTCATGGGATGTTGAAAGTCGTGCGTGAGATCACTTGCAAGAGGAGCCTGTGATGACGCGTGTCCTCGCAGTCGTTCAGAACGTCTGCACACGTCTGTGGATCTGCAGCGATGACACAAGGTTCTCTCAAAAATAGCAGCGCTGTGTGGCAGAGCATTCCCGAGACAAGCCATTCACCCAAACAAGAGGAATCCATTTGCGATTTTTCCATTCCTCCATAGGCCATCTGTCAATGTCACATTATTTTTCCTCCCATCCTATACGAGCCTCCTGCGGCTGGTGACAGAATTTCAATGCTACGTTAATTATCTAATTTGTTCAAAGACGGGGCTGAGAGGGGACCACGTTTAAAAAAAAACAAAAAAAAACAACTCCTGATTCACGTCTTTAAAATGTCTTAGTATTTCTCTGTCAAAAGTTTGCCAAGGTCACTTTTGAGATTACAGAGTAATGAATGTAGTTGGTGGTGAAGGACTGATGTTCAGCACTGCGCCACATCATATTTTCATTTACATAAAATTGCAATGCTGCCTCCTCCTAAAGCGTCCGACCGATGATCATTACAGTATTTTATTACGACTCACTGACATTATGTTTGTATCTATGGCAACACACGCTGCGCAAAACTTCTGCAGACCCATTTGTTGTTGTTGGAATTGCCCATTTGTTAGGATCATGACTTTAATGAGAATATTTGATCATTTATTGCTGCCGACTTAATGAGGAAGATCTTCTCCGCTGTCAGTCCAAAACTCTTCCTTCAGTTTTGTTATATAAATTGATCGACATTAACTTTTTTTTCGCAGGTGTCCGACAGGTGCGACTACGTTTACCTGAACGGCAAAGAGACAAAGGGGAAAGTGAAGATGATGGTGAATTTCACCTACAGCCACCTGAGTTCCCAGCTTGAAGTGAACGTGTGGATGCCTCGACTGCCGCTCCAGATCGAAGTCTCGGACACGGAGCTGAGCCAAATTAAAAGCTGGAGGGTCCCAATCGTGACATCCAAAAGGTATTGGTCCATGATATATATATAAAAACTTGGTTTTATTATTCATGGGAACACTCAAAGTATATTCTAGCCTGGATAAATCTCATCTCAAGGCATTTGGGATCGGAATACATTACATTAAAATATTGGGAGACTCCCCAGTTTAATCCAATCGAGTTCAGAAATGAGGTTTAGCCGTCGAAATATATTAAGTTGGAAAATATATGATTGGGGCAGGTGTGACCTGCTTCTGGTTGTCATGGCGTAGGTCCGGCTGGAAGAGCGAGGAGGACGACAAGAAGGGGAAAGGCTGCATGCTACAGTTCCAGCACGCTATGGTGCGAGTGTTAACCCATTTTGTGGCCGAACAAGAGGACCCTCGCGACCCCCAGGCGTACTTCATGGGCGCCGATTGGCAAATGGACGTGACGAGACTGGTTAGATACTTCATGAAGGTGGAAGACGCTCGTGTGGCCAGGCTACAGGCTGGACGAGTTCTTGCAGGGCGAGATCTTGGAACTACCTCTATACAGGTACAGTGAGGAATCGCCTTTAAAAATTGAAATACATCTAATTTCTATGTAAACCAAACAATGTATATTACTCTAATATGTTGTTTCCACAGTTTTATTGAAAAATATGAACAGACGGATTCATTCTTTTCTGCCTGAGATAATCTGACCTTTAAAACAACCACAATAGCATGTGAATCTCTGTCATCAAATTTGACATTTGCGTGATTTCTATTAAAATTTCACATTTAAGAGTGTATAGATGTGGGACTGTTTCAGGAATACCCGTGGGAGATATTTTAAATATTGATTTGTTCTCTTTAGTGTCATAGACAGCTCTGATGTAACATGTTCACCCCCTGTTCCGTCAAAAGGTCAATGGTCTGACTCTATCGTACATTTTTTCAAATGGACCGCACCGGCCTAGAAGACACAGAGAGCTAAAACTGAAAGGACACAGAGGTTGTTGTAAGAACAGGTTCTGGCTAAAAATGGCTAACCGTGTTTCGCTGACAGCCCTGCTAGACATAGATGATTAAAAGCGACAGACAAGTCACCTCTAAAGCCTTGAACTTTCTATGCAGGGCACCATCCATCTTATCACACTGGCTATAACTCACTACATTTGGATACATGTATGCCTCTATAGATTCATTGACCTTATTTATATTGTTCCAGCGTGTTAAAATTATTGAAATGACCAACCACGTTATACCAATATATTAAGTATACAGTGTAGAATTTTTCCCCCAAGACGTTTACTCTCGTAAGACTTCTCTGCCATTACGCATCTAATAATAACAACCATGTTTTTCTCAGGTTTTCTCTCCACTTTCCGACACAGTCTTGGCCAAAACAACAATAAAAGTCACAGATGACAAGGTGACGATTACAGAGATGGGGGTCCAGCTTGTTACTGGCCTCTCCATGAGTCTGCAGCTCAGTCCAGGGAGCGACAGAGCCATACTAGCAACCACAACCACGCAGGAGGTTTTACAAGCTCCAAAGCAGGTACATCACTTTAACCTCAAGTGTCTAGACTCTAGAGTGTATGTGTGTACTATTCACCTGTCACTTTTGTAGTTAAAGCAAGCAAAAGTATATTTTATATATCAGAAAAGTGCAAACTTTGGTTTATATGTATCCAAAAACATGTCTTCATACGTTAAAATTTGGTTTACCTTCACCAAGGAGGTTTTTGTACCCTATCTGTATCTGTGTATGTTACCAAAATAACTTAACACTGTGTTGTCTCTGGGTCAAGGTGACCCAGTTGCATGAAGACAAATGTGTTGGTGTTATCCTGACCTTCACCACTGCCCTAGAGAAAACACGAGGGATCCCACAAACATGTTTCTTTTTTGGGCCTTCGTGTCACCTTGACCCTGAGATAACAAAAGGGTTAAAAAAAATCGGAACATATTTCTAGACACTAATTCAGACAAATAATGATTAAACTTTGGTGGGGTTTTGCGGGTCCATCTGGATTATAGGTAGTTTTGAAGGATCAATAATTAAAATATTCACTTCAAGCAGCTGCTGCACACTTTATTAAAAGAAAAACAAACTTCCATATGATTGTTATGACAAGATGTGTCAACTTCATCGATTCAAAATCCTTTTGCGGCTGCTCGATTATATGTTTTGTCTTTTAGCGATCATGCTTTTCTAGTGTTATTTATTAGTTCGGCTTCATTATTTGGTGACATTATTCAAGGTCAAAATTACTTTTAAACGGCATTTTCAACGTGTGTTCATATGTGTACGGGAGAATGATTATCTCATTATCAACTGTTAAGATTTCTTTTTTTGTTTATTACCTTCAGGAAGCATTGGTCAGCACTTGGGTCCAGTTCAGCGACGGCAACCAGACGCCCCTTGACATTTACGATTCAGCATGCTACCGCGTGACCGTGGCGTCTCTGGACGAGGGAATCGTGTCAGTGCAGCAAACGCCGCTGGCGGTGGTGGCGGAAGGAGAGGGGGAAGGCGATCTGGTCAGAGTGGAAATGTCCATCTGCGAGGCGTGCCAGAAGACCAAACGCAAAAGCACGGTGGCGGTAGGAAACGGCAGCCTGAGGGTCAAGTTCAGCCGACGTGGCGATGGCAACACCAGGAGCACTGAAGGCGTGAACAGCAGTGACTACGGAAGCGACGGGGAGGAGGTCGAGATCCAGCTAAGGCAGAGGAAACCGTCTCAGGACCCTCCGCTGCCCAGCTCCACCTTGGACAGGGAGGAGAGCGCGATGCAGAAAATCACCACCACGTCAAAATCTACTGTACGCACATATATCACCAGTGGGAGTCTTGGAGGGGCGGGCAAGATAAGCAGTCCCACCAGTGAGGGTGACATCCGAATGATGAGCAGCCCGAGCGACAGCAGTAAAACATATGCATCTGATAATATGGTTGATGGCAATATTGGTGACGTGAGCTTCACCAGCACAGTCAAGCCTCCTGGTAACCTGCTCAATGCCAACAACTTCCCCACCAAGGTCGTAAATCCTGGACAAAAGACCCCTGAAGTAGAGATTGAAGGCGAAGAGATGTTGTCCAGTAGACCACTGACAGACTTAGAAATTGGAATGTATGCTCTTCTAGGAGTATTTTGTCTGGCTATCCTGGTATTCCTTGTCAACTGCATTTCTTATGTGGTTAAATTCAGGCATAAGAAACCCTCTCAAGGAGGACCGGAGCCAACAGGTCATAGACATGACTGGGTTTGGTTGGGCACAGACGCTGAGCTGGTGATGAGCGTGCCAGGTAGCCCTGTTCAGCAAGACTCCCATACCACGACTACTGTGATCGACATCGGGCCCGATAAAACCGCCTCTTTGCCCAGGAGGCCCAGCTGTCTAGCTTCGGTCACAGACTCACCCGTGACCTGCGCAAACTCTCACAGAGGCAAAATGATGTACACCGAGACCCTTCACTCGCCCACCAGCAAGAGAAAGAGAGTCCACTTCACCACATTCTCCTCCATGGATCGCCAGCACTCTCCGCAGTTCTCCGGGAGGGAGAACGGTCACGGCATCCACTGGGTTGGAAAGCAGGACAGTTGTGAGGAGGAACCTCAAGTGCCCGTCATAGAACCAGACTATCAACAACACAGAACCTGAGCAGACCTCGCAATAGAGACAATGTGGCTTTGACCACCTCAATGCCTTTGTAAACAAGTAAATAATGGACCATGGAGGTATCATAACACACCCCCTGTCACACTCCATACCTATCAAGGCCTTCACGTGTACATATACTGTATATTACTGTCGATACTGGAGATAAACTGTGCTTGTTTTGAACCACCGATCTCATTTCTTGCACTTGCTCCAATTGAGAGACACTTCAAGAGATTATAAGACCATATAGTAGCGAATGGATCAAAGCCTCAGTGGAGGGCAGAAAATATTGAAATGTGTTCAAACAAAATGTAGCCATGACTATGTTTGACTATGAATACTATTAAGGAGTGTTTCTTTGTAATTTAACTGGTATTTCTTTTTCATTAAACAGATTCTCTTAAGTTCCCATGTCCTTTGATTTCAGATTTTACAAACCAAGTTGCTGAATAAAGCCTATTCTGCCTATGTATTCTTCTTCTTTTATAGGTTGGGTTGAACAGAAAAATGGTTTGTGTAACCTACACTTTTGAAACCCTCATAGTGTTTTCATTTATGAGTTTAACAGAAAAAAATTAAGTCATTATACTATGAGATTTACAATTTGCCCATTTTTGCTTATATAACATGCCTTGTTGAACATTTAATTAATTTATAGTTCAAGAGACACTTGACTAAAAAGTGTGTGAAAATGGTTAATGCTTTTTATTCTTTATATATTAATTAATTACAGTCATCTGTGGCAAACAGTTTTTGTAACAAAATCTAATCCCAGATCTACAGTCAATTTATAAGAACAGGTTTAAGTCTGTAGTTAACATAAAAGAGTCTTCTTCAAATGATCCAGAAAAGATCAAAGAGGGTGAAGATTTTTGTTCTAGCCAAACAAATAGTGTAAGCAACAAGAATTAGAAGAGTTAGAGTTGAAGATGCTCCTGTTTTCTTAGGAGTGACAAGAAATGAAGAGGTGAGAACGGAAGAATCTCATATGGTTTGGAAAGCAGAGACAGAAGAAATGTTGGATGAAGAATGGTATGGACAGAGAGAAAAAACAACAACAAGACAATACTAGACAAGACAAGAATGTAATTGAATGGCTGTTTACAGGATAACAATTTGAAATTGTTCTAAATCAGCTGTAAAATTATTTGTTACTGTTAGTATCCGCTGTAATTGAGCAACATAAGGTGTTTTTAATTCATTTTTCATAAATAATCACTTGTAGACACGTATGCAGTTATGTTCTTGGATTCAAATGAGTACGATTGTGATTGACTTAACACATAATAAAGGATAGAAAAAACTGGTCAGTAATACGAGCAAAATTAAAGATTGTTACATTTAGAAATAACTTAAATGCTCTTTACTTTAAATGTAATGTATAAAAGAGTAGGAAACATGGATTTATTATTTTTTAAACCCAGCAACAGTGTAAAAAGAAACAAAACCTCATAAAGCAGATAAGTGTGGTATAAATTAATTGACTTCACACTTAATTGACCTTGTCCTGATATGGTACTGTTTGCAAAGTTTATTTCTATTTTTTATTTTAATTTTAAAAATGGTAGACACGTTTTCTCCAACAATGTAGGCACAAATAATTGGTAGCGACTGTATCTTTCATGTGACTGAAAGATACCACTTGTACCATTTTCTCTGCACTCCTCTCCAGATCACCAAGGTTGGGATTTAAAAAGACAGAAAAGAAAATATACTATCTATTGATGTAGGAACTTAATTGGTTATTCTTAATAATCTATGAAAAATCTAGATATCTTTCTTCATTAAACTTTTTCTATTGTTTTTTTTATCATCATATTTGAACATAAAATAATCTATGCAAAGTATTCAACAACAGATTAAAGAAAACAAGGATGGTCTGTTTGTTTTCTCTTTAACTCTAGAGCAAGTTTTATAACAAAATGGTGTAGATTTGGAGGATAAACCTTTAACTCACATTTGAATTTTATTTTTATTGGACAATAAATCTTCTTGAGTACAAACATAAAACATCCAAAATATTTTCTCTCTATGACAAGTTATGAATTAAAAATAAATATTAGCTCTTTGTCAGTATGAAAACCATCACTGACTATTTAAAAATGTAAATCGTGGATCAACCTGGATTGGGTTGAGCAACTATTGCTAACAATAGCAAGAGTGTGCTGCAGCTCTACTTGCTCAGACGCTAAGTAGACTTGAACGGTACATCTTCAGGCACAGAGCAGAGAGTCCACGAGCCTCCGGTAGGTTTCTCTTTCCTGATCCGGACTGTGGTGTTTCTTTATGTACAGTTTTCCATTCTTCACCACTTGTCCCCTCAAATCTGGATCTGAAAGCAGCCTCTCGGACTGATGTAGAAATTCCTGAAAGAGAATAAAAAATGTTTCACCTCAGCATCCCTGAACTTGCCTGTTAGTGGATCTTATACAAGAGAAGACGGTGATAATAAAATGTCTGTGAAGCGATGAGTAAACCATTTTAAATTTGGATTTACTGCAAAATGGCTGAAGTATCCATGGCACTGGATGTAAAGATTGTCATACCACGGGTTCTTTTTAGGACATAATAGTAGCTGTCGTTCTTAATTTGCTCGTGAATACAGGAGATGGAGAAAAAAAACTGGGACAGTTATATATCACTACCCACCAGCTGCCTAAAGGAGAAGCAGAGAGATGAAATTGACAATTAAAATATAAGAGATGGTGCATCGATGGAAGATTGATCAATCATCAAGTCAACATCGACAGTGGTATGATGCCAGTGGCCAAACTCATTTTTAGAATCCGCTTGTCGACTTCTATTTCTTTAGAAAAAGTTATGTAATTATGTCTCGAGAAGCTCTTCGCACGTTGACCTCTGATATAAGAGAGTTATAAATCCTCTACAAGATTATGGAACAAGTCATAACATAATCCTCTTGTACAAGTGAGAGCAGAAGCAGATGTTCATTTTTGTCTATTTTTGAATGCACTCAAGCTAGTCAGAGCGATGTTTTGGGTTTTCAGGCTTTCTTTTGCTTTGAGTCACTGGTACTTTTCTAGTTTCTCGTGTTCCTTTTCCTAAAGTTGTTTTCGCTCGGGATGGCTACGTTAACTAAAACATCTTACCTCTGTTAGTCATCTATGATCACAATTTCCAATAGTTGGTCAATGCCATTTGTAAGTCTGCATGTGAAAGTCCAACAGGATCTAGGCTGCGCCCTTCTTCAATCTTGACCTCGAAGGCCTCCAGTTTGTGTTCTGCACAGAGGTTCCTGTACATTCTACCGGCTACTTGGTTATTGCGTTCCATGTATGCTTTACCTGCTAGAATCTTAGCTAGTTTTTGAAAGGAATGCACCAGTTCTTGCCTGGTGAGGTAGATCTGGGCCTGCTCTTGGCTTGTTTCTGTGCCGCTATATTGAGTGTGCTGGCCTCAGTCCAGCCCACTGTAGCCAATGATAGGATATGATCATATCAGCCACTTCCATTGTCTTAAACATTTGCCTCATCTCTTGGGGCCATTGATTCTGATATTATCATTTAGGTTGGATGTTTCATTTTGGATAGTGGCTCTGCTGCTCAATTACCCTTCGGCCTCCATCTTTCTGGCCAAGTGTATAGTCTCTGGATAATGAACTAAGGGTTGAAACCCCCACTGTATGGTGAGCCACTTCCTAGTTTTAACATCTGTAGACTTATTTGGCCAGCTTATTATTCCAGCAGAGAATCATATCACTGGTACAACATAGCTGGTAATTGCCGAGACATTGTTTTTGCCTGACTTTTCAGGACCGACCTTAATAAAGTTTAGGTGCTTGGCTGTTGCTGCTTTCCCAGCAGCTTTTTCGTGGTTGTCAATTACCTGTGCTATGCCAAGGTATTTGGAGATCTCTGCCATGTCAGCAATTCTGCCTTCTGGGAATGCAATGCTATTGTACTACCTTTCCTATTTTTGCCATCATCCAGCCACACTTTTTTAACCCAACATAAATGCGATGACACCGACTGTTTCGCTCACACAAAGTTCATCTCGATTTCAACTTTATTGTATTGTCTTTTCCATTAAAACTCAAGTAAATCACAAATGGAACTAAACTCATAACATTTTACAACAAAGTAATAATGTAAATGGTTAACCTGACTGTTGACTTCTATTGATCCTGAGAAAAGCCTTGTGAACACTTTGCAGTTGTGATTGGCTGGAACTGATCTGGGACAGATTCTCCGTCGGAACGAGCTGTTGTCAGGGTTTAACTTGTGGAAGTCGCTGCTACCATCTGTGAGATCCTATAGCTCGCACACGTGACCCCCCCTGGAGTGGACTTATCCCCGTCTGCAGCATCACGCTACAGAACAACCCTGTCCTACAATCGCTGGACTTAACTTGTGTTGTTATCCTTCAACTGCTAAACTTATTAAATGTCAAACTGCTTGAACTTTTTTCAATCCTAATTTCAATATGCTATTAAATGATGTCAGAGCCTCTCGGAGGGATTTAAACCATCATGTTATGGACGGATTTATATGTTACTTTAATTGAGATCATTCTTTAGAAAAAAGTTTTTTTTTTAACGTATTGAAGAGAAATATTGGCTCCTGAAGATGTTCCCTGCGACGTTGGTGTACACACGCACCACATCCTTCTTGCTTTCCAAACACGAGATTAACTGGGATTAGGGTTTGTGCTGACCTGATTAGGGTTTCTCTACCAACCTGAGGCGATGCGTACAGTAGTCCTGTGACTTCGTGCTGCACTATAGCTGCGTTCCCAGGGATGTCCCTGACCACCACTGGGAGCTCCAGATCCATGGCCTGTGTGCGACAAACAGCATGAGAGCGGCAAAAGTGAAGCCAGAAACTGATTATGTTCATGTCCCCTCACAGATTTAAGAACCTGCATCAGATAATACCTTCAGCAGGTTGCTGAGTCAAACATGCTAACGTCCTAATCAGACCGTAAGCCTACTGTGGATTGTCTTAATCGACTGTGTTTAAAAGAGATTAAGTGGATTTGCTGCTTTGCCTCACTCAGGAACGGAAAGATCAGAGTCAAGGAATTAATTTAGGGACTTGTGCCTGAAGAGGCCAGTGAACTATGCTGTCCAAAAGAGTGATCTGATAAATAGCTCATTTTTTTCTTTTTCCATTAAACTTGGTTATGTCTGTAGGGGTGGTTTCATGTGACGGAATAAATGGATGGTTGTGTGGTGTAAACAGAGCACAAAGATCTATTAATAAAACTGAAGCAGAAACCATAAAGTCCTCGAAGTGTGTTAAGCTTAAAGGAATACTTTACTCAAAATTCAAACTTCACTCATATTCTACTACTCATGTCGACTAAGGGTTGGGATTATTTGTTTTTGAGTATTTTGTTAGTTTTTAGAGATATAGATAAAATGTAAGTACATTTTAATGTTGCATCTAAATTAAAATATAAACATCCAAATGGTGCCCGTCTGTAACGTCGATCTTGTATTAAAGCCTCAGTATGAGGAATTGTTCCAGAATTCTTTTTAAAAAGTCTACAATTTAAGATTTTTTTAGCAGAAGATTATAGACTAACATGCTAGTGAAATCGTAAGTAGAGTAAATATCACAAGGGCCTCAAGTCTACTTTCTACACCAGGGGTCCCCAATATATCTTCATATGAAAACATTTATTCACTGGTTTAAAGGTACATCTTTGAGTAGTCTTTACTGAAGTGTCTTGACGTGTCGAGAGTCACAGGCTCATTTCACTTAACAGAAAATACCATATTTTTTAAAAACTGAACACATTTAAGAAAGTAATTATCAATACAACAAAAATTATATACATTATTTTTTCTGTCTGTGCGCCCTAGTAACATATTCCTCATGGACCGGTACTGGACCCTGGATGGGGGGTTGGAGACCATGGGTCTACACTACTGTCTACTGGAAGCTCTCACTATTACCTGTAGTACTTCTTGTTTATGTAGCATGTTATTGTTTAAACTTCAGCTACAAAAGAGCTTAAAATATTGACTAGTGTAAGTTTTTCCAGAACAACACAAGATGGACGTTAGAGAAGATCACCACAGAGATATTTGGATGATTTCAAGTGTCTTTTTGGACGAAGATTAAGACAAAAACAACTGAGCTCCAGTCGCTACGTTAAAACAAACATACATTTTTGCCTATAACTCTAAAAAGGAAGAGATTACTCTGAAAATAATCCTAACCCTAAACTGACATAAGGGTTAGTAGAAAATTAGTGAAGTTTACATTTTTGGATTATCACATAAATTAATCTTAATATAAACAATAATTTATATAGTATTTTTATTTCATAGCGGTACTCTAAAAGAGAACTTTCTAAAAGATAAACACGGTAGACATGTCCAGTTACCTCCAAGATGGCGGCTGACATGCCCTCTGATCTGGAGCAGTTGACCAGGGCGAAGCACCTTTTCATGGCAGCGTGAAGCAACTCTTGGCTCCTCTCTTGGGCCAAGAAGACCCCGGGTGTTCTGTGATCGTAAGCCTGAATCTAAGTGACTCACAGTTTATGAAGGCATGAATGATGCTGAACGGCGCTGACAAGCTTCGGGTTGGAAATGTGGTTAAACTAAGCGTGACAAACACACAGACATTCCAGGTGAGGTTCAAACCACATATGACACTTTCCTGCAGCGATGTAGGTTCCTGAGTTGGACGATTTATTTGCAAAATTTATATAAACTTGCAGGGACTGGAGAGTTTAGTAATTCAGAGAAATGTTCAAATCTTCTCTGGTTAAAATGCCATTTATTAGTATTTTTGACAAACAATTAAGTTGTTAAGTAATATTTCACATTATAGTGATTAGAATATTTGTCTGAGTCAAATGAGTTCATTCATTTCTAGAAGCAATCACATTTTCTCTCTCCTCTGAGAGAAGCTCTGAAAACGGAATTAAAAGCAAATGTTTGGCAGCTCTTTTTCTGCCGAAGGAGGTTATGAGATGCATTTATCTGACTGTTTTTTATCATATTTTAACGTTGATAATGCAACAAAGAATATATGATTCGGAAACACTTTTTATAAAGATAGCCTTAAATACATTTTGATGCATTGATAATGCATTTATGAAGTATAACACGTGTAGAGATTTGCATTGTATGAATGTTCGGTGTTGACACCAACTAAAGCTCTTGAAGATGAGACGACCTTGTAATCTTGACACTAAAATAAATTATACTATTATGATGTCATCTATCCCATCAATCCAAGGACGTAAGTTTCATTATGAACACTAAAATTATAATGACTAATACCGCCAATGAAAATAGTTGACAAACCTTAGTGTTTCTATATTGGATTTTAAACAGTCATCAACCTTTTGTGTGTGCCTTAGAATGTCTTATAAATATGAGAATTATGTTTCTCACAGAAAATGTTCCCGAATATTGAATATTGTAGCATCCTGAAGGCTCGTTGTCATCAACCTGTATGGCTTCTAACTGCTGCTGCTTACGCACCCTGATACATTCAGAATAATCAAAACAATAAAACATAATAATAAAACAAAGCGTAGGATAAAATATCTGAAATTAAATCTGTGGGTGACTATGATGAAAAATGTGTTGATATTGCTTGTTGGACATTGTTTTAACGTTGCTAAGTAAGAGCTTTGATAACGTCAACGATTGAAGCAGAGCTAACCAGTTATCTAGTGGTAATGGTTTGGTGCTTTGGGTTCGATTCCTTTTCATGGTATTTTCATGTCAGTTAGTATAAACTCTTGAATCATTTAAATGTTATTTAATTTAAACTGTACCTACAAAAAAAAAACAGGGATTAATTTTGAATCTGGAAGTGTAAAACGTATTTGGAAATATAAATAACGAGGGCTACATTTCACTGAAAATGTAACATTGGAGACCTCATCCCATGCAAGAACACACAAGAGACACAAAAAGCAATACGTTACCGCTTAACCACAGCCTCCACTTCAATGGTGAGCAAAGGATCAATCTACGAGAGAAACCGACAGATCAAGCACTTTCTTACTGAGCAACAGAAAAGCCTTATTGTCAGCAAAGAGGATGTAATGAACAAAGGCTACAATTATTATTTCTACCATGAGAAATCATTTTCAGAAATCCTGTATTTCCAGAGATTGGGGTCAGGGTGGAGTGGGTGGCCAATCTGATTAATTGCAACGTGGGATTTGTGTGCATTAGTTTGCCAACAGGAAAGTCAAAGCACAGCAATTTAGGTCAAAGATGTTGCCAAGCAAGGGGCTACTTTGCCCTTTCATATCATAGGGAATTTGGAAATTGACTCGGTTCCAAAGCATGTGTGAATTAAAATCAGCGACTCCAAACAGACTATTTTTGCATCTGGATGTAATCTGGGATTAAGGGGACAGTTGTGGGAGCAGCAGGGGACAGATCATATAGCACAAATGCTGCATTAGGATACTTTTGCCGAGTCAATATTATTGGAACTCCAATCTGTTTTCCTGATCACTTTAATGTTGTTTTGTCTTCATGAGTTTGTGCCTTACACAGTGAAGCGTCATTAACTTCCCACTGTTGTGGTTGTTGTAGTGATAATTTACGATAATCTGAACATTATGGTCACAGAGGACTGAGACAGAAAGTTATCGAAAAACTAACCCAATTTTCCTCAAAATGACGGATGTAGTGAAGCCAGAAATCTTATCATTGAAGCGATTGTGTGTTAATGTCATGAGAACAAGTCGTCAGTCATTCTCAATTTAACAATAATTCATTGTTAATGTTTATAATACGCCTCACAGTTATCAAGTGAATCTATGAAGTAACTTGATGCAAAGAAAGATGGATGTAGGAGAACTCGTCTCCCATAGCAACGCTTTAATGAATTGTCTGGTGTATTGGGTTTGCATTTGTGTTAGTCACCTATTGTGATAGTTAAATGTGTCATTTGTTTGGCTATAATTGAACAATCTTTTGAATCATCTTCTAAATCAAGGTTATTTTCATCTTCTTTTTTACTTCTAATTATGCTTCATATAGACATTTACAGTTATATTTAGTTTACATGATTAAAAACAAAACAAAAAATTTGATATTGATGTCAACATTGCATTGTTAATATTATGTATTAAATGTTTTAGTTTAAACACACAGGTTACAGCCTCATGTGACCCTGACAAAGGGAATCAGTGGTGAGCATTAATTTATTTTTTATTAAACAAAACCTTCAGTTACTATTTTGTTTTGCTACACATGTTTAATTTTGAAAGACACTACAAATAAAACTCACTTAATAAAGATGGATATTTTTATCATACGGTAGAAGGACTTAATTTGGCTATTTTCTAATGGTTGTTATTTTACAATTAGAAATAAATAAAAATGTTTTTATTTATTTATTTTTATGTCTTTATTTAGTTTTAAAGTTTTTTTTTGCTTAATAAATAGAAACAATTGAACTTAGATACAAATAAAAAAAAACCTCTACTGGAAACTTTCTTTTTTAGATTAATAATACTGTTTTATACACTTCAAAGGCCACAATTTTGACAAAATGCATTATTTTAAAGACTCCATTGTAAAATCCTTTGATTTAATATTCAACCAAAGTATGTGATGAGAGAAAGGAGATGGAGTAAAACCAACTATGATGACTCATATCTGTTTCTCCCTCTGGTCTAAAAGTCTTAAGTTTTTAATCAAAATGTTTCTTTGCGATAAAGTATAAAGAGTTTGATCTGGATCTTCACTCAGAATATTTCTCTGTCTCTTGCTTAAAATGGAAACATTTCCAGAACTCTGCCGAAGCACACATTATACTTATTTACACGAGAGGTTATTGTTATTGTTAAGTGATCAGATGGCGCAAAAACATACACGATTTCCATTCCACAGAGAGGCGGGCACTGTTTTCTGTTATTTTGAGGAGTCGAGATGAATCAGGCATCTCTGCCTCAACTGGACCATTTTATTAAACAAGAACAGACAGTGGGGTTCAGAGAAGCAGTAAGACAGTGTGTAAGTTCCCTGGCCGTGTCTTATTAAGATTTTTTTGGATGCAAAACTAAAGAAAAACATACCTTTTGTCTGACACCACTGTTTGAGAGAAAAGAACAGACACTAAAACACTGAACACAAATGCCATATCAAAGCCCATCAACTCAAACCTATCAGGAAATCAAATTGACTGGAAAGAAAATGTGTAAAAACAACAAATTGTACGGTCAGGTCGTGACGGTTAAGAAATGACCTTTATCTTCCAAACTGCAGAAAACACATTTTATTAACATGAAAATAAACATATTTCTTAACTATTTCTATATTTGCTTGCAATGACGCCCTAGTAGACATTCAACCATAAAACTGGAATAAAGTTTAAGTTTTAGTGGATTTATTTGTTGAAAGAAACATCTTTTTCCAGATTCTAACTTTATATTTCCAGGAACAATACATTAGACAGAAGCAGGATAATGTTTGACACGATTTAAATGAACATAAACATATCGGCTCATACATGTGTGGTAGAACAAGAACAATTTCCAGGTCACTGGACAGGCAAGTGAGACAGAGAGAGAAGGGGGGGGTGAAGAAAACAACACAGTGCTTCTCGTGTGCACAGTTGGCTGAAGCTCTCAGGCGTAAATCTACCAGGACGTTAAATTAAAAATAGGAACTATAATCTTCTGGGTTACGCTGTAATCTATTCTTCGAAATGTTTATCTTTGTGTGATAATTAGAAGAGCAGATGGAAGGAGACCTCTCGAGGTGGAACATTGAATTTCTGACGATGTAGTAGAACTCTTTGTGTTTTCATCTTGGAGAATAATACTATAATCCAGTTATTGGAGACGACTAAAGGACCCTAAATTTAATCCCATAGTGAGTATCTCCCCATGACCCGATTCACACTGGATAGAATTCACCAGAGGTTGTGGGTTCAATTTGAATTATTGTGGTAGACGTCCGGTAGTCTTAATCCGGTGAGAACCAGTCATTTATATCATTTACAAATGACTAATTCTGTTTCAAATTACCTTCTACGTTTTAACTGAGGTCATGTGATAGTTTTAATCCGTTCATCATAAAGCTGCTTAATTTTTTATTTTTTTTGCAATAATGTTGAAAATGCAACTTTAATAACCAAGCAAAAAGATTATAAGAATAAATAATATATTTTAATTGCAACATATTTAACTAGTGAAATCAGTTAACAATAGTCCATCATGGTTCAATATGTATTTAATATTAACATAATAGATAAAAGACAAAAATAGTGAATACAATAAAAAACAATAACGCAATACATTCTTACCTTGGGCCCAATTATGACCATGATATTTTGAGGATTCTGAGCGTGCCACTCTGAAAAACAAGACAAAAAAGAAGCAAAAAACACCATGAATCTGAGGTAGCAATTCAATGTGTAGTGAAAATATTTAACTAGAATAAACACAAATAAAACAATAATAAATACTATATTGTGACGGTTACAAACCATGTTGTCTTTTTCTATATTTTTTTGTCTTTGTGATAGAATACAGAATTTAGTGTTGTAATGACTCTTTTCATAGAATAAGAAAACTATAAACTAAAAGAACTATAGATATATAGGGAACATTAGAGTGGCCATCAGCTCGTAGTGTCTGTTAACATCTAAATGTTCCAATTTAGACATGAAAAAAGGGTTTCATCTAAGAGTAACTTCTTTGGAAGTGCATCAGAGCGTTAACACTTCATTGGTCCTCTTTTCCCTTCCTCTAAATATAAGATCTCTCAGTCTTTTTTAAGTCTTTATCCTCTCCAGCTACATCTTCCAGCTTCAAAAGAGGAGACGCTGACACCTTCTGAAGATGCCTGGATCTCCTAAATCGCTCTCTGACAAACCGACTCTGCTGCAAGTACATGGTCTATGACCCTCGGTCTAATCAAAAACCCTGGTTTGTCTCAGTCCTCCTTAAAGCGGTGAGATATAATTCCAGTGGAGCCTTTGAAACACAATCTTAAGAGAGGTTTAAGTGGACAGCAGAAGAAGGACTGCTTCCCTTGACATGTTTCATTATGTAGACGGTGTGTTTATCCTGTGACCTAACACAGAAACACGAGGTGGGCAACAACACATCACACACTGGGCCTGTTTCACTCTGACTTTACATTCATTTTTAATTACAGGCTCATAAAGTGGTTATTAGTGAGGACGCGGGCGTCACTCCACCACGAGCCAGGAGACAATCCTTGCAGCAAAGGGAAGAAAAGAGCATTTTGATGTTGACATGGTACCTGAAAAGACCGGGACGAGATAGAGAGGGTCCTTGACTCTTCGGAGGCCACAGATCAACAAGAAGACACGCAGCTGATCCATATGCTCTCGGCTCACTCCTGGAGAGAAGCCAGACTCTCAGAATGACAGCGGCGTAACAATAACAAAACTCTGCATAATGAACATCCAAAGTACGTCGGCAGATAATGAAAGCAATACATCACCCAAGGTCACGAGGAAAATTGAGACAGCGGTGACTAATGTTGCCACCACAAGTTTCTGATCAGAACTCGGCGAGAGCAGAGTTGACTAAGTGACGTGAGGAGTCGCGGCTGCATCGATGCATTAAGAGCATCGCTGCTTCATTTAACAATAGAAGAATACGCTTCGTCCGTACCCTAGTCAGTATCGATGCAGCTTCACGGAGCACTGATCTGTTTAGAGCTCAGTGGCAAAAAATACTCTTTAAAACAATATATTATAGAGCAGAGAGCGCCATCTTGTGGACCTGGAAAGAAGAATTCTGCTTTATGATACATCATGCATCACAAAAACCGGGCATTAGAAACATCATTTTCGTAGTACATTGTAATTTAGTGAAAACACAAATAACTCAAAGTAGAAAGTGAATTACAAATAAAAGTTAAAGAATTCTTTTTTTTAGAGATAAAATGTATGAATGAATTAAGCTCTAAGATAATAAAAACAATTAATAACTATTGTTGTTGCAATATTTTTCTCAAGGTTCATTCCTACAGGATAGAAAGGAGAGGCATGAACGAGTTTCAATTTGACTATCCACTCATTTTGAATAGGCTAACTTGAATAATCAAAAAAAAAATAGTTTTACTGTACATGCTATAGGACATTTAATTTTTTTTTACTTTTATGTTATAGTGTAGCATCCGGAAAATAACAACTTTTCCATGTGTCAGACATGGCCAAAGTGCGGCTCAAGGGCCACAAGCAGATCTTTGCTGTCTTTCATGTGGCCCTGATGAGGTCGAAGGAAAACTAACCAGAAATGAGAAATTAAGAATTTTATTTGGATTATTCATTACTTGATCAACTCTTTAAAATGACTATAGGACTTTTATTTTAGGACTCTTCCCTTCCTTTTTTGTAATTTCATTTGAGTATATATTGATTTAAGATTCAAGGGAATATTAAATATTCTATATTAAAATATATTAAATATTATACATTTAATATTTACAAAAGTGCTTTTACATCAGATTCAATTTTTAAAATAATAATTTAGTCTATTTTTGAGATAGATGTCGGCGTAAATATACATATATATACAGTATGTATAGTATAACAGTAATGCTAAAGAAAAATACAATTATTCTTACCACTTATTCCCTCATCAAGGTCACAGGGGGCTGGAGCCTGTCCCAGCTACTAAGGGCAAAAGGTAGATGATTCTCTAAGTGCCCCGGTGTAAACCCATGCAAGAAAATGCAGAATTAGTACCAGTTATTGCTATAATTGCTGTACTATTGTTTGTCTCAATAACAATTATGATAATAATAATGATTATTATAGTGTTTTGTGTAAGAATGAAGCCGACGTGGAAGAAGACCATCTCATACTGGCTTAAAAGAGGCTTTTCGATGCTCTTAAACTTCCAGCGAAGGTCAAGGTTGTGAAGAGAAAGAATGAATGAATGAGGGACATTAGGCTTCACTCTGTTTACAGCGAGCAATTGGACGCATCAGTTGTTAAATTGCTTTTAGTTTTATGCCGTCCCTTTACACAGGAACCGCTCACATTTCATCAAGGTTTGCAGCTACTGCATCTACAGCTAAAACACTGTAACCAGGACCCCTGATAACATCAAAGCTCTCTACCATAGGACGAGACCTGGTACAATAATGTCACTATATTAACTTAATGGTTGTTGCATACAATGTTCCGATCCCTTCAAATGATTTGCCGGATGCTCTTTCATGGATTTTTAATGACATGAAAGCAGAACAGACTATAAAGTCAGTGTTTTCCTCAGATATAGATGAAAGAAACTAATGTAGTTCTGAAGATAGACAAACAGAAAGACCCCAAAAAAATTGAAAGACGTAATTTTAAAAGGAAATCGTGTTTCCTTTAAAAAGAAATTGAGGCTGAACAGGCGCCTCATGAATATTTACAGTGTGTGTGCGTGTGTGTGTCTTCCCGGAAAGTTGATAAGTGTTATGATGGTGGGATGTGTTTTAAGAGATCAAATCAATCTTTCTTTCCCCATCGCTCATTCGGCGAAAAATGAGCCGCAATCGACAGAGTGATGACAGGACCATATGCACGGACGAGCACGGTGACTGAGAACACATGGTTTCATTAAGACTGTCCATTTAGCTGATTTAGCGGCGATGATCTAATCTGCGCACGTTTTTACAGACTGCCGCCCCTAATCACTCATTGTGTTGAACTCTATCTTTATTTAGCCGGATTCTGTTACTCGCAACTCATGTTACCGATCCTGCCCTAACCCTAACAGATTACAATAGAAAAGTAAAGAGATAACAAAAGTATTAATACATTTGTGAAAACCAAATGTGTATTTCCAAAGTTATAAGTAGAAAAGCAAAATACATAAAGTAAGGTCGGTCATTCTAAGTGACAATTAACAATAAAAACAAAAAAATAAAATAAAATAAAGGGAAAATGTTGTTCTTTCAGCTGTTTTAAAATTTGTATAAGGTAATTATGTCAATTAATTCAGGACACAGTTAGTATGATTCCACAATGCTGGGATTAAGGAAAACAACAAAAAGAAGGTCAAGAGCCATTAATCAAAAAGAAAGTAAAACAACAACAATATTAGGGTTAATAGGATTTAACACAAAATCCGCTTAATGACATTAAATCTCTTAAGACTTTTGTTATTCTGTTTTATATTGTTACCCAATTAGGTTAACTGTTTATTTTCCAGAGCCAAATCCAGTGCATATGTAACTTCCGCAAAGGAGGTTACGTTTTTGTCAATAGGTCCGTTGGAAAGGCATTTAAATGGAATCTTCACATCTTAGCAAGGAATAGAATGTTACATTCTGGTGGTCGTCCAGAGCTTTTAACTAATTTTGAAAAAGGTTAGTAATTAAGATTTAAGGACTTTTTTTCCAGTAGCATGTTTCTTTTGGGGTTAAATGTTTTTGCAATGATCCAAAACATTTTCACAATTAAATATTTTCTTAATTTGATTATGTGCTGGGATTAAAAAATAAAAAACTCATCTGAAATAAGTATTCCTTTACTTTTTTTTGGTGTCCTTATGTAATTTTTTCTCTTCAGAGAATCAGCAAAATATATTAATATATGATTGGCTTATTTTAATTTTTTATTTGTTTGGTCAATGTGTCATTATTCTAAGGGTGATCAAAATGTTGATAAATTCAGATTATTAACTCCAGTCATAACTGATAACTAATACTGTGAATCTATTTTTTTTTTTACATCTTACTTTAATGTTACTTTTTACAGTATATTTAATTTTTTGATTTGTAAACTTACATGACTTTATCATCTTCTCTTTTAAAATAACACAGCAATATTAACTCTCCTGATGGAAACAAAGGGTTGCAGGCAACACATAGAACTAGTTTCAAATACAGCAGAAAGTTTCCAACAAAACCTGCATAATTCTAAAACAATAAATTACTTTTTGGACATTTTTTTTTTATAAAACAATCTTTTCTCCTGCTACAATAAGTAATTTAAATGGAAATAATTCAAGTTTAGGGCTTTTTTCGGCCACATCAGTTGAGATTAAAAAACAAGATTATTTGGACTAAAACCCTAACCCCTTTAAAAGTACTGTATATGTTTTTAATATTTATTAACCAACCAACGGAGAGTTAAAATAAATCCACAGATCCACAGAAAGGTCCCTGGTTATATAACATGAAGCTAAACAGCGTAACTATGATGTGCATGGACTGTGGCAGGTGCACGGCTGCGAGAGACTTCTTAAACCTCATCAATTATTTAAAAAACAAGAAATCAGTAGCAGGACAAGATAAAAAACAGGCCACCTGCATGTACCCCTTCAATCCGTCACGGTTCTTAGAACCATGGCGTACTCCACAATGTACTCCAGAGCCCCAGAGCTGGTGTACTCTTTTAACGCCACATGACAAGGCGTGCAGCGGGGGAAACAAACAGCATGGTTTTCATGGACCAACATCTAAAGACCAAGGCAGAAAACTCTGCTTTTGATAATTCCACGTCACCCGAGGGATTACACATAAAACACAAAGACTAGTATCTTCTTCCCTCAGTAACAAGGTCCTTTATATAATTCATAGAGGACGTGTTTGAAAGTGAAGCTGTTTATTGAGCAGAAGGTTGTGCTGTTAATGCTACAACATAGTCTGCCAACTAGCTTACGTCCATGTGTGGAAGTTAAGCAAAAACAAACATGAAAAGAGCTAAAAAAAAAATTAAAAAAAAATCAAGCTGCCATATACACAACTATAATTAATCATGGTTGCATGTCCAAAAGTTTTGTTTACACAAGCCTTCCTTTCTACCCTGGTGGAGCAGATGAGAAAAAATAAAGCTCAGAAATATGCAACTTAAAATAGAATAAGAAAGAATCAAATTAATAATAGATTAGTAAAAGTTGAGGAGATGGAAAGTTAAGTTCATGAGAGGGAGAGGATGGAGTGAAAAATATTTTATTTAAAATAAGTTCAGCACTGTTATCAAGGGTTGAAAAAAGTATATATGATAGAAAATTAAGGATCTTAGAAACACCCAGTGACATTGTCTGAAAAAAAGTTACGTTCAGGTCGATTGGGAACAAGTGACTCGACCCAGAAGGGACCATCATCCAGAACCTATTTCATTAAAGTATTTCATGAAGACCAGACAAGATCTCTTGGTGCCACTCAATGGTATAATGACCAGTGTCCAACACACTGTGAACCCAGAAGTGTAATTTGTTTTTTAGGCAAGTAATGTGGTATGTGTATCTCCAGGCTGATACCAGTGAAATACAGTACTATTCAATCTACTACAGTAGCTGAGACATGTAACATATATTTTCAAGATCTGAACTCAGCATTTGTGATTTTGTTTTTAATCAGTAGTTTGTGTTAGGAGTTTGTAGATTTGCTTTCAGACTTAAGTGGAAACTAAAGTGAAAACTTTACTTTCCCAACTCACATGTTTCAAATGTTGAAGTCTCCATTTCCAAGTCCCTCATCATGACCATGTTTTAAAGTTATTACTTTATCAATGTTTGCCTGTCTGAAATATTGGGCGAAGGAGAGGTTACGAGAGCAGAGTCCATTATGACATATTAATGGGCTTCACTCCTCCTCCAGCCAGCTGTTATCACGTCCCCGCTTTGTTTATACAACGAGTCCCTTGGAGGTAGAGACTTCTGAGATTGACGACACTGCATGTCAAACCTCAATGCTTGACCAATCACAACAGAGTGGGTGTGGTTATGGTAAACAAGTTTCCAACTCAAGGAAAACAGTGTTTTCAGTGGGCAGGGTTTAAGCACATTTTCTAATGTAAATATTTCAATGAAAAGAGAGTTTTGTACAAACAGACACATACTGATGAGTAGAATAGAGGTCCAAGATCAATTTGAGAGACACTTAAATAAGCACATTATTATTTACCTTTTACCTTAATTTGAACTACCTAAAAGAGCAACAACAAAAAAAAAGTACTGTAATTTGAATGCCTGGAACCCTGTATCCCACAAGGGTTTACGTCATATCTGCTGCAATTATACTTCATTCATTTTTATAGTGTAATTCAAATAAACAATTATTGAAAATTTTGTATGAAAAAAAATACAAATAATAATGTCTTAGCTTCCAATTGTTTGTGAATTTCTAAACATGGGTAAATCGTCTTTGGTTCTATCTATCAATCTATTCTATCAAAACCTGTCATTTAGATAAAGTTCAGTATATTTTTACATATTTAAAATCTTGTTTTAGCGACTGGAATCATAAGCGACAGGTTTCTTAGAATGACCTTATAAAAGCATCAAATGATGTGCTCAAAAAAAAAAAAGACACTCGCATGTTGAATCCTTTCTTTAAAGTTTGGTCATCACAGCTGAAAGTGAAAGAACTAAAGCAATTTATCTTAGGAACCTAAGACCACAGCAATAACAACAACTGTATCTTAACGCTGGAAGGGTCAGTAAATCATTCCATTTGATTCTAGTATAGTGAATATCCTCTGGGGTCACATTGACTGCTGCTCTCCGTCGTCGATAAACAAGTACAGATGCAGCATTATCAAAAGTATCTGTTAACACGTCGGCCCAATTAATCTGCAACTGAACACCAACCTAAAAGTGTAAGAAATAAAACCAGGTGTCTCTCAGGATAAACACATACCTAGTATTATGTACATTTTTACAACAAAGGCAAAGGCAGCTCTGTTGCAACTCTCATTTCAAGAATAGCAAAGGGGAAGTGACTGTGGGCAATTACTGTGACTTGCACTGGTTGTGAAATGTGGTGACAAATAGCCTTGGGCTGGATGGCTATAAATCAACTGTTTTTCTCCTCACTCAACTGGGATTTCTGTGAGCACCGTGTACATGGGTGGGCTTAACATCGCAACGTCCAATTTAAAGCCTTGAATGTGTGTATCAGACGCGGAGATAGCAGCGCATACATGTTGTCACACCGAGGATAAAAGCTGTTACGACCAATCCTTGCCACCACATGTGTTGCATAACTGCGTTTATTTTTATTTTCAAAGCACTTTCTCCTGAACGTGAGTTGAACTTTTCTAGTGTTTGATTGTATCGGGTAAATCGCTTGCATGCTACAGTTGTGACATGACATCTTGAATTTCCCAATTTCATGCTCAAAGTATTAAGTTGTGTCCGTGTTTGAAAGTGTAATTAGTTGTTGGGGTGGATTTTCCAGCCGATGGATTGACAACCTGTCCACGATCGTCCTCCGTCTCTCGACTCACGCAGGTGAGATTGGGTCCAGCAACCCGCAACCTCAGACCAGAAAACATATTCATGTTCAAAGTGAAAAGAGAAGGCACCGGCTATTTACAATTCAGAGGTGTGAGGAGCTACAAGCATACCCGATTACATTCTGCAGGGGGCGATGGACAACTACATCTACTCATGTCCACATTATCTTCTGTGACTGTTGTGACGCTATGACAAGCCCAGAGTTATAAGTTACATATGATTACATTTTTGTTTTAAATAAATTTCATGATTTTATGAAAAATGTTTTTTTTCCAAACAAAGTTTTGATGGACAATAAATGAGAAAAAGTACAAACCATGGCATCAAAACAAGTAAAAACAAACCACATTTTTAGCATAAACATTTGAAATGACCAAATGCTGTACTTTATAGCTTAGCTAGTCAATAACAGAGCTAGTAGCAGTTTTTCTGGGTTGAAATCTAACACCAGACTTTTATTTTGTCTTGGAATACTAATAAAACTTTAATTTCTCAGATTAAGGGTATTTTATGACAACCTTAAAAGTTTTAAATTCATATATTAGTTATCAATATAGTGCATATTTTTTATTGTTGGGTGGTAAAGATTTATTAATTTATTATAAAAAAATCCAAGTACGAACGGCTATTTTTTTTTTCAGATACAACTGGATAAACATTAAATATTATTGTTAAACAGACTGATTGGCTGATAGGCCTGCATATTGTTCCCTAATGGTTATATGATCATTTGCAATATCATATATTATGTCTCAAATAAAGAGCATTTTTTTTCTGTAAAAGACAAAATCAGATAATTTCAGGTGAATATAATAATTTAGGTGATAAAGACTCATTTATCTGGTCACAAATAAAATGATAATGTTAATCTGAGGTGGGAAAATATTTTGGATATATTATCTCTACAAATACAAATATATATATATATATATATATATGTGTGTCTTGTTTTCAGTTGTTTTCAGTTATTTATACTAATTAAGCTTTCAGATAAAACTGGGTGAACGTTAGAAAGTGTTCCCTGAGGATTATTTTAATGGCTTCAAGATCCAAACAAAGTTTCAAAGGATAAAATAATTAAAAAAGGGAGGAAATAAAACAAACTGTCAGCAGAAACATTCTACATGATTAAAATTAGACCCTGACCTCTGAATGCCACATAAAAGGCCGCATGTGGCCCCTGGACCGCACTTTTCCCAGTAGAGAAACAAAAAGAAGAAGGGATAAAGAAATGATGTTGCCTCAGCTGGAGATAAATGGGGGGATTTCCTACCGTCCGGCCGCTGCACCATCGACACCACCATGTTATTTGATTGGACGAGCTATTTATCCGTCACAATCAGTGACAGCAATTTCTCTCTGGTACGACTACAGACAATTCCATATCACATCTTACACTCTCAGGACACAACAACAAACAACAGCAATAGATCATGTGCGGTGTGACGTCTGTTTGATTTTGTGTGGGTGGATATTGCAGAGGAGAGTTGTTGTTTTTTTTCACTGAGGGGATTTGTAGCATCTGCCTGGTGGCAGTAGCTCGGTATACTGTGATCACAATCAATTACACAGCTACGTTTTTCTTTTATAACTTAAACCTTTGATCATTCTTTGCGTAACATCCTTTTTTTTTATACAATTCCGACAAATGTTTTCGACACATGTATTGTATACCTGCACTCTGTAGGAATTCCAACCAGCTGAAATGATCTGTTGCGTTGGTCTGGATCCCTGTGAAAAATAGACAAAACGTGTAATAGTTATTCTTCAAAATCTATGGTTTTCTATGTTTTCTTGAATAAAATACATTATTTATGTGGTCGAAGAGTTTTGCATTGCACCCCATAACACACCCCATACATTTGAGAAATAACATATTTCTTTAAGTTACATCACAGACAGCGAGATGACTCAATCGCTTGCAGGAGCCAAGGTCTCAAGCAGGCAATTTTTTGGCTCTTTTGACTCGACCTGTTAAGATTAATTAACCAACCTGTAACACATAGTTAGGTAAACTAAACATAGATATTTGTTTTTAAAATGTAATGTAAATGAAGGGAAGCAAATGCTATATTTACTAGCTTAGCTAGTCGATAACAGGACTAGCTGCAGTTAGTCTGAATTGAAATTTACAACCACAATTGTATTCTAAGCTTGGAATACTTTGTGGAATAGAATCTAGATCCATCAAATGTTTGATGAAATAACAAACCTTTAGTGTCTTTTATCAGATAGAGGGAAACCAAATTCTGTACTTAATAGCTAAGCTAGCTGCGTTTTTTCCATGTTGAAAACAAACACCAGACTTTTTTTGTCCTGGAGTACTTTGATGAGTTGAATCAAGATCCTGTGAATGTTTGATTAAACAAATAAATAAACCTTTAATTTATTTTAGATCACAGGCATTTTATGACAACATTGTTATAAAATAAATTAATATATTACGTCTCAATATAGTTTTTTTTTTTGCTGTTGGGTGGTAAAGATGAATGTATTTATTTTGATTAAAAAAAAAATAATAATAAATGTTAAAGAAAAGATATCACATACATATTATTTTAAAATAGATGATATGCCTGTATAGTGTTCCCCAAAGATTACATAATTCACTTCAAGATCTGTTTACCTTGGGTAAATGATAAAAATATATATTTGAAAAGTATAATTAAAGCTCACTGAACCAGAAAATCTGGTAACCAACATAAAGGCGTAATGAAGTATCGGCCAAGCACATCCAGGCAGCCGGCCCAGGACACTCTATGTATAATCTACGATGGGACGTACTCGCCAAACAAGGATACTGGCAGGGAATATTGAGGAAAAGCTATTTGGGATATTCAACATGACAGGGTATCAAAAAGGCAGGCCAAAACAACTCCTTAACTGCATATTAATAGAGGAACATGTATCAATGCTGATGTTGAGTCACGTATAAAGCAGATCATCTGGGGATATTCTTCTTGATCTGCTTACCTTGAGGCTGGACACAGATCGTGCTCCCCTGGGAAAGCTTCTAGGAAACAAACAAGAAGAATTTGATTAAGTCAAACAAGCTTATTATAAATCTCAAATGACAGGCGCAATGTGATCAAGCTAATTCGATTTTGATTTTGATTTGCAAATGCTCCATTTTCACAAACCGGGTGCACACACCAAAGTCAAAGTTAAGAAATAAACACAGCAAGGTAATTGTTAAGATAATGGCTCTTCAGCAAAATAAATCACGAGGGGAAGGAAAGGAAATTGACTAGATGTAATCAGGCTGCATCCGTCCTCTATGTGTGTGTTTTCTGTCACAATAAAAAAGTGTAACAATGTCTCGCAGAGGCTGTCCTGTCTGCCTGCTGTCACCACTAAATGGCAAAGATAAAACATCCCACTTGGTGGAATCAGCAGCCCAGGGCTGGAATCTATTTAGAAAATAAAACACTGTAACATTGTTTAATGTCAAACTATTATGGGTCAGAGTAGCATGAGTAGTGTTGTGTATTAAAGGCCTATGTGTTATATTTATTGAAGCTTTCAGAATCTGGCTTTTTGTTGAAGTACCCTCTAAAAATAAGTTATTCTAAATGTCAATATATTATACTTAAGCTTAAGAGGTATTTAAAAAACTACCCAGATCAAAACTGCAGTTTGACAATTGACAAACCAAAGAATGCAATTTTATTCAATAATACTTCCATTTGACAAACCAATAGGATCATAAAATCTGAACGCTAAAAGAGAAATAGTTGAAGTCATTGAACACATTAACATTTACAATTGTCATCCTTCATAATTCTTTCATCCTTTCCCTTATCCCTATCAACATTACTATTCACACAGTGACAAAACACTGTTCTACGAAAAAGAAAAGCACTGGGGGAGTGCATTAGGGGTGTTAGAAAATATCTATATATTTTCCCATGATATCGTATTGATATTTGACAGCACAGTATCAAAATTATTCTTTGACCTCAAAATATTTATTTTTTGACCAGAGTTGCCATGAGGTCTACAGTTCAATAAAGTTTGGTTAAAATGAAATGATTCATTTTTTTTATTTACCACTAACAAAAATAGTCACGGAATTTGTTCATTTTTGTGTTGCAATTAAACTTCCAACCCTTAGATGGCAGCAGTCTAATATTCTCCGCAGCTAAAGGAAAAATGAATTCAAGACAACCGCTATGTCTGAGGAACCCATGAATTACTCTGGTTTCTGATCAAATAAGGTAGTTTTGACTTTGCCAAGAGTCACGTGGCCTTTAAATTCTGCAACGCCAGAGTCAAGTACTCGAACAATATTTCAAATATATCCGTGTAACTGCCATTTCAGAATATATCTTATCAGTGACTGTGATACGCATATCGTTTATATCTGAGCACATAGAGTTTATACTTGCGCAAAGGCACTGGTTTTCTATCTTTTTTAAAATTAATTTTGTGATTGTGTACACGGACAACAAATAAGACATGGAATCAAACATGACCTGTGAGAGTAAACAAATCAATGCAAACAACTAGACCAGCAGGGCTAGCGTGCTGAATGAAGAAGAGCATAACCATAGTCACATATACAGTGTTTTTCTGTGTAACTTATTAGTATGCTGTGATTTAACAGCTATGTATTTGCATTATTTAGCTATTTCTAAACTGAGGGGAAGTATAGTATAGCTATAACATGTTTCTTGTGTCATTATGAAAATGTCCCTAAAAAACTAAAATATACATTAATAAATGACCACATAACCTCCTTGGAGGAGGTAATAATGAATACATCCATAACATGACAACAGGTAACGTTCAGGAGATCCGATCACGTTGTGTGTGTTATGTACAGAAAATCTTTTCCCACAATAAGTTTCAATACAGCTGACTCCCCTCTATCCCAGTTCCACTTAAACACATTGCAAATCTCCATCAATGATATGAGCATGGCTGCACATGATCACTCAGAGGTCCATAAATGCCCTCTTGCGGCAAAGAATCTTTTCGCTCAAAGATGAACAATAAAAAAAGGTATTCCATAACTGTCCTTGATTTTTACTTCTGATCTCTACAGTTTTTTTGCAGTGCTGCTCTACATGTAAAGCTTGTTTGAAGTCATAAGTGTTTTAATAAATCATAGCACTGTGATTTAAGTAAAGATTCAGTATTTAATGTGTTGAAAATGACTCAAAACACAGTTTATTATTCTAAATTGTATTTATTAACTGTATGTATTTATCCTCATTGCTCACAATAACATTTTCTCATTTTAATGTTAATAAAACTGACCTGATTTTAACCATTTTCCATGAGGACTAAGTGCCTATTGTTTCTAAACTTCTCTTATATATATATATATATATATATATATATATATATACTCATCATTAAAACTTGCATGGTGCGCTAACAAAGCCAACATAAAATAGATAACCTCTTTGTATTGTTTGTCACTTTTTAATACATTTGTTTGAGTCCTATCTGAAAACTTTCATCTCCTTGTTAGCGGCTTCGGGCCCTACTTTATCACAGCCTCCCATGTCATGACATCACAGTCGAGTCAGATAATAGTGTTTTCGTACACAAAAGAAAGGGAGAGCAGTAATGATATCTTACAATCGAGCCATGACACATTAATGGATGGTGGGTGAGGACAATAATGCCTCGTGGGAGGCTACAATTTCATTCATGCTAATAAATTGGCTATTGGCTGTTTGACAATTACAAATGGATTTTGCTCCATTCCTAATGATGGAGAGACAGCAATAAAACAATTGAATCCTAAGTTTGTCATTGTCAAACATCAAGTTGTTTTCTTTTTCAGTTGTTATGTAAAGTGAAGAAAAATGTTATTTGTTTGCTATATACATCAGTGCCATCAGAATATTGAATGGTTGAATTTAACGTTTCATATTTTTGAAATTAGTTTTTTTTTTTAACCATCAACTTCTTTTTTTGAATAACTGGTTTCAATATTTGCGGATATGAAAGGTTGAATGTTTATATGAAATAACCAAATTTTATAATGCAAATATTAAAAGGTTCAATTAATTTTTATTCAATAATTTTATTTAAAAAATTGAACATTTTTAAAATGCATGACGTTTTTTTAGGCGTAGAGTTTGATAATCTAATTCCAATAATTCCAATATTAATGTTTTAGATTTAATATTCTTTCATTTGTAGCCTTTTCAATTCAGCGTAAATGCTGGTTTAACAGTGCCACTAGACAAAACAAAGATTACCGAGCTATTTGATTGTACTTTCAGCCAATCATGCGACACATAGACGATCAGGTGACAACATTGAAGCACTGGCAAATTTAGCTATTTTTGGATCACATTTAAAAAGCATAATATTGGTAGGGATGTTTTATTCAGGGTCACATGTGTGTTACATACTGTGTATGTCTTTAAAATTGCTCATCATAGTTTGTTTTATCAGAGAAATACTTACCAGAAAGAACTCTGCCCTCTTTTTCATTTTTTCTGTGAATGCCACTGCAAACCTGCAGAGGAAAAAGGGACATTTTCATTTCAGAAGATAAAGCTTTTTTTGCATTTTCTCAATCAGTGAAAATAAAATTTACACAAGTTATCACATTCAAAAGCATACAAGAGAAATCCCTTGACTGGCCGAGCACATCCTTTGACCAAATAGACTTAAGAAGCAAAGTTATTTTCAGTGTATTCTTGATCAACATTGATGTCATTCTGCCTCATGATTAACATATATAATATTTAGAAACGTCTGGAGGTGTTGATGAAGCATAAGCCGACATTTATACACTTTAAGACCAAATTATTTTCTTGATCAGGGGTATAATTACATCATGAGGTTTAATTTGTTATTTTGATAAAACACTGCAGAAGTATATGATTTTATTATTGGTTTTATAATTATTTTCACATTGCTTTGAAAGAAATGAGCCTATATAAGATGTTAACATGCCGACAGCAGGGGCCCCTGTAGTGGATAGATATACAAACAGTGGAATAAAAGTATTTGTCCAAAATGATCAATTTTTACCGTTGACTTTAAAATTTTCGAACATTTTGTTTTATCCATAAATAATTCCATCATCATTGGCTTAGTCAAAAAGCGGTTCAACATGAACTTGTGGAAGGAGCATAGTTCAAGTTACATCTCGTACCACATCTGATATTACAATTCCTGACCCAGTCAGGCATTATAAAATAACAAGAATTCTATTAATACACAAGGGAGACATCTGCTCGTTTCTGGCTAGCAGCAGAATCCAAAATGTCTCATTAGCATTTCAGTGTTCGGGGCAGAGGACAGGCATCTCACCTTGATGTCGGACAAGCCTTATTTACAGTTTGTTAAATCGTCAACTGTGTTTAAAAGTCGAGGCATGCACATAGCACCCTGAGCATGCACGGAAACATGACAACAACAAGAGATTCTTGGGTTAGTTTCCATTTTAAAAGACATGCTCCATCTTAAATATTGTAATTTCTAACTTTAGAAAACAGTCACATGTTTCAGGAAAAATCTAAACTGGCTTTAATACTAGTATATCATCCAATTAAAATATATTAAAGGACATTTTTTAATTCAAATTCTTACTGTAGAATGAAGTATTTTTTAACATCTGATTTTATATCCGACCATCATTAAGTTTCTTTTGAAAACATGAGAATAAAGAAAGATTAGATCATATAAGAATGATATAGTGTTTTATTATTATATTATTCTTAAATCTTAAAAGTTTATATGCGACTATATTGATGCAACTTTGATTATTGACGCATTACTGGACATATATTTTGAGGACCAGCTGTATCGTTTTGATTTCAAGAAAATCACAATATACAATATTTGCACCTTACTTCACCTGGCCTTCAGTAGCACCTGCTCCATAACCACACGCTTCGGCTCGTCTTTCACATCTTCATTTATGTCTGTTCCGCCAAATATGACGCCAAAAGGTATTTTTGCTTCTGTTGTGAGAGTGGGACGGAAAGAAGAGCCTTCAGATCGGTGAGGTGGTGCTGAAGACAAAACAAATGCTGAAACAAAGACATGTTTTTGACACAAGGTTGTTTACCTAGAAGCAGTCTGCCGGCTCTAAACAGATGAATGGCTAGTACTCCTTCGAAAGGTGGACTCCGGGAAATGAGCTCTGCCACATCTGAGGCCGACTGGAATTCATCAGCATCTCTGAGTTCACAGACGTGTCCTGCTGACTCGATATGCGACCTTAAGAAAGTAGGATTGCAAGCATGAAACTGAACTTCTACCCTTCCTCCGGTGCTTGTACGATTGGATTAAGCTTGAGGTTTGCCTTGAAAAAATAACTGGTTGACAGAGTCTTTGCTTATCTTGTTTACTTATAGTAATACAAAATAAAGCTGTAACCAAAGCAGATTAAAGCCTTAATCATAAAGAAGTATATATCAGTGCCATCAGAATGATGCATGTACGAAAGTTTATTTTTATATTTTTTAATGTTCTTTGTTTTGTAAGCATTGAATTGTTTTATTTTAAATATTTGTAAATGGAAAGGTTGAATTTGTTTTTATTAAATAGTTTAATTTGATTAATTTGATATTGCTTAAGGCTCTTTTTTTCTATTATTTAAACAATTAAATGATACCAATTCGAACATTTTCAAAATGAATGATTTTATTTACACATACAGTTACCTGTATAAAAAGTATTTTGAATTGCAATTTAAACTGAAATATATATATATACCATTTAGAAAATATCTCTCAAGTCCAATATAAAAATGTTGGGTTTATTATATTATATTTGTTTATAGTGCATATATAAAAGGCTAGGAAAGTAAAGCATTTAATTAAAAGAATATCAATCTGTGTTTTATATTTGACAATATTACTTTTTTTTTAAGTATTTAAAACAAACAAACATTAAATCCAACCTTTTAATATAACAATCACTGATTTATATTTATAAAACTTTATATTATTCTGTACTGACACCACAAAAATCTTATGTTGTGTTTACACCACCTGCAATGAAAGTCTCTGATTCTGATAAAGTAAATCATTCACTATTTCGATGGCACTGAAGTACTTCCATAAATCGATCTGAGTTGGTAATGATTATACAAGTTATGATTTAAAGGTTGTGAAAGTATATGATTTGAAAATAAAATAAAAAACTCCTGTTTTAATTTAAGATAATAGTAATACTTGTGCAAGATATCAAATGATTATGGGAAGATATATATATATATATACGCTAGTTCAGGTCGACGCACTTTAAGTGACATCAAAAGCACATTTTGAGCGAAAAGCACCGAAAGAAATGTAAAAAGGTCGAATGCTGGTGTTTTCCTTAAGGCTGCTGGAGCTTTAACGTCATCTAAGACTCGCTGATCTTTCGCAACAGCTGACCTGCAGCAAGCTTTACCTGATACGTTCTGCTGTGGTTTTGTTCCCAGTGTTTGGACTGATACAAGCGACGAGCAGTATTTTCATCTCTTTACTGTGGATGGCAGTAATCGGCGAGCATCAGGACATGTTAGGTGACTGTGTGCATTTCCTGGACCGTGGTTTGTGTAAACGGAGCCAACAACACAGCTGATGACACGGCAGCGCTGAAGTGCATGCTTGAACTGTTTCTGTGTCCGTCCACTAAACGGTCCGACTGGAAACACGCGACATGATTTAAAAAGTTGCGCTAAAAAAGCGAGGTGTTGCAATAAAGCGGTTTGAAGTCACTATAATTCAGATAAGTCGACACAATCAACGCAGCAGTATCTTATGACATACATACAAATAAAATAAAGTTTTAAAATAATAAAGATCGTTTAATGAGACAAAACCTAACTACTTCCTCCTCTCGGTGAAACCACAAGGCTGTTGCACAGCAGATATACACATGCAGTGGATGAGTTTCTATCACTCGGAAACGCACGTAAGACCGACTGACTTATGATGTACAGATCGCATAAAAGGCACCGCGCAAGTGCACGGGTTTGCCGATTGGACGTGTCACGGGATTGTACTTTGTTGACTTCCAGTTCTGCTTTCAGAAAGTATTGATGGTGGTCGCGCTGAAAAAGTTACCTTCAACCGGAGATTAAACACAAGTGAATCAGGTAAATAAAGTCAGTCTGATCCCCTCATACTCACGAAGCGTCTACTTATTCAACAGTTAATAGTCATGCTAAAGCTAGCATAATATTGTGTCTATATGTAACATGCTAACTTGTGTCGTACTTTGTTATTGAGATTCGCAGATTCGTGCGTTTGTTTATTTATTTAAAGACTGTTTTTTTTTCAGGTTTAAAGAACAACAAAGTGAAGGGGAACTCCGGGTGAGACAAGTCAAGAATGGCCAACGGCGGGGAAGTGAGTGAGAGGACCCCTCTGTTGGACTCAACCAAGCCCTCGACCCCCTCAGTATTTGAAGGAAGGAGACTGGCGTGTGCAGCCATCCTTGTGGCTGAGTCTTTCGAGAGGATCGCCTTCTATGGAATCATCTCAAACTTGGTCATTTTCCTGAACAGTAGTCCATTTTATTGGGAAGGAACCCAATCCAGCCAGGCGCCTCTCATGTTCATGGGCATCACTTACTTGATATCTCCATTTGGAGGATGGTTGGCAGATGCCTTCTTGGGGAAATTCTGGACAATAGCCGGTAGTCTGATCCTCTATTTCATGGGGATTTTACTATTCCCGTTTTTAGCGAATGAAGACACAAGAATACAACTATGCGGGGAAGAGACTGCGTTTCCGGTGCAACCGGCCGAGTGTCTGAGCAATAATCAAACCATTCCAACCAATGTCACCTGCCCCGTCCGTGCACGATACTGCGGCTCCGTTGTCTACAGCGCGCTGTTTTTAATCGCATTAGGGGTGGGAACTGTGAAGTCTAACATCACGCCATTTGGGGCAGATCAGGTAAAGTATATCTCAGCTATAATGTATCATCTAAACGGTTGGTGATTATCCAGTTTGTGTGACGAAAGTCCTATGACTGAGGTCTATGTCTGATTTGGTATGCTGTTCCACAAAGTGGACATGTGATGTGGGTCGGCCATGAGCCTTTACTTAGATGAGGATTTCCAAACCATCACAGAAACTGACAATTACAGAAATGGCTACCTGAATAAGAAGAAGTGAAATAATATGTTGCTGTTGAAACAACAAAGCCATACATATGTTGAGGTAAAGTGATAGTTCACCCAAAATTCAAATTGAACTAATTTTCTATTCACCCTCATGTTTACTAAGTGTTGGTAGCATTTTCAGAGGTATTTGTCTTTTTGGAGTTTATGGCAGAAATGCATGTCCACTCACTTTTCTTCATCCATTAGGCCACACCAAAAGAAATCCATACAACTCCATAATACCTCTAATAGTGAAGCCCCGACATAAGAAACTGTCAAAAAAATAATTAACAAGCTTAAAATAAGGACTTTTTTTATGTTGAGGTTTCAATACAAGATGGTGATGAGTATTAATGTATTTGGATCTTTTTTAGTGTGTCTTTTTGAATGAATAAATGGGAGCCCAGTTTTTAAACTATTATCTAGACACACAGTCCTCCAAGAAAATTCCCTGTAACTTCACTTTATACTAGCCTGAAAATTCTGCTGAAATTTCAATAATTGAACTTTAAGTAGTCAAAACTTGATTCCCCGAAAAAAAATGCATGACTGGAGCCAGCTCTAACACTTGCTCAATAAAAACAGTTGATTGATAAAAAAAACTTTTTCTAAACAAAAAGTTAAATTTATTGAAACTTCTCTCTTGACTGATGGAGGTTAGATGGTCAGCTTAACCATTGAGATGGATTTTGAATCTGACACCGCACTACTCCAGAGAGGAGCTTCAGTAAGATTTATGCCCAGCATCAACTTGATAATGTCGTGACATTATCTCTCCAGTAGTTAATTGCGGCTGCACCACTGCATTTTTTTTCTCATATATAAAGACATATCCACTTAATCACGTAATGATAAAATCTTTTCCTCCACGGGGATAACTGCGCGCTGGATGGCTCAGTGCCATCAAGAGAATAATATAATTTGCCTGTACAGACATTTATCTACATTTCTAGCTGGGCTGGTAAGTTGATGGTGTATACTATCCATAAAAGTATTACAAAGACACAGCAAGTAGAACATTTGTCATATATTTACTGTGAAGTTTGTTTTGCATCTTCTGCCAGACGGACTGAAAGAGGGGGGATAAGGATTGGATTACTTTTAATAGAAGTCTTTTAATTGCACTGAACATCCCTCTCTTGGCTGCGAATATCTATCTAATACTTTTGCTCAAATGAATTATTTCAGTTTGTAATAAATATAATTATCACATTTAACGTATCATTTTATAAAGTGATTTCTGAACAACTTTAATTTGGCAAAGTCTCTTCTTTAAACTATGTTGATTATCTTCCTGAATCACAATTATCCTCATGTCCTCATTTAGGACTTCATTGGTTTGTTGTCTTCTTCATGGGCTTCCTCAAGACTCAAAACGTCTCCAGTTAAGCTGCTTGTCTGGTGTCATGTGACACCTTCTCTCATCACTCCCAATAATACTCTTCTTTTCTCCCACTCTTGCTCTTCTTCCTGCCTTTTAATACATCATGGTTGTTCATCATTCTCTCCTATAAAGCTTCCCTATCATAATCTACTCCAACTCTCCATCTGTTTCACCCTGTCTGCACTCTCTTCTTCACCCTCTATGTCTGTTTCTCAGGGGCTTTTCCTTATTAAATGAATTTTGTTCTCAATAGTTTATTATACAGTATTTGCAAACTATGCTTTATTTTATTTATTTGTTATTCTATATATTGTGTAATTATTGTTTATGTTTTAAGAAAATGATAAATGTTAAAGAGGAATTATCCATTTTTTTGTTAAATCAAAAACTTGTATGTAACATATTTTTCTTGCTGGAATTTAAGTACAAGCTGTTCTAGTAACATTTACATTGAAGGCTGACAATAACAAAAAATTACACAACTGCTGAATGTGGAGAAATATATTTCAAATGTTAATTTCATTACTATTTCTAGCTTTAATTAATGCCAGGAGTACATGCATGAACATGCACATTATCTTACGCCAAACTTATATTATTATACAGTCAAATAATGAAATAAATGTTATACATTTTTTTCTTTTAATCATTTAAAAACAATCTAATTAGTGTATTTTGTTGACATATCACCCAGTACTATGTGTTGCCCCTCTTCTTTTGACTATGTGATGATGACGCAAACCTTTTTTTTTTCTCTCCACATTTCAAATCAGGTCAAAGACAGAGGGCCAGAGGCAACTCGCAGATTCTTCAACTGGTTCTATTGGTGTATAAACTTGGGAGCCATCCTATCACTGGGAGGTGTGGCCTACATCCAGCAAAATGTCAGTTTTTTGCCTGGCTACATCATCCCGACAGTGTGCCTTGGGATTTCGTTTGTGGTCTTTCTTTTGGGTCGCACCGTTTTCGTCACCAAGCCTGCTGATGGCAGTGCCTTCACTGATATGTTCAAGATACTCAGCTTCACTTGCTGTTTCAAGAAACCAAAGGAGCCCAGCATGAATCGGTGAGACTGTTGTGAGACTCTTCTCTCTGTATGTTCAGTACCAGTTCTGATTATTAAGATAATTGAATGTTTTAACCATCAATTAAATCCAAAATAATTCATACAATAATGTTCATTTTCCCTTTGAGATAATGCTCTTTTCCCCAAAATGTTACTTCATATTCAAGGCTTCTATACCAATGAATTCACTTAAAAAATATGTATAAAATATGTATAAGAAAAGTTGGCCTTTTCAAATATTCCTTCCAAAAACCCTTCCAAAAAGAAGAGCTTAGAGGCTTTAGAGCAAAGTTGAGCTCAGAGTTGTTTAACAGCAACTTGTTCTCTGAAAGTTACATCCTATAAACCCTCTCGCTCTCTGAGAGATGCTGTTATTCTCTTTCAGGTGATACTTTTCTAATCAGACAGATAAAGCCCAACTTGTCCCTGTTTTTTTTTTTGTTTTTTTTCCAGCAACAAACCAGGCCTATTAGATAGTGCCAAAGTGTCCTACGGAGGAATCTTTCCAGAGGAAAAAGTGGAAGAAGTGAAGGCTTTACTGAAAGTCCTCCCGGTGTTCTTAGCCCTCATCCCGTATTGGACTGTGTATTTCCAGGTTTGTGTTGTAGAAAGAAGGATATTAGTTTGTGTTGAAATGTTTTTTTGTCAATGCTGAGTTCTGACACGCTGACATCATGAACCTCTCATTGTGCTCCAGATGCAGACCACTTACATCCTGCAGAGCCTCCATCTGAAGATTCCAGATGCTGCCACCAACATAACAACAGATTCTCACCAGGTAACCTCAAGTTATTATCTTTTTTTTATTGCTGTTCCCACCAAAAAATATTGCTTTGTTCAGCATTGTCGTTGATGCTGTTCAAAGACATCTTGTATAATGTTTTGCTGCAAAATGTGTTCAGCAAACAAAAACCAGAACATTCCTATACTTTTATAAAGAACTACACCTTATTCTTCTCAAAACTATTAAAACGTGTTTATTTGTGATCTCATGAGTTGGCCCTGGTTACGGCTTCATGTTAATGCAAAGATTATAAGTAAGTAAGTAAGTAATATTTATTTATATAGCGCTTTTCCAGACCAGGGTCACAAAGCGCTTAAACAATCAAAACAATACTCAAAAAAGTATATACTTTAAAGATCAAGATAATACTGAGAAAAACACAGGAGTTCCAGAAAATCAAGGAAAAGCCTGAACAAATAGAAACGTCTTAAGATGTTTCTTAAAGGAGTCAGTAGACTCCATCAAGCGCAAAGAGAGAGGAAGATCGTTCCAAAGCTTAGGATTATAATCACAATTTATTTTATTGTTATCGGTGTTATTAATCACAATAACATGATTTTTAGGGGAAACATCTGTATCTTTATTCATTACAATAAAGTAGACGGCTTTAAAATGTAAGTAACATTTAATTATTGATCGTACAAAATAACACAATAATAATGTAATGACCCATTTAATAAATCTGCAATCAAAACACTGCAGAGAATTCCTGTTTCCTTTTCCTCCCTCCTTCTTCTAAGATTCTTTGCTCTGCTACTTGCTTTTTATTTTAAGCAGTTTAGTGAAGTATGAATCATTTGGGGGCCCCCTAGTGGTTTTCTGACTTCTGGTTGAACCAGCGTTTGATTAGATTGCTGCGATGCCACATTTGAACTAATCACGATCATGATTAAGATTTGAATAATTGTGCAGCTCCAGTCCAGGTTAAACGTGATCACAATACGCTCGTCCTTGTTCTAACTCTTTCAATTAGGAATTATTGAGTTCATCACTAATCAGACACTTCTGAACACATGCATTTGAATCATCCTTCTCTTGCGTTAGATGATCAAAAAAGTATTTCCCTTTGAGTTTTCACAAACTTATTTTCATGAATCTACTTTATTAATACATGGTTGAATCATCAGGAATAGAACTATTATACTCTATATTATTTATACACTTTTTTATTAAAACTCTTTAACCTACATCAAGGATTACTCGGAAGATCTTTCATTGTGTTTCTTTTTTAATGGATAGTTTTTTTGGTTGATGTTTTTGTAATAGATGTTATTGAAAGCACAGCACAATTCAATCAGTTTGAACAAATAAATGATTGGATGGTGATTAAGAATAATCACGTTTGTTTGTTGTTTGTTTAGTTTCACTGACTCTGTAATAGAATGGGGAGAGTCTGACGAAAGTGGGTTGAACTTATGAAGTAAAAATCAAGCTGCTCAATCGACTCTCCATGATCACCTACCCCACCTTTAAAATTGACCATCACGCGTCCCTTTTTAAATTTAAATTTGCTCAAAACATTAGAGACCAATTAAACATCTTCTCTCATTTTTATTACTTTAAAAATATTATTGTTAAATATATATATTCTATCGAAGAGATTCTATTCAAATTACAGTTTTTTTCTATGCTAAATCGGTTTTATTCAATTTTACTATATTCACATATTTGTGTTTTTACTGAATTGGATGGAGGCTTTTTTTATCAGGAGCAATCACATCAACCTCGCTTGCTTGAACCTGCCACAAATTTAGGAACAAAGTGTTGATCCCTGAAGCTGACTGAGTCAGTAGGCCACTGACACACTGGAGGTAACTGGTGGCAGCGCACACTGTTTATGCCACAAGGATTAAGTCAGAGCCGCACAGACTAAAACCTTCTAGATTAGCAATCTGGCTGTGACTAAACCTTTTTTGCAGCAGCGCCTCCATGCGATTCATTCTGTCTAGCGTTGCCGTGAAACCAGCATCTTCAACTGACAGATTATTGGTGGAGCTGGCAGACGTTGATGACTGAAATTATCCGCATTACTCTGCACAATTCATAGTTAAAGCTATTTAAATTCAACTCGGAGAGGAAGTGGGGACTTTTTGTCAATTCATTTTACTGTAAATGTGAAGTGAAACCACAATGTGTACAATATAAAAGGTTACGTATGAGATGTTATAAATAATGTTCTTTTCACATTATTTGATTTATTTTGACTTTAGTTGACGGCTTTATTTCTTTCTTTGAAAAACAAAGCTGTCTGTTACCAGCTTTAGCATTTATCACATCAAAGAAATGGTTAGATTAAGGAGAAAAGCCTTTAGATGCCTCTGTGGTTCATTTTCAAACTAAAAAAAACTAAAAGTTTGACTCTTTTAAAGTAAACTAAGCTCATGTTATTCTTAGTTTTTCTCAGAAAACAAAGCTATTTTCCCATTAAATTGTTTGTTAAATGAAGGTAATAATCAGTTACTGTTACTTCTAAGCTTTAGGTAATTCATCTTAAACATACATTTTATACATAATTTTCTGCTAAAACATACTTTTGTCAACAAACTACTTTTTATTTATTGTTACATGTAGAAGTAAGTAAGTAATGGTTATTTGTAAAGCACTTTTCTAGACCAGGGTCACAAAGCGGTTTAACAATCAAAAACCGTACACAATTAAAATGTCAATACTCTCTTTTTAATGCACCTTAAACTGAATTTCCATATAACTTTTAGAGAGACTATAAAAGCTTCCTGGTTCACATTTTATTATGACTGGTGATGCATTTTAGTCAAATGCACTTCCTGTTTTAAAAAATACAAAAGAGAGCTAATCTATTTTTATGAAACTACAGCAACTTGTATAAACTATATTTGGATTGTGTTCTAACAAGATTAACTATTATTTTTTGTTATATTTGATATTAGTTAGGTTTCTATTTTTGAATGAGATTTATTCCTAATTTCCTTGTGTTTAAGTTTGTCCACCTGGGGGTGCCAAAGCAATAGCATTATCTTTTTCCCACACTTTGCACAGAAACGCAGTGCTGAAATTAAGTGGTCTCTTTTGTCGTGTTCTGGTTTGTTTTTTTAACCCCTTTCCCCTCTCTCTCTCTTTTTCTCTCTCTCTACTCTCTCTCTCTCTCTCCAGCAGATGATGTTCCACTTCCCGGCAGCGTGGCTCACAATGTTTGATGCAGTGCTCATCCTTCTGTTGATTCCCCTGAAGGACAAAGTGGTGGACCCCATTTTGAGACGACGAGGCCTGCTGCCGTCCTCGCTAAAGAGGATTGCAGTAGGAATGTTCTTTGTAATGTGGTCGGCAGTGGCAGCGGGTGAGTTTAAAAACGGCAGACATGTCCTCTACTCCCTGTCACAGAAGTGGGCCAGACAAACACGGGGGGGTGGGGGGGGGAAACAACAAAGTTAGGGCTTGTTGACCATAGCAAATGCCACTCTGAGTCGAGTTCATACCAGGCAAGAGGCTTAAGAGAAGTTATTAGTGGATTCCTAAAACAATTTGGGGATTATAAAAAATATTCAAATGCAGTTTTGTGTCATCCTGTAAGAGATCGCTGTCGTATCTCTTCAGTTAATCATATCAGAATCTCCATTACTTTTCTCATATCCAAGTAATGGCCGCAAATAAAAAATATATAATTTCTAAACTCTAGTCTCAGTGCAGTCTGCCAGCAGGAACTAATGAACTGAATCATCCAGCCCAGAGTGCTTGAGGAAAACAGGCCTATAGGCAGACGGAGAGCAAATCAACCTCCCTCTTGACAGGCAATGAGCTCAAACTCCAGAAGTTGACCTTTTCTGCAAGTCATTTCTGGAGCATGTGTCGTTAATGACCTTTAACAAGTTGACATCTGTTCATTTTCAAAATTGTCAGATGAATACAAACCTGTGTTTTGTTCAAATTCAACATCATTTTTCCGCATACATTTGGACATTAACCAAAACCTGGTTTCCCAGAAACAAATTAAACGATGTATTGTATCATCATTTTGGCTGCACTGTTTTACCATGATTCATTCTCTAGCTTTTACTATTTAAGATAATTTCATTGAAGATCAACCCTAAAGAATGTGTTTTATTTAACCTTGACATATTTGTCTAAAAATAGTCCATGACATTGCACATGCAGAGTTTAACCTTCATATATCTCATCCTAAATTAACTGTTTTGCTGGTTGTAGGTTTAAATCGATGACCAAAGATGGTTTCATTTAACAACGCAAAAGTCTTAATTTTTTGTTTCCCGGCCTGCGCTGGCGCTCGGTGCCCCGCGAGTGCCCCTCCGTCAGCAGGATTATGCAAAAACGACCGTACTGGAAGATAGAAAGAGAAGTTGATGGAGGGGTGGAGCAGAGGTCGCGGAGGAGCCCATTAATTTCTGCGGCAGATTAGATTCCTTATTTCACGGTCTTCAGCGAATGCCCCTAACGTTTCAATGTTTTTGCTGTACAACCAAAGCAGGAGATTGTAATGAGATTTCCTTTTTTTTTTTTTGCTGTTACCCTGCTATGAATAGAAGTCCCAGTTTATTAAATGAAAACCAAGAGAAATGCTATAATCAGCCATTTACACGTTTAATAAATAATTTAACATTCATTTATTTAACGTAGCATAATGTCATATTTACTATTCACTATTCATATTCACATTCTATTCTTTTTATCTTATGTTAATGAAACCCTTTTTTTATAATGGATTAATATGAATCTCTTATTATTTGCTTTCTTTTTAAATTATTCCTCTCCTCTTTGCATATTTACAAAAATGGTAAAAGTGGAAAAAAAAGAACACTGATGCGTGTCCTAAAGCAAGGCATCTATTTTCCAACAATGGTTGATCTGAATACTAGAAGACCATTATTTCATTAAGCATTCCTGCTGGGAGAAATGTTTTAATGGCAAAGATTTAGTGAAAGCATTCATAAATGTCCATTCAAATTGATGAATAACTTCATATTTTCAGTAAATAATGGTCTTATTTTGGACTGTAGAACTCGATTTTTCTGCCTAAATGCCCCTGTGACCACAACACTGCTTTATAGCTGTTGGTCAGAGAGACTTTTTTTTTATATTATTTCCAGGGAAATAAAACAAGAAACTGACACAAAACCTTTTAGTTTATTTTGGGAACAAATGCAATGTGGCAACCAATGTTGCGTTGCATTGCAGTAACACTGTTCTGACACTGAAATAATGTTTCCAATATTGCATAGTGCTGCTTTAAATATTCAAGTATTTGTGCGGCTGTAGTATACAACAAAGAATAAGTAACATCACAAGTGTAGCAGAGAAAATTTGTGCATTTAGTTCAAAGTATGTTGCCTTCAAATGCGTTTTGTTTGTGACAAATTCCTTTTAAAGGACTACTAATGTAAAAATGAAATATTGTCTTCCTCTCCAAGATGCAGTAAGTCCCTCATCATGAACATGTTTTGAACTTTCTTACTTTCTAAAGTTCTGCCCCGTCTGAAATCTCGGCGACTGAGAGGTTACAAGAGCGGAGTCCATTATGACGTAATAATGGCTTCACTCCTCCTCCAGCCAGCTGTAATTTCGCCCGCTTTGTTTATACAACGAGTCCCCTAGAGGTGGAGACTTCCAGGATTGGTGATGCGTGATGACTATCCTTGATGCTAGACCAATCACAGCAGAGTGGGCGTGGCTGTGGTAAACGAGATTTAATCTCCAGATAAACAAAGTGTTTTCAGTGGGCGGGGCTTAAGCACATTTTCTAATGTAAATATTTAAATGAAAAGAGAGTTTTGTACAAACAGACACATACTGATGAGTAATAGAGGTCCAAGATCTATTTAAGACACACTTAAATCAATTAGTTGCTATAAAATACTTTTACTTTGTTGAAATTTAAGTAATTATGGTTGTTAAATGAACATAAAGTAATACTTGGATAAAATAGTTAAGGTCTCAGGTGAGGGGTGAAAATAACGTGTTTATATAATGTTATATATATATTGTTGCAGTTGCGTCTCCAGTGGTCAACTATGAACGTGTACACAGTCTGACCTCCTCGCAATATTTTATGTTTGTGGTGCAGTTTCCATGAAAATTCAGCCGCGTTCACCTAACAATGATTATCTCGGCCCGTGTGCCTTTCACCAGCTGCTCGGCCCAGCTCGTGTCTATTCAGTGTTACAGATTGATTCCTAGGAGCCACCTCAGAGCTGATGTGTCTGGAACTGAATTCCTCTCAGCAGGGGGCTCCTCATGTCCAAAGTGCTTATCTGCATGTGTCCACTGGCGTAAATGGTGTTGTGCAGAGGCTTTACAGATGGCGGCTCCTGAATGACCAGCTGTACATATTGTGCTCATAGAGCCGCCGTTGAATTGCACAGCACTGCCACTTTACATCCATTCAGTATCCACTATTCCTGCTCTGCCTTAGAATCAGGAGAAAAGAGTCCGTCAAGGTGACATTGGAGAGTAATATTTCTCTGGTGTTCAATAACATGCGAGCCAACGACAGCTGGACCTCCCTTGTACTGCAAAGGAAAGGCAGTTTCTTGTCGTCTTTTAATGTTGGTAAAAAAGGTCGGACAGCTAAAGCGCACACACTGCTGGTCAGATTAGCCAAGCTGCGTTTGCATCACTTTGAAGTTTTATTTAGTTTGTTTTATCACATTCTCTTAACTCCCTGCTAATCTGCTTTAGTTTGACACTCCGTATCTTTAGGTGATGGGAATGATGAATTTTAATAAGCGCGGCCAAGGATCATTCCGGGTTCTGTAGTAGCGGAGGAGCACTGCTTCAGGCAGCTCTGTGGGCCTCATGGCTGTGACTGACAGCTCGTGTTATAGTCAGATTACAAGGCTACAAACTTCTCTCCAGTGCTTCAGTTATGACTCGAAGCTGTCTCCTCAGTTCTAAAAATAGCTTCTAATTACACATCCACAGCCACCGAATTAAACTTTTAATAAAAAAAAAAAAAGTAATCTTGATGACTACTGCTTTGCTGTTATTTCAGTTGTGTGTGCTAAAAAACGGGTACCATGTTTTGCAAAAGTTTTTTAGATTAATTTGGATCATCTTTCTGGATGAGTCAGTAACTTATGTTTGCAAGGATGTAAAAATCCCAATATTTACCCTGTCCTTGTGTGATGTCAGACAATCTTAAAGGTTCCTTATGTTTCAAATGTTGAAGTCTTCCTCTCCAAGTCTCTCATCTTGACAATGTTTTGAAGTTATTACTTTATGAAGTTATTCCCGTCTGAAATCTTGGCAAACGAAAGGTTACGAGAGCGGAGTCCATTATGACTTCACTCATCCTCCAGCCAATTCTAATCAAGCCCCGCTTTGCTTGGAGGTGAAGACTTCCTGGATTGATGACACACAGTGACAAACCTTCATGTTTAACCGAACACAGGAGAGTGGGTGTGGTTATTCATCTCCAGAAAATGACGTGTATTCAGTGGGCGGGGCATAAGCACACTTTCTAATGTAAATATTTAAATAAAAGAGTTCTGTTCAAACAGACGCATACTGATGAGTACAATTTAAAATACACTTGTATCTAATACACAGTTTCTTATTAATTTATATTGCACGAATGAAACGTAAAAACCTTCTATAATAGATATTCATTTTTTATCGTTTTATTTCATTCCATCTGTTCGAAATCCCGTTGTATAACTTTATTATCTATTGTAGCAATTGCAAATTAAGCCATACAGTAGTTAAATATACGAGTACAAATTTAATAATCAAGCTGTCCTGGACTTCAGGCTGTGTTTCAGTTTGTGTATTTGTTTAATTAAACCATTCCAATTGGTTTGTGCAGATTGTTCACTTTCTTGTTAATTGACTTTCAGTTAACTTTTTTTTATTTTTTGTTCTTCCTTCCCTCAGGTATCCTCGAGACAAAACGCCTGGAGATTGTCAAAAATGGTACCATTAACCAGGTGGTGGGCAATGTTATCTACTTCGCGGCAGATTTACCCATCTGGTGGCAAGTGCCTCAGTATGTGCTGATTGGGATCAGCGAAATATTTGCCAGCATTGCAGGTATTGTTTCCTTGACATCTCAAGTGGAATTTGTACCGTTTTATGTTTTAATGGGCTCTCTGTACAGGCAGAGGTGATGATTTAACAGAACTCTATCCCCCTGACAGGCTGTTTAATTATGGGCTGGGGTTACGGAAAGAGAGCGGAAAAACTGTAGGAGACGAATAATTTAGTTTGCTTATGGTTCATAATCCTTATCGTGTTAGTCTGAATAAATGCTAGGTTACAAGCTGCGCGGATCAATATGAGTTTAAAAACTAAATTGTACAGTTCCAACGTTGAAAGTTCTTGACATGGCTGACTTTTCACTTTTCTACTGTCTGTCACCGACATGCCACATAGGTGGGGTTTCAGGGGTTGCATTTTAAGAATCAAACCCATGTCGATGAGTGATAAGTGTTAATTCAAGTTTTTACAAATAAAACTGGTGTAAAAAATCTATATATAAATATAAGGTTTAGGTCCAATAGGGCTGTATTAACCCGATTTCTGCTTGACACAACTAATTGTGTCCAACCCCATTAATAATGCAAACAATTCAACTAAGAAACCCTGAAAAGATACATCTGTGAACTAAAAAACATTTAAGGTGACTATGTCTTGAAGACCATAAAAAGAATGTCAAATGTCTGCATAGTAGTCATCAGAAAAAAATGTGGGTTGTATCACCCTTCGTTTGTTAAGTACATAATTCTGCATGTGTTCATTCATAGTTCTGATGCATTCAGTTATAATCTATTTTGTAAATAGCCATGAAAACAAGGAAAAAGAATTGAATGAGAAGGCGAATCCAAACTTTTGGCCTGTACCGTTTACGCTTAAGTGTGTTTATAGATGTCAGTGGGTTTTTTTCAATGTAAAAGGGCCAAGCCGAGGATTTCAGACAGTGTTTCTGCCTCCCTCTAATATTGGAATTGTGTAACGGCAGCTTCATAAATTCTCTGTTCGGCCGATGCTTATTTTGTGTGATTTTAAATATCTCATCAAAACAAGACTTTTATTCCGTTTCTCTTACTTGTTTATCTTTTTTGCAACATAACGTCTCTCAGTTTGAACACATTTAAATTACTGCTAACGGGTTATACTTGGTCTTATGAGTCACGACTGCGCCATTGCAACATACCACATGCACATTTCTTTACAAATAAGATACATTTTGTGAACAATATAGGATAAAACATTAATTTAAAAAGACAAACAAAAAGTCATAAGTAGAAAATTGTATGATTCTTCATCAAAGAAAAAAGTAGATTTCATGAGATTCATGAGAAAAAGATTCATTTCTTTTTTTTTCAACTTATATGCCATCTTCTTAAGAAGTGCAACTTTAAGCAACTTTTCAAGTGCTTTATCTTTTTCTTGTATCTGTCAGGAGCCGCCCAAAATCATTCAGTATAAATGTAGTTTCTTTTTTGGCATCTTGTGATAAAATGGATTTTCCAGTGTGTGATTCAGCAGTAAAGCACAAAGGCAAATCTGTTAAGACAATTTCTCATTGGAACTGACAGCTGTGAGTAATTTCTTCTAAAAGGTGTCAGTGTTGTTTTTTAGAGAGCCTCAAATTTAGAAGAAGCTTCAGATTTGATAAACATTTTTCTTTGGTCAATAAAGCAAGAGGTAGAAAGTAAGAAGAGAAAGCAAAAGGACAGAGTTTGAAGTTACTGTTTTGTTTTCTGAAAATTAGCTTTATCCAACAATCGTGGGGGAGAACGAGTGACATTTTCGTTGTCCTGTTTTCACTTGTTCTTTTTTCCTTTTTATACCTTTGTTTCCCACTGCAGTCACGTAACTGCCTCAAGCTTCTCTCATCAACTGCAATGCCTCTAGTCAAGATCAGTCAGCCAATACCTTTTATTTCTGTTAGCACAGGTTTGCCACATGGCTCCTGTTTCTTTTTTACCTAATGATTATTTTTCTTTAAAAACAATGTGTTTTACTATTCTTCTTCTGCTTAACTGAAGAAGAAGAATAACTTTGGTTTATTTGAGACAAATATGCATACAAGTTGAAACATTTGGAAAAAAAAATCCACACGTATCCCATTAGGTTATTTATTCTGAAAGTAAATATTTTTTAACGTCTTTCTCGCAGTAGCCAGTTCTTAAGACATGTTGTAAGACTACTGCAGAAGTGAGCATCTGCAGTGCTGCTTAATAGGATCCTCCCAGTCAAACTCTAATCTGTTTTTTTAAGTAGTCAAAAAAACTACAAGAACATTTCCGATGCTCCTTCAGCTATGACTCACCAGAGTTTTTGCGTGAACTGAGGATCCCTTGGAAACGTTTTAATTTTGTTTCTTTGGATGTAAGAACCGCTAACTTCTTAACACGATTTTTATTTAATATTAAGATACATTTAGCTTATTTACACTGACTGCTTTCAGTATGGATGAGTCCGTTAAAAAGATAGCAATGTTACTTTTAATTGTTTGATAATAAGTAATATGTTTGAAAAAGAAATGCACTTGAGTCTGTTGCCTATGAGGGATATAAAAAATACCCAAACTGTAGGATTTAAAAAAGTGTTTCTTCCTCCCCTAGAGTCGGTAAAGTGCAAGTGCCACTGTAGTAGTGTAGTGAAGATTATTCTGCTACATGAGTAATTGAAATCAATCATTACAGAAAATGTTAACAAATAATAATAACCTCAAAATGCTGTTTACTGTTGCTTTGATCAAAATGATCTCAATTATCAATGACTTTGAATGGCAGATATAATGGCATTAGCTTAAAGAAGCATTTGGCACTGATACAAATTGTCATGTCTGTGTGAGTAATAAGCATATGTTTCTGCACAACAACCGCAGGTATCTACAAGCAAAGTGTTCATCACATTAATTTGTGCCTTTTACTCCTCCAAGGAAGGTCTTAAAAAGCAAACGTATTTAAACGCTGCTCTCTAATCTCTTGTGACAGATGTAGCTATAGGGCTTCATTTGAAATATCACATGTTTGAGGTGGCATGAAATTATCAATGTCAGCTCACAGACGGGCACATCTCTTGGCAACAAGAGAAGATCTTTTTTTATTTGCGTCCCTTTCTTTCAGGTCCCTTTTCTCTTCTTTTTTCATCCTCTTGTCGGAAACAAGATGCAAAATAATGTTTCTGTTTTTTTTTGTGTACAAACAAGCCTAAAGTGAACTTTAGATGCGCTGCTTGATCTGGGTCAACACACCTGCACAACATTGTGATCTCACATTGATTTGATTGAGCCTTAGATAATGATGCATATAATCAGGAAAATTCGAATAAAGTTTTATTGACAGTATTTGTACATTTTAGATTAAAAAAAAATATGGAGACATGTTACATTTATAAATTCTCAGCTAGGGTTAGTAAAAACATCAAAAACACATTCTACAGTGTTAAGTTTTTAATATTTTTTTCAGTCTCCTTTAGAAGTTACAGTTAACAATTGTTAAAAAGGGAAAATGAAAAGCATGTCTCAAAAAAAGAAGTTTTTAGAAGTGATAAAAGGAGAAAAATGGAGGAAAATAATAATAATTATACATTAAAAGTAATGTATTGTTTATCTTAATTTCCATTAAACTCTATCTACCTCTGGAAACAAAGTTCCCTTAGTTTCAATCTGCACATCAGTCTCTCCATCATCAATGGATTTTCCACAAAGGTCACCCCCTTCTCTCAACTCTAAGTTGTTTCAGCCAAATGTGTAGTTATATTTTCTTCTTTGGTCAGCTCAATGCACAACACCCTCCATGATACGCATTACAAAAGATCTAGGGAATCTGTTCTGACATCGCACTGCGATGTTTTGTTATCGGGTAAACATTTGTGATTTTATTTATAGTACTGAATATATTAGCTTCGTTTCAAACCATGGCACTTGATCAATATGTGGTGCTATGAGTTGTTGTCGTATTTTCAAATGACTTTTTCTTCACAATTTTTTGGTCTCTTATTAAAGGAGTAGTAAAAACAATAACAATGAAATAAACAATTTTCTCACCCTTCAGGTCTGGAGTTTGCCTATTCTGCAGCACCGAAGTCCATGCAAAGTGCCATCATGGGTCTCTTCTTCTTCTTCTCTGGGATTGGATCCTTTGTTGGATCAGGTCTTCTTGCTATTGTCTCTACTAAGGCGATTGGCTGGATGTCTTCCCACAAAGACTTTGGTAAGTGGAAATAAAACCCACCGTGATAGCTTTGTGACATAATTCCATGGTGTCTGAAATGCTGTTAAAAAGGCCACAAAGATTTTTATTAGTCTTGTGCATTCATCTATGAGTTACCCACATGCCACTCTGGTTGTGGGATCAGATTTTCGCTGCAGAGCTTGCTATTGACTGCGTTGTCTTAAAATTGTAGGCATGGGTTTCCTTTTAAACTGATGCATTTATCAGGACTGTACAGTTGTCTATAAATTAAATTCAGGGATAAATGTGGCGCAGCATTCATTGCTCCTGCTCCAAGTGTGTTTACCATTATAAATGGTTGTGTCAGACAGCCGACAAAAGGTTTGTGTAGGTCTGTTTGAGTGCGCAGATAAATGGCAAGCTTGTGACAGCAGATGAATGGACTTCCCACCGAGGCAGAGCTCCCAACACAGATGCACTTTTCCCTGAGCATGTGGTAAATAAGCCAACATAGTAAAATGTTTACCCAGAAACGCCTAATAGCTCATTAATACCCAAGCCAGCAAATCGTGACACACTTTGATGAGGATACTGCTGTGAAACGCTGTGCAGACTCCACATACAACATCTTCTGCTCAGCCGTGCTTCTCCGAGACGGCCGGGACACCAGGGTCGAATTACTTGTAGAACTTTTCTTGCACTCTCCAAGTAAGTGAGTTAAAAGGTGAGCCCAGGAATAAAAAAAAAAATTAACACCCTCCTGGCTACTTTGGAAAAGCATATGGCTAGGAGCTCTGGCATTAAAGTATCGACTGTTTTTTGACATCTAGTTGGAAGCTTCATCCAACATCTCATATGTAAGTGCTTACTTTTGTGGCTGCAGGCGAAAAAGTGCTGGGAAGTAAACAGCATCTTCGTTGAGCCGCAGTGGCCCGAAGACGGAGACGAGAGCATTAATCACTAGCTCTGGGTCTGATTACGTAGCCCGGCTCCTCTTAAGTAAAGCTGTCCCCGGAGTGCTAACATGGAGATGGGTTTGCTTCACCGACATGTTGACAGTATCTCCACCTGCTCGGCGCGAGTGTTAGTCAGCGCGGGGCTGCTCGCGGCTTTTAATTTGAAGTTCTTAACTTGGTGAACTGAGCACAAAGTGTCATCGTAGCAAAACACTAGTCTATCGACCCTAATAATTTGATATTTATTATATATTTTAGTGCTTCTCTGCTCATGAGGCATTTCTCTAACAAGATAATGGTCCATGATTGAGAATGTAAGGTCAAATAACAGCAGTGATCTGTGACCTGTTAGATTATCTCCCTAATGTATTGAGCTAGAGTTCATTCCAGGTGAAAATTCTAAATAAATGAATGTATGGAGGAGGAGTGCTCAATAATGTAGATTGTATTGAGCACTCCTACCAGTCGATCGCAGAGTTAGTGTGGGTAGATCGCATTACATTAAAAATGCCATCAATCATCCGTCTCGATACTCGCACACAAAGTGGTCGCTTTTTGCGGCGGCAACTCGCACCATGTTTGTTGACCTTAAGGTAATGGGGCTTCACTATGGCTGGGTATTGATCGCAATTGTTTAATACTTTAGTACTGATACGTTCATTTTGATACTGGTTCCTAATTAAAACCATTTTTGATCTAATTTTATAAGATAAATTCTAACATACATATCTTGAGTTTAACTTTTGAGCGTTGTCAAATTTCCCCTCCGAGCTGTTTTCTTACCAAAAGTTTAAAAAAAAACTACATATAATGCAAAATAACTTTTGCTAACAAGTAAAAATTGATCTGATGTTCACTTCCTTAGTCACCTAATAGTTTTTCTTCAGAAAACTTCACACATTAAGTTTTGCACATGCGTGGCTACCAAAACTTGACATCGAAAGATGAAATATGTTTTTGTACAAAGTATTTCAGTTGTTGTCACAAAAGAACTAAATATCGATACAAAGCCCTCGGCTTCTTCTTCTTTTTATTTTTTTATTTGGCATTTTCATTGACTTCTGCATATTATTTACCTAATACTTTCCGTGATGATTCCTTTCATTTCAAACAGTCATAACTGTGGATGGGTACCATTCTCACCCAACGCATTATTTTTGTTCCTTGGTTTTGGTGTCAACTTGTCATTTTTTTGTCAAAAATACAGTCATCATGAATTAAATAATCATGACAACAATATCCATCCCTAGTCATGACGAGCGCTTTAACTCCAGGATGGCCCCCACGTACCAGTGGTCTAGACAGAGACATTGCACGTCTCAACCGTCCTATGATCCCTCAGGATAACCAGACTAGAGATTGAAGGAAAGGGTAAAATTGCTCCCTCCACCTGATGCAATGAGCTGTTGAAACATATGACCTTTTGCTTAACAAATGGCTCTTGTTCATTTTGACTTGAGTGCAATAAAGGTGAGCACAGATAAAAAGAAAACCGATAGTTTCTGCTTAAAAATGTACTTTGAGTGTTTTAAGGGCAAATCGTGCGAAGGTTTATTCATGAGAAAAAAGTACAAGAATAGGAATGAACACGTTATTGTGAATTTGTATGTTTAATACAATAAACATAATATGTATTTTCCTCCCCAACTTATCGAAAATGCAGTTTGGATAATTAATGAACTCCAGAAGGTTCACGGCCTTCGGACAAAATGTGTAGGCGGAAATAACCATGGCAGCAAAGCATATGAAGCATTTGATCTGAGTCTGTTCTTTAGCTTTAAATGTTGTGTGTACAACAAAGCGATTGATCTTCAAACCCCGCTACATTTCATTTTCCTGTGGTTAAGTTTGGACTTCATTATTCATATGAGCCTGAAACATAAGATGGACCCTTTCTTTTCTCTTTGTTGCACCAAATCAATTTATTATTCCTTCCACTGGTTTATATCTTTTGTTTTCAGCAAATGTCACTCATTGCATATCGTAGAACTTTAACCCTTTTCTTGTAAAAGACTGACTTTTGTGAGGTTGATGGAGCCGGGCGACAGGAAGTACTCTTTTCTTTGGCTGACAATCCCACATCCTTTAAGCGTCCGGTCCATTGAAGCATTAAGGTTAGAAAAGAAAGGGATATTTTGTCCATTTCCAAGTTGACACAAAACTCTTTTATGAAAAGTGAAGGATTTACTGTGAAAGGACATCAGAGAATAACTGGTAATTAAAATCAAGTGCAACAAAAAATAGATTTTTCATGGTTCACACCAACATCTATTGATTATTTCTGCCGCTTTAGATGTACCGTAAAGCTTTACATGCCCAGGTCATTGCACAGGAATTCTCAATCAATTATAACATAGAAAAACAAATACTTACTCCCTATCATTTACCCTTTATGCATTTCAAATCTAGCTTCTTTAAAATGTAGGTCGTCAAAGTTTAGGTAGGCAGTGAAAGTTGAAGTAGACATAATGTAAATTTTGAGGGAGAGAGAGCAGAGGAAGAACAGTGGAGGTAGAGTTTGGAAACAGAACCAATGACAAGTGAAAGTTCAAGAGATTAAGGGTAAAGTGATGTTTGTCTTTTTTTATTATTCTGCCATACCATACCATAAACGCCTTTTAGCGTCATGGGTCCAACGTACCATAAATGCCAAAAAGTGTGTCGTATCATAAGTTTCTTACAGCCGATGTTGTCCCATGCTGTTAATGTTTCGCCAAACTCGTGCTGATGGCGTGTAATCTTAATGGATCATGAGGCAAATCTGGTGGGAAAAAAAAGAGGTTAAGAGATCTTGGCAGTTATGAGGAGAAAGTGGATAGTACACATTTGGTGAAGTTAAACAAAGTATATGTTCGGTGACGTAGAGATGAATAGATCTGGCTTTTGCTTTTACAATTTGTTTAATCTTTTATTTATCTTTCGCAACCTGAAGTCGTGAAAGATCAAGAGGACGTAGATTCGAGTAAAGTTAAAGTTGGGTTGATGTAAGCCAAGATAAGTGGACATGGACAAACCATTGTTGTAATGGAAGAGTAAAAGAGTGACCAAGTGCTTACTGGTGAAATGTTTGAGTTTTTACGGATTAAATTATTGTTATTTTTTGGCTGTCATGTGGAAAAAATGTTTTTGGTGGGCAGTGTCAGGGATTAGGAAAGAATTCTGTAGATTAAGTTGGAGTTAAATTAGATTGAGAAAGATGGAATCACAAAACAACGCTTTAGATATTAGACACACAGACTACATTGAGGCCGTATAGTAAAGGTGACATTTTTGCTTGTTAACTGATGTTGATCAATTCACGTGTCACAAACAATGAGTAATTCTACAAATTAACTATCCAAGAACCTAGATTATCTGCAAAACTGGCACTAGTTCTCGTAAATTCAAAAACAGTTATTCAATTAATCAATAAATAAAAACAAAATACTCTGAGGTAAGGGTATGTAATTTACCTATATAATAGAATATGACTTATTATTCTTAAATTCTCCTGGATCGGCGTTTGTTGTTAGATATGCTGTAAATCGAGAAGATAGAGCGGTGGAATAAAAAGACTGGCGATAAGTGAACATAAAGTATCTTCTTCTTAATATCTTCAAAGTGTCTTTGGTTGTTAGAAGTACTTCTGCATGTCAACAACACACCACCTGCTCTGCGCTCGAGTCGATAATCACAAAACACAAGGATCCGCACACCGGTTCACAATCGCTCTCGACGTGCATTCTTCATCTCCAGGTCTCCTGTCACCGACGCCGTTTTGTAGTCCATTAATTATTCAAGCCGCACTCGTGTTTTGATCCATCTCTCCCAATCTCAACCTTGGAGCAGCTGACGACGACAGCAAAGTAAGTCAGGACTTTGACAAAGGTCAAAGTGTTTGTCAGATCCCTCACTTTGCTCCTCGTTTCATTAAAGGCAGAACCTCACAGTCATCCGTCAGCTGCTCTTCTTCTAGATGAAAGGTTCTGCCACTGTGTACCGTGGACGACCCGCCGCACAACACGCTGACAGAAGGATCGGCTCTGTGTGGCGGTTTCCTTGTCATCACAGCGCTTCTTTATTCTTCTTGATTTATAATTATCCCCGAAAGCATGCTGACAACGCGGCGGCTTCGGAGGAGAATTATCTATAAACACAATACGTGCGGCGACATTACGAGGTTTGATCTGCTTCGCTGATCCAAGTGATCATGCAAAGCTCTCAGATCACTTGTTTCAAATAAGGCTAATCCTGCGCTTTGATCGGCAGCACAGGACACCCACTGAACCCATGGACCGGGCTTTTTCGGGAGCCATCGGGCATTTGGTTCTGTTTTTAGGTTATTTTGAGACGATACATTTTTATTAAAGTTTTTTTCTCCAAAGTAGCAATCTCAATTTTAGTTCAGAATAATATAGCAGAAGTCATAACTAGTGCTGGATAAGGTTCTTAAGTTCTCGATACCAGTACTGATAACGATGCTTTTACTTCGATATCGGTTCCTGAAAGATAGTTTTTTTTTATAATTTCCTGAGCTTAGAGGTAACAAAAGGAAATGAAAAAAGATTTTTGACAATTTAAACTCCAAGCTGTTTTACAGAAACGATAAATAGAAATTTCAAATTGAAAGAAACACAGAAAAGTGACAAATCAATACGATATTCACTTTCTTAGGCACCTGTCAGTTTTAAAAAAATAAATCCACAAATTGTTCAAGCTACAAGTGGGTATCCAAACTTGGCACCGAAAGACGAACGTTTCGAAATTCGGACGATGCTTCCATAGAACCAAACTTCTATACCCAATAAGTAATAACCATAATTCATGTAGTATAGAGGGCATCTGATTTTAAGCTGCATTCAGTATTTAAAAAAACTCTATAAAGGCCCCTAATCTTTATAAACCGAAGGTGTTCATGTTGATGAGCTATAATAGTTTGATGGTACACGGACATATTTACGTTTTAAATAAACATTTTTTTACTTTAAAAAAAGATGCTTGTAACACATTATGAGCTCTATCTTCACACAACCAGATAAAAAGATAACCATCCTACCAGAACAAGTCTGTCATTGTCAAATTCTGCTTTTGTCAACTTTTCTACATTGATTTCGTTTTTTACGCTGCCGTCTCTGACCTCTAACCATTTATACAGAACGTCCATTTCCTACCTTAACAACCAGATCTTATATTTAATAAGATTGATGGGACAAAACCAAACTATCGTCTTCCTCAGTGCATTATACGCCCTTGTGTTTCTTCTTTGAGCGCCTCCTACAGGTTGTTACGCAGTAGAAATCTATATATTGGCCACATCATTGTATACTTGCAGTACAAACATGACAATAATTGACGTCATTCATTTTATACTTTAAAAGTTAAAGTAGTGAAATGGAAACAATAGCTATGACATTGATTCACAAATGATTGAGACATTCTACTTCGAAAGACCTATTTTATACTAATTTCATTGGTATGTAAACACATTTTATATCCCAGTGGTACACTAAAATTTGTTTGTTTGTTTTAATAAAATACTCCCAACAGCCTCTGGCTTTTGAAGCATCCTTCAACAAATAGCTTCCTCTACTTGATAATTAACATTGGATGAGTTCATCTTATAGCAGAACTCTGAGGAAGAATAATATTGGATGTAGGCTGAAAGTGTCTGTTCTAGCTTCATAAGTGTTTCACTTTCTCCAGAGAAATATCCAAAACACATCCAGCTCCATAGTTCAACGATTTCCCAACATTACTTTTTGTGAATTTTGCCACCATTACAGCTCTTTTTTTGAATGGTTTCCAAGTCAGTACACGAGGGAAATAACAGCATTCTACACATGTACTTCCATTACACATAAAGCATAGCATCAATAGCATGTTGTCTCATTAAATCATCCGTTTTGTTTGTATTAGTTGCCGTGAATAACTGCTCTGTTAAGCTGCCATGTACATGAAATCTGTGAAGGGTCTTTCTGAGTGTCAACTTTTCTTTTCTAAAGGCTTAACTACTGTAATTTAAAGCCACTTTACATTTGACCCCCTTCATATAATCTTTTTATAAGAAGACTGAAACTGCTTCGCCAAGTGCAGTAGTCTTGCTTGTAATACCACAGCTTGTCATCAAAGTGATGAAAATGTTCTTTCTACTTGAATAAAAACAATATGGAGGCTGGTTAAATCCATACCAATTAAAAAAAAAGGGTTATAGATTGTTTATTTTGAAAATAAAACAAAAAAAAACAAATGCAATATAAATATATTTGCCTTCATTCTAAAAACCTCTAATGTAGATGTTCACGTGATGTCAGAAACTGGTCCATTTCATTTCTAATTTCTAATAAACAGAGTCCAGGCCACAATCATCATTTTATTTTGTAGCAATGCTCACAACTCACTGTACGGTGAGATTATCACTGTAGTTGAGTGTTTTGATAATGAGAAGTAAGCCGACAGTCCTGAGAAGATGTTCTTACATGTTATAATTTGCTTAAAGCTCTCTATGATTCTGCTCAGGGATTCTTCTTTTTTTTCTTTTTTTTTTTTTTTTTTTTCATGATGGAATGTAGGAAATTAAAACTGCTATGATGGCTACAGTACTGTTAGTTTGCCATGATTGAAAGCTGCACTGCTTGATATTCAACATGTTTCTTGCTCCCCCAGTGTTAGGACAGAGTAATTCTCATTTCATTAAACTGGTCAGTTTCCTGATTAAGTGTGTTTTAGTCTATATGGAAATACATGTAAATGCTGTCTCCGTCCACTTCCTCAAATCATTGTACTGTATGTTTAAGAGCTCAGTAAGAGTTGCCCTCACTTGAAATATGACATGAAGTTTTACATAGAGTCGAAATGTTACCAAGTGCTTCTTTAACATGGAGTTCAAACTCAAATGTTGAGATTATGACCGTGTGCTCATGGGACTGAATTTGCCCCCTGCTGAGAATAATTTTCTCTCAGATGTTGATCAAAATTTGATTCATATTCTTTTTCCTTGATGTTTTGCTGATATTTTTTGTGGTTTAACTCTGACTGTTGTTATATAGTCTAATTGTATTTTAATTTAATTTCTAAATGTGTTAAATCGTAACCCTTGTGTTATCTCGGGGTCAAGGTGACCCGAGGGCTTGAAAACCAATGTATTTGTTTTAATCCTTGTGTTGTCTCTGGGTCAAGATGAACGTCCTCCACCACTGCACATCTATTGACCCTGAGACAACACAAGGGGTAGAACAATTACATATGTTTTCCACCCTTTGGGTCATCTTGACACAGAGATAACGCAAGGGTTAACTACGGCTATATGCCTGCTAGCCACAAGTTAAAGGACTGAAACCGTTTGTTCTTAAACCACCTCAAATCATGTTTCTATAATTTTGTTTATTTTTTTCTCTTCTCAGGTAACATCAACGATTGTTCGCTTCACTACTATTTCTTTCTGCTCGCGGGAATCCAGGGAGTCACTCTGCTGGTCTTCCTCATCGTCTCCGTCAAGTACGATCGCCAGAGGATCCGAGCCGGGAGTCAGAGGCATCGACACGTTTCCTTTTGACCCATCCAAGTCCTCGCCAGACTCGCCCAAAGAACCCGTTCGTGGGAAACTAGCCTGATTAACCTGCGTCATTTTTCTTCTCCAAGGTTCGCCATTTTAACAAAACCCTGTATTTAAGTGCCAAAATGAACAAGGATTTATAATAATATGTTTTAAAAGTGTCTAAGTATGAATTCTAACCACTTTGAACTGAAATGTATCGCGTCACATTTTCAAACCACTATCTAAACCTAATCACCGTCACTTAAGAGGAGCTCGAAGAGAGCTCCCTGAAAATCCGACGCACTTTACATGTAAAGATCGATTTATATTTAAAAATTTGTTCTCACCAGTATTTGCTTTTAATGTTTTGATAAAATGTGTCAAAATTTTAAACTCTTCACTCCTCCTTCAAACAAATGTGAACTTGAAACTCATATTTAGACTTTTTAATGTTTTAATAATGTGTTTTCATTGCTGGACTATTTATGAAACTGTGATGGGATTTATTTGTTTTTTTGTTTTTTTAGTTTAAGTCTTTGCTTGTTTTGATCCTTAAAGCCTCTGTTTTGCACACAGCACTGTTTAACAGGAAACTCAGGGTTTGAGGAACCAGTCGAGTGTATTTACTCTCCAGATATAAAAAGTGCCTTCAAGAATTCATCTCAGTCTTTGTTCACAGTCTGTGAACGCACATGAACTTGTTCGACTCCGGCGTTTAATTGGACATTGTGTTGATTGTTGTTTATTTGTCAACTCGGTCGCAAGATCCCTGTAAAGTTTATTTTTGGATTTATTCTCTGTCTTGATCGTAAAGCACAAACTGGATTATTGTTTTGAAGTTTATTTGTGGCCATTAAAGTTTGTTTTATGAGCAAATGAGCGAGTTTGTGTCATTATTTATTCTTTGAATGTCTTGTGAAGAAACTAATTTGTATTGCACTCACTTCTTCTCTTTCTCACAACCTTTAGAGTTGTGTTGATGTAATTTCTCAGTTAGGAAAGGTGCGTCTTCAAATATGGTTAATGACTTTGGTGACAAATAATCATGTTTTTACAGGATAAAGATGTAAACTACAGATTTCCGGACGTTGTCAAATCTGTTTTAATAAGATGTTGACAGATTCTGACTCTTAACTCCTTTTTTAAAGGGTTTGTGTGTTGTTGTTTTTTTCAATCTTCTTTTAATTTATTACGTTTTTAAATTGGAAGTATTTTAAAATTTGTGTCTTCAAACAGAATTTTTTATTTTTATTTTTTTAAATCATTTTAAATGTATTCATAGTGGATGAATAATATCGTGACTAATCTACGTAGTAGATCATTAGCAACGTTTCAAACATTTGCATTACTGGCAGGACTCCCAAGTCCGGTTTCATAAATACTTCACATAATTCCACATCTTATTTATTGGCTAACGACGAGCCTACGGTTGAAAGTAGAGCCTCGGCTAAGATGTCCACATGCCAGTTTGTT